>NC_092131.1:171167614-171800569 GCF_043159975.1 Macaca nemestrina
CAGCCCTCAGCCCTGGCTTCTCAGATAATGCAATCATGTTATTTTCACCAGATTTCACTCTTGGGAATACATTAAAGTCTACTTCAGAAGACAGTCTTGTAAAGCAAGAGTGTATCCAAGGAGTGGTTGAAAAACGTGAGGCATGTTGTGAAGAAGTAAAAATGACTGTTGCTTCAGAAGCTAAAATGCAGCTGTCAGATTCAGAGGCAAAATCTCATAGTTCTGCAGATGATGCTTCTGCATGGAGTAACATCCAAGAACCTCCTTTGCAGGATAACAGTTGCTTAAACAGTGATATCCCTTGCAGCATTCCTTTGGAGCAGGGGTCAAGCTGCAATGGTCCCGGTCAAACAACTGGTCATCCTTACTACCTTCGGAGTTTCCTTGTGGTGCTGAAAACCGTACTTGAGAATGAAGATGATATGATGCTCTTTGATGAGCAGGAGAAGGGAATCGTAACTCAATTTTATCAGTTATCAGGTATCCTCCGCACGTGTTTGTTTTCAAGTGTTCATTCCCCTTTTGCTGCTCTGATTGGGGCATGGTGTGATGGGCAGTAATCTAGTGACCGCAAGGAGTCACTGTGGTGTTGTGAGTACCCTGTGGGAGTGTTGATGGCAGTCGGAGCATACTCGAAGGTTTTATTGAGAGGGATGCATGGAAAAGAGACAGGATTTTGTCCCAGGTGATGTTTACTCCTGCTGAACTTTGGTTACATTGGAAGCAGCTGTTTTTCGTTTATAGGTACATTTGTTAGTTATAAAACCACCTTTTCCAGCTTAAAAAAACAATACAATGTGACTGAGAAAAGCAGAGTTTGCATTTTGAGCGTGTAATCAGGCTTCCCATTAGGTTGTTTTGTTGTCCTCAAAGATGAAAGTAGAATAAAATACAATACAGGAAAAAACAAACTAACCTGAGGCATGTTTTCTTTCTCCCAACAACATTTTAGATTCATGGACTGTGCCTTTTAAAGACAGGGTGTGGAGGAAATGGAAACTTTCAAGCTGAAATTGGTACATTACAAATATTAGTCCATGCCTCAAGTCCTTGGCAGCCAGGGGTGGCTCCAAGCCAGTAGTGCAGGTTTGTAGTAAAAGCCACCCTTGTGTCCTTACAGTGTTATTCAGAGGGCCGTGATGGCTCTGTGGAACCATGTCCCTGAGGGCAGGAAAAAACCTACGTGGTGGTCTCACTGTCCTTTAGTAAAATGCAGCCACGTGTGACTCCTCAGTAGATAATAAAAGAGAAGAATCCTAAACATTACTATTAATGTTTAAGAGAAGGATTTTTGTTTTAAATTCGCACAGTGGAATTATGGTATTCCTTGTGTTACTTTTTAACAATAATTCTCTGGGCACAGCTGTGTGTAGTATCCACTTGCATCTCTACTTCTGCTGTTCTCACCAGAAGATGGACATAATAGCACATCGGCTTTTCTATCCAAACTAGTCACAGATCTTTGGTTGGGTGCTGATTGCATTCCTGTGAGTATTTCAGTGATTGGTGGTTCTGTGCTTCCATGTAATTGAGAAATAGGAACAGTTTTCCTAGTGCAAGTCCTGCATATGCATGTGTCTTGCACTCAATGGAGAATCATGTACAATCTGTTGGTGTGTAGAAATAATTACTGCTAATTGTTTTTGCCTTTTTATTTTTTTATTTTTAAGTTCTTTTAGAGACAGGGTTTCTGTCTGTCACCCAGGCTGGAGTGCAGTGGTGTAATCATAGCTCACTGTGACCTTGAACTCTTGGTCCTAAGCGAACCTCCTGCCTCAGCCTCCCAAAGCACTGGGATTACAAGCATGAGCCATAGGCTGGGTGTGGTGGCTCGCTCCTGTAATCCCAGCACTTTGGAAGGCCGAGGTGGGTAGATGGCCAGAGGTCAGGAGTTCGAGACTAGCCTGACCAACATGGTGAAACCCTGTCTCTACTAAAAATACAAAAATTAGCCGGGCATGGTGGCGGGCACCTGTAATCCCAGCTATTTGGGAAGTTGATACAGGAGAATTGCTTGAACCTGGGAGGCAGAAGTTGCAGTGAGCTGAGACTGCACCATTGCACTCCAGCCTGGGCAACAAGAGCAAAACTCCATCTCAAAAACAAAGAAACAAACAAACAAACAAAAAACCCACCAGCATGAGCCATCATGACAGGTCAATTTTGCCTTTTTAAAGAAGAAAGGAAAATAAATGTTGGAAATTTTCAAAATACAATTAAACCATTTTAGAGTTGGCCGAAATTTAAAGATAATCTGGGTAATAGGGAGATTGAAACCAAACAGGTTAATTAGGAAGCTTGGTCAAGATTGCTGGGTTAGAGAAGACTGCCCTACTGAAGCTAGACATTTTTTTTTTTTGGAAAATTATTTCAGATTATTTTCAATTAAATCAGAATAATGCATATTAAGCTAAGAGTGGAGAACAAAATAAGAATTCTGGTTAGGGCTTTTCTGAGGGAGTAGAAATGTTGATGGCTAGAAAAGGGGGAACTTGATTTTAGAAGTTTTAAAATGGCCAATAGGCCGGGTGCGGTGGCTCAAGCCTGTAATCCCAGCACTTTGGGAGGCCGAGATGGGCGGATCACGAGGTCAGGAGATCGAGACCATCCTGGCTAACACGGTGAAACCCCGTCTCTACTAAAAAATACAAAAAACTAGCCGGGCGAGGTGGCGGGCGCCTGTAGTCCCAGCTACTCGGGAGGCTGAGGCAGGAGAATGGTCTAAACCCGGGAGGCGGAGCTTGCAGTGAGCTGAGATCCGGCCACTGCACCCCAGCCTGGGCAACAGAGCAAGACTCTGTCTCAAAAAAAAAAAAAATAAAAAAAAATAAAATGGCCAATAATTGTTACCAAATTTTTAAATGTACTTTCAAAATGGTTTATACCATAAAATGATGGCCTTATACATGTGGTAAGCGTATGTGTATTTCTAAATAGTACATTTACTCACCTTAGGTTTAAAAGGTAAATGTAGTGATTTTCAACGTTTTTCTTAACTTTATTGCAGTTACTGGTCAGAAGTTATATGTAAGGCTCTTTCAACGTAAATTAAGCTGGATTAAGATGACTAAATTAGAATATGAAGAGATTGCCTCAGACTTAACACCTGTGATTGAAGAATTGAAGAATGCAGGCTTTCTACAGACAGGTATGACTAGTAGAAGGAAATGTGAAATGAAAATATGATCTGAAGAACTGAGCTGCTGCAGAATGGTGGCAGTATTATGGTGCCCTCCCCTGGGTGGTGCCTGGTAACTTACTATTTTTTAATTGAATTTTTAATCTAATTATTCATATAATGCTAAAGCCATTCTTAGCCTGAGTTAAGAATACTAGAATAATGAAAGGTGGTCTGCTGCTGTTTTCTGGACTGTGGCAGGTTTAGAACGAAAATCACCTAGAGATAGACATGGGTGTGTGCCACAGAAGAAATACATCCCGGCCAGGCACAGTGGCTCATGCCTGTAATCCCAGCACTTTGGGAGGCCGAGGCAGGTGGATCACGTGAGGTTGGGAGTTCGAGACCAGTCTGACCAACATGGAGAAACTCCGTCTCTACTAAAAATACAAAATTAGCCAGGTGTGGTGGCGCAGGCCTGTAATCCCAGCTGCTTGGGAGGCTGCGGCAGGAGAATCACTTGAACCCGGGAGGCGAGTTCAAGTTGTGGTGAGCCGAGATTGCACCATTGCACTACAGCTCGGGCAACCAGAGTGAAACTCCGTCTCAAAAAAAAAAAGAAAAAATACATCCCTTCTTGGCACTCTCCTTCCAGCAAGAACTTGACTCATCTTAGTCAGAGTCCTCATCTTTATGATAGAATAAAGCTGGTTGTTTGAAACCAGTATTGCCTCGGAGTACTTCATCTGCCCCCCACCCCGTTCACACACATACAGCTCTTCGATTATGCTGATTGCCTGAAGCATTGTCGAATTGCTTTAAGTCTATGTGAACACTAAGGAGAGTCTGTCTTCTGCTGTGATACCTTTCGTTGTCTTGTCAGTAGCATTCATTAAGTACCTACCCATGTACTGGGTACAAAATTGTACTGTATTAGGAAAGGGAAATGTGAGCCTTCGGTTCAAGTTGCTGACATTTTAGACCAAAATAAGCAAATCAGCCAGATGGTTTCTTTGGGGCAGAGTTTGTTGTGGGGAGCAGTAAGTGGGATGAAGCGAAGTGAGCAGGAAGTGTGTTAGGGTGATTGTTAGGGTGGGGCCGGATGGGGTGGGATGGGGAAAGTTGCGGGAGAGGCATAAAAGCTCAGTGAAGGAGCTTGGATGTGAACGGTTAGTGGTGGGACACATGACCCTCTGCAGAGCAGCGCTTCCCACACATCAGTGCCAGCAGGGTCACCCGGGGACTTGATACTCAGTCCCCACCCAACTTGGAAAATGTGCAGATTCCATAAATTCATATGTCTGACAGGCATGCCAAGTGACTGCTGTGGGTGAGCCTTGACTTACCTTCAAATGAGCAACAAAACCAGGATTCTGGTGGCTCACTGTGGCACTCAGTCAAGTGCAAGTCCCACCCATGCTCCAGCCCTGTGGGGCCTGGCTCTGGCTGTCCCTCTCGCTCTCTGCCACGGCCACCCAGCCCTCAGTGTTCTTCACCAGCATGAGCGCATTCCTGTGTCAGAGCCTTGCACTTTCCCCTCCACCCAGGTCAGTTTCTACCACGTGGCCACATGGCAGAGTCCTCCTTTCCTTCACCTCTGCGTGGTGTCGCCTCGTCAGAGGTTTGCCTGACTGTACAATGTGAAATACAGCCAGCCTCCTGCCAGCTTCGGTTTGCCTCCCCAAGTTGTGTTTTTCTTTAGAGCGGTTATTACCACCTGAAAAATATGCCTATTCATTTAATTATTATGCTGGGAAGCTAGCTCCTGTGGATGGGATTTCTTTCACTGTAGCATGCCCGGGACCTTAGAACATTACCAGGCAGACAGTGTACACCCAATAAATATTTGCTGAATGGGGGAAGAAGGCACTGCCCTAAACTGTGAAGCCTTGAAGGCAAAGACCAGTGAAGTCTGACTGAGCCGAATTCCTAGGCCAAGGTTGGTGTCGGGGCCCACAGTAGCCAAACAGACTCACGAATGCCGAGTGGGCAAGAGAGGCTCTTGTGGGAAGAAGAGGGCTGATGCTCAGTTTCTCTGACCTGGTTTGAGAGGTCCCGTTTTGTAGGGGTTTCGTGAAGAGAAAGGCAGGGAGTATATATTCCAAGCAAGTGTTGAGATGCCCAAACCATAATGGCTATCCATGTGTGCCTTTATTTTAGTCACATTTTCCTTTAGATTTTAGTGAGAAATTCTATTATTCGATAACCCTTTTTAAGAGATATGATAGCATTATTAATATGTTAATAATTCCACATTTAATGATTGTTTTGGGCAACTAATTAAAATTTTCTTAGTAGAATTTCATTTTATTTTCATCTAACTAAGGGAAATTAAGCTAGAAAATAGTAAAATTAAAAAAAATTTTTTTTTTTTTTTAACCATTTCAGAATCTGAGTTGCAAGAACTCTCTGAAGTGCTTGAACTCCTTTCTGCTCCTGAACTAAAATCCCTGGCCAAGACCTTCCATTTGGTGAATCCCAATGGACAGAAACAGCAGCTGGTGGACGCCTTTCTCAAATTGGCCAAACAGCGTTCAGTCTGCACTTGGGGCAAGAATAAGCCTGGAATTGGTGCAGTGATTTTAAAAAGGTTTTGTTGGCTATTGTTACAGTAAAAACGTTTAAAATGTTGATAGCACATATTAACTTACAGTAGATTGTATACTTGGTTTAACTGTAATTGTATATTTCAGTTGCAATTAGATTGAGAAGGCCGGAAAAGTCTTAATTGCAATAGCCTGGATTCTTTCTTGGGTTATTATTCAAAATTTTTGTCATAACACTGTGTTAATTTCCATGACTAAGAAAAATCAGAAGGCAGTGGGGCCTTTGGTAAATTCTATTATTTTATTTTCTGAGAAAAATACAGTTTTAAGTGATTCTTACAGGATTTTAGGCTAAACTATTAAGTCAAATTTTTATTTTAGTAAAGTTTTTGTTTACTAAACAAAGTATAATCAGGGAGTCTTAATGTGCAAGTTTTCATGAGTGTAAACATAACAGTTTACCAAACACTGTGAGTGGCTTCTTTTGTCCTTGAGAAGCCCTTGACCTGTTTCATTTGAAAATTATAAAAACTTTTAGAATTGATTTCTTTTGCCCATGTTATTTATATAATCAAACTATATCAACTTTAGTCTGGGAATTCACTACTCTGGAGTCACTGAGGATGAAATGAGAGGATGCTTTTGAAAAACACTTTAAAATGATGTTGTTATTTATTTTCTATGTTTATTTGGTATATTTCAGTTGTTATGAGCCCATCCTTGTTGGGGAGGTGCTATAAATACTAATCTTTAATGAAACATAGGTATAATAAGGCAGACATTATTAAGAAAAACGTCAATACAACACTTCAAAAAAGCTTGTATTACAGATTTTTAAAAAGTACTTTAATAAATCACATATTTGTAAATAATTGACTTGAGAAGTATAGAATCCTCATCTGTGTGGTATGTTAAATGTCTTCTAAGTCCTTTCTTTATCTAATTGTATTTCTTAAGTATTTGATGTTAACCTTATATGTAACATTTTATAGGCAAGTAAACATCAAAATTAGCAGCTCTCTGGCTGGGCACAGTGACTCACACCTGTAATCCCAGCACTTTGGGAGGCCGAGGCAGGTGAATCACAAGATCAGGAGTTCAAGACCAGCCTGGCCAATATGGTGAAACCCTGTCTCTATTAAAAATACAAAAATTAGCCTGGCATGGTGGCACGTGGCTGTAATCCCAGCTACCTGCGGGGCTGAGGCAGGAGACTTGCCTGACCTGGGAGGTAGAGGTTGCAGTGAGCTGAGATCGCGCCACTGCACTCCAGCCTGGGTGACAGAGCGAGACTCCATCTTAAAAAAAAAACAAAAAACTAGCAACCGTTTCTTGGTATATACACTTAACATAGAACAGCTAAAATAAATAAGATGAATGTATTTTATCACTGACTTTGGACTTGTAGGAAAATAGAATCCTCAAGGCTGTTTTAGTTCTAGTAAAAACCACTGTCCTTTAAGGTTGTCCTTTATTTTTTCATTCTGATGTAAAGCCTAGCAGTGGAATTTCAGGGCAGTTGCCTGGTGCTGTTACTCTGCTGTTATAATGAAGACAGGAAAAGGCACATTATTTATGCTTTTTTAATCCTTGCAGGAGTCATTGCTTAGTTTTCTGCATTTAATGCTTCCTTTTCCAGGCTGGAGGCTGTGTCCACTGGGGGCGTCCCTGGGACTCTGCATGGAGGTGGATGAAATGGGTACTTTGGGGCAGTCTGTAGATGAGTGGCTCTCAGTTCAGTGGTGGTGTAATAGGAATCCCACCTCTTCCCCTTCAACTCCGTGATGGTGGCACTCATCTCTCCCACATCCTCAGGGATGCAGTGCTGCTTTTGATTTAGTAGCTTCTGCACCAGGAGGGTGTGACATCTTTCATTAGGCCAGTGGTTCTCAACTGGGGGCATCTGGCATCAGCTGGAGACATTTTTGGTTGTCAGTACTGGAGGTGATGAAGCTAATGGCATCTAGTGAATAGAGGCCAAGGACAGGACACTGCAGAGCATCCTATAATTTACAGGACAGCCCCTGACAACAAAGAATTATCTAGCCTAAATGTCAATAGTGCTGACGCTGAAAAACCCTGCTATTGATGGTGTCTAAGCTGCTAGAGTCAGAGGGCCCACATGGTCCTGGGTTTAATTTAGACCTCCAAGCCCACCTTGCAGACATCCAGAATGGAACTTAATTCACTCCAGTGTTATCCTAGAATAGAGATGCTGCTGGACCATTCTGTACACTAGAGCAGGGGTCTGCAGCCCCAGGCCAGGGACAGATAATTATCCATTGCCTGTTAGGAACTGGGCCACCCAGCAGAAGGTGAGCAGTGTGCCAGACAGCATGACCTCCTGAGCTTTACCTCCTGTCAGGAATGCGAACCCGATTGTGAACTGTGCACGTGAGGGATCTAGGCTGCGCATTCCTTATGAGAATCTATTGCCTGATGATCTGAAGTGGAACAGTTTCATCCCAAAATACCTCCCCCAACCCCAGTCCATGGAAAAATTCTCTTCCATGAAACCACTCCTTGGTGCCAAAAGCGTTGCTGACTGCTGCATTAGAGAACAGCACCAAACTGTGGTGTATACATTTGCACCACATCTTGGTACACAAAATCCGATGTTTTACCCAGAGCCTTTGATAATGACATTTTAAAGAAATACCATTATTTAATCTAAATCATCACTTGAGTAAAAAATTGAGAATTGCTTCATGTTGACTAGGTGATACTTTTCTGAAAGATTTCCTGGTATGTGAAGCACTCATGACCAGGGTAAACCCCATCCTACTGTGTGGCTGAGGAAGGAAGCACTTGTATGGAGCCAAACCATGAGTGGAACCATTTGGAGATGTACATTCATTTACTCCTGTGTATCCCTGGGTGAGCTCTCAGTCCCAGAGCAGTTAAGTAATGCTCCAGTGTTTAAAATAGTGAATGTCATTTCTCTTTATTTTAGATGAAAATAATTTGTAAAATCTGACATCCAAATGCTTAAAGAGCTAAAAGTTGTTTCTACATTGTACATTTTTCAGAGCCAAAGCCTTGGCTGGACAGTCAATACGAATCTGTAAAGGCCCCAGGGCTGTGTTTTCCCGGATCTTGCTGTTGTTTTCGTTGACCGACTCCATGGAGGATGAAGACGCCGCTTGTGGAGGTCAGGGACAGCTTTCAACAGTCCTGTTGGTCAACCTTGGCCGAATGGAGTTTCCTACTTACACCATCAATCGGAAAACCCAAATCTTCCAAGACAGAGATGATCTTATCAGGTAAGATGATGTTAGCTCACTATAATATCTATATGTGTATTTCACAATATAGTAAAAGGTTTTATTATTTTTTTCCAGCCAAAATAGAAACATTTGGACGTAAGTCCACAGCCAAAACAGTTTTTAATCACTTTTTGCCCCACTTATATACATTTCTATGACTATAGGGAAAATGTAGAAGTGTGCTGAGATTATGGTTGCCAAAACCCAAGGAATTTTGAATTAGAACTACAAAAACTTTCTCTGGTTTATGTTTCCAAGTACCTTTGGAAGGGAGTATTTTTTGTTTGTTTGTTTGTTTTGATTTAAGACAGGATTTCGCCCAGGCTGGAGTGCGGTGGCATGATCATGGCTCACTGTAGCCTCGACCTCCTGGGCCCAAGTGATCCTCCTACCTCAGCCTCCCAAGTAGCTGGGACCACAGGCACATGCCAGCACACTCAGCTAGTTTTTGTATTTTTTTGGTAGAGATGGAGTTTCACCATGTTGCCCAGGCTGGTCTCAAATTCCTGGACTCAAGCAGTCAGCCCACCTTGGCCTCCCAAAGTGCTGGGATTATAGACATGAGCCACCGCCCTCGGCCTGTATTTTTTGACACAGACATTTTAACAGACTTGGCTTATGAATATGTTGTTGGTATGAACAAGACTGAAGATGAATGTTTTCTTATTAATAACACTTTAGGTAAAGCTATTAATGACTTGTATATCATACATATGATAATTAGATATACAGATGATATTAGAAATTTTCACTAATTTATATTGGCACATGGATTTAGTGAAAATTTGGTTTGTCCAATAAAAGTGGTTTCTGAACTAAAAGAACTACCATGTGATCCACTAATCCCACTACTGGGTATATACCCAAAGGAAAAGAAATTGGTATATTGAAGAAATATCTGTACTCCTATGTTTATTGCAGTCTATTCACAATAGCCAAGATGTGGAATCAACCTAAGTGTCCATCAGTGGATGAATGGATTAAAACAATGTGGTATATATACACAATGGAGTACTATTGAGCCATAAAAAAGAATGAAATTCTCTCATGGTGGCAACATGGATGAGCTCAGAGGACAGTATGTTATGTGAAATAAGCCAGGCACAGAAAGACAAATACTGCATGTTCTCACTCATATGTGAGAGGTAAAAAAGTGGATCTCACAGAAGTAGAGAGTAGAATAGTGGTTCCCAGAGGCTGGGAAGGATAGAGGGGAGGGGGACAGGGAAAGGTTGCTTAACAGACACAAAAGTGCAGCTAGATAGAAGGAATAAGTTCTTTTGTTCTGTAGCAGTGTAGGATGACTATAACAACAGTTTATTATATATTTTTAAATAGAAGAATGGATTTAGAATATTCCCAACACAAAGAAATGATAAATGTTTGAGGCAATGCCTGGTATGGCAACACATGCCTATATTTCTAGCCACTCGGGAGGCTGGGGCAGGAGGGTCACTTGAGTCCAGAAATTCAGGACTAGCCCAGGCAATATAATGAGACCCCATATCTAAAACATTTTTTGAAAAGTTTGAGGTGCTGGATATGCTAATTACCCTAATTTGATCATTATACATTGCATATATGCATTGAAGTATCATCATACTGTGTCACATAAATATGTGCAATTTTATGTTAATTAAGAATAATAATAGATGCCAGACAAATAATGGGATTACAGTATTAAAAAGCAGGTTTTGAAAAGAAAGAATAGTGTAGGTCTTACAGAAAAAAAATGTGAATTTCCTTAAAAAAAAAAACCTTTGATAAAAACAATTAATTTGGATTTCCCAAAATGTCACTTTTGATTCTTGATTTGGATTTCTGACTCAAATTTAACCAAAATTGATTCTGATATTTGCTTTTAGGAAAGTCCTTGAAGTGTTTCTAGGAAAGCCATGTGCTGTAAGAAGTAAGTTACTGAAATTTTTGGATCACAGCAGCGTCAGTATAATCTGATTTTGCCCATTTTACCTTAGCTGTCAGGAAGCTCAGTATCTTATTTGTGTTCAATTGGAATAACTTTTTTAGTTAAAATCTCTAATAAGACTATTTCTTCTTACCCTGTTTTCAGTTGTCTCATATCTTCTTTACCTTTTTTGTTTTTATTGGCTTTATGTTTTTCTGGCTTGTGAGAATGTATACTCTGAAGCCAAGTTCCAGTTTCTATACCAATGAACTGTGAACCCACCCCGTGCCTCAGTTTCCTCATCTGTCAAATGGGGAGAATAATAGTATATTTTTATAGACATGGGTGGGGTGAATGGGAAGTGCTTAGAGCCTGGCCTTGAGGAATGCCTACTACATGTTCATTATTATTTTAATTGTCATTATTAATGTTATACCCAAGTTCTATGACAAAACCACGGTTGACAAGTTTAAAAGGCATCTCATTCTTTCTAGAAAGTAAGTGTGCTGTAAATAATAAAAATAGTGAAAACTCCCTTGGTTAAGCAGAGGGCCTTAACATGTAAATGAAACTGGATTTAATTGACTTCTGGAAAGGTAATAGTATACAATATCTGGTAATGTGATACCTGGCCAGGAAACCCTTGTTGTCTACCTCTGTACTTGAGATAATTTATCCTTTTAAAATTTTTCTCATTCATTCAGTACAAATGAGTGTTGAGTACCTATTATGTGACTTGGTTAGGGGTTGTAGCAGTGCACAAGAGAGAGCCTGCCGTCATGGGGCTATGTTTCCCTGGGGAGATAGAAAATAAACAATATTTCAAGTGTGTGAGAAGTGCTGTGATAATTGAGAGGCAGGCTGGAGAAGTTCTTTATCGACAGAGTGGCCCTGGAGAGGTGACATTTGAAGTGGGACTTGAGGATGAGAATGAGGTAGCCGTGTCAGGGTCTGGGGGCCTGTGTCCCGGCCACGAGGTAGCATGTGCACAGGCCCCGAGGCAGGAGAGAGCTTGCTGAGTTGGAGGAACTCAGGAGACCCCTGGCTGAGATTGGGGGGGTGGCCAGGACTGGGTTGGTGGCAGCGGCAGTGGAGAGAAGTGAATGTGTGTGAGGCGGTTTGGAAGCAGAAAAGACAAGACTTGATTCTGATGTGGGCGAGAAGGAGAGGAGTGGATCAAGGATGGCTCTGGTGTTTGCCTTGGGTGGAGCGCCATCCACTGAGGGGGATTGGTGCTGGAGGCGTCAGTGTGTGGGGTGCTCTTCAGCTGTTTGGTTGAAGCTGTCGTGTGTGGCATTGGACTTGCCGTCAGGAGCTCAGGGAATGGGTCCGGCCTGGAAAAAGTCAACATTTTGAGAGTCATTGGGATATGGACAGTGTTTGAAGCCATGGAACTGAATGAGCAGCGTATTATAAAAGAATTAGATCTAAGAATTTGTGAGCAAAATTTGACATTTGGAGGCAGTTTCTTTACTCTTACTTTACAGTGTTTGTACATACTGATATTATGTGCTTTAGGCTTTTCTTTTAGATATGAGACCAAAATACAATGAACATGTACTCAAACTGTTAACAGAATTTGCTGGTCAAATGTCTTTGTGTTTTGGTAGCTAAAGGAGCGATGAAAAATTGTCTTTCTTAAGCTAAGTTGTAACATTTCAGCATTGCCATCTCCCAAAGAGCATCCCTTAGTTATTTTGAAATATTCCAGGTAATCCTTTTAGCTTGGGCAGCATCCCCTCTGGCTGGCTCTGATTGTAAATGATTAAATCATCAGATCTACATCTGACTGTAATTCTGACGTCGCTTACATGTTTGCTGTCACATTGTTGAATGAGTGAATGGATGAGTGCCAGAATCAGGAAGGATGAGCTGATCCATATCACATTGATAGAATGGAACATGTTATGTAATGATACAGCACAAATGTTTTTATCTTTCCACTTGGGCTTTCTGTATCCGTTCTGGGCCACTCCAGTGATGTAGTTAAGAGAAATTATTACTAGAATAAAATTTAAGTGGCCCTCATATTTTAAAAAACACACTTCTGCCTTTCAGAGTGAGATCTAGTGGCTAGGATGTGGTCATTCTATGGGAATGCTTATTCTTATTTGGAACTTGGATGGCATTTTCCTCCAGATATGCAGCAGCCACGCACATGCTGAGTGACATTTCTTCCGCAATGGCCAACGGGAACTGGGAAGAAGCTAAGGAGCTCGCTCAGTGTGCAAAAAGGGATTGGAACAGACTGAAAAACCACCCTTCTCTGAGGTGAGAGTTTTTCTAGGTGCCTGCCAAAATTTATACATTGACCAGGTTGTTCCAAACACTTACAGTAGCTTTCTTCATGAAGAATGTACTCCTTTTGCTCTGTGGTTAAACCAGCTGTGGAATTGAATTTTGTACCCGCTTTGCCTAGAGTGAAAGTGCTGTGTGCCATAGAAGGAAATGTCTGAAGGTTTAAAGTGAATTTGATATAACTCAGCTCCCTGGGCAACACACATGCCAACCCCATACTTGGCTTGTCGCATGCCATCTGTAGGGGTGTTGGCCTCCCTGAGTACTGGTGAGCTGAACTGAAACGTGAGGGAAGCCAGTAGCAGGACGAATGTGGGAAGCATGGTAGGTGTGTTCTTCTGAAGGACATTCAAGTAGGTGTTACAAACTCTGCAAAAGACAGCTCAAGCGAACTTCAGAGTTCCAGGCACACAGCACATGATCTTTTATCTTGTTTGAAAATGGTAAACATCTTCAATATTTAAGACATTTTTTCCTTTGTTGTTACATAGTGATGAGAAAAATTAGTATTTTCAGATGCCACTTTCAAAAAATCATTTAGGATATACAGTTGATCCTTGAATAACGCAGGGGTTGGGGTACCGACCCCTCAGACAGTCAAGAATCTGTATGTAACATTTGACTTTCGCACTACTTAATTAATAGCTTACTGTTGACTGGAAGCCCTACCGATTACATAGTCAATTAACACACATTGGATATGTTACACGTATTATATGCTGTATTCTTATAATGAAGTAAGCTAGGGAAAAGAATGTGTTATTAAAAAAATCATAAGGGGGCTGGCACGGTGGCTCACACTTATAATCCCAGCACTCTGGCAGACTGAGGCGGGTGGATCACCTGAGGTCAGGAGTTCGAGATCAGCCTGACCAACATAGAGAAACTTCGTCTCTACTAAAAATACAAAATTAGCCGGGCCCGGTGGCACCTGCCTGTAATCCCAGCTACTCAGGAGGCTGAGGCTGGAGAATCGCTTGAACCCAGGAGGTAGAGGTTGTGGTGAGATCACGCCCTTGCACTCCAGTCTGGGCAACGAGCAAAACTCTGTCTCAAAAAAATAAATAAATAAAATAAATAAAAAATAAGGGGCTGGGCGTGGTGGCTCATGCCTGTAATCCCAGCACTTTGGGAGGCCGAGGTGGGTCAGGAGTTTGAGACTAGCCTGGCCAACATGGTGAAACCTCGTCTCTACTAAAAATACAAAAATTAGCTGGGTGTTGTGGCAGGTGCCTGTAATCCCAGCTACTCAGGAGGCTCAGGCAGGAGAATCACATGAACTTGGGAGACAGAGGTTGCAGTGAGCCGAGATCGCGCCACCGCACTTCAGCCTGGGTGACAGAGTGAGACTCCATCTCAAAAAAAAAAAAAAAATCATAAGGAAGAGAAAACATATTCACTGTTCATTAAGTGGAAGTGGATCATCATGAAGGCCTTTATCCTTGTTGTCTTCACATTGAGCAGGCTGCAGAGGAGGAGGAAGAGGAGGGGTTGGTCTTGCTGCCTCAGGGTTGGCAGAGGCAGAAGAAAATCTGCATGTAAGTGGAGCCATGCAGTTTAAACCCATGTTGTCCAGGGGTCAACTGTATATTTATAAAGAAATAATATTGACTTAAAAATCACAGGAAGTTAGATTACTATAAACAGAGGTTGATAAACTTCTGTAAAAGGTCACATAGTGAATATTTTAGGCTTTGCAGGCCGTATGGTCTCTGTGGCACCAAATTTACTCTGCTGTTGTAGCGCAAAAGCAGCCACAAGAAGTATGTATGCAAATGAATGAGCCTGGCTGTGTTCCAGTTAACTTCATTTGTGGACATCGGATTTGGGTTTCCATATAATTTTCGTCTACCAAAGTGTATTATTCTCTTGGATTTATTTTAACAATTTAAAAACGTAAAAATCATTCTTAGTTTGCAGGACGTAGAAAATCAGGTGGCAGGCCCTGGGTTTGGCTGTGGGCCGGAGTTCGCTGACCCTGGTTTAGAATGACTAGTTCTCATCTTCCTCCACTGTCTGAGTGACCTAGGACGTGGCAGCTGGCTGTGAGAATGTAGGTTTGTGGTGTAGAAAATTGTACACAACTGAAAGTTATTTAGAATGTATCTTTTTAAAAGATAGGAATTCAGTCTTTGTCACTTCTTATTATTGTCTTATAACAAATTAACCAAATTATTAAACTCCTGGTATATGTCTTCATTTTAGATGCCACGAAGATTTGCCAGTCTTTCTGCGGTGTTTTACTGTTGGGTGGATTTATACAAGGATTTTGTCTCTGTTTGTGGAAATATTGCAGAGACTTCACATGTATGAGGTTAGAGCACAGGTCCCTGCCCCCTCCCCTCCCCCGTGCCCCATTACTGATTTGACGGCATTAAGCACATAAGGGACAGCTGTCGGGATCAGCGTTTTCTACTTATTTGGTTAGCACACAGTAATATAAGGGAGGCATATTTGTTTTGTTTTGTCTTTTTGAGACAGGGTCTCACTCTTCACCTAGGCTGGGGTGCAGTGGCATGGTTCAGCTTACTGCAGCCTCTACCTCCCCGGCTCAAGTCATCCTCCTGCCTCAGCCTCCTGAGCAGCTGGGACTACAGGCATGCACCACCATGCCTGCCTTATTTTTGTATTTTTAGTAGAGGTGAGGTTTCACCATGTTGCTCAGGCTGATCTCCAACTCCTGGGCTCAAGTGATTTGCCCACCTTGACCTCTGATGCTTTGAAGTGGGGGGCCTGAAGTGTTGAGATTACAGGTGTGAGCCACTGTGCCTGGCCAACGAGGGCATATTTAATGTAGGCAGCCCGCTGTCTCTTGGATTAGTATAGAGAAGAAGGTGAAGACGGACAGCTGTTCTGTTTGCCTGTGTGTTGATGAATCTGTGTCCCAGGACAGCCTGGGGGTGGCGGCCAGCATCCTGGAGGGTGCCCCACAGGTCTGCAGCCTGAGCCTGAGTCTTTTTCAGAACTCCGTGTGAGACTTGGGAGGTCCTAGAAATCCCTGAGGGAGAAATCTCCCGTTTCCTTACTCTTCCCTGTCAGCTCTCATGGATTGTCTGGAGATAATTTATAATCACAAATCAGAAATCTGTCATATCCTTATACTAAACTTTGTGAAATTGCTAGATTTCACTTATGTTGTGTTTGATATTTCTATATTGAAAATGTTATCTCCAGACCAGGCATGGTCAAAAATATACGTATGAAAAACAAGAAGAAAAGAAAATGGGATCTTACAAAGAGGATGTGCGAAGCTGGGTTCTTGGCGTGTGGTCTGTGCATCCCGGGGGATCGATGGGTGGGCTTTGGGGAAATCTGTGAATCTCAAACTTGCTTGTGTATGGGGGTTTACGCATTTTTTTGGGGTAAATCATTCCATATTGCAAAGACGTCCATGAGCCACAGAGGATGAACAAACAGAATGACCGAAGAGTCTGTACATAATCTAAGACCAGAGAGTCTCCCTGTTGAGTTGAAGTGTTTGTATGAGGACACCCCTAATTCCTTTCCTGCCTACCCCAAATCCCTCTTGCAGTTGGTCCTGTGACCTACTGTGTTCCCAGAAGTATGTGGGTTTGCCAGCTGTGACCAGTGCTCAGCTGCCTGGAGCTTGACTCTGTGTGACTCTGCACTGGTTGACTGGTTTGCAGAGAACATTCTGCAGCACTCACAGATGTCTGTACCCCAGTGCCAGCCGGCAGGGACCCAGTGAAAAGTAAGGATGCCTCAGGGAACTCACACCCACTGCAGAAGGCACCTCAAAGTCCCTGTCCTGTCAGTTCCGGGTCCTTGGCCTCATTGTAGAACGGAAAGATACGCATTATAAATAGGCTTTACCAATCCTATGGGCTTGTAAATGTCATTACAGCTGGATTTTTTGTGAATCTAACGAGCTTTCTTTGTTATTGTTGCAATAGGAAGCCGTCAGAGAACTTGAAAGCCTTTTGTCTCAGAGAATTTACTGTCCTGACAGCAGAGGCCGATGGTGGGATCGACTGGCCCTGAACTTACACCAGCACTTGAAGCGCCTGGAACCGGTACTCAGTAATGAAACACACCTGAAATGCCTTTTCATTTTGGAATCAGCTTTTAAAATATGGCAAACTTAAATGCCTTAAAATCTTACAACATGTATTTCGTTTGTTAACATTCTTCTTTTGTCTGTGTTCTCCCAACCCCAAAATGCCAGGGATGCCAGCGCAGCCTGAGCACTTCAGCCTGGGCGACGGAAGCTTTTGTCTTCTCTCCGCTGATTGGCGAGATGGGCCGGCTGTGGACTCTGTGCTGGGATTTAGGAGTCAGGATCTAGGAATTAAGGGAGACGGAGAGTCCGACGACTCAGCCGTCAGCAAGTGCCTTCAAGGAAGGCGTTTGTTTTGGAAATGGTGACTTTGTTCATTTGTGGCACAGGGTCTCCAGGTCTCCAGGTAGAAAGATTGGCGAGAAATCGTTCCTTTCCTTGTCTTACTGCAGGTCCTTTATTCGTGACTCTGTGCTTCTGTGAGGTGTTTGGCTCTGCCATTGGGAAGCGCTGTTTGACCTTGAGCAGGCACCAGTGCTCCCTGTGGTGGCGACCTTGGGGGCACTTGGAAGCGCAGGGATTCTGTGGCCACTGCAGGCAGGCAGGGTGACGCCGCAGAGCCTGTGCCTCTGGGCTAGGCAGCAACAGTGGTTCTTTGTGTGGCCGCCAGCAGGCCCCACCCTGTCTCTCTTCCAGCCTTGCATTTGAGTTGAATGGAGGGGACTGTGCCTCTGGGAGCTTTTGATTTTTTCAGTGGCCCATTAAGTGAATCGGGGTGATGTAGGGGTGGAAAAAAATGACCACGGGATAGGAAATATGACATCTTGTTTTTATTGCCGTAAACTGAAAAAGTGCCTTGTTACCTAAAGTATCAGGGAAAAAGCCAGTAAAGCTATTTCCTCTCATGGAGGAGGGTGTGGGGCTTCCTTACCACTTGGTGTTTACTGAGGCTGAAATAGCAAGAGAAAGCATCTGGTAGCCCAGAACCAAATACAGAAGGAGAAAGCTTGTGTTTGTCACCTTTCTTTCAATGAAATAAAAGTTCAAGAGAGTACAGATTTCCCCTCCGTTCACAGTTCTGCTAGGGGGTAGACAAGCCACTGAGCTTATTTTTGAGATTTGAGCTAAGCCTAGTTCCTCCTAACCTGTTCCCAGAGGTCTTACTGGTCACACTCACAGCTCTTATTATTTCATTAGTGTTCTTTCATCTTTACCTCAGTCTCCAAGGAAGTTGATCTCCTCGCTGAGTGCTTGTTCCTGCAAAGTGCCCTGCAGCCAGCCCAGGCCTGGCCAGGGCAGAGGTGGAGCCAGCTGGGCCCTCCCTTTCCGAGGCCAGGCTGCTGCTGCCCGGCACCGTCTTCTGCCAGCGAACAGGGTGCCCTTCAGAGTCTCATTCTCCCATCTTCATTCCTTTCAGCCACCCAACTCCGGATGGCTTGAGCCTTCACTGATTTTCAATTTCTTGGATTTTATTTTTTCTTTCACTTTTTATGTTTCTATCGTGGTAAAATAAATTTAACATCCCTAAAATTTGGCAAATTTTAGCCATTTTTAGGTGTACAGTTCAGTGGCATTCATGGTACTCAAAACGTGTGACCACTGCCTCTCCACTGATCACTCCAAACAGATACACGGCAGCCATTAGGCAACTACGCCCCGCTTTCCCTTCCCCCAGCCCTGGTGACCTCTCATCTACTTTTTGTGTCTGTGACTGTGCCGTTCATTTCATTCATTTCATAGAAGTGGAATCCTACGATATTTGTGGTTTTGCATCTGGGGTATTTTGCTCAGCATCATGTTTCTGAGCTTCACCCGCATCGTGGCACGTGTCAGGCCTCCGTTCCTTTTCCAGGCCGAACACACTTCCACTGTAGCATCTGATACCACATTTTCCGAGCCACTCATCGGTCAATGGACGCTGGGTTCCTTCCACCTTTTCAGCCATTTTTAAGAGTGCTGCATGAACCTCTTTCAGACCCTGCTTTCAGTACCTTTGGGAATACCTGAGCGTGGAATTGCTGGGTCCTGTGGTGATTCTGTGTTGAGTTTTTTGAGGAGTGGCGGAACTGTTTTTCACAGTGTTTACACCAGTTTCACATTCCCACCAGCAATGTGTGAGGGTTCCGGTTTCTCTACCTCTTTGCCAGCACTTACGTTCCATGTTTCTGATGATAGCCATCCTAGTAAGTGTGAAGTGGTATCTCCTTGTGGCTTTCTGTATTTGTTTGTTGATTTGTCCAACTCTGAATCACCTTGGGAAATACTTGTAACTCCTCCAGACCTTTGGTTCCTGTCCCTGTAAATAAGGAATCTGAAGCAGCTCCATGGTGCCTGACTGCATATGAGATTCACCTGGAGCTTTGATGTGCCCCCCCCCTCCCCGCCCCCCCACGGCTGGGCTCCTGCTCTGGAGGTTCTCATTGTGTGGATCCGGGGTGGGACACATGTTTTCCTGCAAAGCTGCCTAGGTGATGTCCTGAGAACCACTGAGCCAAGTTTTCCTGTAAAGTCAGGCATCCCTGAAGTTCACACCCTTTGTGAGGGGCGGCTGCTGGGATCCGCAGTCCACCTGGATTACAGCCCAGTCACGCTCCAGCACGTTGACTGCGAAGGCTCTGGTTGCCGGATGCATTGAAAGCATCAAAATAAGATCTAAGGAAACAGCCTAAATCTCTAGAGGTGCTGTTTGCTTATTTGCTAATCAGCAAAATTCAATAATAAACAGTGGGCTTTTCTGTCAAACTAAATGCATGGAAGCTGCCGTGGGGTTTTCTAGGAGCCTGATGTGTGGCCATGCTCTCTGCCAGACTATCAAGTGCATCACAGAGGGGCTGGCGGATCCGGAAGTCAGAACGGGACACCGCCTTTCACTCTATCAGCGAGCCGTGCGCCTGCGGGAGTCTCCGAGCTGTAAAAAGTTCAGGCGCCTCTTCCAGGAGCTCCCAGAAATGGCTGTGCAAGATGTGAAACACGTGAGGAAAGAGCCTTTGGGTGCTTTGGACTTGGGCGTGTGTGCCTGGTTTTTCTGGAGCAGAAGCAACCTAAGAGTTGTTTTGAGTGTGTGTTTTCTGTTAGACTCGGAATCATCTAAAACTCGTTCCAGACGGCTGTGTGGCCATTGCTCCCAGTCTCCCTGTCGCCCTCCTCCCTGAGGAGACTTGGCTGCTGGGTGTCACACCCTGGGTTGAGTGACTGATCTCCTGAATGGGGCCTCTCAGCATCTGCTAGTTTCATTTACTCGTTGGGGGCCTGTAGAGCAGTTCTGGTGGTTGAGGCTCTCCCAGGGCCGGCCAGCGAGCTCTCGCATCCCCGCAGGTGTGCGTGTGTGAGCCCCACGCTGTGTGCTCTGCTAGTGACTGGCTTTGTGGTTAGGGAGGTCAGTCCTTGGGATGCTAGAGGCAGGTTTTCAGGGACTTTTGCTGACCTGAGGCTAACAGATGTTCTGCTGCTGCTGTTTCAGGTGACCATCACAGGCAGGCTGTGCCCGCAGCGTGGAATGGGCAAGTCTGTGTTTGTGATGGAGGCCGGGGAGGCCGCTGACCCCACCACGGTCCTGTGCTCCGTGGAGGAACTGGCACTGGCTCATTACAGACGCAGCGGCTTTGACCAGGGTAACTGAGCAGGCTTCCTCTCGTGGCATCCGGCCCTGGGTGGATGAGCAGCAGCACTGGATGGGCTGTCAGCCGTGGGCTGCGGTCCTCTCTCCGTCCTCTGTTCACAGTGGAAGATGCTGTGGGCTGGGGATGTCTTCTTCCCATTCTTCGCCTTATCAATGATAGGGAGTAGGTCGGGGTAGTTGTCCCACAGGGCCTGGCTCTGATCTTTTTTTCTTTTATAAAAACTTCTTGTTATGGAAGATACTGCACAAGCTTTTGTACAGAAGTCGGGGCCGGGGGGCGGGCAGTGTGCTCAACCCCATGGCCCACCCAGTTCCATTCAGTCTTCCTTCTGTTGTCTCCTGCCCCTTCCCCTGGGATTTTAGAAGCTGGCCCCAGATACCCTCTCAGGGGCCCTGCGGCCCATGCTAGTAGCTTTTGGGAACAGCCACTGAGCCTTCCGCCCTTTGCGTCTGGCAGGACTCTCCCTGTGCCCGGGCTGTAGGGTTACCGGTGTTAAAAACACTGGTATTTTCAAATGTGTGAAAATCAGGGCATGATTTCAGTATTCCCTGAGTGTTCAGAAGATTAACAAGTACTATAGAAAGACAACTACAAGATAGGAGTTTACAAAGCCCGGGTTCTTTCTGATGAGTGTTGAGATTTATCTACATAATATCTTTATTACTTACAGGGAGGGGTGATGCTATTGGGGAAGACTTGCAAATGCCAGTGAAGACAGAGAGATACAGTAGGCCTGAAACGGTTAGAAATAGAAGAAGAGAATGCCCGTTCAAGGCCCCAAGAGACATGGAAACTGGACACTTGCTGGAGGAGGAAGCAGGCTGGGACGTGGGAGCGCTGAAATGCTTGCAGTTGAGCCATGAGCCTGAAAAACATACGATTCCTTTCCCAGAGTAGAAACTATTTTTCCCTGATTAAAATCAATGCAGTGAAACTGAGCTGAACTCTGGCTGCCAGGCTTTATGCCACAGGGAATTTTGTGTCAGAGCGATCTCAGCCTCTTCCGGGAGGTGATTTCTGAATTACTCAGAAGGACTGCATCAGAAATGATTTCACTTATAACACAAACGCACAGCAGGGACCTCTTAGGAGTTAAGGAACGAACCAGGCATGGTAGCTTACACTTGTAATCCCAGCACTTTGAGAGGCTGAGGCAGGAGGGTCACTTGAACTCTGAAGATGGAGGTGGGAGGATCTCTTGACCTCTGGAGGTCAAGGCTGCAGTGAGCCCAGACTGCCACTCCACTCCAGCCTGGGTGACAGAGTGGGACCCTGTCTCAAAACAAAACAAAACAAACAAAAAGGAGGTCAGAAATGATCTAGCCTCTCTATTCCTGCCTGATCATCAGTGTATTCAGCAGGACGGAAGGCTGACTGGAAATCAGGTCCCAGCTCCACTCCTGGCTGGGAAAGAGCATGAAGTGTTCTAGGAAGAAAAGTCCTCCTGGGAGACTTGGCAACAGCCAGGAGCCCTGAGTGAACCACTGTCCTTTTGAATCCCTGAGACGGGCTGCAGGGATTAGGAGCTAGAACTGAGGAAGACAGGACAGAGCAGCACAGCCTCAGAAGTGCAGGACAGAGGTGACCCCGGCAGGCATGACAGGCTGTGGCTGCCTGCTCTCTGCTCTCACGGCGCCCCGACCCCGCTCACTGTGGTCTGGTGCAGATGGGCTGGGGCCTGTACATGTCAAGGTGGGACCAGCCACAGGAGCTTCGCTGCCAGTACTGGCATGTCAGGATGGGGCTCTGGTGGTCAGCACCTCCTCTGGCCAGTGGTCCTGTGGGGAGAGGCATCCATGCGGCCTCCTCCCTTGTCGGGTGTGCTGATGTGCAGAGAAGCATGGGCTTGGAGGGCAGCTGGATGAGCTGGGGCTTGCTCAGGGACACGGGTCCGTGTGCTGTGCCAAGGCTGAGCCCTTCATCCCACACCAGATCTTGTCTCTGACTGTGCCCTCAGCACCTGACTTCTGTCTCTCAAGTCATCTCCCAGTCAGTAAAACATTTGTGTGACACGATGAGGGGGACTGAAGTGGGTGGTCTTTAAGGCCAGAGGTCTCTATAAAAGCCTTGACTATTGGAAGCACTGGGCTAGGGCAGTGTAGTGCCCGGGGGACGAGGTGCATCAGAGCAGCACCTGCTGAGGCCAAGAATGGAGGTGGCTGCTGCCGGCCTCCTGGGAGGTCCCCTCAGGGAAGCATTTCTTCAGGGGTGGCCAGGGACCTCCTGCGCCAGGGCCTGCATGGGGATTCAGTGTCAGCCCAGCCCTGCTAAGTCCCAGCCTTCGGAGCCTGAGGAGGGTATCTGCTTATTTTTCTTTTAAACATGTTTCTTAGATTATTCACTAAAGTTTGAGAACCACTGCTTTGTGACTTTGAAATGTTCATTTGAATTTCTCTATGATTATTAAGATTTTTGCCTTTAAGGCTCTGTATATATACTGTATAAAATGAGCTGGGAATGGCATAAAAACAGGATTTGCTTCTGAATCTGAAATATTTCTATTATTTTCTTGAAATTGAGTGTGCAGTAGGTTATGGTGGTGTTTTGGAAGAGACAGATAAAACTTTTTTTTTTTTCGTGTGTGTGACCTTAGGGATTCATGGCGAAGGGTCCACCTTCAGCACTCTGTGTGGCCTCCTCCTGTGGGACATCATCTTCATGGATGGGATTCCGGATGTCTTCAGAAACGCCTGTCAGGTACTCAGTGCCCCTGCCCCACGAGGAGGTCCTTCCGCATACATCCGTGGCTCACGCCCACCTGGGCACCGTGTGTCCACAGCCAGCAGAAACCATCTCTGTTACGGTCCTTTGGGCCATCCACAGGTCAAGGTGATAACTTATTTTTAAAATCTGATTAATAGAATTTAAGATGTACGTATATGAAGTTTTAAACTTTAGCTTCCACCTTACATTTAGACCTTTGGTATAAAGTAGCGTCAGCGTCAGCCCTCCCAAGCACCTGCCGTGTCGCAGGCACTGTTGCAAGGATCTCACAGACATGGGCACATCTGCCTGCTCAGAGGTCCACCCAGCTCAGCGAAAAGCTGTTTTTGCAAATTATTACTCTAAAAAACAAGTTTAGTAAATTGTTTTATATCAATTAACTTTGACTTGTCTTTTGAGAGAGAGAATGTATCAGTTGGCTGGCCGGTTTCCAAGTTTCGTAGGCACTGACTAGTCCTCTGGTGAACACAGCTGCCTGCAGGCACAGTGTGACAGCTTGCTTTCCCTGTGACACAGGCGTTCCCCTTGGACTTGTGCACAGACAGCTTCTTCGCAAGCAGACGCCCGGCCCTCGAGGCCAGGCTGCAGCTGATTCATGATGCCCCCGCGGAGAGCCTGCGGGCCTGGGTGGCAGCCACGTGGCAGGAGCAGGAGGGCAGAGTGGCTTCCCTTGTCAGCTGGGATCGCTTCACGTCTCTTCAGCAAGCTCAGGTAATGGTTCACCTGCATGGCAGGATTTGCTCAGAAAGTAACGCCGCCCCAGTGCTGTCTTTTCAGCAACTTTATCAAAACACACACGTGTGTATATGTAAATATGTGCATGTGTGTGCATATATACATATATATATATATATGAGAGTACCCTATCTCCCCGGCCCCGATGCCACTGTTAGTGATGGAAACATACGAGGGTGTTAGAAAAGCCCCAGCTATGCCTTTGCCACCCCTGAGTTGACAGCTTTCTTTGGCCTGCCCTGTGGCTGAGGCGGGGAGGCTACCTCCCGTGTTCCTTCAACTGCTGCGCTCTGTGAGGCCGTGCCGTCGTGTTCTTGAGTGCATCCTCCACATCCCTTTTCCTCAGCGCTCCCCAGCATGGCCACACTGGCAGAAGCCTGGAAACTGACCACAGGAGGACCAGTCACCCACCACTTGCCAGTGGGATTCCAGCCATGGCTCTGCGGCTCCAGTACAAGCAGCAGAACAGTGCTTGGTGGGCCTGGGATCCATGTGCACTGAATTACATACACACTGAGCTTTTCTCCGTCTCGTGATCCCTGTAGCCTATTTCCATTCTCTGTCACGAGGGAAGTGGCTAACTGTCCCTGTTTTGTGTTCAGGATCTTGTCTCCTGCCTGGGGGGCCCTGTGCTCAGTGGTGTGTGCAGGCGCCTGGCTGCTGACTTCCGGCACTGCCGAGGGGGCCTCCCCGACCTGGTGGTGTGGAACTCCCAGAGCCGTCGCTTTAAGGTCAGTGGAGCCAGAATGGAAAGTCTTGTTGGTGACCTTATTCGCAAATGAATCAGAGGCCGCAAATAGGCATTTCTTGAGTGGCTGTTGGCAAGACTGAACTCCTTGAGAACTTCTGGGCCGAGGGCCTGGGTTCCTGTTGTCCTCTCCCCTGCGACTGGCTTCATCAGAGCAGGCGGGTGAGAGGAGCCCCATGGTGTGAGCAAGATAGAGCTCCATCTCTTATGACTTGATGTGAAAGTGAGGTTCCGTCACTCCTGCTGTATTCTGTGGTTAGGAACGAGTCTCTAGTCCAGCTGACACTCAGAGGGAGGGGGTCACACAGGGTGTGGACGCCAGGAGCTATTTGAGAAGCTTACCGATAATTGTGCATTTTAAAATGACTTAAAGAATATAATGGATTGATTGTAACTCAAAGGATAAATGCTTGAGGGGATGGATACCCCATTCCCCTTGACATGCTTAGTTCACATTGCATGCCTGTATCAAAACATCTCATGTACCCCATAAATATATACCCCTACTATGTACCCAGAAACATTTTTTTAAAAAGCTCAGAATGAACACTTCCTTGAATACTGTCCACTAGCCCAGCCCTGCTGCCCATCGCTGGTGATTTCTCATTATTGAGTTTGAGATGGAAAAATTACATATTCTGGATACAAGTCCTTTATCAGTTACATTTCATCCCAGTCTATGGCTTATCTTTTCATTTTCTTAATAGTGTCTTTTGAAGAGCAGAGATTTTAAAGTTTGACAAAATCCAACTTATTTGTTCTCTAGTGGATCATGCTTTTGGTGTCAGATGTCAGAAATACTTGCCTAATCCGAGGTCACAAAGAGTTTCTCCTTTGTTTTCTTCCAGAAGCGTTATAGTTTTAGGTTTCACATTTAGTTTTATGATCATTTGAGGCACCGTTTGTATACAGTGTGGGGCATGGACTGGGCTTCATTTGTGGCGCGGGATGTCCACTTGTTCCCGCTCCATGTGTCGAGAAGACCATGCTGCTCCCACTGAATTGCCTCTATATCGTCAAAAATCTAACCCATATATATGTGCGTCTGTTTCTGGACACTCTTCAGTTCCACTGATCTGTTTGTCTGTATTTCTTGATTATTGTAGCTTTCGATAAATCTCGGAGTCAGGTAGTTTAAGTCCTTTAATGACTTGTTTTTCAGAGTTGTTTTGGCTCTCTTGCATTTTTATTTGAATTATAAAATCAATTTTTTTTTTTTTTTTGAGACGGAGTCTCGCTTTGTCACCCAGGCTGGAGTGCAGTGGCGCGATCCCGGCTCACTGCAAGCTCCGCCTCCTGGGTTCACGCCATTCTCCTGGCTCAGCCTCCCGAGTAGCTGGGACTACAGGCGCCGCCACCTCGCCCGGCTAGTTTTTTGTATTTTTTAGTAGAGACGGGGTTTCACCGTGTTAGCCAGGATGGTCTCGATCTCCTGACCTCGTGATCCGCCCGTCTCGGCCTCCCAAAGTGCTGGGATTACAGGCTTGAGCCAACGCGCCCGGCAAGTTTCTGTATTTTTAGTAGAGACAGGGTTTCACCGTGTTAGCCAGGATGGTCTCGATCTCCTGACCTCGTGATCCACCCGTCTTGGCCTCCCAAAGAGTATAAAATCAAATTTTAAATTTCCAAGGGAAAAAAAAAAAAAGCCAGCTGGGCACGGTGACTCACGCCTGTCATCCCAGCACTTTGGGAGGCCGAGGCGGGCAGATCACGAGGTCAGGAGATGGAGACCATCCTGGCTAACCTGGTGAAACCCCGTCTCTACTAAAAGGACAAAAAATGAGCCAGGCATGGTGGTGGGCGCCTGTAGTCCCAGCTACTCGGGAGGCTGAGGAAGGAGAATTGCTTGAACCCAGGAGGCAGAGGTTGCAGTGAGCCAAGATTGTGCCACTGCACTCCAGCCTGGGTGACAGAGCGAGGCTCCATCTCAAAAAAAAAAAAAAAAAAAAAAGCCAGCTGAGATTTTAATTGGAATTCCTTTGAATCCGTAGACCATCTGAGAAGAATTGGTATCTTAACAGTACTATTTTGATCAGTGAACATGGTATATATCGCCATTTACTTAGATTTTCCTTATTCTTTTTGCAGTGTTTTTAGTTTTCAATGTAGAGGTCTTGCATATCTTTTGTCAGATTGTTCCCTAAGTACTTCATATTTTTTATGCTATTTAAACAGTATCGTTTTTAAAAGTTTCAATTTCCAGTTGTTTGCTGCTCTGTGTAGAAATACAGTTGATTCCGTATATTGATCTTATATTCTGCAAACTTGGTACGCGTACTTAGTAGTTCTTGGAGCTTTTTTTGGTATATTTCCTTGGATTTTCTACATTGACAATCAGATTGTCTGCTAATAAAGATATTTTTACTTTTTCCTGTCCAGTCTTAGTTCCTTTCTTTTCTTTTTCTGGCCCAATTGCACTGGCTAGAACCTCCAGGAAAGCATAGGCTGTAAATGGTGAGACTGGACGTCCGTGCCTGGTTCCCAATCTTGGGGGAAGGTACTTAGTCTTCCATTATTGAGTATCATGTTAGATGCAGATGTTTCGCAGATATCTTTTATTATATTAAGGAACTTCCCTTTACATCCAAGTTTTCTGAGAGTTTTTATCAGGCATTGATGGGATTCTGTCAAATACTTCTTAAAAAAATCTATTGACATTATTATCTCATATTTATCTCTTGAGTATGCTTATTAATCATGTGATTTACATTGGTTTTTGAACCTTAAACCTATCCTGCATTTCTCCAGTACACCCCACTTGGTCATGATGTATTATCCCTTTTATATAATGTTGGGAGTTGATTTTGATTTTGCAAAATAATTAAGAATTTTTGCTTATATGTTCATGAAGGATATTGAGCTGTAATTTTCTTTTCTTATAATCTCTCCATTGGGTTTTGGTTTCAGAGTCATACCGGCATCAGAATGGGATGGAATAGTTGGTGTAGAATTAGTATAATTCCCTAAACATTTGATAGAATTCCCCAGTGAAGCAGTATGGGTCTGGAGATTTTGGGGGGAGGAAAATTTGAAACTGTAAATTAAATTTCTTTTTAAACAACATAAGGCCGTTCATATTATCTGTTTCTTCTTGATTGCGCTTTGATAGTTTGTGTCTTTCAAGGAATTTGTCCATTTCATTTAAGTATTGTCTTAAAGTTGTTTACATTTGTTTCTTTTCTTTTCTTTTTTTTTTTTTTTTTTTGAGACAGAGTCTTGCTCTGTCGCCCAGGCTGGAGTGCAATAGTGCGAGTTAGCTCACTGCAACTTCCGCCTCCTGGGTTCAAGTGATTCTCGTGCCTCAGCCTCCCTAGTAGCTGGGATTACAGCTGTGCACCACCATGCCTGGATAATTGTTTTAATTTTTATTTTTGGATTTTTAGTAGAGATGAGGTTTTGCCATGTTGGCCAGGCTGGTCTTGAACTCCTGGCTTCAGGTGATCTGCCCGCCTTGGCTTTCCAAAGTGCGGGGATTACAGGTGTGAGCCACTGCACCTAGCCGTGTATTGCATTTTAATATCTGTAGAATCTTTCTCTCTGTCATGCTCTTATTCCTGATATTGGTAATTTCTGTCGTTTCTCCCAGATGAGTCTGGCAGGAGGTTTATCAATTTTACTGATTTTCTCAAAGAATCAGCTTTTGATTTCCTGTTTTTTTTTATTTCCTAGTTTCTTAAGGTGGAAGCTATGGTGATTGCTTTGAGACCTTCTTTTCTAATAGAGTTAGCTAGTGCTCCCAATTTCCTTCTCAGTGCTGCTTTATCTGAACCTCACAAATATAGTAGTAGTTTTCATTTTCATTCAGTTCACAATACTTTCTGATTTCCCTTTTGACTCTTTTTTGATCCTTGGCTTATTTAGAAGTGAGTCATTTACATTTCCAAACACCCGAGAGATTTTCAGGTATCTTTCTGCTATTGATTTGTAATTTAACTCCATTGTAGTCAGAGGACATATTTTGTATGATTTGAATCCCATTAAATTTGTTGAGACTTGTTTTATGGTCCGGAATATGGTTTTCCCTGGTGAATATTCTGTATTTGAAAAGAATGTGTGTTCAGCATTTGTTGTGGGCAGTATTTTTAAATGTCAGTTAGGTCAAGTTGGTTGGTAGTGTTGTTTAAGTTGTCTGTGTCCTTACTGATTTCTTATTTACTTGTTCTATAAATTATTGAGAGAAGAATATTGACATCTCTGATTATAATTGTGGATTCGTGTATTTCTTTTGAGACAGAGTCTCACTGTCACCTAGATGGGAGTCTAGTAGCAGTGCAATCCTGGATCACTGCAGCCTTGATCTCCCAGGCTCAAGCAGTTCTTCTGCCTCAGCCTCTTGAGTAGCCGGAACTATAGGCATCCACCATCATGCCCAGCTATTTTTTTTTTTTTTTTGTAGAGATGGGGTGCCATCATGTTGCCCAGGCTGGTCTCAGAACTCTTGGGCTCCACGTTGGCCTCCCAGAATGCTGAGAGTATACCAGTATACCGTGCCCGATTTGTGTATTTCTTCTTGCGTTTCTATCAATATTTGCTTCATGTATTTTGAAGGTCTATTATAAGATGCGTAAACTTTTAGGAGGGTCATGTCCTCTTCATGAGTCTACCCTCATCATTATGCAGTGGCCCCCCTTTACTCCTGGTAATCTTTGCTCTGAAATCAACTTTGTCTGATATTGTTAACATGTAGCCATTTCAGCCTTCTTTTGTTTAATGTTAACATGATACATTTTTCCATTCTTTTACTTTTGACCTATTTTATCTTAGTTTTAATGTGGATTTCTTGTAGACATCATATAGTTGGGTCTTACTTTTGAATCCAACTTAACCTCTGTCTTTTAATGGGGTGTTTGGAACATTTACATTTGATTATTGATATCCTTAGCTTTAAATCCTGATACTTATTTTCTCTTTGTCTCAGAACTCTTTTGTTCCTTGTCTTTTTCCTGAGTAGCTGGGATCACAGGCGCACGCCACCGTGCCTGGCTAATTTTTGTAGTTTTTGTATTTTTTAGAGATGGGGTTCCACCATGTTGCCCAGGCTGATCTCAAACCCCTGGGCTCAAGCAGTTCACCTGCCGTGGTCTCTTAAGTGCTGGGATTGCAGGCATGAGCCACAGTGCCTGGCCCTGCCTTATTTTTAAAGATTGCATTTTATAGCTTTGTTGGCTTGTTAGCTGTAACGGTTCATTGTGTTTAAGTGGTTGCATTAGTATGTATATTATATATCTTAAACTTATCCACCTTCAAGTGATACACACTTTAATGTAGAGTAAAAAGAACCTTTCAATCATATATATTTATATCTTCCCTCTCAGCCTTTGTGGTGTTTTCATGTATTTTACTTCTATGTGTTATATGTTCTATATTATTTTTGCTTTCTACAGTTGATTAATAAGAGTCTGTATTTACTCATGTAGATAGCATTTCCAGTGCTTGTTATTCTTTTGTATAGATCCAGATTTCTGTGTGGTCTCATTCTCTTGCTTGAAGAATTTCCTTTCATGCCCGTAATCCCAGCACTTTGGGAGGCTGAGGTGGGCGGATTGCTTGGGCTCAGGAGTTGGAGACCAGCTTGGGCAACACAGTGAGACCTCATCTCTACCAAATGGTGAACAAATTAGCTGGGTGTGGTGGTATGCACTTGTAGTCCCAGCTACTTGGGAGGCTGAGGTGAGAGAACTGCTTGAGCCTGGGAGGTCAAGGCTGCAGTGAGCTGAGATCATACCACTGTACACCAGCCTGGGCAACAGAGTGAGACCTTGTCTCAAAAAAAAAAAAAAAAATTTCCATGTCTGGAAGTTCTGCTAGTAATGAATTACAGTAGTTAGCCCTCTGTATCCATGGTTTCTGCTTCTGTAGATGCAACAAACCATGGACTGAAACTATTTGGAAAAAAAAAAACAATAAAAAGTAACTACAATAAACAAATAAAAAGAGCATTACTATTTTCATAGCATTTACATTATATTAGGTATAAGTAGAGATTATTTAAAGTATATGAGAAGATGTGCATAGAATATGCAAATGCTATGCCATATTGTATCAGGGACTGGAGCATCCATGGATTTTGGTAACAGATGGGGTCCTTGAACCAGCCCCCCGTGGATACTGAGGGATGACTGTATTTAGGTTTTGTATGTCTTAGCCTTTATTTCACCTTTATTTTTGAAAGATGTTTTCTTTGGGCAACAAATTCTACGTTGAGCGTTGTTTTTCAATACTTTAAAAATATTAGTCTACTGTCTTCTAACTAGCATGGTTTCCAATCGAAGAATTTTTTTTTTTTCCCCTCTGGCTTTAAAAATTCTGGCTGCTTTGACTATATCCCCTGATTATACAGTCATGGTATTTCCTAGGGAACTGTTACATTTGTGTGCCTGGGATTCACTGATTTTCTTGAATCTTTGGGTTTATAGTTTTCATCAAATTTGGAAAATTTTTGGCCATTTTTTCTTTAAGTATTTTTTTTTTTTTCCTCATTCCTTTGAGGACTCGTAATTAAACGTCTGTTAGGCTGCTGAATGCTATATTTAAACAATTTTTTTCTATACTTTACCTAGAATAGTTTTTATTGCTGTCTTCAAGTCTAGTGATGTGTAGTGAACAAAACACACAATTCCTGCCTTCTTGAAGATGACATGTAGTACACATTTTTATCTTATGAATGCCATGAAAGAAGTGCTAGGGAGGATATACTCAGAGCTGTGACCTGTCCAGATGAGTTTAAGCTGAGCATTGAAAGATAAGAAGTCAGGCATGTCAAGAACAGGGAGAAATGTCCCAGGCCACGGGAAGAGCAAGTAGCAAGTGGAAGTGATGGCCTTGGGGTAGGGAAGAGACTGGTCATGGCAAGAAGGTTAGATTTAATTGAAAATATAACAGTAATTGGAGGGTTTTAAGCAGGGAAGTAAAATCCAGTGCATGCTTTAAAACAATTTTTCATTTGCTATACTAAGAATCGGTTTACTCATCCTCTGTGAAGAACTGTCTAGTTTCTACAGAATAGAAAAATTTCTGAATAAATTTCTTAGCTACAGACGCTCCTCAACTTATGATGGAGTTATGCCCTGATAAATCCTACACATCAACTGAAAATAATGTAAGTTGAAAATGCATTTAACATATTTATCCCACCAAACCTCATAGCTTAGCTTAGCCTACCTTGAATGTGCTCAGAATGCGTGCATCAGCCTACAGTCGGGCAGAATCATCTAGCTCACCGCACGCCGTAGAGTACTGGTTACCCTCATGATCATGTGGCTGACCGGGAGCTGTGGCTCACTGCTGCTGCCCGGCATGGAGTATCATACTGGGAAAAGACCAACACTCAGAGTATGGTTTCTATTGAATGTGTATCACTTTTGCACCATTTTAAAGTCAAAAAATCCTAAGGTGAACCATTTTAAGTGAAGGACCATCCGTATATTTGTGTTATACTTAAAAATACAGTGGGAGAGCAGAAGAGCCATTTAAGTAGTTGTCACTGACAACTACAACTTACTTGAATGGCTTTTCATTCAGTAAGACACTAGTAACTTTTAAAAATTTCCCTTCCAGCTGGTGGAAGTTAAAGGCCCCAATGACCGTCTTTCACATAAGCAGATGATCTGGCTGGCGGAACTGCAGAAGCTGGGGGCTGAAGTAGAAGTCTGCCATGTGGTTGCAGTTGGAGCTAAGAGCCAAAGCCTTAGCTAAAAGCTGTGGAATTGGGGATATTTGGTCATACATTAATGTAAGACTTTCAAGAGTATAAAGCATCATGTTTTAATTTTATTGTCCATTATAAACCTGACAGTTTGACTTGTCATTGTATAGTGTCTGTATATCACAAAACAGTTTGCTTGAATACACTCATTGATTCCACACAGTGGGTAATAAACTTTTTTTTTTTCGAGAGGGAGTCTCGCTGTGTCACCCAGGCTGGAGTGCAGTGGTGTGATCTTGGCTCTCTGCAACCTCCACCTGCTAGGTTCAAGCGATTCTCCTGCCTCAGGCTCCCCAGTAGCTGGGACTGCAGGTGTGCGCCACCACACCCAGCTAATTTTTGTATTTTTAGTAGAGATGGGGTTTCACCATGTTGCCCAGGTTAGTCTGGAACTTCTGACCTCAACTGATCCACCCGCCTTGGCCTACCAAAGTTCTGGGGTTATAGGCATGAGCCACTGCACCCAGCCGGTAATGAACTTTTTTAAAAGAGAAAAACCTTGTTGACCCTTTTTGGAGCTGGATGCATCTGTATGATTAGACATGCAAAAAGCTGGAAAACCCAAAAACAAGTGATGATTCATCTTTAGGTTTTTTTATAAAAAAGTTAGCGGCCGGGCGCGGTGGCTCATGCCTGTAATCCCAGCACATTGGGAGGCTCAGTAAGGCAGGCGCATCATGAGGTCAAGAGATTGAGACCATCCTGGCCAACATGGTGAAACCCGTCTCTACTAAAAATACAAAAAATTAGCTGGGCATGGTGGCAGGTGCCTGTAGTCCCAGCTACTCCGGAAGCTGAGGCAGGAGAATCTCTTGAATTCGGGAGGCAGAGGTTGCAGCGAGCCAGGGTCACGCCACTGCACTCCAGCCTGGTGACAGAGCAAGACTCCATCTCAAAAAAAAAAAATTTAAAAAGTAGCATAACCAATGTTTCCTTCAAGTAATTAATTATATGGGAAGCCAAGATTCTCAAATATTATCTAAGTTTTTCTTTACTGCCCTATACACATTTAGCTGTTAAACTTTGTTTTAGGATTATCTAAGGGCAGAAAAGTTAAATTCCAATTTCTTTAGGAATTAAAAAATTCTCATGAAGTTGTGTTAATTTATAACATGTAAATGCTTGTTCTACTGATTGGGCCCAGATCATGAAAGGAATGAAGTCTTTATCGAGGCGTGTCCTTCACTGTCCTTCTCCCTGGGACCATCCCTAATAACTAGATCGGGGGTATTTTCTCTGTTGACAGTAAAGGCAAATCAGGGCTGCTCATCACCATGTGGGAGGGTCTCAGGCTGGCCAAGGGGGTGTGGTAGAAAGGTGATTTATCCATGTGCCAGGCCCAGGAGTCAGGGAATGGGATCCCAGTCTCTCGACTTGTTCTAAGGCCTTCTTGGGGGAATATTACTCCCCAGTTTTTATATTTATTGAATGGAAGGACCAGTTAGGGCATGATCCATCAATATCCACATGCCCTTAACTTTAGCCACTTCCGAACTGCTGTTAAAAAAGTTACTGATCACTACCTGGCTTTAGAGGGCAAGCAGAATGTCCCATGGATGACACAGAGGTATGGATGGGAGAAGATGCCTTCACCTCTTCCATCACTGTGTTCCTGTAGATGATTTCATATTGATAACAACAAACAGTTGCTGTGGAAATTTTATTAAGCCATCAAAATTTCCTTCACATTCATTACTGTTGAACAACAAGATAACACATCTTCTTGCTCATCCCACTTGAACTCAAGTCATCAGTTTTAGGCACAAAGGTTTTAGTTTTCTCAGGAAATCAAGTTTGAACCACTTGAGTTACTACTGCAGCAAGCAGATTTTGTTGACAGATGTGAATAGCTTTCACCCTGTTAGTACAAATTAGTATCCTTTCCTTAAATAAAGTTAGATATTTTTGGTTTCAAAATCGGGTTTCCATCATAAAATAACAGCAAGACACTGTACACCTTTATGTCCAATACTAGAAATTTCACCCAGCACATCAGCATCTGCACGGCGTTCCCTCAGCAGGGGCTCTGCTGGTGGGCAGCAGGGGTGCTGCGCTCTCTCCAGTGTGCTGTGTGCGGCCACACCACTGCTGTCACCACGAGTCCCTCTGACAGCAGAGGTGGTAAGCAGCTTTACCCTGGCCCGACTGAAGGCTGTCATAGTTGTTTTTCATATTATGCACAATAAAATGTGGCACAATAATCATGATATAACAACTGTCCAGCAAAAATAAAACTATTTTACTACATTTGATTATACAAAAATACGCATTTTTCTATTTTTAACCATTATTAATAGTACCTAATATTTTTAAACTTGTAAATTAACAACAATAAAATACTACAGGAGTTAAAATAAATGTGAGGGAAGAAAATTACAGAGGGAAAAATGCTCAGTCCAACATTTAGTATTAATAATAAAGCAGCTAAATGAAAAAGGGAGAATTGTGATTACACTGTCAATGGCAGGATACGCTGTGGTGTTAGAGATTGGGTCTGGTTTCCAATCAAGGACTGTAAAATGTTTAATAATTCTATTTGTATAAACTGAAACTAGCCCTTATTTTCTAGGCAGCAAGTTGGCAAAAACCTTGGGTTTACCCATAAAGTGAATTTCTTAAGATATTTTATAAGAACTTCTGTTATATCCAGAGATATTATCAATTTTTAAAAGGCAAATAATTCAGATAGAAACAGCTATTCAGTACATAGGTAAAATCGAGTTACCTTGAAAACACTTGTTTTAGAAAAGGAAATAAGCTAACTAGACACTTCACTATAAAAATTTTCCGTATCTTAGGATGGCAGTTCAAGAAACAAATTTGAAAGCATCCGTGTTTTAAGCAGGGAATGAGGAGGTGGGGGAGGTGGTGCCTCATTTCACTGCTGGAAGCAGCTTCAGCTTTGACCTCTACAGCGGTGGGCAGGCTCTTGTCACACAGTTTGGAAACAGTGTTTCAGATCAAGCAAACAACTGTGTCTCCTCATTCTCCTCAACTTCGCTGTCAAAAGTTGGGGCTTGGGAGAGCACTTCTCTCGCTATTCAAATGGCAGTGTTTTCAGAGACTCTATTTTTTTATTTCTCCTTTATTCCTAAGCATTAGGAACTATGAGAGAAGGACATCTGTACAGGTGCCCGACTTGTGACCTCATTAGTTATTTCCAAGGGGAAGTGCCAGCAATAGTTTACCACACTGCAAACACTGACGGCCAAGCCCCGCACGCCTCCCAGCAAGCCTTGTTTGTGAGGGTGGGTTTTGGCGTAGATGGCACTTTCCTGCCTCCAGCACGCACCTCTCAGGAATCAGCGCCCCACAGGCCACTCCCCAGTGGCGTCCAGAGGAACAAGACTTTGGGGACACCTGGCTACGAAGCTTAGTATGAAAAGCCTATTTCCAATATGCAATGGGATTTTCACACCCCAATTTTAAAAAGTGAAATTGTATTTTCTTCTGTAGTATTTGTATCTTAATGTCAAAGGCACTTCTAAGTTTAATTATCTGCAGCAAATGCTTTAAAATTAACAGTGCATATCATTTTAAAGTTAGCCCTATGAAGTTAAAAAAGCAAACTCATGATTTCAAAACACAGTGATTGAAGGTCCCGAAGAAGGTGATCTAAAATAATAAATTCTGTCCACAGAGCACTGAACCTTCATCAGGTGAGTTCAATCAGAGATGACAGAAAGTAACCAGAAATATACATGGATACTTCCTAAAACCTGCTGGAGGTTTTATCAGATGTTCCTAAACATGATACGAAACGCAAATTTCTTAACTTTCCTGTTGCCTGCTGCTTGGGGTTGCTATCAGATAGCCTTCAGGAGGCAGCAGGAAAAATGGATGGAGAAAAAATGTAGCAGACAGAACATGAACAGTTTGATCACAGTTACAAGAGCCAGACCTGTAATGACAGAAAGAGGATAGGAACAAAATTTACATCTCTCTTAAAGTGTGAAAGAAGCATGATTCAACATGTTTTTAAATATTAGTGCAAATTCCAACTATCATTCTTACATATAAAGTTATTAGAGCTTCAAACACCTAGGTTAGCAATTTTAATTCAGAGGAAAAAGTTGACAGCTTCCCTCAAAATGTTCAGAAAACACCCTATTTTAGTCTTCATTTGCTAATGTCTCAGTAGACAACCATATTTTGGCCCCACTTAAAAATTTGCTTAATGGTGTTCCTAAAATGCTCCGTCTGCATAGATTCCCTACAGGAGAAAATGGAAATGAGGAGGAGAGGAACTCCGGCGTCCCCGAGGTGTCGGTGTCGTGCGGGCCGCTGGCTCTGAAGTACATCCTGCTCTGGCCCAGCTCCCCGTAGCAGGCCTCCAGCGGGCCACTGCGCTGCTGCCGCAGCATCCTGCTCAGCACATCCACTTCATCAGCCAGGAGGGAGAGCTTGTGAAAGGCCGTGATGGAGCCGCCCAGGCTGATCTGGGCCTCAGGAACCCAGCGGAAGTAGCACAGTTTCCATAGTTTTATGTGTGTTCCAGAGACACGTGGCAGAATAACAGCGTGCAGGTTGACGGGTTTGGAAAACCATTCTCTAAAATACTGCTCCATATCACTGTTCTGGCTGTTGGTTTGCTGAGGTGGATCTGGCTTTGGTTTTAATATCAATGAATTTCTCCTTGGAAGTAATTCTTGGTCACTGATGATTCCATTCTTTAAGGCAGACGGCATTCCTCTTAGTGTGGAGCTGTAGTTTTTCTATACAGAAGAGATTTTATTATGTTCCGGGATTTCCCTTTTTAGAAAGATTGTAAGGATGCAATGGCAAATGTAAACTCAATACTATGAAAAATTAATGGAATTTCAGCCTCAAGGAACATTTTCCTCCCTTCCTCTGTAGTCCTTATTCTAATCCTCCTCCCCTGGAATTAAACTTTATGTGTTGACTCTACCTAGGCTATTGCCATCAGCCTGAATGGGGGTAGGGATGAGAGTACCTCCTATCCACTAATTTGCTTAAGGATAAGTTCTAAGATGAGGGCTACAAAAACCCTAGACCTGGCCGATTGTATCAAGAACAATGGCAAACTGAATGGAGGCAGTCAGGAGGCCAAACGTCTGATTCTTTGTTCTGTATCTTTCAGTACTCTCCAAATTTTCTACCAAAAAAAAAACCCCAAGAATTTATTTGGAAATTATTAAAAAGACAAACAACGAATGTAATTAGGACAAGAATACAGCAGTCAGGAGGCCATGACTGCATCACAGCCAGGTGGCATTCCCGGCCACAGTGGCGGCTTGAATCACCAAAAAATGGTAAGTGGGGCTTCAGTAAATGGGGCTTGCAGGCTCAGAGCCACAGTCTGCCCTCTCTCAGGTACTGAGACTTTGTGGGCCTCAGACACCAAGAAGAAAGTTGGGATACAGTCACTTGAGTTAAACAGGGAGTGACCCCTCAGAAACCTGCATTGGCAGTGTTACTCTCGGAAGTGCCTTTATTTTTAATGCTCTGTGTTCTGAAAAAGATGTGTCTGGCTACGTGTGAGCCAACATCAGGTTCTGTTAGCTGTGATTTACCTTTGTCCGTTTAAAAGACTTCACGGAGCCATTGTGTACACAAGGCGTGCTCTTTCCAATGTAGAAGGGGTTATGGAAAAGGGTGCGGTCCTTGGCTGTAAACTGGAGAGACCAGTCCCAAACAGAGGGGAACTGTAAGCCCTTCTCGTCACCCAATTGGATATTTTTGCTTATAGCAAATTCCTGCAAAAAAAAATAAAATAAAATATTTGAACATTTGTGAAAATATGCAAAACTAAAGATTTTCTCATGAATGCCTTTTTTCGGATGAGCCATTCATCATTATATAGGTTAAATGTTCTGTACTGCAGCCCTCAAAACCCACCAGAACGGCACTTTCACTTCGAGAAAGGTTCCTGGCTTTTGAGCTCCAAGAAGCCCCCCAGTCCCCCTGAACAAGGAGTGTGCTATTCAAGTGCCCTCTGCCTTAGGACCCCAAAGAAGCCGTGCCCTTTGGGCAATAAGAATGTTATTAAGAGAAGTTTCACTAACATGATACTAGAAAGTCTTAAACACGTTGAATTTATTTCTATAATTACAGTATTTTACTTTTATGAGCACACCATCAGTACATTTTAGTAGTTACCTGTTGGTAAGTGGATTAACAAAACTTTTGGATGGAAATCTCTGCCACCAGTTTTATAACTTACTTTCTAAGTGGGGAGCGACACTTTATTGAGCCAGTGATCTCAAATCATAGACCACAGACTCGGAGCAGGAAGGAAGGGATCAGCTCCCCTGTGGTCCTAGCATGTGGCTAAAACCATGGAGACCATGTACACAGGAGACCCCTCTTCACAGGAGCCCACCTCTAGCCTGGACTCTGGGCTGGTACAGCCTGGTTATCTGGCTTCCCACCGCAGTAAACTGAGGTAACACAAAGCTACAGGGTGACAGCCAACCACCTCACTGTGAGGAAGCCAAGGAGCTCCTCTGGAAGGCAGTCCAGACCATTTCTATGAAGCATAGTCACATTTAGCAACGAGGAGAAAGGACTCTCATCTCAGCTGATTGACGGCAGCAGGCCACCGCAGCAACATATACACAACAGTTCCCTGGAGGAAATAACCCCAGACACAGAGTCGCTGGATGATGGGAGATGTCTGATTCTTTGTTCTTACCTTTCAGTACTCTCCAAATTTTCTACCAAAAAAAAAACCCCAAGAATTCACTTGGAAATTATTAAAAAGGCAAACAATGAATGTTGTTAGGACAGTCAGGAGGCCATGACTACATCACAGCCAGGTGGCATTCCCTACTACAGTGGCGGCTTGAATCATCAAGAAATGGGTAAGCTATGTAACAGCACAGGGCATTTTGTAAAATTTTACAAAATTTTCTACTTCAAATAAGTAAAAATTCATTAAGCAACAAATACACACACTCTTCAAATTTTTGGCCAGGCACAGTGGCTCATGCCTGTAATCCCAGCACCTTGGGAGGCCGAGGCGGGCAGATCACGAGGTCAGGAGTTCAAGACCAGCCTGGCCAATATGGTGAAACCCCATCTCTACTAAAAATACAAAAATTGACCAGGTGTGGTGGCTCACGCCTGTAATCCCAGCACTTTGGGAGGCTGAGGCGGGCGGATCACGAGGTCAGGAGATTGAGACCATCCTGGCAAACACGGTGAAACCCCGGTCTCTACTAAAAATACAAAAAAACTAGCTGGGCGTGGTGGCGGGCACCTGTAGTCCCAGCTTCTCGGGAGGCTGAGGCAGGAGAATGGCGTGGACGTGGGAGCTGACAGAGCTTGCAGTGACCAGAGATTGCACCACTGCACTCCAGCCTGGGCGACAGAGCGAGACTCCGTCTCAAAAAAAAAAATAAATAAAAAATAATACAAAAATTATCCAGGCGTGGTGGTGGGCGCCTGTAGTCCCAACTACTCGGGAGGCTGAGGCAGGAGAATTGCTTGAACCTGGAAGGCAGAGGTTACAGTGAGCTGAGATCGCACCACTGTGCTCCAGCCTAGGCGATGGAGCAAGACTCCATGCAAGACTCCGTCTCAAAAAAAAAAAAAAAAAAAATTTAGTTACTTGAAATTTCATCACGTACATAGATTAAAAACCACCCATTTGCTTTCAACACTGTTAAAAGCTGAAATCTAGTAAAACATGAACCTGAACGTGTTTTAATGGCCCTTCAATAAGTATATAGAAAATGTCCTCTTCGCCAAGTGTGGTGGCTCACGCCTGTGATCCCAGTACTTTGGGAGGCTGAGGTGGGTGGATTGCTTGAGTCTAGGAGTTCAAGACCAGACTGGGCAACATGGTGAAACCCTGACTCTACAATACAAAAATCAGTTAGGCGTGGTGGCATGCGCCTGTAGTCCTAGCTACTCAGGTGGCTGAGGTGAGAGGAGTGCTTGGACCCAGGAGGCAGAGGTTGCAGTGAGCTGAGATGGTACCCACTGCACTCCAGCCTGGGTGACAGAGCCAGACTGTCTTAAAAAAAAAAAAAAAAAAAAAAAAGATGTTCTCTTTTTTAAAAGGTGAAAACTAAAAATATTTATCTCCAAGAGAAATCAGATTTTCTACAAACAATACCTGGCCACTAGCACCTAAGGTGGCCTCAGAATGGAAAAAAAAAAAAAAAAAAAAAGAAATGCTTTGGGCTTCTGCCTGTGTGGAAGGGGCTGCGAATGGTTAAGAATCATGACCCTTAGACAACGACCAGTTCCTGCTAGGGAGGAAGGGAGAGGGGGATTCATGTTAGTATTTGTCACAAAAAGCTTTTGAAAAAGCCAAATTAAAAAAATAGAGCACTAGAACATGAACAGAGAAAGCAGATGAAATACTTGTAGAAAGTATTTTTTACAGCTCCCTCAATACAATTCAGTAATGTTCACTTCTGGTGAGAAGTCTGTCGGCACACGCAGCATCAGCCAAGCAGCAGAGGCAGTGGTGTCTGGGGCTGGGAGTCCTCCACGCAAACACCCACCCACGCGCTGCCCAGTCCCCAGACCCCAAAGTCTTTGTCCTCACCTCACGCACCTTTTGCAGGCTCACACTGTGTGTACACGGGGTAGTGAAGGGAGAGAATGGGGAAGAGCTGAAGGAGGCAAACAAGGCCGAGGGAAAGCCTAGCTGGAGGCAGAGAGGGGGCCCAAGAATGATTACGGTGACAACAAATGAAAACGAGCAACTGGGAGAACATGTATTTTAAAACAAATGAGCGTTCCATGCCTCAGGAGCCTCTGAGCCTGTATCACTGGTCCTCAGCACAGTATCTGGAAAGGTCAAACTTTCCTGGTAGGGTGGGCAGGGGACAGATTCTGGCTCTGTCACCCAGGCTGGAGTGTAGTGGCACGGTCTCAGCTCACTGCAATCTCTGCCTCCTGGGCTTAAGTCATCCTCCCACCTCAGCCTCTCCAGCAGCTGGGACCACAGGTGTGCACCACCACGTCCGGCTAATTTTTGTATTTTTTGTAGAGATGGGCCGACGGTGTTGTTTCTTTGAGCCCTGGGTCCCCAAAAGTGGCAATGTTGGACAATCTCTCCTGCCTTTTGTGTCCCGAGAACTGGCTCCTGTGGACTGAGACTGCCCTTCCTCCTGATTCCCGTTTTCTGACTCTATAAAATCCTGGATCTTGTCCTTTTCTTTTGGATGCCCGTTAAATTAAGTTCTCCCTCCTGCAATAGCCTAAATCAGCTCCTTAACTGACCAGTGTGTTTTGTCTTTTACACCAACAAATCCAGAATTCATATGTCTTTAGGAAAATTTGCATAATGCTTCACAGTTTACAAAATGTTTTCACCTTTTACGAGACTAAAGGTATAAGTGTTAGTTTGACAGATCCATTTTACAGGTTAGGAACGTCGACTCTCAGGCTGAAGCCTGAGTGGAACATGGGCCTAGCACTTTTCCCAGACCAAGGCCAGAACTCAGGTTTCCCGCTCCCCAGGTCACAATGTGCCTAGCCAGGGCCTTATGGCTGAGGCTGAGGCTGAAGACCCCGGAGCTCACTGTGAGGGGAATCCTCTTCCTAGAAAGGCTTCCTGAAGGCCCGCAAGAGCTGCCCTTTCTGTTTCTCTCAACGGTCTCTAAGGCATTTGTCAGCTTCCATTGCTGGTTCAAGGTGGGGGAAACAGCACTCTGGTTCAGAATGGTTTCCACCAGTGGCAAGTAGTAGCTACTTTCAAGTTTGGCTTGAGACCCTGCTTAGTCATAAATGACTCTTCCTCTACATCAATGAATTGTGATTGGAAACTTAAAATTCTCTTGAAGGAAAATAATCTTGTTTTGTACAAATTTTTATCTTACTGACCTAGGAAATAAATATCCTATAACAGAGCTTTTGTTTTTTACTACCCAATAGCCCAAATGTGAAATATAAATACAAAAGCATGACATTTAAGGTGGTTAATTTACATCTTTAAAGGGGTTTACTACAAAAAATTTACATCAGAGTAAAAAAATGTTCATTCATAAAAATAATTTCCTAGATTTTTGTGTCTTCAAAATAATTCATTCAGAAATTTCAGATGAAAATGGTAGTGAGTTTTAAATCATAGACTTTAAATAGGCAGTGAATTATACTTCAGTTATGCCTCGATAAAGTTGTAAAAACAAGGAAAAACGTAGCCACAGCCACAGGGTTGCTTACCGTGCTTTGCTTCACTCGCTGGTGAGGGGAGTTGAACAGGAAGGTGCCAAACAGTGAGATCCGGGTGCTGTCGTACAACACGGCCAGGTAGGTTTCAGAGAACTCGAAAGCTGCAGGATACTGTTCTAACAGCTGCCAGGTGGCGTCCAAGAATAGCAAAAATAAAGGAGACTGGCAAATACAAAGAGACAATGGGATCATTTAATGTTAGTTATCCTTTCAGCCATTCACGTTTACTTCAAAATGTACTGCTGATGTTAAAGAAGAGATGAATAAGAAAACATCTAAGCCTAAAACACTTGGCTCCTAAGCTGAGCTATACACATCTATCAAACCAAGAAGTAATGTTCAACCATGATAAACATCACAACCCTTATTTGTCCAGTAAGTGTAACAAGTTGAAATGGCAAAGCACAGAGTTGAGCGGGTTGCCCACTATATGAAGGCGGAAGAGCAAAGTATGTGTTTAAGCATGTCCTAGAAACAATTCTTTAGATTATATAACAAAACAAAACCATCAACCAGCTTCTCTAACGTTTGGCTGATCCTGTAGGCTCAGCATCCAGAAAACGTCCCCACATTTCAGAAAACACTTTGGGATCAGCCTAGGTCACGTGGTGTCTCCCCAAGTGCAGTAGCAGGTGCCCACTATTTTTTATGAGACACCACAAGTCAAATATGCTCTCTGAAACAACCTTCTAAAAACTGATCTGACCTGCCTGGCGGGTAAGATATTTGTAAGGCCTTACGCAGCCTAACTACAGATCCAAGGCAGCCACTAACTCCACAGCTATTACAAAGGTGGTCCTCTCAAACTTTCCATCTTAACCTATGTATCCCATTTTAAGAAAATGATAGTCCAAAAGTGATTTTTCAAAATAGTTAGTATCTGTTTTTCAGTATTTTATTCAGAATTTTTTCAGTAGTTTTCCACTTAGACAAATTCAATAGACAACTTTTAACAATTTCACCTTCATAGTTACGATAATCTTTATAATAAGTACATCAATTTGAACTCTAACCCATTAATTACCTTTGGACTAAGGAAGCTAAGTTGTACTAAATACAATATTTTTTAAAAGCCCCTTCATCTTTTAATGACACATATTTTATTTTGTGTATCCTTGAAAACTGATAAAAAGGTATCAAGACTTTGTTACCTCTTTCTCTGATCTCTTTAGATGGTTGCATCTGTCTAGAAATTGATATCCTGCCATGACCCACTCCTTCTGTATCAGACTCTGAAATCCAATAATTGTCCTAAAATAGGGATCCAGCATCACTTGAACAAGAGAAGCTACACAACAGCTCAAGTCTCTTCCTTCCTCCTCTGTCAATAAAATGGAAAGAAAATGATTACAACATAGAAAAATGAGGAGAAAGGGAAGGAAAGGTAAACTAGATAATTTAGTATTCTGCACACCTAGGCTGCCTTCCAAATCTGTATAAGGAAATTTTACTGGATTCCAGCAACTCTAAAATATTACAAACTTGTAGATAAACTAAATTAGCATTTACAGGAGATGGTCTTTTATACATGGATATTTGCCAGATAATAGAAGCTCATCACTCATACTTTTTACATTTGAATGGTTTGTGGTAGAAAATCCATCTGGACTCCATTCTACTGCTCTTTTGTCAAGATATTAAGTATAAGGTAATCTTTCTACTGACACTCCACATGGCAATACTGAGAAGTCAATGAGGAGAGTGGCACTGTTCACTACCACCTGAAGCTGTGGCAAACAATTCCCTCCTGTCTTTTATAGCTGTTGTCCTTTCCAATGAGGCCAGAATTACCATGCTATCAAAGCCAGCCAGGGAAATCAGAAGAAAACTATTGACCAATATCCCTTATGATTATAGATGTAAAAATCAATAAAAATATGAGTAAACCAAATTATCCAGGAATGCAAAGTTGGTTTAACATCTGTCAATCGTAGTAACATACCACAGTAATAAAGGACAAAACCAACACGATCATCTCATTAGATGCAGAAAAAGCATCAGATACAATTCTACATTCATTCCTGATTAGGAATAAAAGGGAACTGATTTAAACTGATGAGAGACATCCACAAAAACCTACAATTAATGTTATTCTCATTGGTGAAAGACTGGATACTTTCTCCCTAAGATCAGGAAGATGATAAGGATGTCTGTTCTCTACACTTCTCCATCTCATTGTACTGAAGAATCTAGCCAGAGCAATTAGGCAAGAAAAAGAAAAGAAAAGGCATTCAGATCAGAAAGAAAAAGGTAAAAACTCTCTTTGAAGACAACATGATCCTGTATGTAAAAATACAGGATCTCTTATGGAATCCACAAAATAACTACTAGAACTAATAAATGAGGTCAGTAAGGTCACAGGAATTCTGTACACAACAATCTGAGTACACAGTAAACCTGAAAATGAAATTAGCAATTATATTCACAGTGACATAAAAATAAAATACTTGAGATTTAACAAATAAAAAACCTGCACAATAAAACACTGCTGATAAAACGAAAGATCTCAATAAATGAAGCAGCATAATTCATAACAGCCACAAAGTGAAAACAACCCAAATGTCCATCAACAGGTAAATGGGTAAGCAAAATGCATCTGCAAACAGTGGAATAGAATTCAGAAATAAAAAGGAACAGATTGCTGATACACACTGCATGAATGAACCTCAAAAACATGTATGTTGAATGAAATAAGCCAGAGGCAAAAGGCCACATATTGTATGATTCCACTCACATGAAATGCCCAGAAAAGGAAAATCTAGAGACAGAAAGATTAGTGGCTGCCTGGAGCTGGGACTTTTGGGGTGATGAAAAATTTCCAAAACTGGACTCTGTATGTTTACTAAAAATTAATGAATTACAAATTCAAAATGGGTGAATTCTATAGTATGTAAATTTTTAACTGAACTGTTTAAAAATAAACTTACATAAAAATGCTAGTAAAATGAAGGTTCAGTGCTACTTCTGAGGCCTTTTCTATTACAAATGCATGGAGAAATGGAGGATGAGTAGGATTCTCTGATATGATGAGAATACCCACTGGATGAGAGAAATTGTGATTATTAGGCTCTGCATGCATTTGTCAGTTAAACACACTCTGACTACATCAGTTCAGGATTACTTTATATGACACATTACTATTTTATTTTTTTCTAAGAGTCTTACAGATTGTTGCCTTGTTAAAGTCAATTAAGTTTGACAGTTGTTAAAGTACTTCTGGAAGCTTGGCTGGGCACGGTAGCTCACACCTATAATCCCAGCATTTTGGGAGGCTGAGGTGGGCGGACCATCTGAGGTCAGGAGTTCAAGACCAGCCTGGTCAACAATGTGAAACCCCATCTCTACTAAAAATACAAAAATTAGCCGGGCGTGGTGGTGCATGCTTGTAATCCCAGCTACTCAGGAGGCTAAAGCAGGAGACTCGCTTGAACCCAGGAGGTGGAGGTTGCAGTGAGTCGAGATCGTGCCATTGCACTCCAGCCTAGGCAGCAGGAGTGAAACTCTGTCTCAAAAAAAAAAAAAAAAAGTGCTTCTGCAAGCTTAAGCAACATTTTGTATTCATATACTATGCAACATGAATACAGAGTCTTCCCTCAATATCCATGAGGATCTCATTCCAGGATGTCCCTTGGATACCAAGATCCACAAATGCTTAAGTCCTGGATAGAAAATGACGTAAAATTTGCATATAACCTATGCACATCCTCTGGTATGCTTTAAATCACCTCTAGATTACTTATAACACCTAATACAATGTAAATGCTATGTAAACAGTTGTTCAATACTATACTGTTTAGATAATAATGACAAGGAAAAAAAGTCTGTTCATGTTCATTATGACCAAAATTTCCCCCCCCCAATATTCAATTCTGGCTTGGTTGACCAGATGGGGAACCCATGGGTACAAAGGGCCTACTGTATTATAAGAAGGTAGTTTTTAGTCTATTAAACTTTATCTGCAAACTTAGACATTCTGTTAGCTGTAAAGTTATTTAATATGTACTTATCCTTTGCTTAACTGATTTTTACATCATCGTTTATTCCTACCAAATACTACATTACTAGCTATTCAGCAGTTCAGTCTATTTATTCATCTCAAACTGTTTCCTTAGAGTCACAATCTAGCATGAGCCAGAAGGTATTTAAACTAAAACAAATTTGTATGAATTAGACAGCAAAATCACAGGAGAATGCCCTGTCAAAATTAACACTAAGTATTAATCCATTAGGGGATTGGACCCACCCTTCCCATAAAATAGGAAGGATAATTTAATGGATAATTTAATCAAGGGTAAAAACTGGACTCCTTTCTATTCTTCTATTTGCAGTCCTTGTGCCACTGTTTTTGTTTTTTTTTTTTCAGATAGAGTCTTGCTGTATTGCCCAGGCTGGAGTGCAGTGGTGTGATCTTTGCTCACTGCAACCTCCACCTCCTAGGTTCAAGTGATACTCCTGCCTCAGCCTCCCAAATAGCTTAGACTACAGGCATGCACCACCACCACCACATTAGCCTGGCTAATTTTTGTATTTTTAGTAGAGACAAGGTTTCACCATGGTGGCCAGGCTGATCTCGAATTTCTGACCTCAAGTGATCCGCCCGCCTCGACCTCCCAAAGTGCTGGGATTACAGGTTTCAGCCACCGCGCCCAGCCCGTGCCACTGTTTTACTCAAATGATGTGCAAAATCTGTAATGTCTTTGATGGTACTGCAGTAAATAAGAAATAGCTAAAACTCATGTGATTTACTTGAACGGGGATAAGCAGTAAACCAAGGTTGGCTGGCATGGTGGTCATGGTGCTTTCAGGAGTTACTTTAGTTACCTTGTAGGACTACAGAGAGATGTTTGCTTTCTAGCATGTATACAAGTTCTGCTGAATGCTTAAGGAATGCCCTGAAGAGAGAAAAGGAAAAATAGTGTTAAATTTCCACTACAAATATATAAAGCACTTGAAATCAAGCAAATCTAGTTTCTCACTTTACAGATGCTCTTTGATTCATGATGTCCCCATGACTCATGACCCAGGATAACTCAATGGGTTTATCGTGACTTATGCCCTGATAAACCCACTGTAAGCTGAAAACACCCTGAAGTGAGAATGCGTGGCTGACTGGCAGCTGTGGCTCCCTGCCGCTGCTCAGCATCACAAGAGAGGACTGACTGCTTTCTACTGAATGCACATAGTTTTCACATTACCGAAAAGTTTCTTTAGTACTTATACAATTCCTCAAAGGAGGATATTTTGTAGTTTTTCTTTCTAAGAGACAGGGTCTCATTTTGTCTCCCATACTAGAGTGCAGTGGCACATCATAGCTCATTGTAACCCCGAACTCCTGGCCTCAAGTGAGCCTTCTGCCTCCACCTCCTGAGCAGCTAGGACCACAGGCATGAGCCACCATGCCTGCCTAATTTTCACATTTTTTTGTGAAGATGGGCATCTCACTATGTTCCTCAGGCTGGTTGTGAACTCCTGGCCTCAAGTGATCCTCCTGCCTCAGGCTCCCTAGGACAACAGGCACATGCCACCATGCCTGGCTAGTTTTCAATTTTTTGTGTGTGGAGATGGGGTCTCACTATGTTGCTCAGGCTGGCTGTGAACTACTGGCCTCAAGTGATCCTCCTCCCCCAAAGCTTTGGAATTACTGGCATGAGCTACGACAACCGGCCCCACTTTGTAACTTTTTTTGTTTTTTTTTGAGATGGAGTCTTGCTCTATCGCCCAGGCTGGAGTATGGTGGCATAATCTCAGCTCACTGCAACCTCTGCCTCCCAGGTTCAAGTGATTCTCCTGCCTCAGCCTCCTGAGCTGGGACTACAGGTGTGCGCCACCAATGCCTGGCTAATTTTTGTATTTTTAGTACAGACAGGGTTTCACAATGTTGGCCAAGCTGATCTCGAACTCCTGACCTCAGGTGATCCACCCGCCTCGGCCTCCCAAAGTGCTGGGATTACAGGCATAAGCCACCAGATAAAAAGTCTCATTTTGTACTTTTTATACCAGGGAAATTCATAAACCCTTTATAAAAAGGAAGGGGTTGACTTATGACAAAACTATAGAGATTGACAAGAGATTAGTGGTAGCTAACAGACACAGATGGGGGTGCACCTATAAGAGGGCTAGCACGGGGAAGCCTTGTCCTGGAACAGGTCTGTATCTTCCTGTGGTGGTGGTGGTGAAGTGAACGTACACATGTGATAAAATCACACAGCTGTGTTAAGTGCATGCACACACACACACGAGCATGTATGAACTGGTGAGTAAGATCTATTCAGCGTCCCAATGTCAGCTTCCTGGTTTGGATGCTGTACTCTAGTTACGAGACGTTACCATTGGGTGAAGTTGGATGAAGAGTAAGTACATGGCTCTCTGTGCTATTTTTGTACCTCCAGTGAGTCTGTAATTATCTCAAAAAGTTAAAGGAAAAGAAAGTAAAGAAGTGGTACAAACCTTACATATTCTAACCATCGAGTATTTTCCAGTGAAGATAACCATTTCTCTTCAGTTTCTTCAAAAGGCTCTGTAATAAATTATATACATATACATTTTTACTTTTTTAAAGTTTATTTTATATGATCCCTATCAGAGTTAAGAGATACATCAGTTTCTAATATTTAAAAGTTGGCTTTAAGTAAATATCATGCATTTTCACTTTAATAACATGGAATAAGCATTTAAGAAGCCATTACAATTCTGTAACAAAGCAAAGCAAAGCATTCCCCTGAAGCTCCATCATCATCTCTCTCGCTCTTTCAGGGAAATCTTGGAGTCCAACCAACTCTGACTCCCAACAGCTAAGAATTCCAGCCTTCCCTGCTCAGCCTATGCCTTGATCCTGGCCCTCCTGACCTGTGACGTCAGCTGCCGAGGCCCTAGCCCTTGGCTTTCTTACTGCAAGCCTTGCCCTCCTGCTTCCCTGCCCCTCCCCTGCTGTCAGTGGTGCCTCTATGCACCGCTCATGTGGCCTGAGGGCTAGCCACTGCATGACGACAGGCATCCTCACTGCCCCACCCAGAGTGCACATAATCATTCAGGATACTAGTTTTTTCAACAACTTGCCCTTACCCCGCCCCTGCAAGGCCCTCCCCCAGGGAAGTGCTCACTCGTTGCTCAAGATCTGCTGCAAGGCTGCCTTTGCTGACTCCCTGGTGATTAGAGGCTCTCTCAAGGAGGACCCACATTACACCAAAGATGCTTTCACATGACTCATCCCCCAGGACACATCGAAGCCACCTGATACATTCGCTCAAACAGATATATCAGAATTCCAAGGCTACAGATACAACACAGCTGTTGTCAAGTCACCTATCTCAAAGTATAATTGCATGTATTAAAATCTTAATAAGTTTGTCTGTAAGGTAATACAGTGTTCTACTCAGCAAATGCTTTTATAAAAGTATTCTACTATACCTTTCATGATTTGAAGGAAATTTAATATACTCATTTTCCCCCCTCTAAAACAAAAAGTAGTTTAAACTTAATTCCTTAGGAGGTTCTGAAGTTCTCATACAATATATAATTTGTACAAATAATTCCATAGACTCCTTAAATATATGTTTCTATATTTTTAAGGAACATCATTTTTCCTGACATCTCATACAACTCTGTATCCTGTGTTCATTATATACATGAAATAAGAATGAAATTACCATTAACACATAGCTGCTTCAGTTTTACAAACGCTGCCTGCACTTCTTGAATATTAGGCAAGGTCTTATCCAAATCTGATTTGTAAACATCACTTCTCTGTGGGTGACTTTTAGTTATTGCATTACAAATCCTAATAAAGACAAAAATCCTTTAGTCATTACTCATTCACTTCAGCATATATTTATTTAACACCTACTACAGACCAGGAGATAGAGAGAGGAATGAGACAGCTACGGTCTCTGTCTTCATGGAGTTTACTTCATTTTTTTTTTTTTTTTTTTTAAGACAGAACCATTACTTATTTTTCAGTTTTAGAGACTATTCCATCAGGTTTCTCTGCATGATTTTTCTGTATTCTCATAAAACAGAGCAAAATCAAGAAGACAAGTACACTTTGTTTCCCTCTTACCATCCAACTTCTCACACCCATCTGGTTTTGACTACTGCAGAATGCTGCCATTCACCTCACTGCCACCCCCACGTGCAGTGCTAATTAGATCATTAGAACTAATCAGATCATTTCCTTCTTTCTTTTTTTTTTTTTGAGACCAAGTCTCGCACTGTCGCCTGGGCTGGAGTGCAGTGGCGCAATCTCGGCTCACTGCAACCTCCCCCTCCTGGGTTCAAGTGATTCTCCTGCCTCACCCTCCTGAGTAGCTGGGATTACTGGTGCCCACCACCACACCTGGCTAAGTTTTGTATTTTTAGTGGAGACGGGGTTTTACCATGTTGGCCAGGCTGGTCTTGAACTCCTAACCTTGTGATTCACTCTCCCTCGGCCTCCCAAAGTGCTGGGATTACAGGCACGAGCCACCGCGCCCGGGCTCATTCCCTTATTTTTGATGGGAGAAAATAAAGCGCATTCACTGGAAAACTTGCCCAGGAAACAGAAGCACTGCCAAGGAGGGCAGCATGGCATTTAGATTAAGGAGACCCTACACTCCCACATCTTTCCACATGATGTAGATAGAAGGATGGCAAACCAGACTCACATTCTCCAGCTCTAGAGAATGCAAAGCACCTATTCCCACAGTCTTAATGATTTGCTGCAGGATGAACTGCAAGTAGAGACATTCACCAAAATTCCTCCCACTCTTCCTCTAAGGAGAGAACGGGCTGCTACAAATATGTGCCATGGAGTCTCTAGATGTTTTCAAAGGAAACAGCCAGGACTGGGATTCCCATCTATGTTCAAAGGGTAACTTCCACACCACTTAAAATAAATAAATAAATAAATAAATAAATAAATAAATAAACCTGCTATTTTTTTTTCCTGAATAGAAAAAGTAATATAAATTAGTGTGAAATGTTTAAAAACACCTAGAAAAGGTAAGAAAAACAAAATCACTCAGAATTCTAAAATTTTGGCGTAATCTTTCTAGGTTTCCTCTATGCACCTTTATGTGTATGGAATTTAACGTATGCATGAAAAATAAAATGGCACTGTACATTTGCTTGATAAACTGATTTTTAAAAATTAAATAACATGAATATGCTCCCATTTCATTAAAATATGGAATGTTTCATGAATCTGCATGTCATCTTTGTGCAGGGCTACGCTAATCTTCCCTGTATCATTACAATTTTACTACTTGTGTTGCCAAAGCAAGTGTGGAGTTGACATTCTTGGTGGGGTGGGGTGGATGATAAGATGAAATAAATGGGCTGTGGGGAATGCCATGGATGATGTAATCATGGGATTACAGGCTATTTTAGGTCACATGGTCAAAAACAGCTGCTCTGTGAAGATGGTACTGAAGCTGAAACCTAAATGAATAGAGAAGCAATGCAAAGACCTGGGGTGAAAGTGTTCTAGGCAGAGGGCAGCTAGTACAAGGGCCCTGTGGCAGGTAACAAGCATGACTGCTGAGAAACGTCAAGAAGGCCAGTGGGGCTAGATGACACACCTGAGGGAAAAAGGTTAGGAGACAAGGTTGGACAACAAAGAGGATCTGTTCTACTGATGAAGAATGGGATAGCTAAAAACACAAAAGGCATTAAAGTAATTCTCAGCTTAATACATCACTGAAACTGCCACTGATTCTAAGGTTTTACAACTAACTCTCACCCAACAATGCTACGATTGTCCCTTGAACAGCAAAAGTCCTAACAGTGCGCTTCATCAGCATGCATGTTAACAAACACAAGGCTTGGAGTACGACACAGCAGACAGCTAATTCCAAACAGAGTTCAGGTAAATCAAAACCCACAGAGAATACGGACTTGTGTGACACAGTCACCTTCCTTCCCAGAAAACTGAAGGGTCATTTGAGGGTCACTTGACAGTTATTTGCTCTGTCAGTCACAGTACAGTGGAAAAACCCTAATAATGGACTGTAATACACAATTTCTGAGGCTCTATCAGCCTGTTTTATAAGATCTGTTAATCTGCTCCTCATTTACTCCACAAGTACTGAATAAATATCATATGTGCTTCCTGGGTGCTGAATAGAGAACGGTGTGCAAAGCAGACACAGTCTCACATCTCATGGAGTAAAAATGACAGGCGGTGATCAAACTGTGACACACACATATATTATTAAAAACTGAAACAAATGTTAACAACTCAGGAACTCCAGGAACATAGACTTTTGAGGTCTGATCAAACTTCAGAGGTGAGAGAAGGCTTATCTTGAGGAAATTACGTTTGAACTGAGATATAAAGAATGAGTGAGCCGGGTGTGGAGGCTCACGCCTGCAATCCCAGCACTTCGGGAGGCCGAGGTGGGTGGATCACCTGAGGTCAGGAGTCGAGACCAACCTGGCCGACATGGTAAAACCCTTTCTCTACTAAAAATACAAAAATCAGATGGATGCGGTGGTGGTGCCTGTAATCCCAGCTACTCAGGAGGCTGAGGCATGATAAGCACTTGAACCTGGGAGCCAAGATCGCACCACTGCACTCCAGCGTGGGTGACAGAGTGAGACTCTGTCTCAAAAAAAAAAAAAGAAACAAGGAGTGAGTGCCAAGTAGGTAAGCATGGAGCGTGTTCCCAGATGAGTGCAAAGAAGGCAGTCCAGAAGGGAAGAGTGCTGGACTATGTAAGGAGGTTGAAAACACCAGGCAAAGTCCAGGGGGCTGGAGCCCAGGGGAGAGGAGACATGGAAGGAGGAAATGACGGCACTTATAACACACAGGCAGAGGTATTGCTGGGGTGGAAGCACACGGATTTGTAAAGTGTCTGAAAAGTGAAGTGAGAAAATCTCAGGAGAGACTGGGGATGGGGAAGGGAAAGAAAGAGGAAGGAATCCAGGATGACCCCCTGGTTTCTGAGAGCAGGCTGGCGGAGGGCATGGAGGCCATATCCTTAAGTTTGGTTTTGGACACAATGAGTTTAAGGGGTCTCTGAGACCTCCACATAGAAGTCAAGGTAGTCTGAAGATATAAATGTGTTGGCCACTAAAGCCACGTTCTTGGGGGAACTTCTTTAGGAAAATACGAACATGAGGAAGAGGCCTTAGAATCTATGTAATGTATGGAGAGAAGAGGATGGGTCTGCAGAAGGCACGGAGTACCAGTGAGGCAGAGGAGCTTTGGGAGAGTGGAGAGGAGCAGAGGCCAAGGGCCCAGGCGGCTTTAAGGAGAGAGTGACCAATAGTATTGCTCGCTGCTATGAGCACAACTGAGAAAGGCCCCCTACTTTAGTAACACGGAGGTTACTGATGACCACAGCAGATAATGCCAGACTCGTCTGTGGTGGCTAATTAAAACCACTGTTCTAGCTATTGCAAATGTGTAGATCTAAATAAGACACATCAAACTACAAGAAAAGTTTGATTTATCCTGAAGTGTCTCAATTGGATATCACTGCACTTTGAAAGTATGTTATAGAAAATGTTATAGCAAGATGTCAGCAACGTAAGATCCACAAGTGTCTTACAAACCAAATAATTAAATTATATTTAGTGTAACCCCAATGTCAGTTAATATTATCACATTATTTTCAAAATGGCAATTCTTACATAAAACATGGTGCTAACTAATTAGTAAGACTATGCATTTTGCTATTTTCAATTAGTAGGGAACTCACTGTAGTTATACATGACAAGTAAAACTATCTAAAGTGACGACGACCATTTCTCAATTACCTCTGGTCAATCTTCCTCTGCTGCAGCGCGTCTTTAATGAGGGCCATTCGCACAAGAGCACTGCCATTAGAGTGGCTCCAGCACCAGAGCTAGGGGAGAGGCAGAATCCTTACTTCACTGTGTAGAAACAATGGACGTCAGCATTCATAAAATCCAACAGAAATCACTTACTGGCATCCTTCTCCCGACAAAAGAATGGGAAAAGATCTTTAGATCTTGGTCTGCTAAAGAACTTGGCACTACAAAGTATTCTGGAAGGCTGGAGGGGAAAAAAAAAAATATTATGTAAGAGTCCTGTGCTAAAAGCAGGAATAGTGTGCTCCTGCAGACCCCATAAACAATTAAGCACAGTTGTCCGCATTTAATGTTCACCCCACTTAGTAGCCACATGGGGGGCAGCGACAATCCTAGAAATCTTAGTCTAAAACATGTGCGATATGACCAATTCTTAAAAATCTAAATTTACAGCATGAGAAAATTCCAAAGAAGGTATTAGAAATATTTTCCAGAATGACTATTAAACACGTACGTGCTCACTGAAAAATATATCCAAACCTTTGTTTTCTTGACAGGAGAACAAAGGCCTTTCACAACTGAGAAAGGCCTCCTACTTTAATGACACGGAGGTTACTGACGAGGTTAAGGACGCCAGACAAACAAAAGAAAACCCCACAAATCTACCAGAAGCTTTAGCTCTCTTCTTAAGTCCCTCTTCTACCTTTCCCCATGCCTAAAAGGCATAGTCAGACTCTAGGACACTGATGAGACAATAATTACTGGTGGGCAAGCTCACTGCACCTCAAGACATCTTCCTTCTTTCCCCGGCGTGGCTGGGCAGCCCATCACGTGTTTCTCAGCACACACACCACAGTGTGCTGGCCATGAAGCTTAAATTCCAGGGGAAGCAGAAGACACAAGCTACATGCTGCAAAGCACCTGCCTAGAACTGTACCAGAAGCTCCTGGTACTGGATTAACCAGTAACGACACAGTAGTGCTTTTCTTCTTTTTTCTAAGAAGCTGCTTATGTGCGTGAACTAATGAAGACTTCAACGACCTTTTAAAATAAGGTATTCCAAAAAATTCATATAACTAAATGACATTAAACAAATTTAAAAAACAAATTCCTAGTCACTTTTGGGGAGATCCCCTAGGGAACCAGCGCACTATTCGGAAAAATGTTAAGTAAAGGAGAAAATGTAGATATTTATATTGCTTTTCTTGTACCAACTGTGTTACGGGGCACTAAAGAGCTGGTGAGAGAAAAGTTCGATAAAAGCAGAAAGATGATAGAATTAGAAGGTGAACAATCGCAATCCTTAGTGAAATAATGGTCTGGGCAATGATTCTCTCTCCCAATGCAAAACTATTTTTGGGAGCTAAAACCTTGATATAAAAGGGGAACTTTTACTGGATCAGGTTGACACTCTCTAAGCCCACTGGTCAGTCAAGATTACAATGAGAGAGACACAGCCAGCCAGCCTGAGATGGGATGTGACCCCACAGGAGAACACAGCACCACCTAATGAAACATTCTTGCCAAAAGTACTGAACCTGAATCCAATTAAGCCTCTGTTGCTAACATTTTAAAGGAAATCCTAGAGACAGAGGAACACATTACAGGACACCATGGGGATAAAACCAGCAATATCTACAATGTGGAAAATTCTAGGGAACAAATGACCTGGTTTGTCAATGAATAGTAGGTAAAAAAGAGGTGGGAGGAGACTATTGTAGATTAAAAGGCCTAAGAGACCTATTAGGCAAATTCAATGTGAAGACTTTAGATATCGATGTGAACAAACCAACTGTAAAACATCGGTTACAAGATATAATGCAATAAACACTGACTAGATTACTGATGACAGTAAGGAATTACTATCAACTTCTTTTAAGGGATACTATAATTTATATTAAGAAACCCTGATCTTTAAAATAAAATATTCATTAAAACATTGTTAAAAACAAATATTCCACTAACCACAACTAGAAAGTCATCAATGACAACAGAGTTTGATTATTCTTCATAGGGAAGTGACTTCCAGCCATATATAACATTGCTAAAATTGTACTTACCAAGTGGATATCATGTAACCCTCGTTAATAGAACAAACTCTCCACCCGGAAGCACCTGTCCTCTTGATTTCTCTGTCCCAATCCGAGTAAGTTTCAAAGAGCGGAGTTTTCTGGCTGCTGCCACCACCAGCTCCATTACCTCCTCCTCCTCCTCCATCTCCTGAGGGAATTCCATTAATTTTGTGGGCTGTAGGAAAAAGCAACATTATGAATTTTAACAGTCACATTTTCCCCAGCATTCCCTCTCCTCTGAGCCTCCTGTCACATGCATACTCTGATGTGCTGTCTCTAACCTGCTTCACCTTCCAAGTCTCTCCAAGAACCGTCTTGCCCTTTCCACTTAAAAATAACTCTTTTTTTTCTGAGACGGAGTCTCGTTCTGTCGCCCAGGCTGGAGTGCACCAGCATGATCTCGGCTGACTACAACCTCTGCCTCCAGGGTTCAAGCAATTCTCCTACCTCAGCCTCTTGAGTAGCTGGGATTACAGGCACCTGCCACCATGCCCAGCTAATTCTTGTATTTTTAATAGAGACAGGGTTTCACCATGTTGGCCAGGCTGGTCTTGAACTCCTGACCTCAGGTGGCCCACGTGCCTTGGCCTCCCAAAGTGCTGGGATTACGGGTATGAGCCACCATGTTGGCCTAAAAATAACTCATTTAGTCTTGTCCTTATCCAGCTCTTTCCTAACTCCTTAAAACAGCTTTGATTTTTCTCTCCTACTGGCTCTATCTTCTCTGCCTTCAGTCACATGATATTGAAAAGACTTTGATCACGCTGGACCACTCTAGCTACTATACTATACATTTTTCTTCTTTCCTTTTCCTGACCACCTTCCCCAAGAATGAAGAATGACTATTGCCTAGATTTCCTCTCCATGTATTTTCTCATTAATTTTCAATTGTCTTCCATCCCTACCATTCTAACAGAAACTATTCCTAACCCTTCCTCATCTCCCTGCCCGTAATTGTGGGGTAAGTTCATGTCATTTGATTATTTGCTCCACATATTTTGCCTGGAAAAATGAAACATCCAACAATCATCTCTGTTCTCAAGCCCTTCAAATCTTTTTTTTTTTTTTTTTTTTTTTTTGAGACGGAGTCTCGCTCTGTCGCCCAGGCTGGAGTGCAGTGGGGGGATCTCAGCTCACTGCAAGCTCCGCCTCCAGGGTTCCCGCCATTCTCCTGCCTCAGCCTCCCGAGTAGCTGGGACTACAGGCGCCCGCCACCTCACCCGGCTAGCTTTTTGTATTTTTTAGTAGAGACGGGGTTTCACCCTGTTAGCCGGGATGGTCTCGATCTCCTGACGTCGTGATCCGCCCGTCTCGGCCTCCCAAAGTGCTGGGATTACAGGCTTGAGCCACCGCGCCCGGCCCAAATCTTTAATTTTTCTAATACCAACTTCTCACCTACCTGCTCTATCTGCTCATTAGAAAATTCTTGTTTTCCTGTATCTACTCGATTTTCCTTTGAAAAGCTCATAAGGTTCCTTGTGCTTTGCTAGAGTGCTGTTCCCACATGAAGATTACAGCAGGACAGGCCTAGACTTGCATTTCCTTAGTAAGGAGCCTGCTCTGAGAGAGAAGTAATGCTATCTTCTGGGAGCATGCCCACAGCCTCAAGACTGCCTGCAAAGTGATTACTGAAAAACAAGCTGTCCCACCAGTCAGCCAGATCTACCTTGGCAATATCTGGTGACAGATGGCACAACCCATTCTGGCCCAGGGTCTTCCTGCTGCAGGCTGCAATTGTGGCAAGTCTCCCAGCTGGCATCCCCAAAGGGACATTCTGCTGCATTTAAACTAGCCAGCAGCTTTACCACAAGACACACTTCCCTAAAAAGACATGTTCATGATGCTAGTCCCTTGCCTTAAAAACTTTCAATAAGCTCATTTTCCAAAGAAATCAAGCAAACCTAAATGGCTTCTCTTGGCCTTAAAGACCCCTCACAGAACTCATCTGACCTTCATTCCCATTCTCCTCTGCAGCCATGCAACACCCTCCAATGTCCCATGAGCATGTCATGCCCATTCCTATTGATTATCCATTAACTCCTGGTACGAGACGGGTATTTTCTGAGACCTCCCCATGTGCTAATGCCTGAGAGCAAAAAGATGAGTAAGATTTTACCTCTATCTTCAAGTATTAAGCAGTGTGATAATCACAGAGTACCAGATGTCTGAGTGCAATGAGGATGCAGAAGAGAAGGCCCCCAACTCTCACTGGAGAGAGAGGCTGGGGCAGGAAAAGCTTCATGACTTGACCACATCTAAAGAGAGTTCTAAGGAATCAGTCAAAAGTTGCCAGGTAGCTGGTGAGAAGGAGGTAGGCATGCTAGACAGAGAAGAACCTAAAAAAGATGGTGTAACTGTATAACATCAAGTAACTAAACACAGCTAGAGCACAGGGATTCAAGAGGTGGTGGAAGAGAGGTGGGAAATTAAATAGGGCCTAGACTCTAGATCTGTGTTTCCCAAAAAAGTAACTTCTAGCCACACACACCCATTTAAATTTAAACTGAAATGAAAATTAAATAAAATAAAAAATTCAGTCCATTAGTTGCACTAGCCACATTGCAAGTACTTAACAGCCACATGTGGCTAGTGGCTGCCCTACTTCCATCACTGGATGGTGCTGTTCCAGATGATGGAGGGGCTTATGTACCATGTTAGGAATTGGGACTCCTCTAAGTGGTATCAGAATTATCCAGTGATTCTGATTTTAACAAAGCTCGTTAAAAAGTAGAATGCTGCCAGGTGCGGTGGCTCACGCCTGTAATCCCAGCACTTTGGAAGGCTGAGGGAGGCGGATCACGAGGTCAGGAAATCGAGACCATCCTGGCTAACAAGGTGAAACCCCGTCTCTATTAAAAATGCTAAAAAAAAATAAGTTGGGTGTGGCGGCACGTACCTATAGTCCTAGCTACTCGGGAGGCTGAGGAGGGAGAATTGCGTGAACCTGGGAGGCGGAGCTTGCAGTGAGCTGAGATCGCACCACTGCACTCCAGCCCAGGTGACAGAGTGAGACTGTCTCAAAAATAAATAAATAAATAGATAGACAGAGAGACAGTAAAATGCTAATTCTAAGCCCATATCCTAGAGTCCCACTCCATCTCAGGGCCTTCTCTGGAGCAACGCAACAACTGAAAAGTGTGCCTGTGAGAAGGAAGACTTAGGAGTTGTGGTCTCTCCAGAACACAAAACCTGCATACGGCATTTGTGGCCAAAGCCCAAGCTATGCGATGTTCCAGTGCACCAAAACAAAGACAGCTATTCAACATCAGAAAATCTACGTAACTCATCATATGACTACATGAAAGATGAAAAAGGCTATATTAATGACCAGCTTAGTAAGTGCAGAAAAACCTATGATAGATACCTGTTTATGACTTTAAAAAAAAACCAACAACATTAGCAAACTTGGAATAAAACGGAATTTCCTTAACTGGATAGAGGGTGTTTATCAAAAATACATAGCTAACAGCATCTTCATTAAAAGCGAGAACTGAAATGATGCCTGCTAATACTACTGCTATTCAACACTGAACCAGCGGTCCTAGCCACACAATAAAACCACCACCACCAAAAGAGAATTATAAAAAACACACTCAAAATTTTAAGAGTTATGTAAAACAGTTTGGTGATTGAGTCTAGAAGCACTGAATACTTTTTAGTGTTTTGAGCTGTAGACTTTAATAAGCTAGGCTAAGAATGTGCTATTGTTTATGAGATTGTTTCTCTGGCCAAATTTTGTTTCAAGATCTAACTTACACAAATTTTTCTAAACATAAAGTGAGAACATCTATTTATGTTTTCGAAGCATAAAGTGAGGTCCTCTATCGTTTGTTATTTTATCCATTTCTCTTGTTCAAATCCTGTACTTTTCTAAACAACTGGGACTAGGGCTTTTTATATGTTCTATATCATCTTCAGTTAGAGCTCATTACAGAATGTGTAGTGTACATTCAATCTGGTTTTATAGTCCCAGAAACCTGAACGCTTTCCAAAGTTCAAAAGACCGGATACCAGTGGTCTGCTCTGAGTGGATCACTGTGAGGAGTTGGACCAATACAGTGAAAGGTGGGTCATCTCAGGGAGACCTGGCTCCGTTGACAGCCACCTGACCGAGGTTTTACGACATGCTTCCACAGCAGACTAAGAGTGAAATAGATATTACATGCTCCTGACCTTGGCTATCTTCTGTGACAGCACAAAAGTCTAATCCTATACTGTTGGGGTTATTTTAGAGAATTTCCACTGAATTGGCCAATTGATATTTAGAATGGCTTCAAGCAACAGAAAACACAAGTCATCAATATATGAAAAGAAAGCTTATCACTCTGATGATACTGCAGAAATTAGAAGTCACAAGGGAATAAGGTAAAAAAAGGATTGTGAGTATTAATAAGTTCAAAAGCATGAGTCAACAAAGTGGTTCTTAACTGGGAGATTCTGACCTGTGCTGGAGCCGACATGGCTGTATTTCTAAAGGTTCCTCCAGCAATCCTGATGTATACAGCTGGCTGGAACCACCAATATTCAACAATCATTTATACCTATTCTGAGAATCTTATAAGAACTGACAAGCAACAAACTTTAAAAATTCCTATACTGTTTCAAATGGATTGTATACCTTGTTTTTCAAATAAGCATTTTAAGGAAAACCTAATACGAAGATCTATGTTAATAAAAAGGATAAAGTTCACTGAAAATGTACAATTTCTGATGTGAAATTTCATTACAACTTCAGATTACGTCACAGCATCTGTAAGCAGGATGGCTGTCGTGAAGCAGAGCTGCTGACACTAGGCTGCAGAAAACTTCATGAAACTTTCAATATTTTTGGTCCAGAAGCATAATCTGACATCTTATCAATTCTATAATATGAAAGATGAATCTGTACTTTTTTGACATTATTTGTCCAATAATAATCTGACTGATGAAAACAGAGTCCTCACGGTTTCTTTAAAAAGAGAAAAAACAGAATCATTGTTCTTGTTTGTGCTAGTAGCGTCTCCTGGGGTGTTCGTGCATAGTGATGTTCCAAAGCCTGCATGCTACACATCTTACTTTACTCCAGGGTATTCACAGAAGTGGTGGGATGACTGCAGTACCTTTCGGAGATGGCTTTTACTCATGTGATGCTGAATATGAATGAAACCCTGAGTGACTAAGGCCAGCTAAAATATCATTTTCTTAGATAATTGCAGGGGAGCTCCTCCAACTTTGGATCTCATTTCTGGAAACAGCTTTGTCACCTACCTGCCTGCAAAAAGGACTTCTTTAATCCAGCCAATGAATCAAGGTGTCATCCAGAAGTTCAAGAGTGGATGAGTGGGCATCTTTCACTCACAAATTAATGAATTCTGACTGCAGTGTGTGGAAATTTCAGGCTCCTTTGATCTTAAAGATGCAGTATTTATGCTTCTGTAACAGCATGGAAGGATATTAAAGGATGTTACCCTATGAGGAATCTTAACAAAACTATGGCCAGTGTTACGTTTATGAAGTACTTGTCAAAGGAGGAGTCTGAAAGATGTAATATAAAAAAAGCATCCCTGAATATTTTAAGTATTAATCATCACATTTTATCAATAAGCTATATAAGAAGAAATAGAGGAACTGAATGATGTAAATTTTAAAATTCCAGTAGTAAAAGACCTATGGGTGGATAAATTAAAGTACTGTAAACCAGAGATGCCCACAAGGTATGAACGAAGAAAAATGTGGAAAGTAACTGAAGCAGGCATCAGGTTACCAACTGTAAAACGAAGTTTACTGTCTTTGCTGAGCCCAAGTCGCTACATTACTGTAGAGGTTATGGATCTGTAAACTGGAATGAATCATTTCTATCAGAAAAATAGCAGCATGAAGAACTGGTCTGTATCATACAACAGTTAAGCAGGAATCAAAGACTCACTTCTACAACTCTTGCAACTCTGGGTGAGGATCTTATTGAAGATAACCTTGATCACTGTTCTGTAGCTTGATGGTGATCCCAAGGAGTGTTTACCTGACTAATAGTGCAGGATCTGTAATACTTTATTTTTAGACAGTAAGTGAAATTACTTAATCTTAATAAACTTCAAAAAATAACTGTATTGCTTAAGCCTAAGTTACAATTATGTACATCTTGATAAGAAAAATTAAGTTACAAATACTTCTGCTATATAATTTCTATAAATATAATACTATAAAAGCTGTTCTGCAAAGCATTATTTTCATGTATTATCTCTATAGTATTAAGTTTTTTTTTTTTTTTTTTTTTTTGGTCCTCTCAGTGCTTAACAGAAAGGTAGGTATCTTTTAAACTAAGGAAAATTTACTTATACGCATGTATCTTCAGATACCATACACTGATACATTTTAATGTATTTACAATATAGTGTTGCTGGAATATACTTTTATTATACCCTTTATTTAAATTACTACCATATGTTTTATGGTAACAAAATATAAAATTTCCAGTACAATTAATAATTTGTATGGCCCAGACCATGCCGGGTGAATGGATTTTTCATTATAAATACACAGCTGACTTATTTTTCTTGCTTAAATAAAAAAACACAGGCTTTGCTCAGTTAACTGACGTGCAGTCACTAACTGACAAGGGGGCTAACAGGAGACATGGTTCTTTGTTTTTCTCTATCCTTTTAAGAGATTTTTAAAAGCCGTTTATTAAAATTACATTTGTACAGAAATAGAACGTACGGAATTGCATGATCATCTGGAATCTTCCTTGGTCATGTCATGACTGTCAGATATATAGACAAAACTATTTACTTTCACAAAAGCTGTCCAGAATATACCTGTCCTTGGAAAAATGCTCATCTTCCTTTCATCAGTATTATTCAGAAATAGAAACTCAGTATTTTGAGAATCTTAATGAAGTCCACAAAGTTTTTAATCACTTTAGCTTTTGCATGAAATCACACCTTGCCAGAAAAGATTATGCTTTTAATATATCTTTTAGTTTTCTTAAAAGATAAGATTACTTTAACTCAAGCTATCAATTAAAAAGGGTAGGTTATATAGTCTTCATCCTAAAATACAAGCCAATGACTGGAGGTTAAATATATGACATAACTTATAAGCCCATATTCATAGCATTATAGGTTCTTCCTGGTAACTTGTCAAGAAATAATCTGACAAACTATTGGCTGTTTTAGCATGTAGTGCTTACTTCTCTAAGGTATGAAGCTAGTAATTCTACAATCATTAAAGCTCATGTACTTGGAGGCTTCTGGTAAACATAAGAGTAAAACTTACACACGTAAAATTAGTTACAATATTTAATATTTTCATATTTACCTGAATTGTGGTATTTTTTCCCAACATATTCAAATGCAAAGAGTAGCTGGAGGTCTGTTGGCTGGGAATAATGAGCTATTGCAAGGCATACCTAGGAAAAATTCTACATTTAGAATTTGATTTTAACACACTTAGTTAAATGAAATGTACAATAAGGCCTTGGACACTGGGAGCATCATTGTGGGGCAGTGATTATAGACACTATTTACATGTTTTTCTGTTGACCTAGAATATAAAAGAGCTCCTTAAGGCCAGGTATCTCATTCACTGTCATGCCCTCAAGACATTGTTTATCTTTAGTTAGCACATGGCAAGTATTCAGTAAGTATCTGCTGAGTTAAATTTTAATTGGAAAATAATTTTAGTCCAATAAAGAAAACTTGAAACTAAAGAAGCATTCTCCAAAAAGTCAGTGACTACATGTCCACTCCAATAAAGGAAGAAAAAAGTTTCGTTTTTGGTGGACTATAAAGAATTAATAAAAGGCATGAAACTTTAAAGTTTACACCTTTTAAATTTAGATTTAAAAATCTAAATAGAGAAGCATAATTACAAAAAATTAAAATTAGCAAGAAATTCCAAAAACCCATGGGTGGCTCAAAGAGGTACATCAAAAAAACCACACACACACACACACACACACACACACACTGTGTTTGAGTAAAATGGTTTGGGACTGTGTGCCCTGTGGTGGAAAACGTGCGGGCTTTAGAATCAAATAGATCAGGGGGGCCTGAATCCTAGCTCTATCAAGTACTTGCTACATAACATGTGTGAAGTCAATTCCTCTCATCTAGCCTCAGTTTGCTCACTTGTAAAACGAAAGTAATACCTAGGCTGTGGTAAGAATTAACAAGCATAATGCAGGCTAGGCCTTTGGAGGATCTCCATATATGGAAATAAGGCTGTTATTATTCTCAACTGCTGCTAGACAGAATGAAGGATGGTGCTCTAGGCTTACAAACCCTGGTAGTCACCAGAACATGGGAAAAACCGCTCTTCAGTGAGCAAAGATGAAAGAAGAAATTTAAGACATATGCAAGGAGAACAAAGCAGAAAAACTCACTTTAAAAGATTAAATATTATTTAGAAGATAAAGTGTTAAGCCAGAATGATATACTTTTGACAGTCAGCGAGTAAGAAAAGTTAATTGTTAGTTCATATCAAATTAGTGGTGTTTGGAGTGGGGTGATGCACATTTCATTAACCAGTAAGCATGTGTCAACTTGTTTAAACTACATTTTAAAAGTCTTCTAGAGAATAAATGTTCCCTGTCTAACTAAGTTAAAATATACAAACAAGGGGATAGAATTTGTCATTAGTTTTGGTCAAGAAGAAAAAAAAAAACCCTGCTTGTTAAAACTTACATGGTATCTTGATTCCTCAATACCTATAGGAGAGCTTTCTATGATGGTCCCACTTGCAAAATTTAGGAGTTGGTTATCTATATTCCCATTCTTAATCTTTTCAACAGTTTTCCTTAAAGCATTTCTAGCAGCAAAACTACTGAAATCTGTACCTTGAAAAAGTTCTCATCCTTCCTACTTGTTTGGGCACCATTGATAAGCTTTGTTGCACTTTTCTCTAGACATTTTTCATAGTTGTCCATTTTGCTACACTGCCATAGCCACATCCTTAGGCCATACTCACCTCATGGCACCTCCGAGAGCTTCCTTACATTCCAGAAATCTACAAAACTTAAGAATTACCTTCTAATGATGTAATTTTGACTAACAATTTTGCTCTCTTCATAATCTGCTGTGGTTCCCAGACATCTGCATAACAAATTAAACCTCCTCATTCTCGATTCTTCACAAAACTGGCTCTCCTCACCAGACCACTGTACCTTCCCGATATTCCCTCAGCAATCTCAGGTCAGAGAAAAACAGGTTTGAACACATTCTGTCTGACTTAGCCCCAGCCATCTCCTCTGTCACACTCTTTGCTTGGAAAATCCTACTCCTCTTAGCCAACTATGCTTTCTTGGAAACTATCGTGTCTGTTCAACACTACTCTCTTCACAAGCCTTCCTAGAGGGAGCCAATTTCAGAGTATTAATCCCAGAAACCCATAACAACAGTTTCAATATGAAGTGTCTCTTTAGTTAATTGTGCTTATGTTGCTTTATTTCCAAGGTATTCACATAACAGTTATGTGGATGAGAAGTAGGATATAGGTGGTTCTGTTAAACTTCTACCATTAAGGTCAATTCCTTAGATAAATGCCACACTTCACATTCATTTAACAAATATTTACTGAGCACCTACAATGTTGTAAGCCCTGGAGATGCAGTGAACGAAACAGACACTAATCCCTGTCCTCATGAAGCTTATATTCTAGTGGGAAGACAGACACTAAACAAGATAAAAGGAGACAAAATACAGAAAGATAACTATGAATGCTAAAAGAGATAAATAATAGAGCAGGGAAGGTGAATATGAACTGTTACAGTGAGAAGAGGGAGGCAGGTTAAAAAGTAGAGAAGGAGACCAAGAAAGACCTCCCTGTGCAGACTTGAGTAAAGATCTGAAGATGTTTGCATTTTGTAGCATAACTTCAGTAGCTTTCTAAAGGTGCTCTGGGTCCAACAGCGGCTACACTAATACTCGTTGACAAAAGTAGTTACCAATGTATTAAGGAAAATGCTCCAAGCCAATAATCATAATGTCTATCACATTCCCAAAACAATTAGAAAGTAGTCACATGCTCTGTTTACAGAAAAGAAACTCACATATCATTGATCATGGACATGTTTTTTTGGGGCCATGAGGCAAAAAAGAAAGCCTATTTTCAAGGCAAAATCCAACACAGTGTATTTTTTTAAAGCCCCTTAAAAATAGCACAATATCAAATTAGGTTAGGAAAGCAATGAGTATATCCAAAAGCATCTACATTGAAAGAAGTCTATAAAAAACATTGTAAAACTGAAAGTCAGTTGAATTACTGGTTTTTTTGGGGGGTAGCAGAACTCGAAATAAATATACTGTTTTTCAGTAGTTAATTTCAATGTGTAACTTATGTTCATACGACCTAAGGGGTCTCTTTGGGCGCACAGACTAAGGCACATACAAACTTGTGTACCTGGATTGTCTTCACGTTGTCACTGTGGAACATTCTAAGACGAGAAAGCAGGCCAGGGCCCCATTCTTTGCACTTTTACATACACGCTATTTTAAAAACCTAAGTACAAATTCCTATCTTCCATCCTAAGAGTTTTTGAAAGATCTGAAATAGTTCATTTGTCGTGGCTACCATAGGAAATGAAGAAAATGCTGGTATTAAAGACATTAAATTATGGCAAATATTTTACTGGAGAAAAATAAGTAAACTACTTTTAAATCAATTTTTGGACCAAAGCTGATAAGCTTCTCTGGACAGAAGCCAGAAGTACCCACAGTGGATGGTTTCTTTTCTAAGATTACCTGTGGTACAGTACTGAAGAAGCTCAAATCCAGGAAACACTCAAACCTCATTAAGTTCTATCTCATTTGCAAACACAAGTGGTTTCCTTTATTTCTGTGGCCTGAAAGCCACCAAAAAACAGTACCAGATTCAAGTCAAAAATGACAGTTCATAAAAAGGCCAACTTGTTCTTTAATCAGATGCATGGAATTCACCTCTATAAAGTATTCCTGAAGAAGTGGTTCACAACCAGCTAATCAGAGAATAAAGTGGAAACAAAAGGCATATATTTCACTTGTCATGCATATGTATCTATATATTTATCTTTATCTACACAGATAGATATATAGATAAATCATTAAAAACAATCTTTATTATTTTGCCCTTCAGTTTTGAGCAAAGGTTCTGCAAAAGAAAATAGTGGCTCTTAAGTTGCTAGATAGTTAGAGGTTAGATGTCCAATTCTGCATCATCAAATTACTTCTTTCTTTATACAGACCTTTCCCAAATATCACTATTTTCCTGTGACAGCTAGAGGATAATAAGGATGAATATTAATGATTACAAGTGCCCAAAAGCAAACTAATTTTGTCATAATACAATTGAAACACCACCACCAAGACAACCAGAAGGGTTTAGAGCATGTAACAAAATGTGAACCAATTTAGTATTTTCGAATTTCATTTTTCAAAACAAAAACATAAATGTCTTAGGTATTTCAAAATGAATCAGTGGTTTACCCACCAGAGAACTCCAAACACGCATTTGGTCATTTTAAAACAACTGATAAAACAGCAAAACATTTTCCAAAGAAAACAGTATTCAAAGCTTCCAGGAGGTAAAAATGAGCCATAATTTCCTAACCACTACCGAATTTTAGATAAGAACCTTTCACTTGAAATAAAAAAATATGCCATAATTTTTGCTTTTAACTTGCAAAGCCATCAAAAGCTTTGGTAGCCACATACAACTTAACCCTGTGTTTGAAACGTGTAAATCAGAAAAAAACTCTATATTCTCATTGCATCTGTTTTTTTTTTCCTGCACCCTCCCCTGACCTGCAACCACCGTGGCTATACAAAAGACGAAGACTCACATGCTTTTTATATTTTAGGATTCTGGGGAAAAGATTTTTGTCTGAAACTTGGTCTTAAGAGAGGGCATATGAGGGACTGGCTTGTTTAGTGCAGTTGGTTTAGTATGGCCCTCGTCGTGAACCAGCAGCACAACACATAGGGGATATTCTGAATTTCCACATCACTTACTATGCTCTGTTCATCTGGAAATGAACTATTTGTGTAGATACATCTTTTATGCTGCCACTTTGTACCATTACTTTTCATTTGTTCATGCTTTATCTTTTTCACTAGATTTAAGTCCTCTAGGGCAAGAAACTGCATCTTCTCCTTCTTTCTACTTGCAAAATTTAGCACGCTGCCTCAACATAAAAAATGACCAACAAGTACTACAGATGGTTCAAGAACTAGGCCAAAAATTATTATTTTCACTCATTAAAATAGTGTCAACTGAAAAATACAGTAAAAGAGGGAGAATTTAACTTTCCGAAAGAGATCGGATCAATTGCATCAATTTCTTAGGAATATGCTGTCCTAACTCAATCTAGCAAGTTCTGTGATGTCCCTAATTTTGAGATGCTACACATCTTAAGGTTTTCATAAGCAGTTATTTGATGCTTTGATCAATTAAATTACAAATATAAATAAGCTTGAGGAAGTAACCTGTCTGAAATATTTTATGTACATCATGAATTCTGAAGTCCTTCTATATAAGCATAGGCACTTTAAATTAGTAAAATGCCAAAATCACAAACAGCACAATCAAACAGGTCAAAGAGGCTTTAAGAGTCATCTAGTTGAATTTTCAGAAACGCAGCATGCTGAGACATGGTTATACAGACTATTTGAAAACTTTTACCCATAGAGGAGCCTACAACCACTCTACTCTGCTAGACAGTCACATATTTTCAGATGTATTTTCATATATTCATCTCCTGCTTGCCTTCCCGTGAAGAAACTGTTGGTTCTCAATCTAAAAACAAATCTACCACCTCTTCACCAAAGTATATGAAGACAGCTGCCTTACAATATTTTTGCCAGCCTCATTTTGGTATCAACAGAAAATTTACTGCAGTCAGTTGACTGACCATGGAAAACAAAGGCACTCATTGCTTGGTGGTGCAAAGGCTGCCTCCATTCTGAGAGAAAGCTACTTCCTATTCTACTAAGATACTGTTGCTCTACTTCCATACACGCACGCAGGCTTCCTACTGGAATGTGACGGGGGGCATATTAGGTCTACCAACTTCACTCCTCTGGCAAAGCAAAGCATGGAAAACATGCCCTTGACTCTTACTTTACAAGTAGGGTAGTAAGACATTATCTGGAAGGCTGGGGAAAAATAAGGCAGTTAAAAAGTTACTCGCTTTAAGTTGCCCCTGTTGAGTGTCACTCAATTCATAATATTTCTTTAAACCACTAATAATTACTAGGCCTTTCCGGTAACTATATATTTACCTAAATCTTATGTAACGTAAGTCTAGCTTACAGTTTGTTGGTAAAGTTCTGCAGTACTGAATTAAAAGCCTAACCAAACCTTAATCACAGTATATTGCCAACTTTTCAACCTTTTTAACCAAGAAAGAAACTGACAAGGATCTTTATGTAAAAAAAAAAATGCTAATTTCCACGTAAGAGTCTTTAATATTTTAGAAGCTGATAAAAAATTATATAGAACACTTTAAAACAGCCATAAACCAATCCAGGAAAATAGTTCTATTAATATGAACTTGGCTTTGACTTTACTTAAGAAAATGTCTGATAACTTCCCCTAAAAAACATCTGAGCAATTGAGAAATGAAAACTGCCATACAGAATTGAAATCAGTAAATACAGTATAGAACCCAGAACTTTATAAAACTTAACAGTATTACCTTTTTAGCACTTTCGGGACCTGATTCATCAAAGCGAAATCTGACAATTCTGAAATCTTTACAATAAATAATTAACTCTGTTGGATTAAATTTCAGTTTCTGGTTGGGGCCTAGGACTTTCTGCTTCCTCTTGTGGTCATTTACTAAAAAAGAAAAAAAAAATAGAGAAAATAAAATGCATAACAGTTATTTCTTGTTACTAACCCTTTCGTACAAATTCTTAGTGAAAATAATTGGAGGGTCACCCATCACTTGAGCTCTGCTTGTCTAGAAGAATGTTTCATACTTGTCTGTAATTCCTAGAACTTGGAGGTTGGTTTTAACTTTGCTTTGGAAGATATTTTAAATGATTATTTGCATAAAACCACCATTTAGATACATTTAATGATTAATTTTAATTAAAAAGAGAACAAAAAACTTAGAAACTATGAAAAGTTATATATTTCTTATCTTCCTTTTAAAATAATTTATTGACATCTCCCTCTTTATGTTCCTGGGACTCAAAAACATGGCAAAAGTAAACTTACAGAAATAAAATGCCAATCCAAGTATTTTGAGAGGTGTAACTTTTCAAATAATACTTCCAGAGTGGAATCGACTTTTAGAGTATGTACAGAATACTACGTACCTGTGACAATTTGCTCAATACATGTTAAAGGGACATCGTGTTCACCAAGAAGAAGGTTTCTGTAATGGAATTTCTGAAATAAAAAATTATATTCATATTAACTCTTTTCCCAATAATCTCACAATGGTAGTATAGGCCTTATATTGTGACGATAAACTGTGACAATTATCTCTGAAAAGCACAAAAAGCTTTTGTCTAGGTAGCTAGGGCCATTCCAGTGTTGACAGACAGAAATTAGGCTAAAATGTACACACAATCTTATTATAGTATCTAAGATATGGAATATCATCAATCACTTTACCGGCAAGCATTTGCATGTCTAGATCTGGATAAGCTGGCCACAACATATTAAAGAAAAAAGGGCTCTTAGGTCATCAAATTTTAAATGGGTAAAATCATGTTTGATTTTTACAATGGAGATTTTAAAGTGGAAAATAACTATCTTTTTAAAGCACAAAGTCTACTAGAAATAAAAATCTTTAGAAAAAGGTTTTGCATGTTCAAACTAAGGACATAGTTAACACTATTAATCTGTTGTCAGTAGGGCATTGGTTTACTTTTTCCTAATAGTGGTACTGGATTTAAGCTGTTCCAGGTATCTGCTTCTCATTTACAGTGAAGTCTGGGGCCAACGAATGAAGCTAAAAACAAAGAGAAACACCCAAGCCTACATCCAAACAAGCTACTGTCTCTACACAGTGGGTATCTTTAAGTACCTTAAATTTAGTCTAAATATACCTAAGACTGTAATGAACACACAAATATACAGTACAATAAATATTTGTACAGTATAATAAATTATGGTAAATTAGTGAATGACTACATGAAATATACGTACACTAAATTATTAGATCCTTAAATTTAAAAGTTTACAGTTCATATGCCAATATTTCATTAGAGAACAATTACTATAAAGAAAGATCTAGGGGTAAATGTGTGTAATACTTTATAAAACAAAATAGAAAATGGCTGACAGAAAAGTCCAGGGTTTTTAAGTTAGCAAATGAATGCTTGAACTTCTAAAAACCAAAATTATATGGACTATTACTTTCTAGTAAGAACATAAAATAGCAAGAGGGCTATTAAAAAATTTTAAATTATAAATATTCTTCACTCTTCTGAGAAACTAGAATTTAACTTTTTAGGAAAAGAACTCTAATTAATTTTAAGAAAAAATGGTAGGCTGGGTGCAGTGGCCCGTACTCCAGCACTTTGGGAGGGAAAGGCAGGCAGATTGCTTGGGCTCAGGAGTTCGAGACCACTCTGGGCAACATAACAAAACCCCATCTCTACAAAAAATACAAGTTAGTCGGGAGTGGTGGCAGGCACCTGTAGCCCCAGCTACTCAGGAGGCTGAGGTGGCAGGATAGCTTGAGCCCAGGAAGCAGACAAAGGTTGCAGTGATCCAAGATCGTGCCACTGCACTACAGACTGAGAGACAGAGTAAGATCCAGGCTCAAAACAAACATATCAAAAACCCAACAACAAAAAAACCTATGAAATCAGTAAAATGTGTGGCATTTGTAAGATCATTTAGCAAATAACTTTTTCTTTATGTCATTTTTATAAGCGGGTTAAAAGATCTGCAAGAGAGGGAATAACTTCCTTAATGAAAAGGACATAACGAACACAGAGGATAAAGCAAGGTGACTTACAATCCTCCAACTAATGATACTCCTCAAGCAAGTTCCAACATTCTTCTTAAACTTTATTTTAAATCTTAATATAATTTATCCCAAACATCGTATTACCTAATACTTTTACTATAATTTTTCCATACCTATGTTTTATATAATATGTACCACTAAGAGTTGAAAGCCTGATACAATGAAACAGTGTACAAATAAAACACACCTGTAATGGCATTGGGTCATCTGTAATAAAGGAAATTTTGAAGTTACTGCATATCAGCTTTCCCCACAAATCGTACTGGCTTGTGTCTGTTGCAATGCATTTTCTCACAAAATTGACTTCATTTACGACAATTTCTCCTTTAAAAAAAGAAAAATATTTGTAAGCTACTTTGTCATAAAATACCAACGGTCTTTGTGGGACCTAGAAGGAGTGTTTCATGAGGACAGCGATGAAGACAGTAAAAACACTCACCGATTGCCCATCAGGTGCCAGGCACTGTATGCACTTTACGTCCCCATAAAGCGAACAGTAATGACAAGGCACTGTTCTCCAAGGTGTAGAAACTGAGGCAAAAATAGCCCAGGGGTCTGAGCTGGTTAAACTAGAAAGGCTGACCTAACTGTATTTTTTTCTATGCCATACTACCTCTCATTATTTATCTGCTGGAAGACTTTCTGGAGAAGAAATAAACTACACCAGCTCCTTCAGAGTAGTACTTGATGGAATATTTGTGTTTTATTAACACACGACTTGATCTCTCAAACCAATGTCTTTGATCCCTTTTGTACGGAATGAGAACCACAGCTCAGTTTCATTGAATGTAAAATGTATTCCATAAAGCCAAATCAAGTTTCCTTCTGCACTCAGATTATAACTTAGTAGGCAACAAAACCTTATAGTTCTGAGTTAAAAGGAAAGATTAAAAGAAATAAATATAAGAAACCAATATAAAAGTTATAATGTGCTTTTGAAAGAATACTTTTCTACAATTTATTTAAAGCTTGGTCATCATTAAACTTTAATTTCAAGATCTAAAAGTCAACTAGACCCAGAACATTTTAAGCCATCTGTCTCCCGGGTCAATGGTAGAAAAGTGAGTGTACTGATCTACTTTGCCTATTTCTTTCATTATAAAAACTTTTAGCACTGATAGAATGTTTGCTGACAAACTCCAAACTCCTACCAGTTCATGAAGAATGAAACTATAGTCTCATGACAATCCTCTCTTTAACAAATAGGTTATAACAAATTTGAGTTGCAATAATAACCTTTATTCAAGTTCTTAAAAATGTACAAGGCTAGTTTTAGAAACTGCTCCTTAACATTTACTTAAAATCTGCTCATGTCAAATTCACAGTGCAAACAGCTTGAGTTAACTTCCATTGTGAAGACAAGCCTCCCTCACATGGCTGGGAGCCCTGCACACCCAGCCAGCTACCAGTCTTCCTTGCCCTCACTGCTCTGCCCACAGTGGCGGCCTATTCATCCCTTATGGGACCATGCTACTTCCCATTTCATGGAATATTCTTTTCTTCTACCTTAGTCCAACCACGGGGGAATGGCTTTAAAAAAAAAAAAATCTTCCTATCTAAATTAAATTCACATATCAAAGCATTGTATTTCTAGCACTCATCATAGCTACAATTATATTTATTTATTTTTTAATTAATGCCTACATTACCCTCAGGATTACATGCTCCATGAGGGTAGAAGATGGACTAATTTTATTCACTGCTGAAATGTTAGTGCCTAGAACAGTGTCTGGCACAGGGTAGGTGCCTGTTAAGAGTGCTGAATGCAAGAATGAATAAAATCACTTCATGACACATGGTTCTGTCCACCATGAGTTGGGCAGAAGTTGTTCTAGATAAGAAGAGAAACTAGTAGTAACTCAATATGGCTAAGCAGCCAAGCTGGCTGGAAGATAAGGGCTGTTTGGATAACTGATATGTAAGTTAAGAGAAAAGCCACAGAACTGCCACTGCTTGCCTAAATATGCATTAAAGAGCTATAAATAGGACGTCTGTCCTGTCTGATTCTTTCAACAACCTGTAAAGTAAGGAAGGTAGATGGTTTCCTTAATTCACAGATAAAGGATTTGGACCCAAAGAGGTTAAATCACTTTCCTAAGATCTTAAAAATAAGTAGTAAACTTGGCACTTATAACCAAGTGTTCTGACTTCAAATCCAATAGTCTTTCCCTATAATTACATACAATTAAATGTACTGTAGTGAGATATAGCAAGTACCAAAACTGTATTAAAGTTCAAATATTGGCCTTAACTGAATTCTAATGAGAAAAAAATTTAAGATGACCAAATATATTTATATTTATATTTATAATATACATATATACGCACATTGAGTAAATTCAAATACATAAAATTTAAATCTTCTCTAGCTCCTTGAACATAAACCTTACCAAATCCCGTATCAGATTCTGGGCCACTGAATACTCAACCCTCTCTCCTCTCCAAATTAGTAAATCTTAAATACTAATTATAAGCGGGCCCTCAATTTAAACAACTAACCTAACCATGCCAGTTCAGACAGAGGACACAGTCCTGTAACACTGACTTCTTTACACGGAATCATCACATACTGTGCCACCTTAGCAAACTCATCTAAAAACAGACTCTTCAAACATTGCTACAAAAATTCATCCAGTTCTAAGACTTATGATCCATACAAACTTGTTATGCATGTTATACTCAAATAAAAATTCACTTAAAGGCTGGGCGTGGTGGCTCACATCTGTAATCCCAGCACTTTGGCTGAGGTGGGTGGATCACCTGAAGTCAGGAGTTTGAGACCAGCCAGGCCAACATGGTGATACCCATCTCTATTAAAAATACAAAAAAAATTTAGCCAGGCGTGGTGGTGCGTGCCTGTAGTCCCAGCTACTTGGGAGGCTGAGGCAGGAGAACTGCTTGAACCCAGGAGGTGGAGGTGGCAGTGAGCTGAGATCCTGCCACTGCACTCCAGACTGGGTAACAGAGCAAGACTCCATCTCAAAAAAAAAAAAAAAAAAATTCACTTAAACAAACAAACTACCATATGATTTCAGGTTCCTGAGAAGGGAAGCAGAAGTAATAACCGGAAGGAAGACACAGAGCTTGTGTGGTAGGGCCTTGTGGCCACACTAGTACCATAAACAAACTGTATTTAGGAGTATAATGCCCTTGGAAAGTCCTTCTTCTCTAGAAGTCAGATTCTTCTACTGATGCACAAATGTTAACGTATCAAAGCCCACAAATGCAGTGAGAATGAGACAAAGAAAAGGAGGAGAATATACTTAATGGGTCCAAGGGATGGTAAACCATGGCCCACAGGTCAAATACAAAACCTTGTTTTTGTAAATAAAATTTTAGTAAGACATAGCCATAATCATTCGTTCATGTGCCATCTATAGCTGCTTTCACAGGACAAAGACTTGAGTACTTGAAACAAATACCTTATGGTCCGCAGAGCCTAGAACATTTACTGCACTTCAAAGAAAAGGTTTGCTGATCCCTGTGTTAGAGATGGTTACTAAAGTGACAACTCTTAAGATTATCTGAAACAAGGCTTAGAAGATACAACTGGGCATGTCCCATCTGAAAGGTGAGAAGTGAAGCACCTGAAAAGCAGATGTTTTTGATGTGCAATGTTGTAGCCATTTCAAAGAGCTCTGGAGGACCACTCACAGGAGGGATGAGGACAGACAACCTTCCTGCTAGAATGTGTCCATGCGAGTCAAGTCAAAAGATCCCGTTCTCACCAATGAGCCACAGCACTCAGCAGAAAGTAAACATGGAAGCCAGGTTTAGCTGCTGTACTGCCCACACTCCATCAACAAAAAGCAAAAGCAAGAATCTGGAAATGAACTCCGAGGGGCTAGAGTCTGAGACAGCAGAATGAACTCAGGCTTGCCTTAATAAATATACAAATAGAGATGCAGTAACAGACGTGTGTACACCTGGGTCGGTACATGTGTGTATGTTTTCTAGCTCTGCCCTCTGAAAGTGCTACAAGCAGTGACACTCCAGCAACAACATGCGCACTCAGTGCCCAGATCTTGCTTTTAAAATACTATTTTCCAATAAAAAGAACTAGGACTCTTTAGAGAAATGGCTGATTCCAAGGCTGGGGCAGGGGAAACAGAAGATGAGTCTGTAGACTCCAGTAATGCCAGGATACCAGAAAATAAGGAAGTGGGGCTGAAAAAAAACGAATGGGGATAGCATTTCCAAAGGATACAAGAGCCAACATGAAAGAACTTCCAATGGCCAAAGCTGGAACAATCTGAGCAACAAAAGAAGTAACACAAATGCCAGATTAGAAAGTAAATTAAAAAGTATCTGTGAATCCACACTGTTGTAAACAGATGACTGAATAATAAATAAATACATGGGGGAGAAGAGACAAATCTTCCTTACAGAAGAATTCCAATTACTAAATGCAGGAGGAGTAAGGGAAACAAAATCATGATTAGAACATTAAAGATCAAGAAACTGTCATGGATTGACTCAATGACTGCTGTGTGCAATATGCATTGATGAATGCTAAATTCAGAGAGCCAAACTTTAAGGAGAAACAGGTTATTTGTATAAGCACAAGGCTATCTTCCCAAAAGTATTTACTAATTACTGTGGTAGTTTTAAGGTATGCCCACAAATTCGTGATTCTCCTCCCTCCAGGAAGTGGAGCTTAATTCCCAATCCCCTGAACGTGGGCTGGACTTAGTGATTTGCTTCTAACAAACATTATGGAAAAGGAAAAAGTCACTTTCTAGAGGAGAAACCTGACAGATACCACTTTAAACTGAAGTGATCAAGGTTAACATCACCAATAACCAATCATGTTGATGTCTTGTGCCTGCTCACATGGCACAAGACCTCTGTGGGTCTTTCCCAAAATCCATAACCTCTGCTTAATCAAAAGAAAACATCAGACAAATCCAAACCAGGAGGCGTACTATAAGACACTATCTGAACAATAAAAGTGTCAAGGTTTTGTTGGGGAATCTGAGGAAAGGGTATCCACAGATTCTTCTGTTATTTGCAACTTTTCTCTAAGTCTGAAATTACGTCTACATTTTTAAAAGTCAATTTGATGACGTTTCTAGGGGGTGACTTGTTAGAACAGAAATCTAGTCATTATAAAATTATTCCTTTTGTATTAGTATATTTCTATGTTTAAAGAGCTTTAATATGTATTATTTGAGGCAAAATAAAAATCTCATTCACGCCTGTAATCCTAGCACTTTGGGAGGCTGAGGCAGGCGGATCACTTGATGTCAGGAGTTCGAAACCACCCTGGCCAACATGGTGAAAGCCCGTCTCTACTAAAAATACAAAAAATTAGCTGGGCCTGGTGGTGCGCACCTGTAATCCCAGCTACTCAAGAGGCTGAGGCAGGAGAATTGCTCGAACTCAGGAGTTGGAGTTGCACTGAGGGGAGATCACACCACTGCACTCCAGCCTGGGTGACAGAGCGAGACTCCATCTAAAAAAAAAAAAATGTCTAATTCAATAGAAGAAAACACGTCAAGGTCTTGAAAGACGAGATTAAAAAGCTGTCACAGACTGAGACACTGAGAATAAGGAGACACGACAACTAAATGCTATGTAGTATCCTGGATGTAAACCTGAAATAGGTAAAGAATATTTGTGAAACTAGGGAAATGTGAATAAAACTAGGCAAATGTGAATAAAACCTGCAGTTTAGCTAATAGCATCGTTAGCTTCTTAGGTGAGCTAAATTGACCAAAGTTACATAAGCTATTAACATTAGCGGAAGCTGGCTGAAGAGTTCACATTAACTCTATGCTCTTTTGTACAACTCTTACAAATTCAAATTCATTCCAAAATAAAACTACTAAAGAAAAATATAAACAAGGGACACAACATTAACAACAGCCAAAAAAGAAAAAGTGAAAGAAGGACTCTCTGGGCCAGGGTCTTTGGGTCTTTTAAGCGTCACACAGCCTTTTCTTACAGAATGGAATGGAAATGAGTCCTTGGAAAGGAGCAAAGAACAGAAGTACAGAGGGATACAGGGGAAGAAGAAAGAAAAGAAGGGCACTTCTGAGGATATGCTACAATTGGGTCTTCCTATTACGGTAAGTGTCAAGTTAGTGACATGAGTTTTATTTGATAATGCTAAATTTTGTTCACGCAGAACCAGTCTTTAAAATATTTGGGTCATGTAGCACAGCTGTCTGCTCACATGTTATTTGCTCATAATTAAAAAAAAAAAAAAAAGGAATGCTGAAGAGGAGCTGTCACAAGCTCCTGCCACGCACTGAAACACTGTGGACCAGAAAACTAGCTTATAACTAGCTTATACCCAGGGAAGAAAAAGAAGACACAAAGTGGCCTCTTCCCAGACAGGATACATAAAAAGAAGGTGCTGAGACTGCTCTTGTTCACATGTTAAATTAGTGACCTTGAAGAGAAAACTCTTAATAAAAGCCTCAAAGTTCTAGAGGACCTGAAGTTTTCAGGGAGACTATATGCCTGTGCTTTTTATGCAGTAAAACGGTGCTGTGCCAGAGACGGCTGGCTGGCCTGATTGTGCGAACCCACCAGACTCATCTCTCCCAGCTCTGTGCTATGCCATCAGCCACGGTGGGACCATTTACACCACCAAGCACTTCCCAGGATGCCACAAGGAAGCCTCAAGAAGATAGAAAAAGCAGGAAATTAGCTTCAGTGTGCGGTAAGCAAAAACTTCTAAATTAGAAGATGATGAGCCAAGGGTTTCTACCACCACCTGGGAAGAAATCAAGAAATCCAAGTTTATTTTCTCAAGACCCCTTCATCTGTAAATATAAATGAGAAGGCAAATGTAATTACAGTTAATAAACCTCCAAATGATATGGATAGGAAAGTTTTTAACTCCCTGAGGACCTCAAAACCATGTTGTATTATCTTTCCTAACACCTTATATATTTAGAAATTCAGCACATGTTTGATGGACAGAAATAATGTTTCCCATACATTTTAGCTTGGAACACAGTTTAAGGCAAAGTCTCACAGCACATGTGGCTAATTAACCAGTGGGATGTGCAGAGGCCAAAAGCATAACTTAACTTGGGCTTTTCACAGTAGGGTGACTGCCCCAGTTTGCCTGGGACAGAGTGGTTTCCCTGTGATGTGGTACTTTTAGCACTAAAACCAGGGCAGTCTCAAGCAAACTGGGACAAGCTGGTCACCCTAGCTTTAGGTAAATTCAGGAATTAAAGTGGCTCAAAAGTTATTACAGGAAATTCAAACTGTGGAAGATAAACACAAAATCTTTAATGCTGGTACTAACACACAATATAAAAAAGCAAGTACCATATCCAGTGAGTAGCACTCAGGATGGGGCAGGAGGAAGGGTATAATGCAGATCTCAGGAAAAATTGTAGAATGAAATCTTGAAGGAAGAAGAGCATTGAGATAGCAGAGAATGTGTGATAATAAATAGTAACAAGGTCCTAAATAAGGAATAAGGCATCTGGCAGAGACCAGGGAACCAGCCTGATTGAAGTTGAGAAATGAAGTCAGTGAGGTACAGTGTTAACAAATTACAAGGTTAAAGAATTTGGATTTTATCCTGCTTAAGTAGGATTTTATTCATGGAGGTTCATGAATGGTACTGATAAGGATAGTGAGGAGTTTGGAGGGGTAACAAAATGCTGGCCTAAGGTACTGCAGCAGAAGCCTAAGGAATGGACAGCTCCAAACATTCCTAAGGCTCTATGGGTAAGGTATAAAGCTAACGCTAAGATAGTACAGTTACACTGTTCACTGTTCTGAGGGTGTGTTACAAGTCCTTTGGTCTTTCAAAAACAATGTATTCATAAATTAAAATACTACAAAAACCAGTCTACAATCATCTATGAAGCCTACCTACAAAAAAGAATCACATAAAACACCTAAAAGATAAAGTCTTTGCCTTTAACAAATTCACAATCCAACTGAGGAAATAAGACGTATGGTGACGCAGAAAAAAGAACAGTATGGGCCAGTGAGCATGTAAAAAATAAACAAGACATCTATACAACAATGGCTGTTTTCATTTCCCAGATGGCCCGTGGTTGTATGCTTTTCTGATCTGGTTACAAAGGACTCTGACAATCAGTGCATTCACTATCTAATAATCTCAAGAAAGAAAGTGCTGTGAGCACCGTAGATGGGAACAGGGAAAGAAATGAGCCGATGCACAGCCTCAGCGCTCAGCTCAGCTTGACTTCTCAACGGGCACTCAAGATTTAGAGCACAAGCATTTGTTTCCGGAGATCTTTCTGACACCCCTGCCCTACCCCAAATCTGGCTTAGGTGACTTTCCTCTGAGCTTTCACTACCTTTTCTCTCCTCTACTGAAGCATCTCCCCAGTGAACTGAAACTGTCTAAGAACAGGATCCCATCTCTTCCGCATTTTACCCTTCTGCCAAACTGCATCAAGCACACACTCAATACCTGCAGAACAAATTCATTATTGTTAGTCTTGGCATTTCAACTCTTCTCCTTTAAAAAAGAGCATGCCCTGGGATGAGAAGACGGCAAAGGCCATCAAGCCCCACTCACTGCAAATCTTAAGTCATCAATACAAAGCTGCTGGCATTTCACCAGCCTCTGCTTCGGCACAGCCAGCAACAGGAAGTCCACTGCCTCCCCAAGACATTCCATTTTCTGGCAGCTGAAATTATCTGAAAGTTCTTCCTCACGCTGGGTCAAAATCTGTCACCGTTGTGAAAAGGGCAAAGACAAGGACAGGTCTCTTTTCACCTCACTAGAGAACTCCCTCTAGGCTGACATCCAATCTACTCCCCAACAGTTCCAAAGCACAAATCTGTACCCTAGTGCCACCAGTGCAGCCAGGCGGGCTGTGCTGCTGAGCAGTTAGTGTCACAGTCTGGGAGCCAGACACAGAACTCTGGCTCTGCCTTGCTAGCTGTGTGACACTGGGCAAGTTACTTAACCTCTGCAAACTATAGTTTTCACATCTGTCAAATGGAGATAAACTGGTATCCTAGCTTACAAGGCTGTTATGAGGATTAACCTGTAAGCTATATTAGTTAAGGATCTTAGTTCAAAGTATGTTCAGAAACATGCCTGGTAACAGCTTAGCAAAAGGAAGAATACAAGGCTTTTGTGTCAGCTGGACTGCAAGACAATGAAACCCAGGGACTTCAACACATTAGTATACTCCCTTGGAGTTCTTCACTCTTCAACAGATTCTTCTGGAACCGCGGCCACTTGCAGCAATACCAAAGAGCACCTCTTCCCTTAGTACCAACCTGACTATCCAGAGGCAGACCTCTGTTCATGCTTGCAGTCCAGGGTGGGTTATTATCCTTGCTGGCCACACTGGAACCCAAGGTTGGGTGTAGTTAGTTAGGGCAGGATAATTTGTCAAAAGGAGGAGGATGCATTTTTCAGAGGATGGTGGAAGGCGGCTGGGTGTGGTGGCTCATGGCTGTAATCCCAACACTTTGGGAGACCGAGGTGAGCCAACCACTTGAGCCCAGGAGTTCAAGACCAGCCTGGGCAATACAGTTGGACCCCATCTCCACAAAAAATACAAAAATTAGCCAGGTGCGGTGGCACACATCTGTAGTCCTAGCTACTTGGGAGGCTGAGGTGTGAGGATCACTTGAGCCCAGGAGGTTGAAGCTGCAGTAAGCCGTGATCACACCACTAAAGTCCAAATTGGGTGACAGAGCGAAACTCCATTTCAAAACACACACACAAAAATGGCGGAAGTACTCCCAGGTAGACAAAATAATTAATGTTCTCTGTGTGAGTGCTCACAAAACTGTATCTATAGTATTATAATAATCTTATCTTATAGGTTCTAGTTTAGATTCCAAAAATCAGGTATAGTGCAAAACTAATTTAAAGGACCAATATAGAGTTTTTAACCTTTTAATTTTGTTAACTTAAAAACTTTTTTAAAGCTACAGCTATTATCACCAACATTTAACAAAAAAATATCTATTCCAAGTAAGTTAGAACATAATCTCAGAATAAAAGACAATCTTTAAATAAAATAAATTTAGCTTTATTAAAGAAAGCTGCACTTTTCTTAATTTTCTCATTTTGACCAAGGGCTGGTAAAAACTTCATCCAAATCTGATACCAGGCCCTGGCTGGAATCTGGGAACCAGTGATCCAGGTCACAGTCTTCTACCTTGTCAACAGGCAGCTTAGAGCTCATCCCAGGCCTTTCTGCAATACAGGCACACGACACCTCCAGCACTCTCCCTATCCAGGACAGATCTGGCACCCAGGAGATACTCACATCCTCACCGAACCGATCCACCAGTCCAGCAGCTAAACAGGGCACAGTCTGGCATTACATGCTCTTAACAAATACATGCTGGAACACAAACATATACACACACACACACTTTAAAAGTCAAACTCAATTTTCAAGTATTGGAGTGATTTTACACATATACAATATAATCACTGAAAGAATGAAATTCACATAATGAAAGGAAGATAAAGAGAAAGCCTACACAAAAGCTTACTACTTCAACAGAGTACTCTATTTCAATTCCAGGCTCAGACATAAATCTCTTGAAATGTCTGGCATAAAATAACAGTCTTCCCTTTACTCTTAAATCTGAAAGTCAGTCTGTGTGTGTGCATGGCTAAGGTAACAGTTTAAGCCAGGTGGTCTGAGGGGTCCTTTCGTTCAGTCACTCAGTAAACATCTCAGTGTTTATCGCATTTCTGCACCTTGTGAGGCATCAGGGCCACAAAGTTGAAGTAGGCACAATATCCATCTCAAAGAGTTTCATGAATCAGGAAAGCTGAAAATTACTAACATAAACCACAATCTAAATTAAATTACTAGTCATTTTCTTCTGTTTTCTTTACTTAATAAAAGATGAGGATCATTTTGAATTTAGCCTTAAGTTCCAACAGTGCACATGGTGACCGCACGCAAATAAACAACTGATTTTGTGTTCTAATTTTCATCTGCTTATTGAATTAAAAGTTCAAACTTTGGGCAACCGAAGTAGGATACCCTTGGACCCAAGGCATTATGCCAAAGCAAAGCATGCAATACCATCTCTCTAGACAATTACTTTTTTTAATTTAAAAAAAATTTTTTTTAGTTCTGGGATACATGTGCAGAATGTGCAGGTTTGTCACATAGGTATACACGTGCCATGCTGGTTTGCTGCACCTATCAGCCCGGTCATCTAGGTTTTAAGCCGTGCATGCATTAGGTATTTGTCCTAATGCTTTCCCTCCCCTCACCTCCCACCCCCCACTCCCCACCCCCCGACAGGCCCCGGTGTGTGATGTTCCCCTCCCTGTGTCCATGTTGAACAATAACTTCTGTGTCCCTGTATATAGCCAAAGGTGATGTGGCCAGGTTTTCTACTGATTTCTGATAGTAACAAAGGCAAGAACTGTATTATTCACCCCCTCTTAGTAAAAGCCCTAGCCTAGTCTAGGTCTTCAGATCACCAATACTTCAGTTACTTTCCACTTGCCTTCCAGATTTCATGGGTAGAGCAGTAGGCTGCAGGCCAACAAAGAGCAAATGGTGGCAGTGAGAGATGTGACAGGCAAGGTGAAGCAGGAAACAGAGACCACAACATGGTGGCCAGACAGAACACAGCCAGGATGGGTGCAAGAAGGCCAGAATGAGAGGGTAAGAACAGAAGGGGTGAGGAAGGAGGCAAAAGACATCCTAATTCAGGACTGGCTAAATGTTGGGTAAGAATAAATCAGGTACAAACAGAATGCTGGGTGATAGAGCCGTCATGTATGCTTGTACAGATTTCAGCTATGATTTGGCTGCCAATGCAATAAAAATTAACACAAGTCAGAGAATTTCTTAATGGGCAACTAAAAAGTTCAGACTTAGTGTTACACCTCTTTTAGAATTTTTCTAAAAACAATTCGGATTTAGCTGCCATTTCTGGGACAAGAAAAGCATAGTCAGAAACTGGGTTTACAATTTCCCCAGAAAACTCTGACTTTTAGTAATTTTATAAAATTGATAAGCCTCAGTGAGAAAGTTCTTCAAGTTTATGCATACTTAGTAACACCTTTTATTAGCATATATCTTAAATTTAAAAACTAATTTTTAAAAACTGGCCAGGTGCAGTGGCTCATGCCTATAATCCCAGCACTTTGGGAGGCCAAGGTGGGTGGATCACCTGAGCGCGGGAGTTCAAGACCAGCCTGGCCAACATGGAGAAACCCCATCTCCACTAAAAATACAAAAAATTAGCCAGGTGTGGTGGTGGGTTCCTGTAATCCCAGCTACTTAGGAGGCAGAAGCAGGAGAATTGCTTGAACCTGGGAGGCAGAGATTGCAGTGAGCCGAGATCGCGCCACTGCACTCCAGCCTGGGTAAGAGTGAGACTCAGTCTTCAAAAAAAAAAAAAAAAAATTAAAAAATTTTTTAAAAAGTAAAAAACAAGCACTGGCATTTACAGTTAAGACCATGTTGTTTCTGAGTGTGAAATCATAGTATGCAGAGTGGAGGAATCAAAGCCTAAGAATCAGGCCTGTTGAGAGTAAAGGAAGTCAAAGTTCAATAGCTCACAGGCACTCATTCAAAATGAGTACTGTTTTTCATCTCTGCTTTTTAAATGCTAGCTCAAAGTGACTAAGACTAAAACTGAGCGCACACAGAGCAAGGGTTACTTAGTAATTCTACTGTTCACTCTGAGGAAGAGTACAAATGATTAATTAGCACACACTGTGGAGTGAAAAGCACTAACAAAATCAAGGGAAAAGATTTATGACTCCCATAGTAAAGTTTAAGAAACACTTTTTAAGAGTTAGCATCTATCATATGGAACCAAAGTTTGGTGTTTTTAATATTTTGTCCCTATACAATATTTAAAATTTTAAAGTTTCCACATTTGTTCAATTTTTACCTACAAAATTCTAATTATTTTACTAGATTTGGCTTTAAGTAATGAGTCAGATTTTACAATGTTCATAGTAGCCACACAAACTAGTATTTGATTTCAGGTCTAAAACAGGCTTTCCTAAGTATCTGGCTACTTCCCCCTAATAATCGCATTAAACAACCGACTTTTCCTAATTATTATACAACTGTTATACAATTCTAAACGCCATACCAATATTTTCTATGCTCTAAAACAGACTCCTTTCTGCCACCAATCCCTACTTCTATCTCTAAGGTCACCCATAGTGAATTTTGTTCGACAGCAGTGATTCTCTATTGTGAGATTTTTGTCCCCCAGAGGCCGGGGACAAAAAAAAAAAATTGGCAATGACTAGAGGCATTTTGGTGTGGTAACTAGGTCGCAACTAGGTGGTGGGGAATAAGGGTACTACTACTGGCATCTAGTGGGTGGAGACCATCTTTGCGGCTATACAAAGGGCAGCCTGCCCCTCCAACTATGAATTATCTGGCCCCAAATGTGAATTAAGTGTCTCTGCTGGGAAAAGCCTACTTCTAAACTGAAACAAGCAAATTTGCAAATACAGCTGACAACTTCAAAAAACAATTGCCAAGCAAGTAATTCAAAGTTCACCGAGCTCTGTTATTTGTATAGAGACAGAAACATAATAAAGGCCTCTTTTTATACTATCAAAATGCATTAAAATGATTTGACTATTAACCATTAATGCCATAAGTGGCAGACAAACACGTAAGCAAAGAGTACTTTTACTACCCAAGCAATTAAACATATACGTATTTTCAAAAAGAAATTCAGGAGACAAAAAAGGAAATGAGGTAATGACATTCTTGACAGTTCCATTTTCTCCTCTCAGTCACTAGATTTTTAACTGGAGAAAGTTTAATGAGAGAAGGGAAGTTAACCACATGATACTAGTCGGCAGAACAATCTTAGACCAAAATACATTGCTAAAGTATCTGCTAAAATTCTAACTAACGTTTACCTGGCAAAAGGACTGGCTCCAGTTTTTTAATCTTCGGTTCCGAACTGATCTTATCGTCAGTCTGAAATACATGAGCAAAATAAATCAAAATCTCAATACCCCCACCCTCCGTAAAACGCTACAGCAAATGTTGTTTTCTAAGTGATGACACAGGCAAAAGACACATAGCCCCCATTTAAATTCTTTCACATATTAACTGAGCTCTTTTAAAGATCTGCTCATTATCGACTTGGAAGCCTGATAAGAAAAATTACTTAAACGGCCAGTGTCGCTTCCAGGTGTTCACATTTATGACAGACGGGTAACCACCTCGACCAGTGACCCCAAGCGCTGCAATCACGCTGGCGGTCATAGGAGGGACGGTCGACGGGTTGGAAACTAAAGAAAACCCCAGCTCCCAAGGCTCCCCTGGGTCTCAGCACTCGGTAAAACTACGGAGGACGGACTTCGGGCAGAGAAGCTGCAGAAGAGTTTTACAAGTTTTCGCCGAGCCAGTGGGGCTCCCGAGAAGGCGCATTTCGCGGCGCCGGGAACCAGGCAGCCGCGCGGCTGAGGGCAGGGAGACGCGCGCAGCCTCCCGGGGTCCTCCAGTTCCCGGGGGTCGGCCTGGAGGCTCCACGGAAGCGCCGAGGAGAGAGGCGCTCGCGGGGAGGGGTTGTTTACCTGGGGCGGCGGCAGGAGGTAGGACCTGAAGGTGGGTCTGGGCGGCTTGAGGGAGAACATGGTGCCGCCGTCTCTTCGCTCTGTTCCCGTCGCGGGTCAGCTGCAGCGCCGACGCCTCCAGGCGTAAAGTTCTCAGTGCGGCCGCCCAGGCCCCTTCTGCGGCCAGCCGAGCCGGGCTGACTGACGGGCGGGGACACGGCGCAGCGCCCGCCCGAGCGGGGAGGGGCCGGGCACAGCCAGACCGACGCGGGCGCCGGGGCTCATCCCCGGAAGGGGCCCGGTGCCCCGCCCCGAGAGACGGCGCGCGCAGGGCCGCGGCCCGCCGCTCCCGGGCCGTAGCCCGTGCTAGTGCCGGAACGCAGGGGTGGCGCCGGGTGCCCGCTGGCGGGCCCTCAGCCCGGGCGCCGCGGGGAGCGGAGCCCGGCAGCCATCTCGAGAGCGCGGCCTCAGGAGGGTGCTCCTACGGCAGCCCGCAGGGGTCAGACGGCCCGTGGGGGCCTACGGCGGCCTGCGGGGGCCACGGCGGCAGCGGTAGGCGGCCTGGGACGGCGGCGCGGGGCATCTTCTGGCCGTACTGCAGTCCTGGGACAGTTCCCATGACTTACACATGGGCCGACTTCGCCCTCCGGCCCGGGCGAGCTCAGGGAGGAGTCCAGGGCAGGGGAAGGGGACTTGGGTCCAGGGGTTAGGCGGTCACCCCGTCTGCGCCCAGTATGCGAGGAACCGGCACTGGGAAAGTGGGCCGGTGCCGCCAAGCACAGGTCACTTCTGAGCTCTTACCGTAATTCAGACTGGAGCAGACTTTGGTGGGAGGGGGCTAGTGGTGTTACATTTTGGTGATTCTATGACTTGAGACTAGGTCCTTCTTATACCTTGAAGAATCAAACCCCAATCCAGCACTTTCTGATTCATGTCACAGGGAAGCTCCCATGTAGCCCTATCAGTCACAGTCATACTGATGAGTGTTACTCACAGGAACATTTAACAATTTACATAAAGATTCAGAAAGTTATTCTTTTCTGAAAATGATTTATCCTGGATATAGAACCCTACTGATCTTTCAGGTTAACATGTTTGAATTCCACTCTGCCCAGGAACCATAACCATAACTATTTTTTAAAGAGTCAGGGTCTCACACCATCGCCTGGGCTGAAGTGCACTGGCATGATCAGGGCTCACTGCTGCCTTGACCTCCTGGGCTCAAGTGATCCTCCTGCCTCAGCCTCTCAAGTAGCTAGGACTATGGGCATGAGGCACCGTGCCTGGCCATAACTGTATTTTAAAATGTTAGTTCCATTGGATTCGAAGTGTTAAAATCACTGTCGTGCACACTTTTAAAAAAATTTTTATGGATATGCTGTTATTCCTCTATATTCAATGGATATTTTCTACAAATACTCTTCAAGCAATCATTGGCTTTTTCTTTACACTTAAATGACTCTGTGATTTGGGTTTTTCTGTACAGGTTTTCTTAGGATCTGCAACTCTAATATGCGACCATACAACAGAAAAGTGGAAAAAGTCTATTTCCAGATTTATTATTGTCTTAACATTTCCCAGATATCTAGTTGTATTAGTCTGCTCAGGCTGCCGTAACAAAATACCACAGGTTGATGGCTTAAAGAGCAGACATTAATTTCTCACAATTCTGGAGTATGGAAGTCCAAGATCAAGGTGTTGGCAAGGTAGGGATCTGCCTGACTTGTGGCAGGCAGACAGGCGAGGGCTCTCTGTCGGATTTGCAGATGGCTGCCATCTCACCGTGTGCTCACACTGTGCGCGGAGGGTATGTAACAAGCTCTCTGGGATCTCTTGGTGTCTCTTCTTGTAAGGACGCTAATCCTATCAGATTAGAGCCCCACTCTTATTACCTTATTCAGCCTTAATTACCTACTAAAATCTCCAAATATAGCCATACTAGGGGTTAGGGTTTCAACGTTAGCATTTTGGAAGAACATAATTCAGTCCATAGAAGTAGTTTTATAACCTCTTCTCAGACCCTAATGCCCTTGACTATGCTGTATGTTTGGTGTTATTGCCTACCCCCTGCTTTTGGCTCTAATGTCACTATTTTGTCCTGCTTCACCCATTTTTCTGTTTTTGTTTGTTTGTTGTTTGTTTTTTTGTTTTGTTTTGTTACAGATGGAGTCTCGCTCTGTCACCCAAACTGGAATGCAGTGGCGCAATCACGGCTCACTGCAATCTCCGCCTCCTGGGTTCAAGCGAGTCTCCTGCCTCAGCCTCCCAAGTAGCTGGGATTACCGGTGTCCACCACCACACCTGGCTAATTTTTGCATTTTTTTAGTAGAGATGGGGTTTCACCATGTTGGCCAGGCTGGTCTCAAACTCCTGACCTCAGGTGAACTGCTGGACTCGGCCTCCCATCACCCATTTTTCTGACTACACCTTTGTTTCCATTATTGGATCTTCTATTATTGGGAATGGCAGCATTCTCTCAAGATCACTTCCTTTTCCCTATCAAGAGAAAATAAAGCTAACATTTCTTGAATACCGATCAGGTGCTAGGAACTTTATATATTCATTCAGCACTCATTCAGTGAACTAGTGAATTTGTATTGAGTACTAACATTGTGCCAAGCATTATTCCAGACACTAAGACAAAGTTTCTACTTTCATGGCATTTTCATTCTTGGTAGAAAGTTAAAAAATTAATATATAGCATATCAGGCGGTAATGAGTGCTGTGAAGAAAAATAAAATGTAACGAGAGAAAGGTGGTTCCATTTTTCAATGGGGAGTTGGATATGGTCAGGGAAGGACTTTCTGATTGTAGGACATTTGAGCAGAGACAAAAGGAGTGAGGGAACAATCCAAGTAGACGTGAGGAGGATGAGCATTTTGGACAGAGAAGATTAGCCGTGCAAATGCCTTGAGGTGAGCGCCTTCGAGGGGTATTTGAGGCCAGTGTGGCTAAAGAGCCTAATGTAGTCAGGGAGGAGGGCAGAGGGAAACACAGGCCAGATCACAGAGGTCCCAAATGTTGAGAATATTTTACAAGGTTTTGAGGTAAGAGTGATATAATCTGACTTGTGTTTTAAAATAATCATTTTGACTGCTGTAGTGTGCAGCATGGTGGCCTTTGGAAGACCAGTTGGGGCCTGTTATAACGGTCCAGATAAGAGAAGGTGATGGTGGTAGCAGTGGAAGTGGTTAGAAGTGGTTATACATAATGTCTGCAAAATGAGGCCATTGCTTGAGTATATGGTCTTTTAAGATGACTGCTAAGTAATTTAAGAGATCTGTTTCTTGAGGGAGAATTGTGGAAAGATGACAGCAGCAGCATACTTTTTGAATCTCTGCATAAAAGCAGACAAAGCAACTATCTGGCAAAACCAAAACCCAAGGACAACATCTTTAACAAATCCAAATGAAATGGTATCCCCTTGATCTCAAAAATATAAACGCATGGGAACAAACCAATAGCAGTAATATTGCAATAGTAAGTAATAAGACCCATGTGGTATCAACATAGAGAATCAATGAAGCATCTGGAGAACCCCAAAATAGCTGAAAGGTATTCCCTGGAAGGTCCAGCCAGTCAAGTTGAGAACAGCAGCAGAAACAGGAAAGGGTATTTGCCTTCTCTAAAAACATAAGAATGCAGGAGGCTCCTGGTAAAGTGTGGAGGGGCTGGAGAAACTAATCTACTAGACTTCCTTCCAGGATGGAGACCTACACTGATGGCAAACTGTTGGGCATGGAAACAATTGAGCAAAATAGAGACAATAGAGAGAAAGGAAAAAGAAGTTCTAGATAAAAATGGAAGACTAGGAAATCTCCAAATGTAAGCCAAGTTTTAAAATTAAAAAACAAAAAACAAAAAAACCCACAACACTATGCAGTAAAAACAGAAGTGCTCTCTGAAGTTAGAAAAACTGGGCCAGGCGCAGTGGCTTATGCCTGTAATCCCAGCACTTTGGGAGGCCAAGGCAGGCGAATCACGAGGTCAGGAGATCCAGACCATCCTGGCTAACATGGTGAAACCCCGTCTCTACTAAAAATAGAAAAAATTAGCTGGGCGTGGTGGCGGGCACCTGTAGTCCCAGCTACTCGGGAGGCTGAGGCAGGAGAATGGTGTGAACCCGGGAGGCAGAGCTTACAGTGAGCCGAGATCATCACTCCAGCCTGGGTGACAAAGCAAGACTCCCAAAAAAATTAAAAAAGAAAAACAAAAGAAGAACCATCCTTAAAACTACCTCCTTCAAAAAGATCAAGAAAACCAATTTCACATAAAAATAATCACATGAAAGTCTGGAAGTCAAATCACATGGAAAATTATTGTAATGAAAGAGAATAAGAGCAGAATATCACTGATACCCACAATAAAAGCACACCAGAAAGGATGCTCACCAAGCAGATAAAAACTAACATCCACTATTTCAAAATGAGCCAAAAGATACTAAGAAAATGATATGAAACATGAAAAGAACTATATAAATCAGAACTAGAAACATTCAAAATGAAATGAATAAATTCAAAATAGAAACCAGAATCTGAAATTAAGAATAAACTAAAAGAAACCCAGGGATGAATAAACACAATTGATTATTCTTTAAGAGAACAGAAGATGAAAAGGAGAAAAATTCAAAAAAATCAAAAATCAATGAAGGAAGTTACACGGATTAGGAAGAAAGTCTAGATATTGAAAATAGGCAAAGGAAAACTAACAAATAGAAAATAGGAGTTCCTGGGGGAAACAAAAAGAGGGAGGAGACAAGGAAACAGAACAAATACTACAAACTGTAGTTTAAGAAAACTTACTTGAAATTAAAAGAAAATATTTGAAACTACATCTTGAAAGAACACATTGCACCTGAGAACACTGATCTGGGCTTACCAGCACTAAGACACATTCTTCTAAACCTACTGGGCCTTCAAGAAACAACATTGAAAATTTCTTTGGATATCTAGACAAAAAAAGCAAATGACTTATAGATGAAAGAAAATTAGATATTACCAGACGTTTTGGCAGCAATGCTTTATGCCAGAAGAAAATGGAGTAACGTATTTAAGGTACTCATGGAAGGAAAATGTGAGAGAATAATAATTATGGCTGGGCGCGGTGGCTCAAGCCTGTAATCCCAGCACTTTGGGAGGCTGAGGTGGGTGAATCATCTGAGGTCAGGAGTTTAGACCAGCCTGGCCAACATGGAGAAACCCCGTCTCTACTAAAAATACAAAAAATTATCCAGGCATGGTGGCACATGCCTGTAATCCCAGCTACTTGGGAGGCTAAGACAGGAGAATCACTTGAATCTGGGAGGCAGCGGTTGGAGTGAGCTGAGATCGTGCCATTGCACTCCAGCCTGGGCAACAGAGTGAGACTCTGGCTCAAAACAACAACAACAACAAAAAACTCCAAAACCAAAAAATTAGAATGGATTAAAATACATCACATATATTTAAATCCATGAGGTCATAATGGTGTTTAAATAAACTAAACTATCAGTCACCTGGAAAAACTCTGATTTCCAGATTTGTTATTGACTGAAATGTCATGACATTTTCCAGATGTCTAGTTGTATTAGTGTCCTCAGGCTGCTATAACAAAGTATACAGACTGGTGGCTTAAAAAACAGAAATTTCTTTCTCACAGTTCCAGAGGCTGGGAAGTGTAAGACCAAGATACCAGCAAGGTAAGGGTTCTGGTGAGGGCTCTCTGCCTGGCTTGCAGATCACCTTCATCCTTTGGAGGATGGTAGAGAACCAATTCATTATTTTTAAAACTGGCAAATAAATGGGAAAAATCAATCAGTCATTATTTCTGCTGTGTAGTATGAACTATGCCACTGCGTAATCAAGTAGTAGATGAAAAGAATAATCTCTTCATAAATAATAGAATTTGAGTATTACAATTTTCAACACTCTATAAATTAAGGGATCTAGGCATTGAGTATCAACAGCTGCTGACATCACAAAAAGAGAGACAAGTAGGCACATGTGCCTCCTAGTGAAAGAAGCAACACCATCTAAGGAGCCTTGCCAGTGGGATCAGACCTAAGCCTGAATAAGCCTCTGTCTCCCCCTGCCAATCTGCAGAAACAGCAGAATATGTGAAACTGCCTATGAATATTCAATAAGTAAAGTTTAGACTGTGGGAAACTTTGCAAGACAAGTAGCCCATGTTCTTCAACAAAGAAATTGTTAAGGAAGAGAGAGAGAAAGGTAATACCAGATTAAAAGAGATTTAAAATACCTCCAAATGAAAAAGAAAAGAGTAAGGCTAAACTATAGTGCTAAGGAACATTCAAGCAATACAACTATAATGAACTACAAGTATAATGATTTTAAAACATATCTGCAAATTTTTTAAACACTCCCCTCTATATGACCCCTACCCTTGAATCTCAGCTGGCCTTAGTGACACTGCAAGACTTCAGAGGATAGGCCATAAAAAGCAATATTTACTCCTAGCTCAATGAGACACTCACTTTTGGAGCCCTAAAACATCATGTGGGAAATACAATTTCTGTGAGACTGCCATGCTGTGAGGAAGCCCAGGCTGCTTGGAGAGGCCATGCGTATGTGCTGTATACTGAGACTGAGATCCCAGTCGAGAGCCATTATCCATTTTCAGACATGTGAATAAAGACGTGTCTAGATAATCCCAGCCTCCAGGTACCTCTTGAGTTACCTCTAGACAGTAAGTCTTCCCAGCTGAGGCCCCAAATGTCTTGGAGTAGACAGTAGTGTGCTATAACCAGCCTGAACTGGCTTGCAAGAACCAGTTGTTAGTATGTCTTCCATATTCAGTGATGCTATAGCTTGAAGTTAGCTGTGGTAGGAGTACTTATATGGAACTCGGCAAACACGTCAAATCAGGGGCATTCCTGCTGTCCCTGTCTGAATTCCTGACCCACGGAATCCCTGAGCATAATCAAATAGGTATTCTAAGCCACCCAGTTTTGGAGTCACTTGTATTAATAATACAGCGATAGTAACTGGAACAGCAAGGAAAGGATTACTATAAAAATATAGTTACTTTTCAGGGAACAGAGGTGGTTGAGATAGGGACTTCTGAGACTTTTGGGGCAGCTGGCAAATTCTATTAATCTGAGTGGTGGACACAAGGATATTCAGCTTACAATAATTAAGTCATTTATTTTGTGTGATTTTCTGCATTTTTATCTTAAGATAAAACCTTTGAAAGTATTTTTTTGTGCGTAGGAGGTAGTAAGATGATTTCATTTCACTTTATTTCTAATATATATTTAGCAAAAATGCATTTTTGGTATAGAATAACTATATGACAACATTAACTGTTTGATTTTTAGATTTTAAAACCTAAACTATGGAAGACTATAGGAACCTCATGATGATGCAGCATATATATGTATTCAGAATGTAAGCAATCATACAGCCTTAAAGGAGACAGCCACATATCATGAGGTCCTTTGATAGTTCAAGTCTTAATTGCTATTGATCAAAGTCCAAAACAAGCTTAATTTATACCAAATACTATATTATAACTCATTTATGAGTGTGCCAGAGTTTTGGGGATAAAATAATAAAAGCCTTCTTATGTTACTATGTTTTACATAGCACAGAAATATAATTCTTATTCATTTACTAAGATAGTTCTATATTAAATGATTTGAACATATGAAGTATTCTTATTTCAATGTATTAGATACTGCTAGATTTGATTAGATTGGATATTAGTTCCCAATATTTGGTTGTCCATATTTAGACAAAATTGTAATGAAATTGAGAATAATAATGTAATCATTAATGATGTAACACCAAGTGGTCTGGCGCAGTGCCCTACATAGAAGACTGTCAATATTGGAGTTGTGCTGGGTTGGTAAAGTACTAATCAACTATATGGTATGATTTAAGGTGTACAAGAAAGGTCTCAAGAATAGTTGGCCCAGTCACAGGTTCTGAAATCACACCGTTAGAATTGATCCATTTGGATCCGTAAGACAAACATCCTTAGAAAATCCTACATCAGCTGACACCTTGGCATAAGACAGGAGTCACAGACCTTAGTGAGACTTAAGGAAATGGGACTTGAGTCCCACACCTGAGGCACGGTGGAACAGACCTTTGTAAAGGGAGACTGTGTAATGAACAGATATGGGGAGAATTCCAAAGATAGGCTTTATCTTCTGTAGACCAGCTCTGCTGAGGTGTTATAGATTCCCCAGCTTATTCTGAGAAATCTCTTTTCCAGGATATGTCAAAAGGCTGAAAGTTTTTTTGACACCCAAAGGAAAGACTTAGGAGTGAGATAAAATGTAATGGGTTAAGCGTTGAGTTGAATAAACACATGTGGCAGGATAGATTAAATAGTCTAAATGTAGCAATATGCAAATAAGTAATAGTTTATGTTAAATAAATGTCACTTTTCAAATATTAAAGCCCTCCCCCACAACCCAGGCAATGGTATATCAGTTTTTTTTTTTTTTTTTTTTTTATAAATTCAGCCCAGTTCAAGAGTTGTAATCTGACTATTACAATCTCAGTCATATTTTGAGGAAAAAGATGCAAAATCACATTTTGGTATTGTCATCTCTGATCACTACCTTTGGCATAACTGCAGTGAGCCTCTGTTGTTTCTGGGTCTCTGTGTGTTTCTGTCTCTCTGTCTCTTTCTCTCCTCTTTTGCCAGTTTCTGGCAGTGCTACAGTCTACACCTCAGATGAGAATGGGGATGGCGGTCTCATTTTTTTGTGATCATCACCCATTTCTGTCTGACAGGTCTCCCAACCCTACCACCACCAATTCCTGGTTACTCTGCCCAGTGGTCCTTTCTGGGTATGAGGCACTTTGCTTCATGAAGTATCAGCTGCCAGTAACTCCAGGCAGGAGGCTGGTCCTCTCTCTGTGTACCAGAGATCTCCTGAGATCTGAGTACCCTGAGGTTCTTTTGGGGGATGGTGAGGGGCTACGGTCTAACTCCAGCCTCTGCTCTAGCCAGAGAAGACCCCTTTCTGCCACCTCTGCTTCTTTTTGTATAGTTAAGAGTGGTGATGGTGGGGCGGCTTTCAGGGTTCCTAGACATTGGCCCCTCTTGGAACCCTCGCACGGGGGTCCTATTACTCTTGTGGGTATTTGTTTGAACTTTGAGGTAAAACACAACACCTGGTATTCTCAGCTAAGAGCAGTCTCTGTGGCTTGTGAACATATATCCTTTAGGTTTTAGCTACAGCTTTGTAGAAAGCATTGCATAGACAGGTACAACTAATTTGTATTTGCTATTAGGGACTCTATGACAACAAGAAAATGCATATTGGATATTTTATTTTTACACATTAACAAAACTCTAGGTCACCCTAAATTATTACAGTATGATATCTGATATAATTGTGTACTTTTTTTCCCCATTGTGTAGTTTAAAATAAAACATTAAAACAGAAAACAAAGACCCCATAAAAACAATTTTTTTTTTTTTTTAGATGGAGTCTCACTCTGTCACCCAGGCTGGAGTGCATGGGTTTCACCATGTTAGCCAGGATGGTCTCGATCTCCTGCCCTCGTGATCCGCCTGCCTCGGCCTCCCAAAGTGCTGGGATTACAGGCATGAGCCACCACGCCCGGCCCATAAAAACATATTTATGGCTCCTTTCCACTTCTTGTGCCTCATAATTTTATTTTTCTTCTTTCCACCCCTCCCTTTTTTCATGTTTGCTTTCTCTTTAGTTTCTCTTTCTTACATAGTTGCTTACTTTTTTTCTTTTTTTAAGAGATTGGGTATTGCTATGTTGCCCAGGCTGGTCTCAAACTCCCGGAGTCAAGCAATCTTTCTGCCTTGGCCTCCCAAAGTGCTAGGATTACAGGCATGAGCCACTGTGCCCAGCTAGTTGCTTACTTCTTAAGTGACCTAACGGTGACTTCAATGCTCAAGGGCACTTCCTAGGCTATTTGGTGGTCTTCAGTAATAAAGCGATTGTATAATCTTATATATGGATTAGCCAGTTTATCTTCATTATAGTATTGTCACTTTCATTTGATACTACTCCAACTGAAAAAACTAAGCCTACTAACATATGCTAACAAAATACTACTTTTAGTGCATTAAATTGTAAGTCAAGTCTGAATTTCCAAAATTTTTTAAGGAAAATGTTTTTAGAAATTGATGATGTTTAAATGGCCAAGATGACACCCATTAGTGGCTCTGACTGTTGAAAAAAATCAGAGAAACAAAACAGACTAGCATTCAGTTTCTGCAGAAGCTTTCTCTTTCTTAACCTTTTTTTCTTCTGCTGTCATTCCAGACACAATTACTAAGCTGCTTACACTACTGGCATGTCCAGATCTGTCTAACTTTCCCTGAACGGATTTCACATTCCTAGGATGTCCATGTAAACTTTTTGACCTGAGAGATGGGAATCCCAAAGTTTGATCTGGTTTCACAGACAGTAAGTTTTCCATCCCATTTCTGTCAGTAATGGTTAGGGATAAGCGAGGGATTCGAGGAATTGCTTCAGCGACATGATGTTCATCTTCCATATCTATAAACTGCTCTTTATGCTTGGCTTGCACTGCAGCTTCCGACACAATGTAAGGAATATCTGTGCTATGAGAGCGCGTGATCTTTTGAACTTGGCATTGCCATTCTGTCGTCCATTGCTGGTCCATGATTGAACTGTACTCTACATCCTGGTTAACCCCACTGACCAGCTTTCTTCCCCGGGAGTATACGAAGCTTCTGGACTTCATTGTTTTACAAGCATTGAACGTTTCATCGGGGTAATAACGTGTAATTTTGGTTTCTTCCAGGGGATAGGAAATAGTGCCTTCTATATTTGTCGTTTCCACTGTTAGCTGAGTGTTTTGAACGTCTGATTTGTCCTGTCCGTGTATCACATCTGTTTTACTTAAACTTGGGGAAATAGTTTCTTCTTTTTTAGAGTCTGTCTGTCTTTCATCATCTTCCTTTGAAATCCCAATATCTGGACCTAACTTTGACTCTTCAGCGTTCTTTAAGTCATCTGCTGCAAGGTGACTGCCATCTGGGGTAGCTGATGTGCTTGTGCCCAGTGAAAGGTGAAGGCTGTTCTGACATTCTGGGACTAGATGCATTTTTCCATCCTTCTCTTCCTTTATACGGAAGGAGCAGGTTTTTTTCCTGACTCCTGTCCCTGGTGACATGGAGAGAGATGTATCCTCGAACAATAACTCTTCTCCATTAAAATGATATCGATACAAGCTGTAGCCATCAGCGCTATTGATGCTGCTTTGCCGGAGAAGATACGTTGCCTCACATTCAGAAGAAGCTCGCGATCGTGCCTGGATCAGGTCAGACCTGTCGATTCCCACAAGATTTTCAAGAGCGTTCACCATTCTGTTAGATAATTCTTCTAGCTGAGCAAGTCGAAGGTCAACAGTCTGCAGGGAAGTTTTCATAAAAGTTTCTCTTTCATTGATTTCTTCCAACCTCATTGACATATTTTCAACTCTAGTGAATATAAAAGGATAGATTTATTAAACTGAGATTAAGTGGATATTAAAAAATCAAAAGATAATGTCATTGCTATGTGATTTTTTCAGAATTTTAATAATTATGGAACTGTTTGAGCATATTTACAAGCTTCACAGTCCTCTAACATGACTACTCAAATTACCATGAGGAGCCACCAGAAAATAATGGAAATAATAGTTAATGCATATAGTACTTATGGCTCACCAGTCATTGTTCTAAGAGCATAATGTACTCACTAACAAGTACTAACTAAGGTTCAATCCTAGGCTTATTTAATCTTCAGAGCAGTCCTTGGAAGTAGGTCTTTTATTATCATCTCCATTTTACAGGTGAGGAAATTAAGTCATGGAGCGTATAAGTAATTCCCCCAAAGGTAGGAAGCAGTGGAGTAGGAATTTGAGCACACGCAGCCTAGCTCCAGCACTCACTCCAGTCCTTGTCTCTTAGCTGGTACATCATGCTGCTTCTAGTAATAACGGAAGGTACTAGTGCTTAGTTTTTAGAGCTTTGACTATGGCTGTCAGCAGTGAATGGTTATAACAAAATAAATAAAATTAAAATCCTTATTTGAGGTTCAAGGGATTCAGAAAATAAACCATTAATAATTAAGTTCAGATGATCAGATAGTTTGCTTAAAGTACAGTAGGTGACTTAATTGTCTGAAGAATACCAGTAACTTTAAATTATTCTTTATATTTAATAAGTAGTATTTCCTTAACAAGGTTACACACAAAAAAGAGCATGGGAGATTATAAATGTCTGCTGTTAAGTTTTTTTTTTTTTTAATTCTTAGAAGATCAGGCAACAGCCTATGAAACCATAATGTTGCTTGGCCTAAAATCCACTGGTACAGACTTTGTTTTATATTTTACTACAAACTGTATGAATTATTTCAATAGGAATTTAACTCTAAGAGGCGAGGTATGCCCAGGATTGAGGATTGCTTTCTAAAAGTTGAATTTGTCCCCAGGATGGAGCTGGGAGTCCTGGCTACTCTTCTGGCTGGTTCATCCCTGTGTGATGGCAAACACTTAGGTCTGATTCCATTATGCTTTTATTTTCTCCCAGCTTTCTTAAAAACATAGGGAGACTTGGCTTGTGTTGCAATCTGTATGACCTACGAAGGTCTTTACTGCCTTCTCTGCACATCCTTATACATGTCCTCACTCGTTCTGCTGGCTCTGCTCTTATCCATCCATTTCATTTTGGTCAGCCACCCCACTCTTTTGTCTTCTGGGCAGATTGCCTGCTGCTCTTTGCACTGCTAAGTCTGCTCCGTGCTTGACTGCATCTCTTGAACTCCAGCCCCACCCTGCAGCTTCTGTGGCTACCTTGCCCCACCTTCTCCCAGAGTTTCTTTTGCTAATGCCACTCATCTGTTGGCCACATTGACAGCTGTGCTCTGATGTGTCTGTGTTTGTATGTGTGGTTCCTTGGCTTCTATTCTTAACTCTTTTCTTGGGGTGAGAACTATTTATATGTACTATAGGAAACCACATCACTTGAGCAGGAAGGGTCTGGCTTCCTGGAAGTTTGCCACCAGGGAGGACCAAATTCACCATGTATGAGAAGTCCTGGCTTCCTTTTTTTAAAGCCTCTGTATCACAGGCACTGTAGGTTCTAAGGGTTCTCTCTCCTCTTGCATTTCAGAGACCAACAGAAGAATTTTTCACTATGAACTTTCCATTACTTCTGAGTAAGACTTGGTGTTCTTCGTTAAAAATAATGGCTCCTGGCCAGGTGCAGTGGCTCACGCCTGTAATCCCAGCACTTTGGGAGGTTGAGGCGGGTGGATCACCTAAGGCCAGGAGTTCGAGACCAGCCTGGCCAATATGGTGAAACCCTGTCTCTACTAAAAACACAAAAATTAGCTGGACGCGGTGGCACGTGCCTGTAATCCCAGCTACTTGGGAGGCTGAGGCACAAGAATTGCTTGCCCCCAGGAGGCAGAGGTTGCAGTGAGCCAAGATCGCACCACTGCACTCCAGCCTGGATGACAGAGTGAGACTCCGTCTCAATCAATCAATCAATCAATCAATCAATCAAGATTCCCTACTCCCTTCAGATCTATTACCCTGATGATTCCTTTTGTATCAAAAAACCCACATTGCCCCAGTCAAACCTGAGTTTCTTTACAAACATACAGTAAGAGATACTGCAGCTGTGCAAACTTTTCTAAATAAATACACTGGTGAAATGAAGATAAATATTTTTCCTTTCAAATCTTTTATAGTTTTGCCTATTTTCCCCTTTATTACCTAATTCAGATAACAGCACTCTCAGCCACTCATATATGAAAAAGAAACCTCAAAGTCATTGGATTCTTTGATCTCCCTTATACTAACTCTCTCCCCTCACTTCTCTCCTCTCCCCTCCCCTCTGCATTGAATCAGTTACCAAGCTCCTTTTTTGGTGTTTCAAATCTCCCATCCCTACTGTTGCTCCCTTTGTTGAAGCTGTGGAAGAAACAATGCTTAATAATGTGCCTTGGGTTCAGAGAAATTGTCAGTTGCTTGTTTGGAGCTTGTGAACAGCTACCACATGGATACAGCAAATTTTAAACAGCTATGCCAAATGAAGGGAAGTTGCATTGAGTTTTATAGTATGTAGGAAAGAAGAAAGATAAAAATGAGTCTAAGTTCACTTACATCTGAAATGATTAACATAAAGGACAAATGAGGATCTATCTCCTTTGTTAACCATGGTTGGTAACTTCCCATAATTATTTAAAACGTTTTACAAACCTCAACACCCACACAAAGAGTGGTTTCCATTTCAGATAGAGAAATGGCTATCTAGGAATCAGTTTGACAAGAGCCTCACATCTGTTTACACATCAAATGGCAGAAAAACACAAGAGAATCCATCATTCATGATAGAGCTCATAGTGAGAGATGATTAATCAGCAAAGAAGTTATTTGTGTAGCTTTCTGAGTCTTAATCCAGTTTTCCTTTCAGCACTGAGTAAAAAATATTTTTCAGCACATCATAGAATATAAAGCATTCCAGATCCAAGTAATTCACTTGGCTTTCCCTTTAATTAAAGTTAATGCTTTCTTAAAGATTTATTTCTTTATTTCCTTTCTTTTTTTTTTTTTTTTTTTGAGATGGAGTCTCACTCTGTTGCCCAGACTACGGTACAGTGGCACAATTTCCACTCACTGCAACGTCTGTCTCCTGGGTTCAATCGATTTTCCTGCCTCAGCCTCCCAAGTAGCTGAGATTACAGGTGCCCACCACCATGTCTGGATAATTTTTGTATTTTTAGTAGAGAGGGGGTTTCACCATGTTGGCCAGGCTGGCCTTGAACTCCTGACCTCAGGTGATCCACCTGCCTCAGCCTCCCAAAGTGCTAGGATTACAGACATGAGCCACCATACCTGGCAAAGATATATATCTAATAGGGATGTGCCACAGTACCTGTTGAAGGACATTTGGGTTGTTTCCATTATTTGGCAAAAGAGCTGTTATAAACATTCATGTACAGGTGTTGTGTGAACATGTTTTCATTTCTCTAGGATAAATACCTAGGAGTTAAATACCTGGGATTGCTGATTCATAGGGTAAATGTATGTTTAACTTTATAAGCAACTGCCCAACCATTTTTCACAGTGGTTGTACCATTTTTTATTCCTACCAGCAGTGTATGCAAATTCCAGTTGCTCAGCATCCTTCTTGGCTGTTGTTATTTTTAATTTTTTTTATTTTTAGCTCTTGTATTCGGTGTGTAGCTGTATCTCATTCTGGTTTTAATTTTCATTTCACTGATAGTTAATGATGTTGAGCATCTTTTTATGTACATATTTAACAACCTTATGTCCTCTCTGGTATGTCTAGTCTAATCTTTAGCTCATTTTTTTATTGGGCCATTTTTTCCTTACTATGGGTTATTATGGGTTTTAGAGTTCTTTAGATATTTTGTATAAAAGTCTGTTGTCAGATATATGATTAACATGATTATGCTTTTGGTGTTGCATTGAAGAATCCTTTGTCTATTACCAAGGTGTGAAGATTTTCTCTTATGTTTTCTTCCAAACATTTTATAGTTTTGTGTTTTATATTTAGATCTATGCTACATTTTAAATTTTTATATGTGTTGATATCATTTTTTGCATAACAATGTCCAACTGTCCTACACCATTAGTTGAAAAGATGATCCATTCCTCGTTGAATTAGTTTTGCACCTTTGAGGAAAGAAATCAATTGTCTCTATTTGGGTAGATCTACTCCTGGGCTCTTTCTTTTTTTTTTTTGAGACAGAGTCTCGTTCTGTCGCCCAGGCTCGAGTGCAGTGGCCAGATCTCAGCTCACTGCAAGCTCCGCCTCCCGGGTTTACGCCATTGTCCTGCCTCAGCCTCCCGAGTAGCTGGGACTACAGGTGCCCACCACCTCACCCGGCTAATTTTTTGTATTTTTTAGTAGAGATGGGGTTTCACCGTGTTAGCCCGGATGGTCTCGATCTCCTGACCTCGTGATCCATCCGTCTCGGCCTCCCAAAGTGCTGGGATTACAGGCTTGAGCCACCATGCCCGGCCTACTCCTGGACTCTTTATTCTGTTTCGTTTATGTATGTGTTGGACCCTTCACCAATACCACACTGTCTTCATTACTATAGCTTCACAGTAAGCCTTAAAACTGGGTAGTGTGATTCCTCTAATGTTATTCTTCTTTTCAAAATTGTTTTACATAGTCTAGTTCCTTGGCCTTTCCATTTAATTTTCAAAATAAGTTGACATAGCTGGGCACAGTGGCTCATGCCTATAATCCCAGTGCTTCAGGAGACTGAGGTAGGAGGATTGCTTGAGCTCAGGAGTTTGAGACCAGCCCAGAAAACATAGGGAGATCTCATCTATAACAACAGCAACAACAACAACAGCAACAACAAAACCAGTTGATATATCTACAAAATATCCTGCTGGGATTTTGATTGGTATTGTGTTAAATCTATAGATAAATTTGGGGAGAATTGACATCTGTGCCACATTGAGTCTTCCAATACACAAATATGGTTTATCTTCCCATTTATTTAAGTGATCTTTGATTTCTTTCATCAGCACTTTGTAGTTTTCTGCATATAGATCCCATACATACTTTACGAGATTTATACCTAAGTATTTCAGTTTTGTTAGAGCTCTGTGAGAATGGTATTATTTTAAAAATTCCGATGTTCAGTTACACACTGATGGTATATAGAAATAAGATTAATTTTTGTTTGTTGACTTTGTACTCTGTAGCCTTGTTAAATTCACATATTACTTCTGGGACGTTTTCATTTGTTTCATTTTGCTTTTTAAAGATTTTATGTGATTTTCTACATAGATAATCATGTCATCTATAAATAGGAATGGTTTTATGCATTTATTTATTTCTCTCCAAGACATATAAGACTTTTTTTTCCTTGCCTTATTGCATTGCCTAAGACTTCCAGTACATTGTTGAAGTGGTGAGAGTGGCCGTTCTTCCTTGTTCCCAGTTTTAGGGAGAAAGCATTCTGTCTTTCATGATGTTAGCTATAGATTTTATGTAAATGCCATTTGTCAGATTAAGGAGGTTCTCTTCTGTTCCTAGTTTGCTGAGAGGCTTTTAGAAAATGTATTTTTTATCATCATGAATGTTGAATTTCATCAAATGGTTTTTCTGCACCAATTGCTAGAAACATATAGGATTTTTTCCTTTAAATCATTAATATGGTAGATTACACTGATTGTTTTCAAATACTGACCTAGCCTTTTATTCCTGGGATAAACTACCTGATCGTGGCTAGACTCAATTTGCTAGTATTTTGTTGTGAATTTTTGTGTCTATGTTCAAGAGGAATATTGGTCTGTAGTTTTCTTTTTTCAATTGTCTTTGTCTGGTTTTGGTATCATGGTGATGATGGCCTTAGGAAATGAGATGGGAAGTGACTAGAGCATTTACTATAGATTTTACAGTGGTTGTTTTAGGGATTACAAATAGATAGTAACATTTCACAGTGCACTTAGCATCAGTATTTCACCACTTCAATTTGAATGTAGGAACATTACTTCCATACAGGTCCCTTTCCCATAGCCCTTTGTGCTGCAGTTGTCATACATTGCATCCACAAATATTGAAAACGCCATCAGACAATATGGCAATTTTTGCTTTTGACTGTCAAATATACTTTAAAGAACTCAGAAAGAGAAGATTCATCTTTACGTTTATCAACATATTTATTATTTCTGATGTTTCACCTTGTTGGCCAGGCTGGTCTCAAACTCTCGACCTCAGGCGATCCACCTGCCTTCGCCTCCCAAAGTGCTGGGATTAGAGGTGTGAGCCCTTGCATCTGGTGTAACACCAATTACTTTCAATAATATACACAAACTTTACTCTTATAAAGCTCCATGCTCCCCCCATGTTATTCTGTTATTATCACAAATTACAACTTTGTACATTGTGTACCCATCAACATAGATATGTAATGACTGCTTTATGTGGTTGTCTTGTAAATCATGTAGAAAATAAAAAGTAGTTACAAACAAAAAATAAATATATAATGCCTTTTATATTTACCTATGTAGTTACATTTACTGGTCCTCTTTATTTCTTCATGTGGATTTTAGGTTATTGTCTTATGTCTCTTCATTTCTGCCTGAAAAACTATCTTTAGTATCCCTTGTAGTAGGTTTGCTAGTAATGAATTCTCTCAGTTCTTGGTTATCTGGGAATATCTTAATCTATCCTTCATTTTTAAAGGGTAGTTTTGCTGCATATACAATTTTTAGTGGACAGAGTTTTTCTTTCAGCACATTGACTATGTCTTCCCAAGGTCTTCTGGTCTTTCTGACTTATGATGAGAGGTCAGCCTTTTTATCGAATTGAGCATCCTTTGCATGTGATGAGTTGCTTCTCTCTTGCTGCTTTCAAGATTCTTTTCCTTTGGCTTTTAACAGTTTGACTATAATGTTAATTAGTATAGATCTCTTTGAATTTATCCTACTTGGAGTTCATTGAGCTTCTTAGATATGTAGATTCATGTCTTTCATTAAATTTGTAAAATGTTGGTCATTATTTCTTTAAATATTGTTTCTGCCACTTTTGCTTCTCTCCTTCTATAACTCTCATAATGCCTATGTTGTTCTGCTGGATGGTGTTCCACAGGTCTCTGAGACTGTTCAATTTCTTTTCATTTCTTCCCCCTGTTTCTTAGACTGGGTAATTTTAACTGATTTATCTTCCAGTTTGCTGATTCTTTAATCTGCCTGCTCAAATGTGCTATTGGGCCTCTAGAGTGAACTTTTCATTTCAGTTATTGTACTTTACAATGTCAGAATTTCCTTTCCTTCCTCCTTCCTTCCTTTCTTTTTTCTTTCTTTTTTTTTTTTTTTTTTTTGACAGTGTCTGGCTCTATTGTCCAGGCTGGAATGCAGTGACAAGATCATAGCTCACTGCAGCCTTGAATTCCTGGGCTCAAGCAATCCTCCCACCTCAGCCTCCCAAGTAACTAAACCTACTGGCACCACCATGCTTGGCCAGTTGCCATAATATGCACCACCATGCCTGTCAAGTTTTAAAAACAATTTTATGTAGATGGTGTCTTGCTATGTTGCCAAGGCTGGTCTTGAACTCCTGGCTTCAAGCAATCCTCCTGCCTTGGCCTCCCAAAGCCTTGGGATTACAAGCATGAGTCACTGTGCCTGACCTACTTAAAAAATACATATATATATATATATGTATATGTATATATAATTTCTACCTCTTTTTTTTTTGAGACATCATCTACTACTTGATATAATTTCTACCTCTTTATTGATAGTCTCTTATTTGGTGAAACATCCTTCTCATACTTTCCTTTACTTGTTTAGAGATGATTTCCTTTAGGTCTTTAAATCTACTTAAAATAGCTAAAATAGTTGAGTTAAACTCTTTGTTAAAATGTCTAATATCCAGGATTCCTAAGGGACGGTTTTTAAGATTGTCCTTTTTCCTATGTGTGGACCATAGTTTCTTATTTCTTTGCATGTTTTGTCATTTTTATTTAAAAGTGGACATGTTGAGTATTATAATGTGGCAATTCTAGAAATCAGATTCTCTCCCCTCTCAGGCTTGTTGTTATTGCTTCTTAGCGTAGTTGTTGTTTGTTTAGTGATTTTTCTGAAATAATTTTGTAAAGTCTATATTCTTTATGTTGTTTGGCCACTAAAGTTTGTATTTTATTAGCTTAGTGGTCAGTTAATACGTAGAGATTTCCTTAAATGTGTGGAACAAAAACAACAAAATCTTCTAGTCTTTTCTGAGAAGAAGTATGTGTATATAGAGGCACATCTTCAACATTCAGGCAGTTTACATCTTTGCCTTAGCCTTCACTTCCTGCTTGCACAGAGTCTCAAGGTCAGGTCAGCCAGAAATGAGCTTACAGCCTTCTCAGGTCTTTGCGGAGTATACACACAGCCCTGTGCACGCACATAGCTTTCTAGATTCCCAGGAATGTGTCAGAGCTTTTCAAAGCTGTTATGGACATCAGTTTTTCTCCCTAGTTTTTTGGTTAGTCTGTTGTTTGCCCTAGCTGTCATCTGTCACCTCAGGGAGCAAGCACTAAACCCTTTGCCTATAAATGTTTTTGACAACCCTTCCTCCACCCCTTCTAACTGGAAGCTTTAGTACTGGGCCTGTTCCAACTCAGGTGAAATAAAGACGAACCTTTCAGCCAGACTTTCAAGGAGCTGCCCTGTAATTTCAAAACAAGTAATTATAATTCTTTGCATATGAGATTCTTTCTGCTCCTGCTGGTACTAGGAATGCAGGTTGTTGTTTTCAAGGCGACCACTAAACTGGAGAGCAGAGGATAGGACAGGGCTAAGTTAAAATGTCACAAAGCTTACTTTTCTGATCAAAATCCAGCCATTTTGTTTAAATAAGAATGCCCTAGGTTGCTTAATAAGCCATTGCTTAATTTCCAGAGTTCCACAGAATATAGACTCTGACAGTTTTTGCCAACTTTGATGTTGCTTTTATGGTGGGGCAGAATTCCAGAGTTCCTTACTCTACCTGCTTTTGTTCATGTCACTCCATTCAATACCTTTGGTATGTGAATAAGGAGCAGACTCCCCCACCCCTGACAGACACAGTCTGCAGGTGAGCTCTGGAGTTCATAACTTTATGGCATTACTTTTCCAAGTTCCCCTCTCTTACTGTCTCCCTGATATCTCCAGTTCCTCCGCGCTCCCATTTGCTATCCTCCAGCCAGAAAGCTGGGGCTCAAATCAATCCTCTGTGCCCTGCACTTCCATGATTGCACTTACTGCCAGAGCCAAGTGACAGGAGGACACAGAGAGCAAAGAGCAAAGATTGACTTCACCCTCTTGAATTTTGATGCAATGGGTGGGGACTTCACCAGACTTCTGGATTTCCTGCACCTGACTCCAGGCAGGGGGTGGGGGTGGGGCTATGGGACAATAGAAAGAGGAAAAAGGTACTCTTGGAATAAACAGATGAGATTATAAGCAGATGAGATGAAGTAAAAGAATAATTTCATTTAATATTAAAAGATATATGACCTTGGCTGGGCACCGTGGCTCACGCCTGTGATTCCAGCACTTTGAGAGGCAGAAGCAGATGGATCACCTGAGGTCAGGAGTTCGAGACCAGTCTGAACAGCATGGCGAAACACCATCTCTACTAAAAAATAAAAATAAAAAATTAGCTGGGCATGGTGGCATGCGCCTGTAATCCCAGCTACTTGGGAGGCTGAGGCAGGAGAATTGCTTGAACCCAGGAGGCGGAGGTTGCAGTGAGCCGAGATCGTGCCATTGCACTCCAGCCTAGGTGACAGAGCAAGACTCCGTCTAAAGAAAAAAAAAAGAAAAAGAAAAAAGATATATGACCTCATTTTGTACCCCAAGCTGATAAAGCAAAAAAATGTTAGTTATCAGTAACAGCCTCTTTGCCTCCAATGTCTTCTCACTCCAATCCAAAAAGATAACACAGAAACACAACCACGTCAATCTTTGCTTTAAAATAATAGCAGCTTCCCATCACACTTTAGATAAAAACACAATTTCATTACAGTGTTGAATGCAATGAACACACCAAAGAGTGTGTTAAAGGAAAACCTTATAGTCTCCATTGGCAACCCTATTCTATGATATGGACATTGACACTTTCTCATACTATGTAAAGTGCTATGAAAATGTGGCTTTAATTCTTCCCTTCCATCCATGGCAGCCCTTAATCTTAACATCCTATAGAGATTTCTGTTCCTCATATGCATTCAAAGCTCTTGAGAATCTGCCCTCATCTTCCCATCCTGTCTCATCTTGTTCTTCATCCCCACATTTCCTCAAGGACCCTTTGCAAACATGCCATCATTATCAAAATTTAAAAATAAAATAATCTTAGAACTTGAGAACCCCAAATGCCAAGGCATTTGATGACTCCAGCTGTTAGAAAACCCGTCCTAGAGCTTTCAGCTAACCTCTGATGTTTGTGGAAGGACTAGATGAATGAAAGCTGTCTTGGTGATGTCAGGGACCTCAGCCATTGCGTGTAAACGTATGTTATCATCCTGGCTTTAGGCATGATTTCATTAGATTATCATGGCTATGTTATTTATTTTAGGATTTGCAAAATTTTTCAAAATAATATTCACTTTACAAAATATGCCAATACTCTCAAATATTTCAAATCACATAGTGAAATAACTTATAACTATGTTTTTAGTATAACAAGTATTCAGCGCTAATAAATGATTTCTTTGAATAGTGGTACTGTGTGGTGCAAAGTGTGCTTTCTTACACACGGTGACCCTGATTTCTGATCAGGCTCATTATCTTCCTTTCCCTCCAATTGAAGTTGGTGGCTTCTGTAACTATTTCTGGGTTTGGATTTACTTGTAGATGCTCTAAGTAGATCCACTAGGTTTTTATTTTTCACATTATGGTAGCATTGACTTTTCAGAAAAAAATTCCACTTATGAATACTTTTGAAAAGGGCATTAATGAGGCCATTTTTCTAACCACCAAATACATGATTTCTTAACTGGCAGGCCTAAGAGCAATTCCTGAGGGCCACCCTCCATCCTTTTGTATCAAAGGAATCTATAAACAAATGAAATCTAGAATCTGTCTGGGCTCCAATTAATCATTCTCCTGACTTTGAATAGAAATTTAAGTTGCACTTGATTTATTACAATATTTGCTCTGTCCTTAACTGCATCATGTGTACTGCTACTCAAGTCACGAGGAGCCCAGAACCGCATGTGCTTAATCAGTCTTGATTAATAATAGCTGTGTCCCTCCACGCCCATATTTCTCTTTTGACTCACAGATTAAATATTTAGGTTTTTCTGTTAAAAGGATACACCTGAATGCCCTAATCAGTCTCAAAACCTGGTGTACACACACACACACACACACACACACACACACACACAACCTTGTTTTTTAAATTAAGAAAGTCGACCGGTCGTAGTGGTTCACACCTGTAATCCTAGCACTTTGGGAGGCCAAGGCAGGCAGATCACCTGAGGTCAGGAGTTCAAGACCAGCCTGACCAACATGGTGAAACCCCCGTCTCTACTAAAAATACAAAAATTAGCCGGATATGGTGGCGTGCGCCTGTAGTCCCAGCTACTCGGGAGGCTGAGGCAGGAGAATTGCTTGAACCTGGGAGGCGGAGGTTGCAGTGAGCCGAGATCATGCCACTGCACTCCAGCCTGGACAACAGAGCAAGACTCTGTCTCAAATAAAATAAAATAAAATAAAATAAAATAAAATAAAGTAAAATATTGTACCAGATTAACAAATGACATTACATATCATGACTCTTTTTGTTTAATTTGGTTTTGAGAAAAAACAAAAGCTGTTTCTGATTAACGTGTGGCTAGTGTCAGCATTCCCTCTGAGATGTGCCCATCCACATTTGCATCTGGGATGAAGATACTCCACCAGCCCCTCTTTAGTGTGCTTCTGTCCCTGGGGAGTGATTTATCAAACATTAACAACAGTTGCAGCATGATAGCAACTAAATTAAATGAATTAAATGGAACTGTGTGCTCTGTGAACTGTAAATGCTACACAAGTGTCAAAGGACATGGCTGTGTGCAAATCTTCTCTATATCGGGGTATATCTATTATTAAGAATATTTGATTTTGAACATGATGCCACTAAGCCTGAAGGTGGTTAAATGAAAACATACTTTTTGTTAAGGGGTTGTACATAATGTGTTCTGTTTCATTCAAATAATAGGCACGACAATATATGAATTTGTGGAACTTTTGTATTAACTTCCAAGAGAATACCTATGTATGGCATAACTTTACTGGACTTTGCATAGACTCTTGTCTATTAAACATAAGGTCCAAACTCATCTCCTTGTGGTAAGAGTCCCTGTGTGTCTTTCCTAGGAAGGCCTGAAACATTTGGAGTTCCGTAGTAAGACAGTTGTTAAAACCTGTTTTATTTTATTTATTTTTTATTTTATTTTATTTTATTTTATTATTTTTTTTTTTTTGAGATGGAGTCTCACGCTGTTGCCCAGGCTGGAGTGCAGTGGCGCGATCTCGGCTCACTGCAAGCTCCGCCTCCCGGGTTCCCGCCATTCTCCTGCCTCAGCCTCCTGAGTAGCTGGGACTACAGGCGCCCGCCACCGCGCCCGGCTAATTTTTTTTTTTGTATTTTTAGTAGAGACGGGGTTTCACTGTGGTCTCGATCTCCTGACCTTGTGATCCGCCCGCCTCGGCCTCCCAAAGTGCTGGGATTACAGGCTTGAGCCACCACGCCCGGCCTATTTTATTTTTGAGATGGAGTTTCGCTCTATCGCCCAGGCTGGAGTGCAGTGGCGTGATCTCGGGTCACTGCAACCTCTGCCTCCTGAGTTCAAGCGACTCTCCTGCCTCAGCCTCCCAAATAGCTGGGATTACAGGCATGTGCCACCACGTCCGGCTAATTTTTGTATTTTTAGTAGAGATGGGGTTTCACCATGTTGGTCAGGCTGGTCTCGAACTCCTGACCCCAGGTGATCTTCCCACCTTGGCCTCCCAAAGTGCTGGGATTACAGGTGTGAGTCACTGCCCTTGGCCTTTTAAATTTTAAATTTATTTTATTTTTCATTTTATTTTTGAGACAGACTTTCACTTCTGTTACCCAGGCCGGAGTGCAATGGTGCAATCTCAGCTCACTGCAACCTATGCCTCCTGGGTTCAAGCAATTCTCCTGCCTCAGCCTCCCTAGTAGCTGGGATTACAGGCCTGCACCACCACGCCCAGCTAATTTTTTGTATTTAGTAGAGACAGGGTTTCACCATGTTGGTCAGGCTGCTCTCTAACTCCTGACCTCAGGTGATCCACCTGCCTCAGCCTCCCAAAGTGCTGGATTACAGGGATGAGCCACTGCACCTGGCCTTTTTAAATTTTTGTGACAGAGTCTCACTCTGTTGCCTAGGCTGGAGTGCAGGGGTGCAATCTTGGCTCACTGCAACCTCCGCCTCCCGGGTTCAAGTGATTCTCGTGCCTCAGTAGCTGGGATTACTGTCATGTGCCACTACACCCAGCTAATTTTTGTAATTTTAGTAGAGATGGAGTTTTGCCATGTTGGCCAAGCTGGTCTCGAACTCCTGGCCCCAAGCAATCAACCCACCTCGGCCTCCCAAAGTGCTGAGATTACAGGCGTGAGCCACTGTGCCCGGCCTAAAACTTGTTTTATATGCAGTTATCTTTTCGTGGGAAACAATCGCCCTTCACCTGCAAGAAATCTCATAAATTATATGGGAACATTTCCTTAATGATAGAGTTAAATGTTAACATAAAGACATGATGTTAGTGGAGCTGGGTCCAGTTCATACTTGAAGAAACCCCCGTTTCAAGATCCCATGGTATTCTATACTTGAGTTCTAAAACTATAAACTATTCCTACCCTATAATTTAATTCCAGGACTACTGATCATAAAGTTGTATTATCCACTCTAAATTTTACATCCAGCTATTTTAATTTCCATCCACTTCTTAATACAGGGCTGCCTTTTACATTTAGTAGTTATAGGAAGAACACCGGGATAAAACCTTGTTGTGCTTACTTACAGAGTTTTTATGTGTGAAAGACTAAATGAAGACTAATCATAAAAGAACAAGACTCACATCTTTTTGTTGTTGTTGTTGTTGTTGTTGTTGAGAGGGAGTCTCACTCTGTCACCCAGGCTGGAGTGCAGTGGCGCTATCTTGGCTCACTGCAACCTTCACCTCTCAGGTTCAAGTGATTCTCCTGCCTCAGCCTCCCAAGTGGCTGGGATTACAGATGCCCATCACCACTCCTGGCTAATTTTTGTATTTTTAGTAGAGATGGGGTTTCACCATGTTGGTCAGGTTGGTCTTGAACTCCTGACCTCAAGTGATCCGCCCACCTCGGCCTCCCAAAGTGCTGGGATTACAGGCTTGCGCCACCATGCCTGGCTAATTTTTTTTTATTTTTAGTAGAAATGGGGTTTCACCATGTTGACCAGGTTGGTCTTGAACTCCTGAACCCAAGTGATCCACCCTCTTCGGCCTCCCAAAGTGTTGGGATTACAGACGTGAGCCACCGCACCCGGCCAAGACTCATGTCTTTCTTCTGGCTTTTTCATTCTTTCTAATAAACAGTATACCGAATAGTTACTAAAAGAATATTAAGCTTTCTGGGATTCTAGCTCTATGCTGCCTCATTTAAATACGCCAGACTTCCTAGGTTTCTAGAATTCAGGTCATCTAATCATTAGCCTTTTCTGGTTATGTTCTGTTTTCTATTCAGGCCAGATTCTGTGGTTGGCCATGAAGTGAAGCCCTCATTAATAACCTACATTCTTTCTCCCTTACTTGCAACACATTAGTGCCAATCCCTTATCTCCCACCTATTGCTACCAGGACTCCAGGGCTAAGCAAGGATATTTGGTGCCTGGAGGCAATGTCGTATGTTTATGCAGCCATTTGCAAACACTGGCATCTTTGAGGTCTCTCCACAGACTGGTTCTTGGGCACATGGCCTCCTTCAGCATCCATGCCCTATGTACGGTTGTCTTTCTGTATCCTTGCCTTTCAGCTGTATGGTGTCACCGATGAAGGTCATGAGAACCTCAATGACCTGGCCCAGTACCAAGTCATGTTATCTAATTTAACTTGCATCTTAATTATTCCTGCCAAGTAATCCTGGTTATCTCCTTCCTGCCATATTTCCCCTAAAAGTGAACTCACTTGACTTGAATCCTTCCTACTGACTTTAAGTCAGTGATGTTGATTGCTGGGGAGGTACACTTTACCCATGCCCAGTTTTTCTTTCTATGTGTGTGGACTTTTCATTAGTAATGCTCTGACCTCATTCCAGGCCTTTATTTATTTTGGAGGAGGACTACTCATTTGGTTGGAGATTGGGGACCAGGACACCGCATGCTTGTCTATCTCTTTATCTTGGTCATCTGGTAGGCTTAGCGTGCAGGCTAACTCTGCCTGTGGGAAGGGAGGCCTGCGATGGCTGGTGCTGCCTGTGGCTAAGTGGGTATCCCTAATTCTGGGTGACTAGTAGGCAAGAATGAAGCCACACCCTCCAGTACAACTTTTATTACTAATAAAACTGATATTTTTATCTCTATCCTCCTGAAGTCTGCATCTGTCTCTGAATTGGCTTTCAAAGTCAGATCAGGAACAAGGGTGTCATCCACTGGCACATCAAAACTCCAACATTTAATGCCATCCCCTTCCTATTATCCAAGCAACCTTGAACCCTATGAATTTAGAAGATTAAGGTATTCAGACAGGATCATCCCCAAACGTCTTCCCCATCACTGTACATTTGCCATTCTACAACCTTCTCTACACTCAAGGAATCCTCCACTTCCTTCCTAAGACCGATCTCTCTTTCAATTCCTCTAGTTACTATCTTGTCTTCTTCTAGGTAGGTCTCCATTACCAGTCACTTCTCTTTCTGGTCACATGGGAAAAGGATGCCAAATAAAAAGATTTCAAAGCCACAAATTGCTGATTTCCCATCAAGCCTACAGGCAATCCAGGATGGAGCGTGATGTCTCATGCCTGTAATCCCAGCACTCTGGGAGGCTAAGGCAGGAGGACTGCTTGAGGCCAGGAGTTCCAGAACAGCCTGGGCAACACAGTGAGATCCTGTGTCTACAAAATATACAAAAATTAGCTGGGTGTGGTGATGCACCCCTGTAGCCTCAGCCACTCAGGAGGCTGAGACAGGAGACTCACTTGAGCCCAGGAATTTGAGGCTGTAGTGAGCTATGATCATCTCACTGTACTCCAGCCTGGGCAACAAAGCAGTACCCAGTCTCTAGAATTGGGAAAAAAAAAAAAAAAAAAAAGACAAAACACTTTAATCCATATCCTCAAATCTGACAAGAAACCACTTAACCCAGAAAGTTTTGGGGTAATCAGAAAATGCTATTATAGGTTTAGCTCATCTGAGACCCATAGCTTCCTAAGTACAAGGCCAACTACATTTAAAATGTATAATTTATGAGTTGTATCCTGCATATTGTGAAATGTCAGACATTAATAAAATGTATGTAAATTGATGTAGACAATATAAAAAAAGCAAAGAAGAGGCAACGTACCCCACATATTTCAAAATCCTATAGTAATATATTTTATAATTTAATATTAAGTTTGGCATTAAGCTTCCTTGAAGCCATGGAAAAAAGGAAAACACACTGGATAACATAATTCTCGTTGTTTGAGAAAGGAAGTTGGGTCTCAGACAAAATTTTGCCAGGAAAGATTCTTTCTAGCCCAATTGCTCTTGAAACTGTGAACCTGTGATAAGGGATGCTGAACCACAAAGAGAACAGTGTGCTCCATAGTGGATCTGCAGAGGACACCGATAGCCTCAAAGCGCCCAATGATAAGGACTTATGTTGCCAAATGTTCTCCTGGAGCAATGAGGACAGAACACATGGGTTGACGAGGTCTACTTTGGCCATGCTGCCAGAAGTTGACCAGACATGGTGGCCCATGCCCGTAATCCCAGCACTTTGGAAGGCTGAGGCAGGAGGACAGCTTGAGCCCAGGAGTTTGAGACCAGCCTGGGCAACATAGTGAGACCCTGTCTCTACAAATAATAATAAAAAAGGAGTTGTCTATAAAATGTTGTTATCCCACCAGCCCTCATGGCTCTTTGATGTTATCCCTTTGAGCAAAAAGATGGTCCCAACACCAACACTTGTTATCCTTCCTGTGGCACAATCCTTTGGCTCTTGAGTCTGTTCCTACTTCCTTGTAGTAAAACCAGTGTCTTGAACCTGGAGGGAGCATAGTTGGTTTCCTTTTTGATATTCCAGGAGGGAACTCATTGAGGATGGGATAGAAATTTATATTCGAATCAGGAGAAAAGCTTTTAAGTCATTCATTCATTCAAAAAAATCTCGAGGCTGAGGCAGGATTGCTGAGGCCAGGAGTTTGAGACCAGCCTGGGCAACACAGTGAGACTTCCTCTCTACTAAAATTTAAAAAAAAAAAAAGAAAAAGAAAAACTAGCCGGGCGTGGTGGCGCATACATGTATTCCCAGCTACTTTGGAGGCTGATATGGAAGGCTCGCTTGAGCCCAGGAGGTTGGGGCTGTGGTGAGACCTGATTGTGCCACTGCACTGGGCACAGAGTGAGACCCTGTCAGAAAAAAAAAAAAGGCTCGCTCCTACTATGTGGAGATGTGCAGGCTCTAGGTATGTCTTGGTGGACAAAAACTAGACATGGCCCTGCCTTCAGGCAGCTTAAGGCCCGAGGGTCCTGACCTAGTCTAAGGTGTGAGGTGGTGAAGTCTCCCATAAGGAACTGGCATTTGGGCAGAGATCCAAGGAAGAGGAGCAGGGAAGGAGGGTGAGGTGCATCAGACAGAGGGCACAGCCCATGCAGAGCCCCTGTGGCAGGAAGGAAGCAGTGCTTTGAGGAAATGAAAGAAGGCCGAGAAATGGAATACAGAGCATGAAGGAGGAGACAGTCCAGGGCAAAGCTGGAGAGAGGGCAGGGCCTTGCAGGCCTAAGGACAGTGGGGGCCCCAGAGGGCTTTTCAGGAGAGCCAGTGCAGGAGGGAACAGGATCCCTTGAGAGCTGACAGCGTAACATGGATTGAAAGAGCAGAAATAAATATGGAGAGCTCAGGTAGGGGCAGCTACAGGAATGGAAGTGGAAATGATGGAAGCCTGTACGAGGTACGTTGGGGTAGGGATGGAAAAAATAAGTGAACCAGGATGTATTCATGAGGGGAAGTAAACAGAACTTGATGATTGTTAGTGAAGAAGAGGGAGGTGCCACAATGATTTGCCAGTTTGCTAATTGAGCTTAATGGCGATGCCATTCACAGACACTAGAGTCCAAGTTTGGGAGGAGAACCCTGAGAGCAGGGCCCCTAAGACATCTAAGTGGGCATGCTTGGTAGGACTTGGGGTTAAATATCCTCCTGCAACCCAGTGTTGTGTCAATCAATGCTGAATCATATTGCAAATCTCATTGCAGGACTGAATGCCGGATCTTACAAACTGTTGAAACTTTATGATAAAAAAACATGGTTAAATTGTTAGCATTATATAGGTAAATTTCAAAGCTTTAAGAAAGAACCTTGAATTTAGTTTCTGCAAAGAAGCACTAAAAGCACCCTGCGTGGAGGAGAATGATTAATGGGTACCCATCCAGTGTGAACATGTTTATAAAATTGAGTCACGAGAATCAGTAGCTCAGCTCTGAAAGCTACCAAGACAACAGGGAGACAAGGCATGGGCTGACATGCTCCTAACGAGACCCTACAAACTGAATGGTGGTGGTGAACACACCACCGAGAGAAGAGCAGGAAAATCATCAAATGGGAAATGGCGATGCAGAAAATAAAACTAATTTTATATAGAACGAATATTAAAGAAATAGCAGAAATGCCTGAGTACTTCAAGTTTGATTTTTAAAGTAGTCACAGGTGCCCAAAATTAGGTACAAATAACTACTTTTATTTCCATCCTCCCACCTTATCCCTTGCTTCTCAGCTGGCCTGGCTAAGAGGGAAGGAAAACTCCCTTCTCCTCAAGCCTCCTCCTCTTTCTGTCTTGGGCATTCACCTGTGAGTCAGCCTAGACAAGGCCAAGGGAAACGGAGGGGCAAGAATGTGCTCCCATCACTCCTGGGATCTCAGCCAAGGGAAACAGGAAGCAGCATGTTTTCTCTGCCCTACACACTTTCATCCCTATTACGTGTGCACAGAGCCCCCAGAGAAAAATGCAATTTGGTAGTGACCTGATAACCACATTCTTGGCGCTTTGGTCCAAGAATGGTAAAAATCCAAGGAATGCCGGGGAAGGGAGAGGGGGAGGCAGAGCAAAACAAAACACAATCTCCACTGTAAATGACTGGTTAAAATTACATTCAAGTTAATGTCTAACTAAAAAGTGGAAATTTGACTATCTACATGGGGTGCCTTATCTTTCTCATGAAGAAATAATTTTTATACCTTGAAAGTTTAGCAATTACTGTTAAAATATCAAAGAAACATTTCAAAGTTTTGTTAAAAATTTACCTTGGTAAGGAAGAAAGGTGGTGCAGGTAACCCTAGAGTTTAGCTGGTTGGATTTGGTTGGGTCACAAGGTGACTGGGTCTAGGAGGGCACCAGGGCCAGGGACCCACAGTTGCCATCTCCCCTCCTGTGGGCTGGGGCAGAGTTCACTGGCCTGAACATGCGCCAGGGAGACCTACGGTGCATCTATGAATTCTGTTGTAATTGTTTGGGAACTGTCAGCTGCAATATCTTTTTGAAGTCCCATCCTGTTTTTATGGCTCTCAATGTGTCTATTAGGAAACTTTAATTCTGTGTACTCAAGGATAGAAAGCAGAGCTAGGCATGGCTCCTCTGAGCTCATCCTTCTGGCCACCTTGGCATTGAAACCCTTTCGAACAGTGTGTTATCAGTCACCAAGATCTTTAGCAAGCTGAAAATGCTTTTAGTACATGATAAAGGCTCTCAAAACTTACATGATAAAAAGTGCAGACAGTGAAGGTCAATTGCTCCTGTCTACCCTTTGCCAGTTGCTCTTTCCCAGCTTAGGATAGAGCAATACTACCAAGTTTGGAAAATGTCACCATTTCTGTCCCTTCTGACCTGACTTCATTTACTCATTCATTGATTCACACATCCTGCATTCATTCACTCTGCATTTATTAAGCATTACCGCGGAGATTAGGCTGACCTTGCTGGGTACTGAGGATGTCAAGGTGTCTGAAAGACAGACCCTGCCCTAGTTTGGCGGCTCCCACCCTCATGGGGCCAGACACCTCACCCCCAACCCTGCACCCCACCCCTCCCAGTTCCCACTCTCAGGGGAGCCCCAGGAGGGAGCCTTTTCCTCTGCCCTGTGAGGCTGGGAAAGGTGTTGCCAAGGTGCAGCAAGCAGCTAGGCAGGATGAGGAGGGCAGTCCCCTGGGGAGGACCACGCCCGCAAAGGGAAGTTAGGAGCAAGAGCTGGGAGAAAGATGGCTTTCTGTAGCTTCCATTAACCTTGCGGAAACCCCCCCACTTTGGGGTAGGGGGTGAAGGTAGTCAAGAACTGTTAGGTTTTCTTTTGGCCAGGGATATTTGCAATAAATGTCATTCCCTTCTACATCCAATGCACAGTCATTACCTAGGAACTTTCTCACTATTTCGTGGGAACCCCGTTAAAACTTAAAGTTTAAATAAAACATGAGAACTCGGAGTGCATATTTAAATGAACTCTGGCATCCCTCATAGAGTGGGGCGCCCGAGTCTGCAAACCCTTGGCCCGCGGGCCGGCTGTGGGGACGCCACACGTACCTCTCAGAAGTGACCCGGATGCGCTCGTCGCTGGACGACTGCTGCTCGTCCTCCTTCTCCCGGAAGTGCTCCTGCACACACTGCTCCTCGAACTCATGCAGTCTCTTCAGCTCCTCGTCGCTAAGGAAGAGCTCTGTGTGAAGGGAGAAGTGTCGGCCACGTGAAAAACAAGAAGAATCAGTTTCGTGGCGTCAATGTGAATTTCACAGCCCCACTTTAATTAAACTCTCTTGTCTGCCATTTCTAAGGCAGTTCGCCTCTACTCCAATTGGTTTTTATCCAAAAAGGAGTTGTCATACGCCCCAACCCTGTATCAGTTGGAGCCAAACGGCCCGCTTTTAAACATTAAAAAAAAAAAAAAAAATTACATTTACTGGGAAAGTAAAGCCAAGTAATATTTCCCGGAAAACTTTTTGCACTTATTTTTATGAATAGAGTGAAACGTGTAGCATTATTTTCTCATTTGCTTTAGATGCAACAAATTAAGACGTTTTGAAAGGAGCATTCAATTTATACAGAAATTTATAGAGTAGAGTTATTTTAGAGAATTAGCTCAACTTCTAATCTCCATGAGCTGGCTTTCCTAATATCAATTACTAACAAATTAACGAAACTAGAATAAAATGGATACAAAATGAGAAGCCTTTTGAAAAGAACAGCAGTTGGACTGAGTGTGGTGCTTTTCACACGAGCAAGTAGTTGAGTGAGATTTCTGTGAGGATGTCCAATTAGAACACTATTTTGAAATCAGCCCAACTTAGAAATGAAGAACCCTGCACATACTCAATCCACGATCCCGTTCCTCTTGGTCCCCTTCTCTCTTTTTCCTGCAGCGGCCGCTGAGACGCATAATGATGATATAGATGTGGCTTAAAATGATCATCGGTGGGGGCAGGACTGGCCTGTCATGAAATGTCATAATCAGCTGATATCGCTGAAACTTCCACACCTGGTTGGATATTGATTTTACTTCAAAGAAGGTATTGCTTTAAAAAGAAGACATTTTTACAGTTAGTTATATTACTTTTTATAGTGATTTCCCAGAGCAGTCAGAGTTACTCACATTTAAATGAAAATACTCAATGAGATGGCCTTTTAGTGCTCTTTAGCACTGATTCCTTGATTATTCAATCTTTTGGTTTATCCATCAATGTGGATTATCTGTGCTTAAGGACATTGTACTCATAAATAGCTAAGTTTAATAAATTGCTATGTACTGCTTTCTTGAAAAACCACACCACAATCTACTTGTATACTCAGGAAATTTAATTTCCTACATGTAGAGGTAAGAGCCATTTAACTAAACGTTTTCACATGTTTAAACTTTCAATTCAGTCTAACAAGTAGATGACTACTATTTTTTTTTTTCCAACTGAATTAATTAGTTAATGTACTTATTTGATTGAAGGTTCGTTATTTTGGACGTGGGGTAGGTACAATCTTTGTCTTATTTTAGCTTCCAACAGGAAGCATTAAGTGCATGATTTCATTTTCTACCAATACTGGGACCTTAGGAAAGCCAGTTACCTTCCCTGACCTTAGTTTTCTCATCTCTCAAGCCGGAAGTTTGGACCAGGTTTTCTCCAATGCCCTGTTCAATTCTAAGATTGCATATTTCTGTGAAGGATTTTTCCCTCTATATTTTTCATCTTAGAAGCTAAAATTTTTTTCAATATTTATTGAGCATGGTCAACATACTCAACACAACATGCCAAACAGGCAGGTTTTATAAGAAACTTGATTTAATCCTTTAAGCCATTTTTTTTTCTTAGGCCATTTTATCTTCTATTCTATAAATGATCAGAAAAAAATGCTTTACCTAATATTACAGTAATTGTAACAGCTTATGAAACTAATATTGCCTTTTGCACCTCTACTGATGAATGAAAAGCATGACTTGATCAAATCTTCTGTACCCCAGGAGACTTTCATCTAAGAAAATATTTTCATTAGATTAAAATACACACTAAAGTGTTAAAATACTAACCAAGATTAAATTTAAATGTATTTAAGTGTCAACTCTTGATTTATGAATACATTAAGACTGATTAAGTTTGAACAAAGAGACTGCAAAAATTGGATCTACTTAAAAACCCTAAATAAATTATCTGCAAATATATTAGTATCTTGGGAGAGTTCTGAGATTAGTATCTTGGGAGAGTTCTGAGTAATAAATAATAAGCATGTGCTCATCGGCTGTGACACGTACTTGAACACAGCAATCAGCAGGTTCACCAGCAGGATGTTGGCGACCAGTAGGTAGCATGCCATGAGTGCTGGCGTGAGCCAGGCACCGGGGATACAGGGAGGAAGCCGCTTGCCCTCCTCATCATATAGGTTCTCACCACAAGGAGCTGAAAGAAAAAAATTGTTTTGTGCTTGCTTTTTACATATAATGAAAAGGATAAATATCTCTTACATATGTTTTTCAATACCTATTTCTTTTTTAATATGATTTTTTTCTTATTTCATAAGCAATATTTTTCCATGGGAAAAAATAAACTCATACAAAGAAAAAGGTCAGAAACTCATATCTGCACTCAGAGATAGTCATTCTTTGTTATATTTCTAAACATTTTCCCATTTCTTTATTGTGGCTTTCAGATACAAAAGTCTTCATTTTTAAGCAGATAAATGTATCTTTATCTTTTTTCCCTTTATTGTTATCCATTTGAAAGTCATTGTGGCTTCTAATTATTTAACATTAGCGTATGTTGTCTTCTGGTTGTTTTCTTGGTTTCATTGATACATTAAATTTGAAAATATTTTTGTTATGTCGTATGGGTTAGGGATTCCCTCTACTTCCCAAATTGTTTAATCAACTGTTTTGGTGCCGTGTTTGAAAAATAATCTTTTCCCCCTCTGCTCATTTGAAATGCAACTTTTCATCACAGGGGGTCTATTTCTCCTCTAAAAAAATTAGGGTGATCCCAACAGTGAATATATGGTTCTCTTTACTTTTTACTGGCAATTTAAAAAGTACTAGCACCAAAAAACAAGAGAAGTATTTGGAAACAGTTTAAGACTACTAGTAATCAGCTAAGGAAAAGGTAATTAAGAAACACATTCCATAGACTAGAATAATCAATTCCATGTAAACTTACGATTAATTTCCATGGCGTAGACTACATAACAATTGGAAAGCAGGATTTTTGTTTTGTTTTGTTTTGACAGGAGGGGAGGAAAGAAAATAATATGATGGTTGAGAGAAAAGTAAAACAAGTGACTTAACAACATAATTGTTTTGCTGTGAAGAAATACAAATATTTTAAGCTTGGGAATTATTGATTCACACTTAGAAACAGTGATCTATTTAGAAGAATTACATACATTAATAATTCTAGAAAATATATATCATGGATATTTATTTTACCTTATGTCATAAGCAAGAGCAAAAGCTCACTAGTTAAAAATACTGTGAAAAAGACATGTTACTGGCAGATGATCAGGTTAACCAATCACACATTCCCTATATTCCAACACAAACACCTCATAAGCACAAATAACTACAAAATTATTAGTTAAAAGATCAAGAATCAAAAACCTACATTTAATTATGTTACTGAGAATAGCACAGCCTAAAGTTTACCTGTTTATCTTCTCTCATAACCCAATTTAATGAAAAAAAAAAAAGTCCAACAATAAAAATACTACAGTTTATGCCTGGAATCCAGGGACTTTTAACATGTATGTATGTCTACCTAAACGAATATTCTTTTGAAACCAAATTAGATTTTTATGTTCTGGCTTACCAAGCTACTAACACACTTCAATAGTTGACTTTGCAATACTTGCAATAATGATATGGTCAGAATGACATTATAAAAGTTAGAAGCTACTGCATGAGCTGGTTATTGTCTAAACTAGAGACAGTAGATACACAGACAGCCCTACATTCTATATGAGAGGAAGATGATAGAAACTTTCTATTCCCAAAGAGCAGAACTCTGGAAGTAGCAACATGCTATTATAGCTGATGCTTTATGATAAATTACAACATGCAAATGAAAATGTTGGTCCTGAAATGGAAATGGGGCTAAAAGTGCCTCCTTCACTGGTGGAACATTTATTCAACTGTCCTGGTGAAATAGGTACAAGAACATTTGAGCTTTACATTCCTTCAATCCAGAAGACACCAGCTCAGCCTGCAGAGGAGCTGGGCCTACATTCCCCAGAAATCTGTGCAGGATCATAGCCCATTTCCTCTACTCACATCCAGATTATTTTTGATAATACAAAATAGCACTCTAGTAGTGAAGATGAAATGGGTAGCTATGTGGAAAATGGGCTCTGATGACTTGAAGAAGAGGATGGTGGGACGTACCAGTTACTCTGCCCTGTTCACTAGTTCATTCTACTGGAAAACACTACCAGCCTTATCCTGGGGTGAGGAGATACTGGGTTGAAGAAAAACTAGGCTATTGGCATTAGAACTGCATTCATGTGACAGGATGTCCATCAGGTCCAGTTCAAGGGAAGTGAGACTCTTTTGGAATTCTAGTGAATTATTTTTAGAATAAAAGAAATGACTGATGTCTGAAAATCCATGTTCCATAATTTGTTCTTATTTCTTTGTAAAATAATTTGATGCCTATGGTGGAGTGACAAATATTTTTTATTTCCATATTAATACGTGCTCTTCCATTAATTTGGAACTGATCATCTGCCTCAGAAGCAGGGAAGAGAATCTTACTATGAATTCTACTCTTACGGTCTATCTGGTCTGCAAACACCTCTCCATAGATCATCCAGTAGGGCATGTAGAAGATGTTTCGGGCCAGTTTCCAAGAAGGCTTCTCCTCTGGATGCAGAATGGCTTGACGGGCTACTCCAAAACTCATGAGCACGACCAGCATGATGACCACAAAGTACAGCATGTCGATCATCTGAGTAAGGAGAACATTTGTCTCTCACTGTCTTGGCTCATGGGCCAAGTTCACCCTGGCTCATTATATTGCTCTCTCCAATTAAGCACTTCACGAATTCTTAATCAGGATGAAGAAAGCCTCTTTCCCTTCCTTCCTTCCCATCCCTGGGAAGGCTTTTTCCTACTCCGTGCAATGCTTTATGCCTAGAATGTCTTCTAGAACATTGCTAGCCTCATCGGCTCTTCATCCTTCTTGCTTCTCCTCTGTTATTGCCCAGAAACACATGTACCTTAGTAACTAAAACTGCAAATGGACAAAGGGAAGAATTATGAGAAAAGATGGGAGTTTGTAAGGGATACTAAAGAGTAAGAGGAGGAAATACCTAAGGAAATAAAACAATAATGAATTGAGAGTGTAGACCAACATTTATTCATTCACTACACAAGTGCTGAGTGGTTACAGTGAGCAATGCCCTGGTTACTGTGGATACTAAACTGGTATAATTCCTAATTTTGAACATCCCTTGTTCAAGATGGAGGTCCTTGCTGGAGTTTACTAAAGCATACATCCCTTAGCTCAAAACCACTTGCCTTTAAAGAATCCTTCCTAAAGGTAGGAGGCTTGCTTTCTTCTTGCACCAGTCCTAACACTGAGGCTTTTTTAGGTAATGTAAGGATGGCCTGCTGGCTCATTTTCAGTTTCATATTCTCTGGCCTGTTCTGGAGTATAAGTCATCATGGTCTAATCACATGAACTTCCTGTATTCACTCCAGGCCAGAGTGAATGAGCTGAAGATCATCTGGAGTACAGGTTGGGAATTGGCCTTGGGCTCCCTTTGTCTCTGGCTTCTACCATATGTTAGGAGGTTATAAATCAGGCAGTTTTTTGTGGTTTTTTTGGACATATGTGCATTCTGAAGGGGATGTAGTCTCATAGAACATCAAATCCATGTCCCTGAAAATATGTTTCCAGCCATCAACAAGTAAATATTTTGAGACATCTATTTTGCTACTGAATTCCTATTGCATCAAAAATTGATGCTCTCTTATGTCCTGGGAAAGTGAATTAAGCTCTTATAAAAAAAAGGAGGCTATTTTCTTTAATGTTGCTATCAAAATAGGCTCATTAATAATAAATCAGAAGGAATAAAAAGCAAAAGTAATTAGTCATCCTACAGTTGAAATATGGTATGGAAGAAGGAAGACAGTATATATTGAGTACCTGATATATATTGAGAGATATATGTATGCATATTGTGTGTGTATACACACTATATATGTATATATGTTATTTATGTATACACAGTAGGCCCTCAACTCATGTTTTTCTATCGGATTTTATTAAGTTATCAATACGTAGGAGAACTGTGTATCTTAAAGCAAAGAATATTTCCTTTAAAAGGCCAACTGCAAAAGGAAAACCAAATGAAATTGAAGGAAGCCATGCCCAAGGCCTGTTCTTATGCCCTAACCACAGCCAAAGTCTCTCTGGATACCCACAGGATGCCATTACTAACCATCTTTCCAATCATCATCACGTATGGCCCCAGATACTTGTTGACACCAAAGATGTCCAGGACACGGATGTACCAGAAGATGATATCCACACAGTAGATTACCCGGCCATAGCCCATGTAGGGCTGGTTCTGTAGGCGAAGAATTGCTCCAATCATGAATGTGGAAATGGCCACGAGATCTGTGATGTTCCAGTACTCCTGAAGCCAAACTTTGATTTTCTGGCTGAGTTTGCCTGGTTCTGACATGAGGATCTGAAAACAAACCCCAGAGAACAATAAACTGAGATGCCGTATTAGAAGTCTTGTCTTAGAATATTGGAATGATAAGACTCGTGGAACATTCCAGGGCATGTTCTGGCCCCTTTCCTACTCAAAACCTCTAAACACTCTTCTTCTCAGGGAGAGAGAGATATCTAGAAAGGGAAATTCCATGGGATCCTCCCTATTCTTAGATTCAAGGTTTTACAAACTCAGGAAATGCCTTCTAAATTATGTCCTTCTGGCTGTAATTAAAGCAGCTGCATTTTGATTTCTTTTTTAATTATCTGGACACGTGCCTGTTACTCCACATTCCAGAGTCACACAGGACAAAAACTCTAGAGCACAGATGAGCCCCACGTGGCCCCACAGAGGGGAGTCCACCCAGTGGAGATGGCAGAACGGGGCTAGGAAATGTTTTGATTTGGCAAAATTCCTTTGCAACTTAGACATGAGAAATTAGGGGAAAGTTAGACCAGGTTTTCCCCTACTTAAGATATTATCCTTTCAAAATCACTGCTGCTTAAGGGGAGACTTCCACAGAATAAAATGGAAGATATTTAGCAAGCAGCACGCGCAGGCGTATGCAGAGCCTTCCCAATGGCACAGCTGTCTGTGGTGCCGCACTGGGTGGAGGGTTGCCATGCCAGGTGGTACCCCTTCAGTTGCAGAGGTCTTGGGGATCTCTGTGGGTGGTTGGGGCAGGATGGGACAGTGGTTTTCTATCAGCCCACACAGAAGGGATTCACTAGTTTAACAACCCATGCACACCAGCTGATGGCCGCCCTCTCTCTCCTATAACTGGGGGCAGGTTCCCGGAATAAAGAACAGTGTCTTGGTGTATGGTGGATCCTCAGCAAGGTCATGACAGCACAGTGATGGGAAAGCAGGCTGCTCAGGAAATCCCAGTTGCAGCACCTGCAGAATTTGAAGGAAGCCCCGCTAGAAAAGGAACAGTAGTAGAAGGTGGCATGTGTAATTTTGGATTCAGTGCTCTTTTGGTTTTTCAGGCTCTAGTCCGATGCCATCAGATTCCCTCTACCTGGACTAGGTTAATAATGTTTTTCAGTTCAGTGAAAGGGTCAACAGTTATCGCAAAATAATAGTATTGGTTGTGTATCAGTTGCAGAAAGGATATGAAATGGTGCTGTGGGCTTTTTCAGTTCAAGGTGCTTTTTTGCTTGGGTACATGCTTTCTCTTTATAAGCAAATTTAGTGAATTAAAACTTCTGAATGATACTGGAAAGGAAAGTACCTGGCCCATCTTTCCTCTGCTGTCTGCAGAGATTGCCTACTGGGAGTTACATTTTCACTCGAGCCCTCTGGGATGACAAGAGTCGTTTGTGAGATGGTATCTGTTCTTTTTCAACACTGAGTTGAAAATCCTGTTCCCTCTGTTTGCAGCAAATGCTCTAGGCCCCTCCCATATCCCCTGGAGCTTCTCCCCAGGAGGGCTTGTCCACCCCACTTGCCGCAGGTGCTGCTGTTAGGCCCACGCCTGCACCCTTCTGGGAGGCTTGCTCTTGGACACTTGGAGCCATGTCTCTGGTGGGTACCAATGACTAATTGAGGTGGGGCCCAAAGGTGAGACAGACGCCACAGTGTCCAGTTCACTCAGAGCCCCCTACAGGATTAGGCCAAGGACAGGGTCCACCTGAAGCCACACCTCACTTAGCTCCTTTCCTCCTCACTGGGAGCCCTCCCTTCATAAATCTCTTACACAAGAGTCCAGAGATAAAAGAGATGATATTTTTCCTGCAACTTTGGGCTTTGGACCACACTGTGCAAGTGTCCCTTGTATCTCTCTTTCTCGCTTCTGGTCCCAAAAAACTAAGCCAAAATTTGTACCCAGTTGTGGTAATTTGGTTTATTTCAAGTCGCCGGCAGCATTTGCTGATGCTTTCCTATGCATTCAAACCTGTTTTCATTGTTAAATACCTTTATTTTGCCTCGTGTTTGAATTTCCAAGTTCAAGTTCATTCAAGATGTATACATCTTAAATAAATGAATGGAATAAACTTGGAATTGTGAGTACAAAAAAAGTCCCACAGCATGTATAATTTGTTTTTCTGTTTTTGTTTTCGAGATGGACTGTCACTCTGTCTCTCAGGCTGGAGTGCAGTGGTGCCATCTTAGCTCATTGCAACCTCTGCCTCCCGGGTTCAAGTGATCCTCCCACCTCAGCCTCCTGAGTAGCCAAGATTACAGCCACCTGCCACACGACCGGCTAATTTTTGTATTTTTAGTTGAGTTGGGGTTTCACCATGTTGGCCAGGCTGGTTTAGAATTACTGATCTCAAGTGATCCTCCCACCTCAGCCTCCCTAGTAGCTGGGATTGTAGGCGTGCATCACCACACCTGGCTAATTTTTTTATTTTTAGTGGAGGTGGTGTTTCACCATGTTGGACAGGCTGGTTTAGAATTCCTGACCTCAAGTGATCCACCTGCCTCGGCCTCCCAAAGTGCTGGGATTACAGGCATGAGCCACAGTGCCTGGCCCAACATGCATAGTTTGCATGAAATGTTTTTTCAGTAAGGAGCCATATTTGCATTTGCAGTCAGGGGTTAGTGGGCTGGGGCAGGCCTTTGGAGTAGCCACCTCTCGTATCTTCTCTAACGCCAGGCTCACGATGTAGGAGATCACAATCCATTCCTGGAGGGAGGGCCAGCCATCCATCCGCACCAGGATGACATAGTTAAACAGCAGCAGGTAGCCCAAGTATGATATCTGAAAGAAAGACAAGCTGTTAGCCGTGTTTGGGGGAATAACATTGCAATCAAATTTTGACACCCATTTTCTTTCAGGTTGACACATCTAAAAGAATCTTTGTTTCCAACTGGACTGACTTATTGAGAGGAAACGTTCCCTGCACCTCACCAGTGAAGACAGAAGACCTGGAAGCAGGATGGGAGGCATTTTATACTTCAGCATGATATGGGCCCTGACTTTCCATTTTCTACATGGAGACATATTTGTTGGTGCTGTCATCCTCACGGGGAAACTATGAAGTTGCAAACATTGTGATAACGGGAAACTTTTAATAGTTTACTGGAGTGTCTTCTACATTCCTGGAAATTGGAAAATGTTACTTACTCCTCCCTGCCTCACAAATTTCCTTCCTGATTCTTTCCACAACTGGGAAGTCAGATGAGAGGACATGCAGATGAGTTGCCCACCCAGACACGCGAGCTGACCCTAGGGTCCCCTCAGTTAGTGGTGGCATGTCCAGGATTTGCTGTGGCCGCAGCAGGGCCCCATCTCTGTGGCAGGGAAAGAGGCAGAGCTGGAGGTGGGGGTGGGTGAGGCAAAAGCGGGGAGTTAAGGGGCTGGGGGAGGACGTCTGAAGTGGGTCACCTGTCCCCGGTGGTTCACCAGGACGCCAAGAAAACTTCAGCTTCTGGGTCCCTCACCGGCACAGGCCCCTTTGGAAGGCTTGGGGGAGGGCTGCTAGAAGTTGAGTATTTGTAATTGGGCATTTTTTTTTTTTCCAAGATCCCACCTCCCAATCCTATACATTTTACCAGGAGACAGGCAGGCCCCCCCAGATCCACTATCCACTCCTCTAAGAAAGATTAGAGCCAGGTTCTCAGACTTTGGGCTGCAACCTAATCCCTGGGAAGCTGTACGGTGTGTGTTGACTCTGCCAGATCCAGAGGGTCTGGGGCGAGGCCCAAGGCTGAGAGGCTTCGATGGCTTCCTGGCCCCATCCCTGGCAGCAGCCTCTATGGCTGGGCTCTCCTGTAGGCTGGGTGAACCTCAGGCCCTCAGATGGTTCTGACCAGAATTGATGGGCAGCAGTGACTTCGACTGTATCATCAATCATGGCTGCCACAAGGTTGGGTGTCCAGGCCCACAGCTGACCCTTGAGGTGGGCCCCCACACGGAGCTTTGCTCTGCCCCCAGTCCACCCTCATTCATCGCCCAGACCATGGCCAGGGACCCAGCTCATGTCCCATGCCCTGTTCCCACCTCATCACCAGTGCAACCCCGGCCCCGAGACCTGCCTGGCATGGGCAGCGGCTTGATGCTTGGGGTTTCATGAGAAGTCTCTTTCCTCCCGACTGACATGGTTGTACAAGCCACAGCACGCCTGGCCACCCCCGCTGGTACTTCCTGCAGCTCGGCCATTTCCCCCAGAGGCGCTCTGATCGGCCCTCCTGCCTCCTCTCTTCCTCTTGTTAGCAGAGAGCCACACTCTAGGAGCTGTGTAGACCCGGGCCTCAGAGGGGGATGGAGGATGGCTTGCCAGCCAAGCTGGTCAATTTGGTGAGCACTTCAGAACGAGAGGCCTGGATTTGTTTCCCTATTCCAAGAGTTTACTATCTGGATTTAGCCATGCCCTTGTAATGACCCCACCAATTTCATGAAAAATGCAATCTGTGAATTTGCTCTTTAACTCACTAGTCATCTCTGTTCATTTAAAAATAAAATTATAGTTCCCTAAGTTTGTATTGCTAAAGGCATCAAAAGAGTTCATCGTAAGCAAACAGCATGTGACTGTTTTGCCTTATGAGATGGTGTATTTGGGACTAGGATGGCCATATATCAATATGTCACATATATCAATATATGACAGGATATCAAGATCCAATGTTAGCCAGAGATCTCAATTAGTCCCAGTTTTGTTTTCATAATTCATTTTAATTCAGTGAATTTTTAGATACTTTTTTAAGCCCTTGAAATTTTTCTTGATTCCAACATATCAAAGCATTCAAAACATGCCGAATGTCAAATGTTTAAAAGAAGGCCTTACTGTGTAAAACCAGAACTTGACAATGGGCGCGTTATAAAATTCACAGATCTTTGTTCCGATGGGAATACTTCTCTGTTTTTTGTGCTCATTCTCCTCGTCCCCCTTTCTTGAGCCAGCATCTGCATTCGCGTCCTGGAAAACAGAGCACAGCACATGACAGGCAGGTGGTTAAATGAGAAATGCAAGGCACTCCAGCACACAGGCACCATTAAAAAAAACAATTCCAAAAATGCTCTTAACCAGTGAGATTTCTCAATCCATAGTACAAGAAATCTCAACAATTTTTAAAACGAGATCACACTGATACTCTTAGGGTCAAGTGTGTCACTGACCGTATTCTCCTCTTCTTTTTCTTTGCCATCCTCGTTTTCCTTGGATGTTTGATACGAGAAATCATCATATGTGCGAAATTCTAAAAACAAGATGGTGGGAGGAAGAAGAATCCCCATGATAACCTAGGGGACATAAATCGATTTTTTAAGCTGTGGCAATTCTAGAAAAATTTCCCAGCATAGTTAAAATTTTTTAATTATGACCTTCAACATTGTTCAATAACCTAGGAGCCCTGGGATGTTTATCCCTGGTCTGATGTTCTGTGACATGTGCTTAGTACATTGGTAGAATTGCAGGCAGTAAAAAAATTTAAGAACATACACTAAATTTTTTAAATGAATGGCAAGCAGCACTATTGGTGATCCTAACTTTAAAAAGAAAAGTCCTGACTAGCATGGTGGCTCACACCTGTAATCCCAGTACTTTGGGAGGCCAAGGTTGGTGGCTCATATGAGGCCAGGAGTTTGAGACCAGCCTGGCCAACATGATGAAACCCCATCTCTACTAAAATACAAAAATTAACTGGGCATGGTGGTGCACGTCTGTAATACCAGCTACTTAGGAGGCTGAGGCACAAGAATCACTTGAACCCAGGAGGCGGAACTTGCAATGAGCTGAGATTGTGCCACTGCACTCCAGCCTGGGTGACAGAGCAAGACCCTGTCTCAAAAAAAAAAAAAAAAGTCCTTACATGAAATTTCAAGGAAGGCAAATCTTTACATTAAAATATAATAATATAAATAAAATATAATACCTCTAGTGAAGTAGGCCAAATGTATTTTATATAGAACTACCATTGATATAAATGAGATTATGTGAACTAAGAGTTGCAAGGCTCAGCCTAGACAACAAAAGGATGCCCGGATGCCCAGGCTCATAGACAGAAAACATGCTTCCATTTATTTATTTATTTATTTATTTATTTATTTATTTATTTAGAGACAAGGTCTTGCTTGGTTGCCTGGGTTGGAGTGCAGTGGCACAATCATGGCTAGCTGCATTCTCGATCTTCTGGGCTCAAGTGATTTTCCCATCTCAGTCTCCTGAGTAGCTGGGACTACAAGTGTGCACCACCATACCTGGCTAATTTTTTTATTTTTATTTTTTGAGACAGTCTCGCTCTGTCACCCAGACTGGAGTGTAGTGGCACTATCTCGGTTCACTGCAAGCTCCACCTCCCGGGTTCACGCCATTCTCCTGTCTCAGCCTCCCGAGTAGCTGGGACCACAGGCACCTGCCACCACACCTGGCTAATTTTTTGCATTTTTAGTAGAGATGGGGTTTCACTGTGTTATCCAGGATGGTCTCGATCTCCAGACCTCGTGATCCGCCCACCTCTGCCTCAGAAAATGCTGGGATTACATGCGTGAGCCACCACGACCGGCCTACCTGGCTAATTAAAAAAAAATTTTTTTAAATAGAGATGGGGTTTCACTATGTTGCCCAGGCTAGCCCTGTACTCCTGGGCTCCAGTGATCCTCCTGCCTTGGCCTCCCACGCCCGGCTGCACTTCCCTTTTTGACAGCGCTTTTCCACACTCTACCAATGGTTCAAGATCGTTTTAAACTTTAGTTTGAATCATAACTGAACTTTAACTTTTGTGTGCACTTCATTGTTTTTCCTGAAATGTATGGATTCGCCTTCTATTTTCTTGTTAAGTATTATAAACTGTTTTGCTTCCTTAACCTGTATTCCTGACACTTGGGGGCTTCTTAGTCATTCTGTCTATTTATTGGAGTTATTTCTATTCTCCTTGAGTACTTCCTTTTTGGATCCCACAACTCCTTGGCCTCATTTAATCTGACCGCCTTTCTCTCGGCTGCACAGCTTTTGAATGGCAATTTATAAAACTTGGGGCCTGTTTCTTACACTCCACACCACGTTTTTTCATTGTAATTTTTACCTTTTTTTTTTTGCTTGGACTACCTACTAAACTAATTCTTCTGAATGGGAGGTTGAAGGTGTATAGTTTGAGTCTTTGCCTGTCTTAAACCGATGTTCTTGTCTCATGCTTTTGAATAGTTGACCTGGGTAGAAAACATTCCAGGCTCCAAATGCTTTCCCCTCAGAACTGTGAGGCCTTCCTCCACTGCTGCCTTCTGGGTTTCAGTGTTATTGATGAAAAGTCTGATGCCAATTCGATGTTCATCCCCATGTAGGTGATCCACCTTAGTTTCCTCAAAACCTTGAAGAGCTCTTTATTCTTGGAATTCTGAAAACTGTTTATTAATATCCTAAGTTATGTATAACATCAGCTTAGCATATGATATAGAATTAGACAGACATAACGGTCATATTTCTAAGAAACGAAGTGCCCTCTATTTGTCAGAACCATACTACACAGTATAACTTGTACAGCCTTTTCTTTATCCTCATGGAGATCTCTAAAATAGAAATAATACTGCCATTAGATTGCCAGGTTATCTGCAGATTAGAATCTCTTCTCAAGATAAGCTAGCAGTTAACAGCAGCAAACCCCAGAGCTAGGGTTTGATCGCAGTATAATTTTTCCCCCACTATATCTTTTTCAAACCCTTTCGTAGCTTCATATTTTCTCGTAATTTTCTCCCATGTCATGAAAACATTGCTAGTAAAATAATATACAATTTCAGAGTTATAAGGGAATCTAGAAATAGAGTTCCAGTCCCTGCTTTAATGGTGGGTAGATGACCCAACCAGGGTGCGTGTGCATGCTGAGTTATGGGGGGGCTCCATTAGGAGACTCTGACTGTGGCGGGGGTTTGTGCAGCCTGATGGGCTGGTCAGGCAGGGCTGAGTTAGACCACCTGGGTGTGGGTCCTGATCCCGTGCTGACCAGCTAAGATCCCAGGCATGTCATTTCATCTTAAAGCTTCAGGTTCCTCATCTATAAGACAATGATTGTCATGACGTCTCCCTCAGGGGGTTGCTCGAAGGAATAAATTAAATAAGCCACAGAAAATGCTCAGCTCAGCCTGGCAGAGAGTCGCTTGTCACTGTCGCCCCGGCCCGCCTCGCAATGCGTTGCACGCACCTTCAGGCCGGGGTTCTTCCGCATCCGCAGCCTTCCCATCCACATGTCGGTCAGCAGCATCTGGCTGCAGGTGTGAGCGATGAAGTCCCGGTGTTTGGCTGCCACGGCCAGTTTGAGGCAGGTCGAGTTGCTCCAGTTTTTCAGCTCGTAGGTCAGGAGTTTCATGGCGATCTGCTCGTCGTGCTTATAGGACTGATCTAATAACTCCAAAGCAAGCTGGCCGAAGTCTCTGGGGGAAAAAAGAAGGGACCAGGGTGAAGCCACAGTGGCCGCAAGCTCTTTCTTAGGCATATCCACAAGGACTTACGGAGCCAAGGGACACAGAATCCTTCACTGGAGGGGCTTTGAGGTTCTCTGCAAGCAAGAAGCTCCAGGGATGTGTCCCCAAAGGGGGATGGCCAGGGACAGTGGCTGGGAGCTCAGTCAGGAGGGGGGCTGACTGCTTCTGCTGCAAGTGGAGCTGTAGGTTGAGACCACATCTGTCCCTCAGGCCCCAGGGACATGGAGATGAGAAGACAAAGTCCCTTCCCTCAAGTTATGCACGAATCAGGAAGGCAGACAGAAAAGACAGCAAAGATGACTTCAAATGCAGCACCTGTGGAGTTGGAGCCCCAGTAGTGGGGCTGCTGGTGGTGGTAGTTGGGGGGAGGTGGACACTGGAAGGGGTCACAGGAGGGCTGGTGGGTGCCAGCTAGGTTCTTAGTTGATCTGGGTGCTGGTGGTGCTGGCATGTCCCACCTGTGGACTGTCACCAGCTGGACATTTCAAATGCATGCCTTTCTCTGCACGTGTAACACTTCACCATCACAGTGACTACAGAGAAGCCAACATTCTCAGTGCTATGACAGAGATAAGGCATAGTTGTTATAGGGCCCAGGCCAGAGGGCACCTAATGACTGATGGGGGCAGTGATAGAAGTTGGGGGTCATGGAGAAGGTGGCACAAGCTGAATTTTGAGCATAAAGTTTACTGCCTTCCCCACATGACCCAGATTCAAATATTTGGCAATAACCATACACATTCTGAGTTCCTTCGATTTTTTATAACAGAATGTGGTTAAGACACGGTCCCGAAGTGATCGCCCTCCTCTGCTTTTGTTTCTCCGTTGTATAGAAGATTTTATTTCAGTAACGAGAAGGATAAGGAAGGCAGAATCACGTGTGGGAGAATGGCCTCCTCTGTCCCTGAAGAGGAATGCTATCAGCAGCACCTCTCAGCCCTCCTGCAGGCTGCAGAGTGACCACGTGTCACCATGTGGGGACTCTAAGAAGCAAAGGTTGGCATCAAAAAACCCATGGGGTAGATGGACACGGCCCCATTATTAGGGAGTCTTGAATTTCTGACGTTTAGAAATCAGCTAGTAATTTTAGAAATCATCGAGTCCAAAATAAAAGCGGTGAACTTCAGAAAACAAAGGTGTTAGATGTTGGCCACGCTGCCTGTGCTCTCCTCAAGTTTAGGTCCCTGTAAAGTTGTGCTGGGACCTCTGGTTTCCAGTGTGGCATGGAAGGAACTTGGAAGTCGCCAGTCCATCCTAACAAGTAACAAACTAAACAAGCCGAACATTGAATCTTTTCAGCTCCACCAGAGAAGGGAGGACATAGGGCAAACTGCTGTCCCCCAAATTGGAGAGGCAGGCGGATACCAAAAACCACAACTTACTGGAGTAGAAACCTCTGCAGGAACCAGTGCAGAGTTAGGAAAATGTGAACTGTGATTGAGGAATTGCTGGAGGCTCAGTGAGGAAAGCCTGTGAGTAAAAAATTCCAGGGGGACCCAGTCATGCGGGGGACGCCCATGCTTTTGTGACCTCTATCTCAGGAGCTTAACCAGGTTCTCACAGTGAATATAGGAGAAAAATCCCCTTCTCTTTCCAGCAGGGGAAAAGAAACCATTTTGAAATTACCAGAACAGTCTCTTAATCGTCTGCCATCAGGAGAACTGATTTTGCCAGAGCCTCACCTGCTGGTTTGATCAGAGCCTGACTGACCCAGGGGAAGCACGCCCAACTCCAGCCCCCTCTAGCCATCCTGTCCCACCTAAGCACCTAAGCACGGAGGAAAATCAGAAACACCTGTGAAGGTCACAGTCCAGGGCGCAGGCTCATTAACGTTGTATTCCTTGTTAGTGTGTGTTTCCTTATGGAAATTAATTTCATCATCTTTGCATTAAAATTGTGTTTCAAGGAAAAGAAGAAAATTGTGTTTCAATTTTGATGCAAAGAGAAGGCAGTACATGAAAACAATGGCAGTCCAAAAACACCTCCGAGAGACAGAAAGAAAAATGCCAACATGACAAAGTGATTTGTGAACAACCTTTAACCACCATTGTCCTTAAGTGAGAAGTACATTGGCCACCCCTCCCTGCAGAGACAAGTACTCAGGATGGTCGTCTCTCCTGGCCTTTAAATCCCCACTAGACACTAACTTGGAATTGTTATCCAAGTCCTGGGAGATGTCATCCACCAGATCACTCTCGGAGGACTCGTGGGCCATGGCCTTGTAGAGCTTGCAGGCCACCAGGGCCTTGGCCATGCTCTCCTCCCCTCGCTGCCAGAGGAACACCGCCATTTTCTGGCGTTTCATCAGCACGGCCCACACCATCAGCTCGTGGAAGGGGTACTGGAACCGACTCACGGCAGGGTCATCCACATCAATGTCGATCTCTTCCTCCTTTTTCTTCTTTTTCTTTTTCTTCCCTTTAGCTGGAGGCTCATCATCCTGAGGGGAGAAACATGGATTTCATGGTTTTGCCAGAAAAGTATGCAACAAAGAGTTCCAGAACTCCTGGCGAAAGGGAAACCTTCCTGTCAGAATAATAAAGAGACTTCTGAAGTACATCTTACATTTCCACTCCGCATATGAATTCTTTTGAAAAGATGCACAAGTTTATTATGATAAGTAAACTGTCTAAAACCGAATGAACTGAGAAGGCATACTACTGGCACCCCTGGGTCAGCAGTTTTACTTAGAAGCCTTTAACTGAGGAGATCCTGCAAAACTAAAACAAGCAAGCACAACGTCCCCCCAAAACTAAACACAAATAACATCATGGAAGAGGGAAGGTCCACAGTTTGTTTCCTCAGGGAAGTCTTCCAATGTAGCAAAAATAACACTCGTTTGCCAGACGTAGCTGAACCAGAAATTAATAGGAAACATGCAAAAGGGGCTAGAGAAAAAAAATGTTTTAGGTTTCCCTCCAGTGTTTCAAGAAAGCAAATATTCCACTTTGAATGAGCACTGTCCTTTTCCCCTTATGGTGCAAAAGGGAAGGCCAACACTTCCCATTTCCTAAAGGGGTTGTGGTAACTGTTCTGCGAATGGATCAGGATTCATGAGAAAGGCAGATCGTGGTTGGGAAAACTGGCATGAAATATGTGGGGCTCAGACTATTCCGGGCTAATACTTTAGTATTCAATGGAATCACAGAAACAGATGTTTGCTCTTTTGCAAACAGCGTTCCCATCAATTATCTTCTTTTATTCTTACAAGGACTGAGAGGTTGTGAATTCCTTCCATTCCCTCAGATTAGGAAGTTGTGGCTCCGTCTGAATAACTCAGCCACATTCACACAGTTGGAGAGGTCTGGAGCATGGGGGGTTATAGGGGCCACCTGGCTCTCCAATTCCTATCTCAACTTGGTCACGACTGACCCAGTTTTTACAATATCATAACGAGCTGTGATAACATTTTCATGGAAACTGTAGTATCTTGACTCCAATTTAAATATCTTTATTCTAATTTTCTAATTTTGTCCCAGCGAAGCTACAGTCGCCGTGATATAGGAAAGGTTGGCCTACACAGGTTAAAAATGAACAGTGTGGAAATGTTAAGATAAACATAGATTTATTTTCAAGAATATATAAGATAAAATAGAAATTAACTAATGACTAATGAAATGTTATAAAACAGAAGTCCTTTTAAGCCTACCTTTCAATAACATATAATATTATTAAAATATTAATTGCACGTAAATTCTCTTTAAAAACTGCCAGAGAGAGAATATGAGAAACAAAGAGTTAATTTTCCTAAAATGCAAAGGCCTCTCACAAATCAATGAGGAAAAGGGAAAGAAATCAATAAAATAACAAAGGATCTGAACTGGGAGTATAAGGAGAAATTGACATATTACAATCATAGTAAATAAGTAAGTAACACACCTTACTTAGCAATGAATTTGAAAAAAAATTACAGGGAATTTCTATACAAGGAATAAAATTTGAAATTAATTATAGTAGTATAACAACAATAAAAGTCTGTATCTGGGAAATTTGAAATACACTTCTAAATAACTCTTGGATTGAAAAGGAAATAATAAATGCCTTAGAAAAAATGACAATGAAAGTTCTGCTTATCCAAACCTGTAGAATATCATGAAACAATGCTCAGAACAATTTATACCTTTAATGCATTTATAGGAATACAGATGGAAAATGAGTGAATTTTCCTTTCAAACTGAGTTAGCAGAAACAAACAATAACAGTAGGGGAAGTATATGGAAGAAACGAATACAAATAAAAGCAGACATTAATAAAATAGAAACAGAAAAAGAAAGTTGCTTGATAAAGCAAAAATACCAATAAAATAAGTAGCAAAGAAAGCTTAAGAAAAAAAGAGAGGAGATATAAATTTTGTTAAAAAATGGCACAAGAGGCTGGGCGGGTGGCTGTTGCCTGTAATCCCAGTACTTTGGGAGGCCAAGATGGGTGGATCACCTGAGATCAGGAGTTTGAGACCAGCCTGACCAATATGGTGAAGCCCCATCTCTACTAAAAATACAAAAATTATCCTGGTGTGGTGGCATGCACCTGCAGTCCCAGCTACTCGGGAGGCTGAGACAGGAGAAATGCTTGAACCCGGGAGGCTAAGGTTGCTTGAACCCGGGAGGTTAATGAGCCAAGATTGTGCCATTCCACTCCAGCCTGGGTAACAGAGTGAGACCCCCTACTCAAAAAAAAAAAAAAAATTGGCACAAGAAATGACACATAACTGAAGATACTGAGGAGACTGAAAAAAACTAGAATACTATGTAGAAGTTTATTCCAGGGAACTTGAAAGTCTAGATGAAATAAATCATTTTAGGAAACTATAAATGACCAAAATTGACTCTAGAAAATAAAAAGTCTGAATGCACTTATATGTATAATAGCTATTATGAAGTAGCGAAAGACACACTTCTAAGAAATAGGACTGGACCCGGAAATTTTACAGGTAAGTCCACCAAACCTTCATGGAACAAATAAACCCTGACATGGAGAGTCTGAGAGAACAGAAGACCACAGAAAGCTCATAACCCTTCCAGGAGCACCGTGTTAAAGCTCAGTCTTACCTGTCAACACAGAATGAAAACCGTCTACACTGAATCCATGAAGAATCGGGATGCTATTTAGCTCATAAATTTATTTGAAAAGAATGTTTCCAAGAGTCAATCCTAATATTCCACAATATGGCATTTCTTCCATTCATTTAAATATTTTTAGGTCTGGGACATTGTTCTTAAGGTTGCTAGTAAAGGTAATTTCTGGTACTTTTGTCCTATTGTGAGGGAACTTTAGTTGATTTTCCTGGATTTTCTAACTCCCCCCAAATGTTTTTGCTGATAATAATTTCTCCCTTTCTTGGGTATTCTTTTTTTTTTTAGCATTTATTTTTCCTTGTTCAATTTCCAGAACACTTTTGGAGACCAGTGGGGATAATGATGCTGACAATATTGGGCGTGCTTGTCTTGTTCTTGATTTTCATGGACATGACTTCAGGGCTGCACTGCTCATCATACATTTCCCTTGCTCTAAGATATACATGTATTTTAATCATACCAAGAAAGCATTTTATCATTCTATTGTGAGAAAACTATATATTTTTTAACTAAGTAAGGAGTATGTTTTACATGTGTTTCACATTCATCAGCACCTACTGAGAAATGGTCATGTCATACTTTTCTTCTGTGACTTATCGATATGATGCAATATATTGAAGACCAGCATTGCATTATATTTGCATTGTTGGATGACTCTAATTGCTTGTTTAGGACTTTGAAAATAGTGTATTGAATTCTTTTTGGTGTTATTTATGGTTTTTTACATATATACGTGGTGTTATTCTCTAGTTTTTTTGTTTGTTTGTTTGCTTAATCTTTGCTTTTGAAACTGTGGTTTTGTTAGTTCTGGAAATGAATTGTGCAGCTTTTACCCCCATTAAAGAAAATGTATATATGGTCCTTTTATATAATTTGACTAAGACATCTAGGTAAATTTTGGTGAGTAGTATCATATATTCACAAATACAGAACTTAAAGGGCTATGTCTATTTGACCAAGATATTACAAAACTTTTGAAAACAAATTCTACTTACTTCCATTCCCAGAAGTTTAAGAGCTTTAGGCTGCATGGTGAAAGAGGAAGAAAAAAGTCAATTTACTCAGATAACTAATGTTAGTAGTACATTAGCAGTATTGTTGCTAGTGGACATAGGAATTGATTAAAAAGCACTTTGTATCATTAACAATTAATGATAATGTCCAAGGAAAAGAAGTGCTTTAATATGGAAACTCTTCTATCAGCAGAAGTTAATTGAGAAGAAAGCTCAGCAGACACATGGCCCTTATTCCAGGTAGAAGCAGAGAAGTTCCCTAACAGACATCAAAGAGCTGTGGGGCTGTAAGGGGGGCGTGAAGAGAGGGCATCATGAAAGATCGGACATTTGAGTTGAACTTTTGATAAGGGTGGGAAAGGCACTGATAGCGGGGAAAGACGTGGCAGGCACACATCTTTGATTTGATCACAGGATTGGATTTTGGTGCAGGTACATGGTCTCCCATGTGGGTGAGGGCCAGCTGGCGGAGGGCCTTGGCTACTGTGATAATGAGTTTGGCTACAATTCTCCAGGCAGTGAGGAGCTCTGGGAGGTTTGAAGCAGGGAATGCAGGCATGTCCCTTCCTTTGGAAGATTATGGCAGGTACAGTGGTGGGATGGTAGAATAGGCTGGAGCGGGCAGACAGGAGGAAGTCTGCTGTGGACAGAGAAGGAGGGCAGATGCACTGGGTGGGCAGGGCGGCCCATGCTCAGGGCAGCTGGGGAACGCTGTGACTCGGGCCTGAGAGCCCTGTAGGAGGCAGGACCGCTGTGCCGGGGACAGGGCGAATGGCTTGGCTCTGCACCGGCCAAGTTGCTGAAAAGCAAGCAAGGAATCACATGGCACTCACAAACCACAGAACACTACACAAACACTGAGTTCTACCCTTTTTGGTCCAAACAAGTTGTTGTAAAGAGTCCGAAAGTTTTTCCGGGTGTAGTTGCAGCGGTAGGCTCCTCCCATGAGGTACTCCAGCACGAGCCCGATGTCTATGAGGCTGATGTGGTAATCCGGTGGAAGGTTGCTCTGTAAGAGAAGTCTGGTTTCAGGCCCTGTGAGGATGCGTTCTCAGTGTGGACTTCATCACGCGTCTCGCGGGTAAGTGGCCATCCTGGCCCCCACTTGGGAGTTCATGTAATAGGTGGGTGGGGGATTAAATAATATTCAGACTGGGGAAAGCCTCTATCCCTTGATAACAAGGTGGCAGAAAGGGCCAAGAACAGCGGCTGCAATCAACAGGACACAGAATGACTTGAGGAACCTCCTGCCGGTGCTTCTGGAAAGAACCACAGGCAGTGGGTGAGAGATCTCAAAAGAGGGACAGAATGAAAGGCTGCATGGACAGTCAGTGGTGCTCAGGTCAGCGGCCGGCCACCCCCTTCCCCACCCCAGCCAGTGGCTGCCCTGGCCTTGCGCTGGCATCAACTTGTATGTAATCCAGCTGTCACCGAGAGTGTCCCTACCATGGATTCAGATGAACGTGCAACTTAAAAAAGATTATCCTTTGCTTTCTTAGTTTTAAATAGACTCTTTATGAAAGAAGGAATTCAATATCTCCTGTGCCTGAAATAATAATACATTTTGAAAATTTAAAACTTGCTCTTAAGAAATCTTTTTGTGAAAGATGCCAATAGGTAAGAATTATAAAACAGTAGACTGACCTTTTTCACATCCCTCACCAGCAGATGAAGTGTGTTTGGTGGACCCAGTCTCTGAAAGAGAAGCATTCATGTGTGTGAAATATTTTTCTTGACCAGGTGCAGTGGCTCACGCCTGTAGTCCCAGCACTTTGGGAGGCCAAGGCGGGCGGATCACTTGAGGTCACGAGTTTGAGACCAGCCTGGCCAACATGGTGAAACCCCATCTCCACTAAAAATACAAAAATTAGCTGGGCGTGGCGCCTGTAACCCCAGCTACTAGGGAGGCTGAGGTGGGAGGATCACTTGAACTCGGGAGGCAGAGGTTGCAGTGAGCTAAGATTGCACCACTATACTCCAGCCTAGGTGACAGAGTGAGACCTCGTCTAAGAATAAATAAATAAATAAATACGTTTTTTTTCTTGAACTCTTCGAGTAAAATCCTGCCCTACTCTATATAATTAATGAAATGTCAGAGCTGGAGTGTAACCCACACCAGCCTTTTTCTTTTACAAAACAGAACTGGTCATGGTTAAAAAGTATCCAACACGTTTCAAAAGTTGTGAAATATTTTCTGTTGCGTTTTTTTAAAGAGTATCTTAAGGTACACAACATAGTGTTAATAATTCACCAAGTTGGCCAGGATCAGTGGCTCACACTTATTATCCCAGCACTTTGGGAGGCTGAGGGAGGTGGATCACTTGAGGCTAGGAGTTCGAGACCAACCTGGGCAACATGTTGAAACCCTATCTCTACAAAAATTACAAAAATTAGCTAGGTGTGGTGGTGTGCACCTGTAGTCCCAGATACTCAGGAGGCTGGGGTAGGAGGATGGCTTGAGCCTAGGAGGTTGAGGCTGCAGTGAGCTGAGATCATGTCACTGCACCCCAGCCTGGGCAACAACAGAGACCCTGTCTCAGAACAAAAAAAAAAAAAGAAAATTGCCAAGGTTTAGCAAGCAGCTGCTGAGGACCATTTCTGCTACTTAAAATCTTATAATAGGGAAGCAAATATAAATTCTCAAAACTGATATTGTAATAATGTAAGCCAAGGGAATTTCACTCAAACCCTTCCAGCAGAGCTCCTGGGTGTGAAACTTAGCTCTATGTTTTGCCCCCAAAACCTCATCAAATGCGAGGGTCCCAAGGAACAATTGACTTCACACCCTTGGTGACATTTCACTCTGCTAATGGCTTGGGGAGCTAGATTCCCTCTTTGTAGCAACAAGTACTCGGACACCAACCTCAAATGCGGGACAAGAGTTAATACTGCCCGAGAAAGGAGTGACTGTCGAGGCATGGCAGGAGGTGGTAAGAATGTGAACACAGGCTGTGGCCAGCAGCAGGTGAGAAGTAGCCGCCTGACATTAAATATGGACCTCCCAGATGAAGGAGGTCAGATGAGCACATTTATGTACAACATGCACCAGTGACAAACACATTCGGGTGACTGCCTCCTCCTTCCCTCCCTTTTTCTAGAGCACTCACTGTGTTATACAGCTCCTCCAGCCTCGGAATGGTCAGAAAGTGTTGCATGTTCACTCCGTTTTCAATCAGGAGCTTCACAAAGTCTACACGATCTAAGACTAAAGCATCCAGCATTGCTTGCTCCAAAGCATTCACCTGCAGGGACCAAGGGCCAGGAGCCCGTGAGTGGCCTCTCAGAGACACTGGGGAGAGGGGCGACTAGAAACACAGAGGAAAGGGTATTCCGAACCCCAGATCCCAGAGCACTCCAACATGGTATTCTTTGCTCTTTATCTTGGGTAAACACTCCCCATCTCCCCTCTCCTTTCTTCTCAGTTTGGCCTCTACATGTTCCATCCATGTTTGTAAATTATTTTTTCCTTCTAAAAATAAATTGAAGAGGATTCAAAATCTCAGCCCTCCCGGCATCGGCCTGCCCAGTCCCCACCATTTGTTTCCTTAACTGAGAAGTTCTGCCAGGGTGAGCTATGTGGGCAGGCAGCATGACCAGGGTGCCGTGCGGGTGAGTGGCTGTGACGAGGGCAGGCACACGTCACCACAGAGGTCTGGTCCCCTGTCTTGCCTGTGTCCTGGTGGCAGCAAGACAAAGAACTGCCGTGCAATGTGTGACTCCAGCCTCCCCACACAAACTGCTGTTACCCCACACACCCAATCATGGGCTCTGTCTGTCAAAAAAGGGCTTTTTGCATGAATTGCATTTATTTGATGACAACTGATTTGTTTGCTGTATATTCATGCATCAAGCATTGGGATGTCTGCCAGGCAGAGAACCACTAGTGAGCAGGGTGACTCAGGGCCCCTCTCTGGGTGGCATCATTCTCCCCAAAGCAGGAACATTTGGTGTTTTGGACAATTGACAGGATCATCTCAGTGAATGTGCTGTTGTAGTTTGAAATGCTGACACTACCCAGTCAAGCCTTTACCCATCCCTCCTGTGATCAGGGCCTTGGGTGGGGCTGAAGCAAGGGCAAGAACCATCGCTTCCCCTGGGGAAGCGTGAGGCCAAGCTCGTGATCTCTGTGACCTTCCACATACCCAGTTCAGCAGCTCTATCTTCCGGGGATCAGTTTCTTCCTCCGCTTCCTCTTTCACTTTCCCTTTCTTCTTGCCTTTCCCTTTTCCTCTTCCTCCCTTGGTGGTGGCCGTGGCTGGCTTCTTCTCCTTCTCTGTGGCTTTGCTGTCCGTCGGGGATGCCAGGCTTCCCAGGGGCTGCAGTCCACAGCAATCAGAGTTGGGAAAAGGTATTAAGGCTCTCTCTTGTCCCCAGACCAGCTCATTGACCCTCCCACCTCTGTATGTGTACAAATACACACATATGCTCATATGCATACAATACTCATATGTACACCACACATGCTCATATGCATACAATGTACATGTACACACCCACACAGGGCACATATACACCCAGACATATGTACACGTGCACACGGACTCCATCCCACACACCTACACACTCAGTCATCGCAGGCCTGGCTGTCTGAAGAAGGCACTGATACAGTGAACCACTGTTACTCGTGTGCACAAACACACACTTGATGCAGCAGCTTTGCATACTTAAAGTGGCTGACATTTTGATCGACGTGTGCTTTTGCACGAAGGAAAGGGTGCTGAGAGTTCAAAGGCACCAAAGAGATGTGTTTACAGTCATTTAATGATGTGAAAAAGTGATTGTGAAGGGGGTATGAGACAATGGATAGGATGGAGGATGCCTGCCTGGATATAAACATAAACTGGAGCTTATCGGTGGGTAAAGAAGCTCTCCGCATGTCACTGAAATGCATGCAATGTGGTGACAGACTCATTCATCAAGGGGAGTGTGTGCTCTACTCCGGAGAACAGGAGGGAGAGCAGAAGTAGGCCTGGCCCCGTGACCTTATCTCCTGGTAGGGTGGAGAACGTGGGAGTGTGTCCTGGTGCAGACACAGAGCCAGCACCTAAACAACCGGACCCTCCAGCTGGCGTCCTCTCTTGCCAGAACTACCCGCTCCTCCCACCAAACGCTCCTGGTGGGTTGCCTACCTGAGGAGCCTCCATTTCCTCTCTTCCCATCTCTCCTGCACGCAGCCTGCTGCTTCTTCCCTGTCTGTCCTGGGCTCTGGGTTTGGTTGCTGAGAACTGTGCTGGTACCTGCCTCATGGGCATTTCATGCTGGATTCTCAGCACATCTGACTCCACTGCCTGCTTCCTCCTAGAGTCTCTTCCCTTGGCTTCTTGGGCATCACAAGCTCCCAGCTTTCCTCTTCTCTGTCTGGCCACTGCTTCTCAGTGCAGCTTTAAATGTCAAGGTTCCTCTGGGCTCTGTCCTCAGCCTCCTTACTTTCCACTCTGCTCTCTTCCTTGACGATCTCATTGATGCACACACCACCAGTCACCACTGACTGGTACACAACTTCTCCTTTCTGGCTGCGGTCCACCTCTCTCCCCAGAGCTCCTGTTGCCTGCTCAGCATCCTGCTTGCATGTCTCAAAGACATCCAACTCCTTACGTCCCAAACCACACTCAGGACCTCCCCTACAACTCAGTCCTCTTCCAGGGTCCCTTATCTCAGGGAAATGGCACCACAGCGTGCCAGTTGTGCAAACCAGACAACTGGGGAGCACTGTGACATCTCAGTCCCTCCAGTGCCCTCAATGATTCATCCACCCCGTGTGCAGCCATGTTTAATGCTAAATTTTGCTTAATTCTATCTGATTCTTGCCTTCTTCTCTGCCTCTGCTCTAGTCCAAGGCACCCTCTTTCGCCTGAATTATTTCAAAGGCCTATTAACAGGACTCTGCACACTTGCCATGGCACCCACCCAATGCATTTTTCACAGTAAGTCCACAGTGACCTTTAAATGTAAAAATGGAACCAAGTAACTCTCCTGTTTAAAACCCTTAAGTAGGGCTGAGGCAGAGGTTATGTCGGAGGAGGTGTGCGTTTATATAGTTCCTGGTCAACATACAAATATGGATGAAAAAGTGTCTGGGCTGACTCCTCATGCCAATAAAACCATTATGGCCCTGAGTGACAGAGTGACACCACGTCCAACAAATGGTGCTGGGAAAACTGGATAACCACATGTGAAAGACTGGAGCTGGACCCTTACCTTACACCATATACAAATATTAACTCAAAATGGATCAAAGACCTGAACGTAAAATCGAAAACTACTAATATAAAATGTGGCTGGGCATGGTAGTTCATGTCTGTAATTCTAGCGCTTTGGGAGGCTGAGGGGGATAGATCACCTGAGGCCAGAAATTTGAGACCAGCCTGGCCAACATGGCGAAACCCTGTCTACCAAAAATCCAACAATTAGCTGGATGTGGTGGCGGGTGCCTGTAATTCCAGCTACTTGGGAGGCTGAGACAGGAGAATTGTTTGAACCTGGGAGGCAGAGGTTGCAGTGGGTGAGATTGTGCCATTGCACTCCAGCCTGAGTGACAAGAGTGAAACTCAATTTCAAAAAATAATTAATTAAATTAAAATGCTTAGAAGTAAACATAGGGCAAAAGTATCACTATATTGGATTTGGGAATTCAGTTCTTGAATATGACACCAAAGGTACAGGCACAAACGGAAAAATTATTAATAACAAATCTGATCGACTTCATGAAAATTTAAAAGTTTTATGCAGCAGAAGATACCATTAAAAGAGGAAAGGCAGCCACAGAATAGAAGAATATGTTTGCACATCATATATATAAGGGGTTCATATCCAGAATATATAGAGAACTCCTAAAATTCAACAACAAGAAAACTCACCCTGATTCAAAAATAGGCAAGAGACTTGAATAGACATTTCTGCAAAGAAGATGCATAAATGGGCAATAAACACATACAAAAGTGCCCAATATCACTAACCATTAGGGAAATACAAATCAAAACCATCTGAGATACTACCTCCCACCCATTAAGATGGCTATTATATTTTTCTTTTTTTTTTTTTGAGACAGAGTCTGTCTCTTGTTGCCCAGGCTGGAGTGCAGTGGCGCAATCTTGGCTCACTGCAACGTCTGCCTTCTGGGTTCAAGTGATTCTCCTGCCTCAGCCTCCTGAGTAGCTGGGACTACAGGTGTGCACCACCACTCCCGGCTAATTTTTCTTTTTTTGTATTTTTAGTAGAGAAGGGGTTTCGCCATGTTGGCCAGGCTGGTCTCCAACTCCTGACCTCAGGTGATCCACCTGCCTCGGCCTCCCAAAGTGCTGGGATTACAGGTATGAGCCACCGTGCCCAGCCAAGATGGCTATTATCTAGACAACAGAAAATGACAAATGTTTGTGAAAATGTGGACCAAGCAGAACCCTGTGCACTGTGGGTAGAAATGTAAAATGGTGCAACTGCTATGGGAGAAGTTTGGTGATTCCTCAAAAAATTAAAAATAGAATTACTGGGTGACCCAATGATTTCACTTCTTGGCATATACCCAAAAGAACTGAAAGCAAGTCTCAAAGAAGAATTTGTACACCTACATACATAGCAGCATTATTCTAAAACATGGGAGCAACCCAAGTGTCCACTGATGGATGCTTGGATAAGCAAAATGTGGTCTATCCATACAATGGAATATTATTCAGCCTTAAAAGGAGGGAAATTCTGACACATGCTACAACACAGATGAACTTTGAGACATTGTTCTGAGTGAAACGAGCCAGTCACAAAAGGACAAATACTATATGATTCCACTTATAGGAGGTACTGACAGTAGTCATATTCATGACAACAGAAAGTAGAATGGTGGCTGCCAGTAGCCATAGGGGAGGGCAAGATGGGGAATTATTGTTTGATGGGCATAGAGTATCAATTTTGCAAGAAAAAAAAGCTCTTGAGATGAATGTTGCTAAGGATTTTCCTTCAAAAATTGTTAGTCCAAAGTTTTTATGATTCAATGTAAATAAATAAATTGCCTTTTGTTCCTTGTATGTATCAAACATCTCTCCTTTTCTCTCTCTTCATTATGTTTTTTGTTTGTTTATTTATTTGCTTGTTTTTTGAGATGGAGTTTTGCTCTGTCACCCAGGCTGAGGGCAGAGGCACGCTCTCAGCTCACTGCAACCTCTGGCTCCCAGGTTCAAGCAGTTCTGCTGCCTCAGCCTCCCGAGTAGCTGGGATTACAAGCCTGCAGCATCACATCCTTTTTTGTATTTTTAGTAGAGATAGGGTTTCACCATGTTGGCCAGGCTTGTCTCGAACTCCTGACCTCAGGTGATCCACCCACCTTAGTCTTCCAAAGTGCTGGGATTACTGGAGTGAGCCACTGTGCCTGGCCTCTTTGTTATGTTTAAAAGTATGTTTTAAGAATAAATTTTTTTTTTGCAAAGCTTTTATTTTAATTAATTGTTTTAATTAACAAATGACAAATTGTATCTATGGTATACATGATGCGTAAATATATGTATACATTGTGGAACGATGAAATCAAGCTAATTAACATATCCATCACCTCACATACTTATCATTTTTATTATGAGAACATTTAAAATCTACTCTTTTAGCAATTTTCAAGTGCACTATACGTTATCATTAATTTTAGGCACTATGTTGTACAATAGGTCTCCAGAATTTATTCTTCTTAACTGAAACTTTGTACTTTTTAATCAAAATCTCCCAATCACTCACATCCTCGCTTCTGATAACCACCATTATATTCTCATACAGCTTTTATTTTTTGCATGCAATAATAGAAAATATAGATAGAAGAATTTTGACTAGTAATATATAGCAAATCAGACCTAAGATTGATTTACTGTGTTGGAATTTGAGATGGAGTCTCACTCTGTCCCCCAGGCTGGAGTGCAGTGGTGCGATCTCAGCTTACCGCAAGCACCGCCTCCCAGGTTCACACCATTCTCCTGCCTCAGCCTCCCAAGTAGCTGGGACTACAGGTGCCCACCACCACGCCTGGCTAATTTTTTGTATTTTTAGTAGAGATGGGGTTTCACTGTGTTAGCCAGGATGGTCTTGATCTCCTGACCTCGTGATCCGCTGGCCTCGGCCTCTCAAAGTGCTGGGATTACAGGCATGAGCCACCGCACCCGGCCACTGTGTTGGAATTCTTATGTCCTCCCAACACAAGTTTTCTACTATATGAAGAACTCTAGATAGACTATAGATTCACAGGCACATAGTTTCTTGAGTGCTTCAACTATTAAAAGAAGACTTCAGAGACCTTATATCCCACTGTAGGGAGACAGAGAAGGACTTTTGGCTCCAGGTTGCAGCCTGAGCACATGTTTGCTGTCTTCCCTCCCTCCCCAAAAACTATTTAAATGACAGCAGAGGACTATAAAAAAGAAAAATCTATTTCAGGGAGAAGAGGTGGGCCAGAAAGTTTTTAACAAATTTCTGGAAGCGTTGAAGGACCAGTTAAAACTATGGAGAGGAAGTCAAAGCCCAAAATGTGCAATGTGGAGGTTGCCATTGAGGTGAGATCAGATTTTCCAAGATACAAAGAAGAGGGCAGGTGGTGGGCAGAAGGCATGGTGACTGGAAGATGGCCTACAGAGCAGGAGGCCACTCATCCCCTCCCAGACTCCAGGCTGCCACTGTGGTGGATACAGAGCAAGCAACTGCATTCCTGGGCTTCACTCCTAGGAAACACTGGGAGGATGTCTGCTAAAGAACAGGGAGGCCCAGAGCCCATCAGCCCTCTCCAGTCCGCACTCAGCAAAGCAGGGAGGTTCAGGTGACACTCTCCTTCCTAAGCAGGGAATTCCTGGGCAGTCCTCCCAGGGAGGAGAAAAACCTCTTGGCAAAATGGGTTTCCATACTAATTAAGCAGTTCTATCCCTCGTTCTGTAGTGTGATGAACAGCCAAAGATCTAGAGCATTTGAGAAAATCAACAGCATAACAGAAAAACCCAAAATGAACAAAAAGAACAGCTGACCAGGGAGAAAATAGAGATAATCTAGGGAACAGAAGAGAACTTCGAAAAGTCTCATTCATATCCTTACATGCTGCATCTGTGAGATGAAAATAGGCTAATAAGAAAATAAAATTGTTAAGAAAATAACAGCTACAAACTTGTTGAAGTCGTTGAAGTGAGAAATGATGATGCTTTGAACTAGGATGGTAATGGGAGAGCTAGGGAAAAGTAAACATATATAAGTAATACTGAAAAGATTAAATGGCAGGATTAGGTGACAGATTAGATTTGAGAAGCAAGCCTGGAAGTCAAAATCATTCATAGGTTTCTGGCTTGGGCAATGGGAACTTGTCAAGAGAGGAAGGAGGAGTATACAGTGCATTTCCTCATTTAACAAAATGGGAATCTGAAGTGGACAAAACAAGTAGATGGTTCCACGTACTCTTTACCATCATAAAGGTGACCAATCTAAGAATTAAACAGGACTGGATGCAGTGGCTCACGCCTGTAATCACTTTGGGAGGCCAAGGCGGGTGGATCACTTGAGGTCAGGAGTTTGAGACCAGCCTGGCCAACATGATGAAACCCTGTCTCCACTAAAAATGCAAAAAGGTTTAGCTGGGCATGGTGGGTGCCTGTAGTCCCAGATACTTGGGAGGCTGAGGCAGGAGAATCACTTGAACCCAGGATGTGGAGGCTGTAGTGAACTGAGATCACACCACTGCACTCCATCCTGGGCGACAGAGTGAGACTCCATTTCAAAAAAGAAATAGAATTAAATAGGCAACTATCAAATCCAGGAGGAACAGGGGCAGTGGAAGCAGAGTGAGCAATCCATTTCCTTCTATTACCAAGTGGAGAACTGATGGATCCACCTACACGTGATCAATCAATAAAGAGTGGTAAAACATGTTATGGCAATGTGTGGAGGCAACTTTCAGGAGACCTAAACACAGAGACAGTTAAATGCTTTGGGAGGCAATTAAATGCTTTGGGAGACCTAAACACAGAGGCAGTTAAATGCTTTGGGAGACCTAAACACAGAGGCAGTTAAATAAAATGCATTTACGCAGCAATATGCCAGGGATGTTTTGAGAAATGGTTTTGTATTTTTCTTTTTTATGTTTTAGAGATGGGATCTCACTCTCTCACCCAGGCTGCAGTGCAGTTGTACAGTCATAGATCACTGTAACCTCAAATTCCTAGGCTCAGGCAATCCTCCTGCCTCAGCCTCCAAAGTAGCTGGGAGTACAGGCATGCACTCCCATGCCTGGCTAATTTTTTTTATTTTTTGTAGAGATGGGGTCTCACTATGTTGACCAGGTTGGACTTGAACTCCTGGCCTCGAGCATTCCTCCTGAATTGGCCTCCCAAAGTGCTGGAATTACAGGTGTGAGCCACCGTGCCTGGCCAAGAAATGTGATTTTTAAAACCAACATAAATCCTCTAGATATTCCTACTACCTTTCATAAGCAGCAGAGCCCTTTTTGCAAACACAAATTTATCCTGACTCCTAACCTATAAAATGGATCAAAGAAGCTGCTTTGACTGAAGGAGGAGTAGGCCTGGAGTCCTTTATCATGCAGACTTACGTGTGTTCACACACACACACACATGCTTAACTCTATGTCATGCACACACATTAGTACTCCTCAACACCTCACACACACTGCTCATCCCATATCACACACACACAATACCCTCCCAATGACACCCACATGCACACATATACACTATACCACGCATGCCCACACACATTACTCACCTACACATAATCATACCACATACAGGCACACCACATATCACATGCACACAGACACCCTATACACACGCACACATACACACACACACACAGAGTTCTCTAGGCCTCCAGGGTTTCATGGAACATAGTTTGAAAAATCATTGCCCTGGATGGAAGCATTGTGTTTAATTTTAATAAGCTATTTTATTTCTTCTTCTTTTTCTTTAAAAAGGTAAAAACCCACTTTCACCAGCAACGATAAAATATTTGGTGATTAATTTCTTCAGGAGTACTGGTTTGAATGTGGAATTGGTGCCAGTAGCTCTTACTTCTTGTTGGTTCTTTAAAGTTAAACAGTAACATCTTCTAATGATCCTAATAGATTACATATCCTGTCATCAGAAACCCCACATCATTTCCTGAGTTCCATGTCACAAGGGAAAACATACTCATGTGTCACTTGTACAAAGTCATGATCAATGATATGAATGGAAAAAAACAGTTTCACCGGCCAGTGGGGCCCGAAGACAAAGATCTGGCTTCGTGCTATGTCCACGCGATTCCAAGCCAGTGCCAAGCTCAGCTGATCTGGAGCAGATGCATTTGTTCCTGGAAAGGCAAAAAACCGGAATGATTTTTCACTCCTCACCTGGACTGCCAGGGTTTGGCAGGTGCTGGGTGGTGAGCACAGGCTTCCCCTGGGCTGCTGGCCTAGAACTAAGCATTGCTGCCTTTGCTCTCGCCCTGAATAGACCACAAAGGCACCAAGCTGAAAGAGCTTCCCGGGAGGAAGGTGGAGGCAGCCTCTTCCATGCCAGCTGTGCATGGTCTTCTTGGGAGGGACAGAAGAGGAACCTAATGACTTGGGGCCCCTGGAGATGATCTCCAGGAAGGCTGGAACCCTGGGACTGCCAGGCAGCCAGCCTGACAGTGACCCCTCCTCTCTTTCTGTCCTCCCTGCCCCCTCATGGCACCGGGATAACCGAGAGGCAGGGAGGAAGTGTGCATTGCAGAGCAGACTCCCCCGGCCATGAAAGCCGGCCTGAAGCCTGTCATTAGAGCCGAGACGGGGAAATTGGACGGAACACTGTGGAATGTAGTGATTGCAAAGGAATCCATCTCATGTTTACACTCTAGGAGCTGAAGCCCTCAGTGAACCAGCTACAAATAGAAACGGTTCTGACCTCGGCCCATGATGGGTCCAGGAGCACCCACAGACCTCCGCCCCACAGAAACCTGTAGCCAGCCTCGTCATTCTGCCGTGGCTTCCCGCTGAGACCGCTCAAGCAGCCTGGCTGGCTCAGGGTCTAGCACCAGCAGACATAATCCACGGGAGGCCGGGAGGGAAGGATTGCCAGCCAGGCCAACATCAAAGGGACAGGAGTCCCCATTTCCCGAGAGCTCACCTTTCAGCAGGGCAGTTAAAATTGCCATCTCGATGTCCTGCTGGCCCTCAGAACCCATTCTGAACACAGTGACCTGAAAATGTGAAAAGACCGAGTTAAAGCCAAGTTGAAAACAAGAGGGAGACATGGGGTGTTGTTACAAAATGACCACAGAGACTGACGCATAATAAAATGATCCTGACACTAAACAGTTCCAAATCAAGTGCTGTTGATTTCTTTTCTTTTTTTTTTTTTTTTTGAGATGGAGTTTCGCTCTTGTTGCCCAGGCTGGAGTGCAATGGCGCAATCTTGGGTCACTGCAAACTCCACCTCCCGGGTTCAAGCGATTCTCCTACCTCAGCCTCCTGAGTAGCTGGGATTACAGGTGCACGCCACCATGCCTGGCTAATTTTCTTGGTATTTTTAGTAGAGATGGGGTTTCGCCATGTTGGCCAGGCTGATCTCAAACTCCTGACCTCAGGAGATCTGCCTGCCTCAGCCTCCCAAAGTACTGGGATTACAGGTGTGAGCCACCGTGCCCGGCTGATTTCCGGAAGTTGCAGCATTGCTCTAGGGTGCCTGCCTGCATACTGATTGTATTATTTTCCCCATCCGTTCTGGCACCCTCGAGAGGAGGGAGCTGCACTCCAAACTCTCAGTCGCCATCGGAGATGCACTAATCAGACAGGAGATATTTGTAGGAAATGTGTGGCTTAGAATTTTGGAGTCCCTCTTCTGTGCACGACAAGAGGGCCTATTCTTTGTAAATGCAACGGAAGAGGGAAGGAATGGGAAATAAAATAACACAACTTTGCAAACATGCCTGACAGGGTGGTATGTGGCCCTTTTCCTCAAGACTATGAATCTGAGTAATCTTATGAGCCTCGAAGGATGTTGTGTGATGTCACGCCCCACTTGCTAAGGTTCGAAAGCACTAGGGGCCCTCCCCTGTATGGGCTTTTTTAGCTTCTGTCATGTGGACACAGCCGCCAATTTGGTATGCATTTGTACTGTCTCTCGGAAAAGGCCGGACTAAAATACGAACAAGCCTGTCATGCACACATGGGCAGAATTAGAAAAGGAAACATAATTCTCTCCACAGAGCTTGTTTGGAAATAAATTCAAGACACTTACGAGTTCTTTCTTCTTCATGCACTCCATTATAATTGCCAACAGCTGATGTGATTGTGCCTTATTGTAATTAAATGTTTTCTGAATGGTAACTAGAAGTTGCTCCCTGAGGGACTCATTTATTATTCTGTTCAAAGAAAATGCAAGAGAACAAAACAAGGCAAGTTAAATCTCTATATGAATGCATCAGACATCTCTCTGTTTTGATTTGAGACTTTGCTGTGGGAGGATATCCTGACACAGGAGACAAAAAGTGACCGTCGTCAAACACCGTATTCTCACTTGTCTTAAATTCCAGCTTTGTTGCAAACTTTCTAAGGGAAAATGAAGTTGGAAATGAGGGAGAGAGAATTCCACCAGGAACACCCTGCCTCTGACGGTTCCCCTGGATGCTGACCTCAGGAAATGGGAGAGGAGATCTAGCAAATCTTCCTGATTTAAACATGTTTGGAATGTCTACGCAGACCACTTTAGATTTGCTCCTTGGCCCAACAAAGAGGCAGTTACGAACCCGCCCTTCCTCACGCGTCAGAAATCCTACCCGCCTTCTTCACAGTACTTGTGCGCAAAGGACAGGATGTCCGAGGCGCGTCCGCTGCCATCACAAATCACCACGGGGACAGGAGGCTCTTCTCGCAGGTATTCCAAGACGATGGACACCACGTTAGGGCCCCCCTCCACCACGAGGCCCACAAGGGGCACGCCCTGCCCCAGTCCTGCAACACAAACCACATTCACCGGTACCACCTGTGCCCTGCATTGTCTGCACGGTCGTTTTAACTCCTGAAGTATAGGGAAGAGTAAAAACATTACGACTCAGGGGTGCTCCATCTGGCTGGAAGGAACTCAGGGACATGACAGCAATTTTCTTTTTCTTTTCTTTGTTCTTTGTTCTTTTTCTGGTTTTTTGTTTGTTTGTTTGTTTGTTTGTTTTGAGACAGAATCTCACTCTGTCCTCCAAGCTGGAGTGCAGTGGCATGATCATGGCTCTCTGCAGCCTCAACCTCTCACAGCTCAGTCAATCCTCCCACCTCAGCCTCCTGAGTAGCTGGGACTACAGGCACATGCCACCACACCCGGCTAATTTTTGTATTTTTGGTAGAGATGTAGTCTCACCATGTTGCCCAGGCTGGTCTCAAACACCTGAGCTCAAGTGATCCACCTGCCTCAGCCTTCCAAATTGCTAGAATTACAGGTGTGAGCCACTGCGCCCAGCCCGATTTTCATTCTTGCATTCTGTCACATATGATGGCCTCACTGGGAAAACCAGGACCTCAAAATCTGAAACTTTCTGACTCCCATATGGCTAAACTCCTGAATAACCCACTCACCCGATGTTCGGGCTACCTCAAGGTGACCACTGAGAAATATTGGAAGATATTCCTTGCTGGAAAAATACCTCCCTGGCTGTCCTAGCCCATGGTCTGAAATTCCTACCCTGATGGCTGTCCCTGAAGAATGAGATGATGAAAGGGGACCAGCCAGGGAAATTGCAGTTCAATCCCTGGCCTCTTCTTTATGACATCTCACCAAATCACCAAGAGCCTTAGACAGCCATTTGTAAAAGGTGAACAATCACAGTGCCTCCTTTACCTCCTGCAGGTGTAAAAATATCAGTACGTGTGTTTGGCTGCCAAATAATTTTGTAAATGTTATAGCATACAAATGCGGTACACTGTTCTTGTTGACGTTTCCATCTTCAGTGGCTGGAATAAAGCGCTGATCTTGGACGCAGCCACATGGACCACTAGTAGCCCATCAGTTAATGACCTATTCCCAGAGTCCTCCCTCTGTCTCTATCAGTTAACAGGACTCTTCAAGAACACAGTGGGCACCGACTAACTTTTGGTGGCAGAGTCTGCGGGGATGGCTCTGGGAAGCAGGAGGTGGCAGGAAGATTCCAGGAAGCTGGGATTCTGGAATGAGAAGGAAATGGGAGTGGAGGCACACTTGCCTACTTCCCAATTTTACACCACACTAGCCATGACAGACCACACTCTGAGCCTGTTTCACCAGCTGTCCATTAGTTGTGGTGGGAATTAGTTGATCAACATTAACTAAAGGCAAGTGGAAGTGTCGTTGGTCTCAGCTCTGAAGGGCTTCAGATAAAATCTGCCAGCATTTGTTATGAGAAGATTGGAGAATTTCAAATGAGTCATTTCAGAGTCTCTAATTTGCTTCCATGAGGCGTTTCTACAGTCAGGGACTCTTACATATGTTGAATGGCTCTGCTGTGTCCATCAGAGTAATTACGGTTAAGTTCATTTCAGCAGACATGCATTGAGGGTCTGCTTTGTGCCAAGCCCTGACCAGGAGATATTTGGAAAAATGAACTAAGATATCCTAGACTCTGCCTTTGAGATTTCCAACCCAAGCAAGGCTCAGTATTCTCAATCTTTAGGAATATGGTGGCCAAATCACCTTATTTTCGAGCAACAGAGTAGAACAGGTTCTTCTTGACTTAGGCTGGGGTCCTCGAAGCTCTGTGCTGTGGGAAGTGACAACTGAGCACCCCTTTGCTGTCCCTGCCCTGCTCAGAGCCCTAGGCGAAGGATGACAAAGGGAAGCCCACAAGTCACATGGCCAGTGAAGTGGGGTGTTGTAAAAACTTACAAGTCCAGAAAAATTAGAGATGTGAGAACAAAAAAAATTTAGTCATCAACCAATGTATTCATCAAGATCTGACTCTTGGAAATCTACAACTTTTCCTAGTAGGCCATCCCCGTTCTACCCACTCTGCAGTATCACAGTCCCATACATGATGCTTCCCAATGACCATTCGCCAGGACTAGATGGTCTCCCACAAAAATCTTGCCAGTAATGGGAAAAACAAACTACTCTTTCAGATCGTTTAACAATTGACGTTAAGAATTGCCGGAGAATAAACATGCTCCAAGAGATTATACCAGTTATTGTAATTCTAACCAGTTGTTATCATTGTTTCATCTGGTTGAGGTTTGTGTCTTTCTCTCTAGTTCGACCTCAGCTTTCGTCTGACAGTGACAGCTCCCCCTCAGGACCAGCAAGGATGATGCCCCTTCAGGAGCAGACGGCTCCTGCAGCCCTCTCCAGATATGTCCCCACCTAGCCATCTTAGTCTACATGAGAGGCCCAGAGTTACAGAGATATTTAATGATCACATAATACTTATCAGCAAATAGAAGGAATCATACTAAATCTTTGAGAAATTGTTTTCCTGTTCAAACATTTAAAAAATAACAACTAATTACAGGGAACAAGAACCACTGGGCAACAGGGTGGGCAAGGCCATCACCATGGCAAGCACTGAGGGTTGTTTTGTGCTAACTCATGAACCTGGGGCAAAGCATCCCCACGTAGCCCAGTGTATGTGATTTGGTAGGTGGCTAAGGTAAGGCATCTAGGTGAGTCATTTTCTGTTGACCTAACAAGAAGCAAGGTTAATCTTCTAATCCCCTTGGGCAATCTCCTTCTCAGCCTTGTTTCCTCTGTGATGGCATCAGCCCAGGAGGAGTGCATGCCTTTGCCAGCACTTACTTGTGTTGATCTTCTGCAGGGAGATGTGTTTTTCCAGCAGCCTTCGCAGCTTCACCTCGGCGCCATACTTGCCCAGGGTGCCATTGTCAGCCAGGATGAAGTGGGTGTGGGAGTTGTTGAGCACAGAGAGCTTACTTAGAGGGTTGGACATGGTCTGGTACACTCTTGTTACCTGACAAAGGGCACAGCGCAAATCAGACCTGCAGGACTTGGATGTTAAGACAAACAAGGGAAGCAAGCACAATACATATGTGTGGAGTGACTGCACTGAAACCTATTCTTACCTCTCTACCCTGCCTGTTGAAGGTTTTATTTTTGCCAATTGTTACATTAAAATAGAAAGAAAGTTAATTGTTTTAGATAATGACAACCTAGCAATTGCACTCCTGGCATTTATCATAGAGAAATAAACCTATGTTAACCTCAAATCCTGCACAGAAATGTTTTTGGCTATTTCACTTGTAACAGCCAAACTGTTCTTCAACAGACAAATGATTAAAGAAACTGGTGCATCCATACCATGGGATGCCATCCAGCAGCAAAAAGGAATGAAGACCGATACATATGGCAACCTGGACGCATGTTCAGAGAACTGTGTGGAGTGAAAAAAAAAAGCCAGTCCCCAAAGGTTACATTACTGTATGATCCCATTTACTGAACCTTCTTGAAATGGGGGTGGGGGGGTGGGCAGATTAGTGGTTTCCAGGGGTTAAAGAAGAGGTGGGGGTAGGAAGAAATGAGGTATATACATATGAAAGGGCAACAGGAGGGATCCTCGTGTTGATGGAAACATTCTGCACCTTGACCGTATCAATGACAGTATCTGGGTTGTGATCTTGCATTATGGTTTTGCAAGATGTTACCACTGGAAAAATGGGAAAGGCCGCAAGGGAGCTCTCTTATTATTCTTACAACTGCATCTGAATCTACAGTTGCCTCAAAATCAATCATTAATTTTAAACAATTGCCAACATTCGCAGAGAAAACACTTACATCCTTTCCAACCAGGTCTTCCTTATTCTCCACGATGCCCCATGGAGCAATTCCTATAGCACAAACCCGGCCTCTGGACTTGGAGGAGTGGTCTTTCAAGGCATCCCCTACGTGGCTGATGACACCTGTGAGCAGCCATCAGTCATGTTTTAGGCTCTTCAACTTCCCAGCATATTATCATTCATGAAATTTAGGGACACTTGCCCTCAGTCCCTACATTCCCTAGAGATCAGGGGTGAGACACACTCATCTTTATCATTAAAACAAAGTACACTGAAAGTCTGAGCTCATGATAACTAGCAGTCTTGCATTAGCTCTAGAAATGGGAAAACAAAAACAGAAACCAAAGCAACTGTGCAGGGATTTCCTTTACAGATGTCTAAGGCCTGAAGTTGGAAATAACCGGAGTCTTTTTGGCATTCCTGGGCTCCCTTCCGTGAAAATTGAGAGCCAGACTCCCTGGTATATTCCTTAATGTCTTTGTCCTCAGTTTCCTTTCCTGTAACAGGAAACGGATTGTCAAGAGGTCTAATGAAGATGATGCTTGTATAGGGCTCAGTTCAAGGAACATTGCATGTCATGGTGACCCAGAGATGTTCACCATTATGACAATCATTATTAGGCCGGGCGCGGTGGCTCAAGCCTGTAATCCCAGCACTTTGGGAGGCCGAGACGGGCGGATCACGAGGTCAGGAGATCGAGACCATCCTGGCTAACACGGTGAAACCCCGTCTCTACTAAAAATACAAAAAAATAAGCCGGGCGAGGTGGTGGGCGCCTGTAGTCCCAGCTGCTCGGGAGGCTGAGGCAGGAGAATTGCGCGAACCCGGGAGGCGGAGCTTGCAGTGAGCGGAGATCTGGCCACTGCACTCCAGCCTGGGCGACAGAGTGAGACTCCGTCTCAAACAAACAAACAAACAAACAAACAAACAAACAAAAAAAGACAATCATTATTGTACTTGCTGTTTTTTTTTTTTTGTTTTAAAGAGTCATACCAAAGTAAAAACCACAAGCTACGGAATAAAGACTTCACTTTTCTCATAAATATGATCAGGATGCAATATGTTTTGTTGTCCTTAGTTATTAAGAAGCTCTTTGGGGACCCAATGAGTTCTGGGTGGTACATTGACTATCGGGAGGGAAAGGGCCTGCTCTTACCTGTGCTGACTCCCCCGGTGAAGATCCAGGCCCCGGTGGTCATGGCAGCCTTGATCAGACCTTTCCCAAAGACTTGTTTCAGCTTGGGCTGCATCTCAAAGTTCTGGAGGCCTCCATGCACAGATATTAAGAGCTTGGGGAGTTCCAGCTGCCAATCTTTCACCATGAGGTGGAGTAGTGAGTCTGGCTTGGTGTCATAGGATACACGGATATACTGTGAAAGAGTGTGTGGCACTCAGCCTCTGTTCTTGGTTTTGCCTCTCGTGTCAAAGGGGAGTGAGGCTATTGCTCTTGTCCCAGCAAGAACTGCCTGGCTTGTCTCTCCCTCAGGGCCCTGGAGCCCTCTGTGTGAGTCTGTGGCCAAGTGACTGAAGGGAACTTTGGAGAGGATTGTCAGGTTTAGCAAATGCAAATAAAAGATGCCTGGTGCTATGGTCTGAATGTTTGTATTCCCCTAAAATTCACGTGGAAACCTAATTTCCAATGCAATAGTGTTAAGAGGTGGGATGTTAGAAGGTGATTAGGTCACGAGCATAGATCCCTCATGAGTGGGACCAGTGTCCTTATAAAAGAGGACTCAGGGCCGGGCATGGTGGCTTACGCCTGTAATCCCAGCACTCTGGGAAGCCGAGGCAGGTGGATCACTTGAGGTCAGGGGTTCAAGACCAGCCTGACCAACATGTTGAAACCCCATCTTTACTAAAAAAATACAAAATTAGCCAGGTGTGGTGGTGCACACCTGTAATCCTAGCTACTTCGGAAGCTGAGGCAGGAGAATCACTTGAACCCGGGAGGCAGATGTTGCGGTGAGCCAAGATTGCACATTGCACTCCAGCCTGGGCAACAAGATTGAAACTCCATCTCAAAAAAAAAAAAAAAAAAAAAAAAAGAGGACTCAGAGAACTTGTTCTCTGCTTCTGCCATGTGAGGACACAGCAAGAAGGTGCCAGCTATGAAGCAGAGGATGGACCCTCACCAGACACCAAATCTGCTGGCACCTTGATCTTGGGCCTCCCAGACTCTAGAAATGTGAGCAATAAATTTCTGCTGTTTATAAATTACCCAGCCTAAGGCAATTTGTTATAGCAGCCAAACAGACCCAGACACCCAGTTAAATTTGAATTTTAGAGGAACAATGAAAAATGTTTCAGTGCAACATTTTTATTAAATGCAATAAATCATGCAATATTTGGGACATACTTGTACTGAAAATTTATCCATGATATGTCTGAAATTCAAATATAGCTGGGTGTCCTATATTTTATCTGGCAATCCTAACCTTGGAGGAATAGGTTCCAAAGCTGGCTTAGCTAGAACAGTGGCCCAAGAAGTTGGATGAGGATGTTGTTGAGTAAATGGGACAGGCGATCATGGGCCCACATGTGAACCTGACCTTCTGTTCGAAGTGAGGAGGAGGTTAATAATGCTCAGATGCCTTGTCTTCTATGAACTGCTTCTTTGTGTCTGGGCTAATATGTAGGGAGCCAGTTCAGAAGACTGTATATTGCAGCATTTGGAACGCAACTAAATTTTATTTTAACGATGATGTTGGGCCAGTGAAATAAAATGAAATTGCAAAAAGGTTGTGACTGGGCATGTAGGAGTGTAATTCAGAGTGAGCTAGAACGGATCACAGAGCTGAAGCCTCCCCCACTCTGGCAGGGCTCACTGGAAGGGCAGAGGGCACTCCCTGTTTACATGCAAATGTGAGGGACCTTGATCCTTCTCGGGCCAGCTGAGTGCAGGCCCAGGGAAGCTGTGGACAGACCTCGGAGGAAAATATTTCCAAAGACTCTCAACACATCTAAGGGGGCTGCAGGTCCACAGTTATTAGAAAAAGGAATTTGTCTTTCATTACTGAAGATGGAGCAATGGAGTGTGTTTGCAGGGTTGGGCCAGAGCCTGGTTTGTGGATTCAGAGGTTCGGTATGGATTTACGGGACACTAGATGTTCTTTACAATGGTGTCCAGTTTCCAAGCCTTATGGCTAAAAGCCATATGCACAGATAAATCTCTTGGCTTTTCAACGAAATATCTAGGAAGATTGAGCCACAGCTATGAAGGAGACCAGGTATCTGCAGTTTGGGACTGGGAGACTGGCCGCCAATGAAAGCTGTGATCCTAGTGGCACCATGTCTGAATGCCTTTCTCACCATGGCTTTATTGGAGTATCCGCCACCCTGGAATTCAAGAACTCCATAGGAATCTGTTGGGTAGCTCTGGGTGTGCTTGGCAACAGACCATTTCTCAGGCTGAGTCTCCACCTGTTTGTTTTCCTCTTCATTTTTGCTGGGTGTTGCACTTGGCAGAGGGGGGATATGCTGGTTGGTGAACTGGCCACAGCAACACCTGAAAACAAAGGCAAAGCAGGGTCTTTCTACAACAATCTCCCCCTTTCCCCTTCATTAGCAAAGATGAATTAACCTCAACAGGTGAGTTGGGCCCAAACAGGAGCCTACTAACACTTCAGTAAGCCAGCTTTATTAGGGACAGAAATGCCCCATCTGATGGCCTTTTCCAGATAATCAGTGCACATCTCTTTATATGCCAGTTGATTTTAGACACATTGGATAGTTGCTCTTTCTTTCTGAAAATATTTTAACTTTTTGATGTCTTGATAACATCAGTATAAACATCAAGTACTGAACATTCTGTGACAAAGTATAGACATGCCCTCTGAACACAGAGTTGACCTTCCAGATTTTTCTTTCTCTTGTCGTTCAGGTTGGAGTGTAGTGGCGCTATCATCGCGCACTGCAGCCTGGACCTCCCCAAGCTCAGGTGATCCTCTCACCTCAGCCTCCCAAGTAGCTGGGACCACAGGCATGCACCACCATGCTCAGCTAGTTTTTGTATTTTTAGTAGAGACAGATTTTGCCATGTTGCCCAGGCTGGTCTAAAACTCAAGCAATCTGCCTGCTTTGGCCTCCCAAAGTTCTAAAATTACTTAGGTGTCAGCCAAATTTTTCCATATTGTTGAATTGTTCTGTTCCTTAGTAAAACATTTCTCCACCCAAGTAATGCTAAAAGGCTATTTCAAAAGTGACCAATATGTCTTTTTCTGCCCTGGACAGATGGCCCATTGGGCCATAACCTGCCCCAACATCAGGGATCTTCTAGTTCTACAGCATCTCTCCCAAAACCCAGCCAACCTCTCACGGCCTCCCTGAACTCTGGCTTTCTAGTCTTCTCTGAACATGTTCCCTGGCTTTGTGCCAGCTTCTTTTCCTAGTGTGCCTAGGATTTCATCTGTTACTCTATCAATTTTGGCTGCCACTGTTTTGAGTGGACTGGACCCACCAAAAACTTGAAAACATTAGAAAGAACTGCAGTAGCCTGGAGTGATGTCTTGGGGGAGATGGAATCCAGGAAAGGCATGGAGGACAGGTCTGTTCCTGGACCCACCAGGAGCCTGCGTGGGCAGCCGTGCACCCTAGCAAATGGGGTGGGAGAGCTGGGGGTGGAAGAACTGAGAATGGAGTCGGCTTGGGGACTAGAGAGGATATCTTTACTAGGCTAGATGTGTGAGTGTGTGCACGTGTGTAACACACATGTGCAGGGCCCTTGCCAGGAGGCCTTCTGTGCTCCCATGGGGCCAGCCTTGGGGCTTCCTCCCTGCCTTGTCTTTCCTTTTTGTTTTCCTTTTTCTTTTCCCTCACCATTTCCCTCATTCTCTCCCTCCCACCCTCCTTCTGATGGACTTACATCTTCCCTCCCTCCCTCCCTCTTTTTCTTTCTCTTTCTCTTTTTTCCTTTTACTGAGATATAATTCATATAATCCATAATCAACACATTTCAAGTATATGATTCAGGACGGGCGTAGTGGCTCACACCTGTAATCCCAACACTTTCAGAGGCCGTGGCACATGGATCACTTGAGATGAGGAGTTCGAGACTAGCCTGGTCAACATTGTGAAACCCAGTCTCAACCATAAACACAAAAATTAGCTGGGTGTGGTGGTGCACGTCTGTAATCCCAGCTACTTGGGAGGCTGAGGCAGAAGAATTGTTTGAATCCCGGAGGCGGAGCTTGCAATGAGCTGGGATCGTGGCACTGCACTCCAGCCTGGGTGACAGAGTGAGACTCCATCTCAAAAAAAAAAAAAAGCATATATATATATATGTGTGTGTGTGTGTGTGTGTGTGTGTATATGTGTGTGTGTGTATATATATGTGTGTGTATATATATAGAGAGAGAGATTAAATGGTTTTTAGTATTGACAGATATGTGTAATCATCATCACAGTTAATTTTCGAACATTTTCATCACCTCAAAAAGAAACTTGGCATGGCATACTTTAAGTTATCTTCCTTCTCACCACCATCTATCTACCTGTGCACCCCTCCCCAAGCCATAAGCAATCACAAGTCTACTTTTTATCTCTGTGAATTTCCATGTTCTAGACACTTCATATGAAGGCAGTCCTCTAATATGTGGTCTTTGGAGACCAGCTTCTTAGCATGTTTTCAAGGTTCATCCATATTGTATCATGTGTCGGTACTTCACTCCCTTTTATAGCTGAATAATATTCTCATGTATAAACAGATGAACATTTTGTTCATCTATTTATCATTTAATGGACATTTGGGCTATTTGCACTCTTCGGCTGTTATGAATAATGCTGCTATGAATATTTATGTTAACAAGTTTTTGAGTGGATAAATGTTTTCATTTTTCTTGGGTATACACTAGGAATGGGATTGCTGGGTCATATGGTTACTCTATGTTTAGTCTTCTGAAGAACCACCAAACTATTCTCCAAGGTGGCTGTATCATTGTACATTTCCACCAGCAGTGTCTGAGGGTTCTGATTTCTCCATATCCTCTCCCACACACTCTCTTACCTTTTCATCCTAGTCTTCTGACTGATTGTGAAGCAGTATATCATCGTGGTTTTGATTTGCATTTCCCTGAAGAATAAGGACATCGAGTATCTTTTCATGTGCTTGTTGACTATTTGTATATCTTCTTTGGAGAGATGTCTATCCATTTCCTTTGCCCATTTAAAAAACTTGGGTTATTTATCTTTTTTTAATTATTGAATTGTAGGATCTCTTTCTGTATTCTGGATACAAGTCCCTTATCAGATACATAATTTGCAAATATTTTCTCCCATTCTGTGGGTTGTCTTTCCACTTTCTTGATAGCATCCCTTGAAGCACAAAGTGTTGAATTTTGGTAAAGCCAATTTTTTATTTTTGTTTTTGTTGTCCATGTTTTTGGTGTCATACCTCAGAATCATTTGCCAAATCCCAGGTCATGATTTACCCTTACATTTTCTTCTAAGAGTTTTATAGTTTTAGCTCTGACATTTAGGTGTTTGGTCCATTTTGAGTTAACTTTTATAGAGAGCATGAGGTAAGGGTCCAAGTCTATTCTTTTGCATGTGGCTGTCCAGTTATTCCAGCACCATTTGCTGAAGAGACAACTACTATTTCCCCTTTGAAAGTACTTTTCACCCTTGCCAAAAATCAATTTGCCATAGGTGTGTGGGTTTATTTCTGGACTGTCAATTCTGTTCCATTTGTCTATCTGTCTGTCCTATGCCAGTATTATTGTCCTTTTATTACTGTAGCTTTGTACTAAGTTTTCAAATCAGAAAATGTGAGTCCTCCTATTATTCTTTTTGATGCAGTTATATATAAATTATGTTGTCAGTTTCATTTCCATATAGTTCATTGCAAGTGTATAGAAATACACTTGATTTTTGTGTATTGATCTTATATGCCACAACCTTGCTGAATTCATTTATTAGTTCTAATATTTTTTGGTGGATTCCTTACGATTTTTCTATGTGTAAGATTATGTCATCTGCAAACAGAGAGTTTTACTTCTCTCTTTCCAATCTCGATACTTTTTCTTCCTTTCTTTATCTTACTTAATTGCTTTGGCTTGTACTTCCATTAAAATGTTGAATAGAAGTAGTGAGAGAGGACATCCTTACCTTGTTCCTAATCTTAGGAGGAAAGCATTCAATCTTTCACCATTAAGCCTGATGTTAACTGTGGATTCTTCATAGCTGTTCTTTATCGGGTTGAGGAAGTTCCCTTCTATTCCTGGTTTTCTGAGTGATTTTTTATAAAGAGTGTTGAGTTTTATCCAAGTCTTTTGCTGTGCCTATTGAGAAGATCATGTGATTTTTGTTTCTACCATATTGATATGCTATATTACATTAATTATTTTTCTAATGCAAACCAACTTCACATTCCTGGGATAAATCCTGCTTGGTCATGGTGTATCATTATTTTTATATGTTGCTGGATTTGGTTTGATAGTTATTTTGTTCAGAATTTCTGCATCTATATTCATAAGATATATTGATCTATAGTTTTCTATCTTGTAATGTCTTTGTCTAGTTTGGTTTCTGGGTAGTACTGGCCTCATTAAATGAGTTGGGGAATGTTGCCTTCTCCGCTACTTTCTTGAAGAGTTTGTGAAGAACTGGTGTTAACTCTTCCTTAAATGTTTTTTAGAATTTACCAAAGAAGCCATGTGGGCCTGGGCTTTTCTTTGGGCAGTTTTTTAAATTACTAATCCTATCTCTTTACTCCTTATAGCTTTGTTCAGATTGTACACTTTTCCTTGAGTCAGTTTTGGCAGTTTGTATATTTCTCGGAATTTTCCCATTTCATCTAAGTTATCTAATTCGTTTGCATGTAAGTCATAGTATTCTTTTATACTCATTTCTATAAAGTTGGTGGTAATGTCCCCTCTTTCATTTCTGATTCTAGTCATTTGAGTCTTATCTTTCTCTTCTTTTATGACTCTAGCTAAAGATACGTTAGTTTTGTTGAGCTTTTTAAAGAAGAGCTTTTAATTTCATTGAACTGCTCTACTTTTCTATTCTCTTTTCCATTAATTTCCACTTTAATCATTATTCCCTTCCCTCTACTTGTTTTAAGTTTAGTTTATTCTTCTTTTTCCAGTGTCTTATAGTAGAAAGTTATGTTATTTATTAAAGATCTTTCTTAATATAGGTATTTACAGGTATAAATTTCCCTGTCCGCACTACTTTACCTGCATTCCCACGTTTTGGTTTGTTATGTCTTCATTTTCATTTATCTAAAAGTATTTTCTAATCTACCTTTTGACATTTTCTTTAACCCAGTGGTGATTTGGTAGTGTGCTAATTTTCACATATTTATGAGTTTCCAATTTTTTTCCTCCTATTGATTTCTTATTTCTAAATTTATTTCATTGTGGTTGGAGGACATATTTTGTATTATTTTTATCCTTTTAGGTATATTGAGGCTTTTTAATGGACTAACACATGGTCTATTCTGGAGAATGTTCCCTATGCACTTGAGAAGAATGTGTTTTCTATTGTTATTGGGTGGCGTGCTCTATAGATATCTGTTAAGCCTAATTGGTTTATGATGTTGTTCAAGCTTTCTATTCCCTTGTTGGTCTTCTGTTTAGGTGATCTATCCATTATTGAAAGTGGGGTATTGAAGTCTCCAACTGTCATCTTGAATTGTCTCCTTCTTCCTTTCTTTATGTCAGTTTTGCTTGATGCATTTTGGTGCTGTTTTAGGTACCTATATGTTTATATTTGTTATAATTTCCTGATGGATTGTCCCATTTATCATTATAAAATGTCCTTAATATCTCTAGTTACCTTTTCTTGCTTTAAAGTATGTTTTGTCTGAAGCCAGTATAACCACTCTCACTTTCTGTGGTTGCTGCTTACATGAGTGGGGCGCGGGTGGAAGAAGGGAGCCTCTGTCTCTCAACTGCATTCATCCAGGACTCAGCCTCAGCAACAGGTGGGAGGGGACAGGATGAGAAATGCTGAAATCCTGCTCCTCCCTGGAAGAAAGCCCCCTGACTGGGAGCTGGTGGAGACGGAGCTCTGTGTTCTTGGCTGCAGCAGTCTGGAGCAGAGTCTCCATCTTGCTGAGCTGGGCAGGGGGAGGGAGGAAACTCTCGGTTCAGATCCCACAGACTCTAGCCTTTCTTACTGAATTTTTGCTGGCTTTCTCTAAAGATATTTATTTACTTGCCGTTTGTCTTTGGGATCATTTCCAAGGGTTTAAATGGTTGGTTTTTTCATCCTTTTTTTTTAAATCCATGCTGGGGACTGCATGGAGTGCATCAAGAAGGCTTGTATATGAGCCCAGAAGCACCTTTTGCCCTCTATTGCCTGGATATCTGGCTTCATGGAGGAGTGCAGTGCTGGCACGGAGAGTTCCCGGGATGGCCTATGTGCCATTGAAATAAGAAGGGACATGTGGATGCAACAAAGGGGAGATTTTTGTGACCGTTGGCATTGTTTCATAATGGCATTTTTTACCTGGGGGGCAATCACTGGGGTTTAAACCGGGAGGAGAATCTGCAGGGTGGTGTGGGTCAAGGGGCAGCTTGGGGATGTGGAGAGACTGTGACTGCCTGTGTGAAACAAATTTGAACCAGGTGATCTCGAAGAGTGTGTACTTCTGTGTCACGATTCTCTCTGCATGCACTTCATATTGGATGAATATATGGATAAATTGTTCTTCTTCCCCCAGACTCAGTCTCACAGCTTTTGCCCTTAGAGATGAGACATTTTAGCTAAATTAATCTCTGCTTGCATGACTTTACAAGGCCTCTGTTCAGCTTATAACAGACGCATTTTCATGTCAGTGAATAAAATTGTTTGGGGTTTTGTGCACAAGCCAAATGCTTTAATAAAGTTATGGCTAGTTCATTCAATCGCTCAGATCTTTCCTGTGATGAAAATTTCTTTTTATCTAAATACATTATGAAACTCTATTGAAGAGGCCTGGAAAATATCCTGGAACCCTGTTGAAAGCCCTCAACTCCTTGATCTTGCTGAGACTAAGAGGAATGATGTAGGCCCATTTGGCTATGAGAGTTTTGCATTAGGGTGAGTGGCGGAAGGAAACTCTTTTCTGAAGCGATTTGCATGTTAATGGAGTAACAAGGAGCCCGAGTGACTCCCTAGTTAGTGACTCCCATGGGGAATGGATTCTGGCCACACCTTTGGACTCCTCTTTCTGCCTCCTACAAACACGAAAACAGTGGTAGACAAGCACTGGTTTGGATAATGTCTTAATCGTGGCTTCCAATTTACCTGTTAGGGTCTTTTGTGCTAGGAATTACAAGGATACATTCCCGTTTGCAAAAGGTTTTCTCTATCCAAGATTTCTGACCCTGGAAGAGAGAGGGAAGTGGATATTAGACCAATATATTCCCAAGCCATCGTCAGAGTTCATTCTTATACTTTTATAAAACAATATGTCTGCCCACAACATCTGAATAGTCATCTGCAATAATGGTGGATGCAAATCTTTAAGGATCTTAGCACTAGTACCTTTTAAGAGAAATGGCTTGCAAGTAGTATTTAATGGTTCTCATTTTGCACCTTAATTCATCCCTATCCACCTATTGAAGATATTTTTTGTGCACAGCTCTGTGGTGGGAGCTGTGGGGATTCCCGAGGAGAAAAACTGCAGTGCAAGTGTTGTTCACCGTCTGGAAATGGCACGATAGGGGTGCAGCTCAGGGAGGCCACCTGCAGCAGAGGGAGGTGGGAGGGAAATCCCCTGTGGAGGCCCCACTGGTGCTGGATGCTCAGCAGTTCCTGCTGGCTTTATCCCACATGGCCTCTTGTTCTCAGTCACCAGGGACATCTCACACAGAGGCTGGGCACTGGGAAGTGAACTGGCCTGCATCTGAAGGGCCCCACTGGGTCTGCCTCCCAGGGTTTGTGGAGTCAGTTGGCGGACAGAGCTGGGGAGAGCCGTTCCTGCAGGCGGGAGGTAGGTGCAGGCAGGCTGCGGGGCAAGGATGGGTTCATGGGAGGCAGGGAGAGAGCCAGCACCCTTTGCTGGATCTCCATGAGGCCTGGCTCAGTGCATATTTGTGCTATTTGTGAATGTATGATGTGTGTGTGTGTGCTATGTTTGTGTATGTGTCTGATGGATGTGTGTTGTACGAGTGCAGAGTGTATCGTGATGCATGTGTGTATGTGTGATGAGTCTGAGTGGGTGTGTGTGCATGCATGTGTGGTGTGTGTGTTTGTGATGTGTGTGTGGTGTTATGTGTGTGGTATGTGTGCACTGTAGTGTGTTGTGTGCATGACTATGACCTGTGTAGTGTGGCATGTGCGTGACTATGTATGACCTGTGTAGTGTGTGTGTGTCTGGGAACTTGTGGGGTGCTTGCAGGCATGGGGAAGTGGAGTGCTTAGCATGTGACAATCCTGAGGCAGATCTTAGAGAAACCATGGCTGGTTGAACCTCGTGTTCTTGGCCACTTTCCCACAACCGCCATGCGGAGTGCCCCATGTGCCTGTGACCAGGGTGGGACTGAGTTATCTGTGGGGTGAGGCTAGGAGCTGGCCTCCTGGATGTCCGCATTTACCCAGGCAGCAGTGCTGCTCTGGGAGGTCTCTTGTCTCTGGGGAGGTCACCTCTGCAGAGGTCTGCAGTGACAACTGCATGTCACAGAGGCCCTCCGCAGAGGGGTCATGCCGATGTCCCATTTGTTACTCTAGGAGAGCCCCTGTGTGGATTAGGGCCTGCAAGTACCCCCAAACTGAGCCTTTCTGGGGAGATCCAAGTCGGCTTGTTACTTGGCTTTTTGAATAATAGAAATGATGATAATTCAAACCTTCCTCAGAAGCCTTCAAAAAGCAACACACTTTTCTCTGTAAATAATTTAATGACTGTTTAAAAACAACATCGCTGGCCTCAGATGTTGGTGCTTTTGTGCTAACGCAAGGGAGGCAGGCAGTGTGGGCTCAGGGGAGAAAGAAAGCACAGAGCGGGGACCTCTGAAGCCCTGCCCAGCCCTTCTGTTTTGCATTTTTCCCTTCTGTTTCACACTTCTCCAGTGCAAGACAGCGAAGCCCAGCACGTGCTGCCTGGAAAGAAACCGTCTTCCCCTTTGCATCTCATGCCTTACTTCCCAGAGAAGCTGGAAAGTCCTTGTTTTTCATAACATAGTGGTTGCAGTATTTGGACTATATGACAACTAAAGACAAGAACTCTAAACAAAGATTGAACTCCCATGAGTAGGTTATTTTTTCTGGAACATAAGATAGCAATTCTGAAGCTGTTTTTTGTGTCCTCTAGGACTGAACAAATAAATTAATATATTGCAGATGATCAGAGCTGGGTTTCTCACTGCTGGAGAAAGGAGTTACAAATATGGAAAGTGGGGAAGATCACAATGAACCCTATAGCACTGAGGTAAAATTAAAGTTATCAGTGTGAACTCATGATTTATAATATATAGAGACAGGTATAAAAACAGATATAAATGTATGTGTGGTCCCTCTCTATGCATACACACATATGTGTAGATATAACATATTGTATTAATTAACTATGGATTAACAAAACAGATTGCCCCAAATCTTAGTGGCTTAGAACAACAAACATGTATTATCTCCCAGCTTCTATGGACCAGGACTTGAAGGTGGCTTAGCTGGGTGCTTCTGACTCTGGTCTCTCACAAGGATTTGACTGAGCTGTGGGTGGGGCTGTGATCTTAAGAGAAGAAATGAAACCCAGAAGGATCCATTTCCAGGCTCACACTCATGTGGTTGTTGGCCCCAGGCCTCCCTTAACTCCTCGCCAGGGGAAACTCTCTCCAGGGCAGCTCACGAAGGGGCAGCTGAGCACCCTCTGAGTGCGCAAGTGAAAGAGGGTGTGCAAAACAGAAGCCGGGTCTCTTTATAACCTGGTGTCCAAAGTGACAGCCCATGGCTTTTGCCATAGCCCATTCATTAGCATTGAGTCACTCAGTCCATCCCACACTCAAGGGACAGGGTTACACAAAGCATGCATATCAGCAGTCAGGGACCTTGGGGCCATATGTCTACACACATATGCACATACGCATGCATGTCTGTGTGTTTACACACTCATACATTCCCCGGCTCCCTGAATGGGCTTCACAATAACACCTCAATAGCAATGAGCACACCTGTGCTCCAATACTGGTTTCTAAATACCATTCTCCACTAAAAGGAATCCAGGGCTGGGATGGGGAAGTATAAGAAGAGCCTGGAACATCTTACTGTACCAGCAAGTGGGAAACTTTACTTTAGACATGGGAACATGCCAAAAGAACACAGTAGCTGCTTGAAGGGGCTCCCAGTGGCTTTCTCTGGGATTCCTTGAGCATGAAAATAAACGACTACAATGAAGAATTATAACCTTTAGACTTAAATAAAGACCCATGAGTCCACACTGATATAAATACATATGTAAATAAACGCACAGGGGAGGGGGAAAGCTCTTTCTTCCAGTGAAAAGTCCCTATTAAATGTGGAAGGAATGATGGAATCAGAAAATCACCATTTGGCAACCATCAAGAATCTTTGATGAATGCTAAAAGTAGTGGGTAAAAAGTTTGAAGAGTAACAACGTATCTACATAATCTCAAAGTATCTCCAGTGGATACTTATTAATTACAAAGGAGAAATTAGTAACTAGACAGTGGAGAATTCTGGGGAGAACCACCTAAAACAAAGTGCACATCGCCTGTCATGGAACAAATATTTATCCTGAGGCTCTGGATAAAACTTACCAAGAGGAACAAAAGTGCCCAAAGTGCATCATCTGAACCTGATCTGGAGGAAGGATCATCAGACAGCCCGAGCTGAGGGCCATCCTACGAAATAACCCACCTGCGTTCCTCAAAAACGCCAAGGCCACGAAAGACAAGGAAGAACTGAGGAAAGATTTCAGAGGCTGGACACAAGATCTGGCACAGTCCTTCCCTAGCCCCCAGGCCCCGCCCTCAAGTCCGCCCCCATCATCCTCGACCCCGCCCCACACTCCGCCTCCTGTTCCCTCTCACGGCCCCGCCCTCTCAGCCCTGCCCTCCAGGGCCCACCCCCAGCCCTGCTCCCTCTCACTGCCCCGCCCCTCTCCCCGCCCCCTATTCCCTCTCAAGGCCCCGCTCCTCGCTCCCTCCCTGCTCACTCCCACGGCCACGCCCCTGCAGCCCAGCCTTCCAGGCCCCGCCCCCAGCCCTGTTCCCTCTCATGGCCCCACCCCTCGTCCTTTCCCACACTTTCCCTGGCAGCCCCTCTCACCGCCCTAGCGTAAGAAACCAGTGCTGGGGCGCTGCCCAGGAAACCTGTGCCAGCACAGCATGGGGAATCAGAAACTAAAGCCCAGGCTCTGAGCTCTTAGGCTCAGGCGCCTCGTCGTGAAAGGAGGAAACGCAGCCTGCCCCACAGGACTTAATGCCACCGGCGGATGACGGAGCAACAACATGCCCCTCACTTGCTTTTGTGGCTAAGTCTGTTCCATCACTAGGGGTGTTTAGATGCCTCCTTCAAGGCAAGGCAGGGCCCCTGGTCTCCTCCCTATCATGCCAGTGAAGGGCATCGGCCTTGCAATTTGTCCCCAGATTCCGAAAAGGAGGGCTTTTCATAGTGCCGAGCGCCAGCCCTTGCTGTGGCTCGGCACCAGGGCAAGTGCAGCTGGCGCCAAGGCCCGTGCCAGGCTCAATCCACTCACTTCCCTCTGCTTCAACTGGAAATTCGTCTTTTCCTAATAAAAACGCTAGCATGTGACTAACGTACTTTCTCGGGGGGTGGGTAGGGTGGAAGTGCTTTACTTAGGTATTAACCATTCGTTTTTAAAAAGTTGATACAAGGAAATAGCCTCAGTCCAGCCCTGCAAGTTACTGCTGAGTCCTCAGAAATCTTCTAGAACCTATGAGGAGAAACAAGAGGAGTAAGAGCCACTTTGCCTGCAGCCTCTTTCTTGGGAAGCAAGATGAACAAATCCAGCCCTCTCTTTGTTCCAGTCTCTGCTCCACTGTGGCCTCTTCACCAGGGCTCCCTGACTTCCCATCTACCCCAAACCCTGCGCCCTGTTTTCCATAAACCTTCTCCCCCACCTTCTCCCTCTCCCCTCCTCCCCAACCTCGCACCAAAGCCACAGAGGCAGCAGCCCCTTTCAGTTCTCTGCTGGATCCCCTGTGCCTCCAGGAGTGCCTGGCGAGAGCTCAACATCTCCTAATGACTCAGTGGTTTACTCAATCTCCCGGTGGAGCAGCGCCACCTGCTCAGCCCTTGGTAATGCCACCTACAGCAACAGAGCCCTGCAGTCTGCACTTGCCAGCAGGGCAAACACGAAGTAAGCCAGGTTACCCCAGGAGAGGCACTGCTAACCCAGGGAGGAGCCCGGTCTCCGGAATCTGCTCAGACTTAGTGTGCAGGTGAAAGGCAATGGGTGGAGGCCCCTCAGTCAAACTTTCCTCCTTCCCCTCCTGCCACACTCTGAGGCTGAACAATGCCAAGGTCATAACAAACGGCTGAACCCGCCCTGACTCCTTACAGATTGGTCACGCAAGTTTCAATGCAACGATAACCCCATTGCAGGGGAGACCCTGCAGGAGCCACCACCTGTGCTTGTGAAATTAAAAGAGAGCAAGGCTTCCTGTGGTTTGTTCACAAACCCTTCAGAACCGCCCCACGCCCATTAGGTGAGATACTGCCCACTCGTGCTAAATAATCCAGTCCATCAGAAATGGTTATTTTGAAAGCCTCTGTGCTGGATGAGGATGATAGGAGCGCTGGCGCTGGAGATAGAAATCCCACTGAGATTTTAAAAGCGCTCGTCCCCGCTGGGAAGTCTGCATACACTGGCTGAGTGAAGGGACAGTGGAGGTCGTCCTGGAGGTGGACTGCTGGCACTGCCACCATGCCCCCAACCCCTCTGAGCTGTGATTTTCTCATCTCTGAAACAGAAATGGCTTTGAGTGGTTTTGAGCCTTAGCTGGGAGCATATCTGTACAGTATCTGGGAGGTGCTAGATTTAAATGCAATCCTGGTCATTATCAAATATGACTGCCCTGCTGAGGACCCAGCGATTTTTCATCTGTAGCCAGGACCACGTGTCCATGAAGGGCCACGGGGAGGCTGCGGGAAGAAAGTCCAAGAGGAGCAGGCTAAAGGGCAATGGGAAATATTCTGCCAGTTCTGTACTTATTTATTTTTTAAAGAAAGAAATATCTGCTACAAACATGGCCAAGGAAACCTTTGTTCCATCTGGGTGGGGGTTGCTCAGGTGCACATTGTCATGTTATTCTCTGGGTGTTTACGTTGTTTTAGAGCGAGAGGGCTGGGGAAGTGTGGACAGCAAGTGTCAACCCCGAGGAGAAGTCTTCCCCTGAAGGGGAGCCCAGAAATGGTGGGAGCTGGAGTGGAATGAAGGGTCATGGGGTGCTTTAACAATCTGATCTTCTAGAAGGTGTTTACACACACAGGTGGGGGTGATCCACGAGGAGGGGTACAGGAGGGTGCAGGGGGATACCTTGAGAAGGTTGGACCGAGACAAGGAGGGAGGCTGCAAAGACAGGGTGTGACTTTGGTCTGGGAAGACATGGCTCGGGGAAGTGGCTTCTGAATGTAAGAGCTGGTGCACTGCCGGGCGAGGCTCTGTTTACTCAAAGCCCTGTGTCTTGGGCCAAAATTAACAAGCAAACCCCACAATGAAATGAATGATGTGTGGACCAGTTTATCCAGAAGAAACTGCCTGTTTTGTATATATATTTAGAGCAGACAACTCAAACTCTCATTCCCACAGCTACATGTGGCCCACATATGGGCTTGGTTTGACCCTTTTATAAAAACTACATTTAGCTGCCATTATTAACCAAGAGGAAGATTATACTTATGGCTTCTCTTGAAAGCCCTCAGGATGTGGGAACGCTGGCTGGTGTCCCAGCACGGCTGCAGGTGGCAGCGGGTTCCCACATCTGCACTGACAGCTCCCTGGGACCTGCCTTTGCCTGGCTCCTATGGGCACCTGTGGGCCCCACCTGGGGCAGCACCTGCGTGCCTGAAACTCTTCATGTGGGAGAATCAAACAAGCCTGCCAGCCAGAGCACAAGCCGCCCAGCCTCATATGCAGAAAGGACGAAAAGCCACAATCACTCCTTCCGGCTCCACCCTCCCACCCGCTCACTCCACTGCCACTGCCAATGGTCCTGGCCTCGGTCCACCTGGCCATTTCTGGGTGGTTCCGCTGAGAGTCCTGCTCTGGCTTCTCAGGGATACTCTCAGGTCACATCACATGATGCAGCCTCCTGCCCCTAGCTGCAGAGAGCACAGGTAGGAGGGCCCAGCTGAGGGTCACCTCGGTCCCATCTTGTGGAGCGTCACCTGCAAAATGAGGACAATGATGGCCCTCTCGTCTGCCCCACAGGCTGGTGTGAGAGCCTAGTGACATCATGCATGGAAGAGCTTTGAAACCTAGTGTCCTCTGCTTCATCATCCCCGTCCTCAGGAAGGTGACAGGGCTGGCTTGCAGGAAATGCTGGAGGTGGTCGCAGCCTACCTGTCTCCTGGGCCGGGGTTCCCTTTCCCTCCGGGTTTCTAACTCTCTTCTCTCCCAGGGGCTCTCCTCTGGGGACACCAAGAGACCCTCCTATAGACTAGAGTCCAGGAAACAGAGCTGGATCTTTAAAGACAGTGATATTTTTCTTTGTGCTTTCTTTTTTAAAAAATCGAGATATGATCCACATACCCTAAAATTCAGCTTTTAAAGTCTGCAGTTCAGCGTTTTACATATAGTTCTAAGACTGTGAAACCATCACCCCTACCTAATTCCAGAGCACTTTGATCACCCCTAAAAAAAAGCCTGTAACCATTAGCAGTCACTCCTCACTCCTCCCTGACCCCGCCCAGCTCCCGGCAACCACAAATCCACTTTCTGTCTCTATGGATATGCCTATTCTGGGCACTTCATATGAATGGAATCATTCAATGTGTGGCCTTTTGTGTCTGGCTCCTTTTGCTCAGCGTCATGTTTTCAAGGGTCATCCAGGTAGTGCAGCTCAGGACTTTACTCCTTTCTATGCCTCTGTAATATTCCATTACATGAATTCATCAGTTGATGAATTTGGGTTGTTTCCACTTTTGGCTATTGTGAAAAGTGCTCTTAATAAGACATTTTTTCTTTTCTTTTCTTTTCTTTTTTTTTTTTGAGACAGAGTCTCGCTCTGTCACCCAGGCTGGAATGCAGTGGCGTGATCTCCGCTCACTGCAAGCTCCACCACCTCCTGGGTTCACGCCATTCTCCTGCCTCAGTCTCCTGAGTAGCTGGGACTACAGGCGCCCGCCACCACGCCCGGCTAATTTTTTTGTATTTTTAGTAGAGATGGGGTTTCACCGTGTTAGCCAGGATGGTCTCCATCTCCTGACCTCGTGATCCGCCCACCTTGGCCTCCCAAAGTGCAGGGATTACAGGTGTGCACCACCGTGCCTGGCGTTTTTTTTTTTTTTTTTTTTTTTTTTTGAGACAGAGTCTAGCTCTGTTGCCTAGGTTGGAGTGCAGTGGCGTGATCTTGGCTCACTGCAACCTCCACCTCCTGGGTTCAAGCGATTCTCTGCCTCAGCCTCCTGCATAGCTGGAACTACAGGCGCCCGCCACCATGACTGGCTACTTTTTTTTTTTTTTTTTTTGTATTTTTTAGTAGAGAAGGGGTTTCACCATGTTGGCCAGGCTGGTCTTGAACTCCTGACCTCAGGTGATCCACCTGCCTCGGCCTCCCAAAGTGCTGGGATTACAGGTGTGAGCTGCCGTGCCCAGCCAACATTTTTTCTTTTTATAGTGAATAGAAAATAAGGCTAGGAAGAAAGGAAGGAAATTCATTAACTTGTTCATTTTGTGGTTGTGGGAGAGGATACAGACTTTTTCTTTACTTTCTTCATTGTTCATGTTGTGTTTTTAATTTTGTAAAGACTAACATAGCTTATTTTAAAAAACAGGAAAAGGAGAATGTGCCGAGGGTCACCCAGCCAATACCAGGATGCCTCAGTCCAAAGTCTCCCCAACTATGGCCAGTTCCGAGTCCAGCCTCATAGTTACATCTTTGGCATTTCTGCAGCATCACTGATATTTTCATTTTCCAATGGCACTGCTGGTTATCATTCCATCATTTAGGACATATGCATATTTAAGCTGCAATTGCAAATAATGGAGTCAGAGGGTGTGTCTCTAATGCTAACAGTCATAATTAAGAGCAATAAAAAGATCACAAAATGGAAGAAAGTCGTATCAGAATGCAAACAGTAGATTTTGTCAACATTGTTGGAGTTTTACTGTGAAAATGTGAACACATGCCCGTTTGTTTTTGGAGTTTTCATTGCAGTTGTCATTACATGATTTACAATCCAATCACATGTGTTGATGTCCTAATTCAAGGTGGTGCTGGCCAGATACCAGGAACACTTGTCGATTTTGCCTCCTGCCAGGCCACCCTCATCACGGGTAATGGGGTTGCTGATTTTTTGGGCAGAATGCAGGGTGTTACTAGTTAGCCCTGACCTGGTTAGTGCAAATATTCAATTAGGAGAACAAAACCAAACAAAAACAGAAGAGCTGCAATGCAGACCCTGAATTATCCAGGCTGGCCACACAGACAGCAGCCAGGGTCAGGCTTTTGAACCTTTGATATCTGCTTCTCATTTTTTTTTCACTACTGACAGAAAAGGTACCCTGGACCCACAGCCAAGGCCTCACACTTGGAGAAAGACCCCAGGCCCAGACTGATGGGTGTGCAATGTTCTGCAGTGAAGACCTGTGGGACTAACTCATACGATCACTGATCTCTGACCGTTCCCAGGAGAAAAGCAAAGGAAAATAGTCTGGGTACTGGATTTTGTAATTCTCTCACCCTTCAGAGAACTGCCTTCACACTGGTCACAAACAAGTGCTGTCACAAGCAGATAACTCCAGCGAGGGCATCTGCTGGACCTGAAGAAAAGGGTCGGACCGCTGGTGAACACCTGGGGGCTGTGGGGAGAACCATGGGGCATCAGCCCAGGTTGGGAGGAAGGGAGGGGAGGAGAGGGAGAGCAGTGAGGTTGGCCTCTAGCCCCTCAGGTGGAGCCAGCACAGCAGGGAGCTCCTGCGAGGCACGCACCTACTGGCGTCAGACTCCACTGCTCCCCATTTCCATGGTCACGCAGAGATAAGCCAGGCAAGTGCTTCTAACACAACCTGCGCCTTGCAGATGTGTGCAGCCCCCTTCCCCATCACAGAGGGGACCCAGGCATGGCCCTGGCTTTTTGGCATCATGCTTTTTCTAGGGGTGGTGACCAGGGACATGATGTGCCCTGTAAATGGGCAAGGCCCTGGTTTCTGGGTGCATGTGGGTGCTCAGGTCAGCATCCCCACCTCTCCTAGCAGGGGCCCCAGGGGCTGAGTGGTGCCAGCACTCCTCCCTGTCTCCTCCCCTTGGGCCCTGCTCCTAGGTGGAACCCGGCCCAGAAACTTGCTTCTAGAAAGGGGCCCACAGATTCTGTGCCAGCGTTCTTCAAAGCATTCCTCTGCTGGTCCAAGTGAGGTTGTTAAAAACGTAGATATATGACAATGTATGCAATGGCAGGAAATATTTGCAAATCATATGTCTGATAAGGGATTAATATTAAAAATATATTAATATTTAGAACACCCTACAACCCAGTAACAGCAAACAAATGAACAAACTGATTAAAAAATGGGTAAAGGACTTTACACATTTCTCCAAAGAAGATGTATGAATGGCCAACAAACATGAAAAGATGCTCAACATCACTCATCTTAACTGGAGAAATAAAAATTAAAACCACAGTGAGATACCACCTCATGTCCATTAGGATGAACACTCTGAAAAAACAGGAAATAACAAGTGCTGGCGAGGATGTGGAGAAATTGGAAAACTTGTTTACTGCTGGCAGGAATGTAAAAGGGTACAGCCACTGTGGAAACCAGTATGGCAGTTCCTCGAAAATGAAACGCAGGATTATCCTATGATCCAGCAGTTAAGCAGGTCTCAACAGGGATTTCTTTTTTTTTTTTTTTTTTTTTTTTGAGACAGAGTCTTGCTCTGCCCCCCAGGCTGGAGGGCAGTGGTACGATCTTGGCTCACTGCAAGCTCCACCTCGTGGGTTCACACCATTCTCCTGCCCCAGCCTCCTGAGTAGCTGGGACTACAGGTGCCCGCCACCACGCCCGGCTAATTTTTTGTGTATTTTTAGTAGAGACAAGGTTTCACCGTGTTAGCCAGGATGGTCTCCATAACCCACAGGCCTCGGCCTCCCAAAGTGCTGGGATTACAGGCGTGAGCCAGTGCACCTGGCCTCAATAGGGATTTTTACACTTGTGTTCATAGCAGCATTATTCACAATAGCCAAGAGATAGGAGTAAGCCAGATTTTCATTGACAGATGAGTGGATAAACAAAATGTGATCTATCCACACAGTGGAATATGATTCAGCAGGAAGGGTATTGTGACACATACCACAACAGGGATGGACCTTGAGGACATGGTGCTAAGTGAAATAAGTCAGTCACAAAAAGACAATTGCTGTGTGATATGCAGTACCTAGAGCAGTCAAACTGAGAGAGACAGGAAATGGAATGGTGGCCACCAGGCACTGGTGGGAGGGAGGAACAGGTAGAGTTTCCCTCTTCTAAGATGAAAAGAGTTCTGGGGATTGGTTGCACAACAATGTGAATGTACTTAACACAACCTGTACATTTAAAAATTGGCAAGATGGTAAATTTTATGTTATGTGTATTTTACCACAGTTAAAACAACATTTTAAACTGGAAATGCAGATATCTGGGCTCCACTCTAGTCCTTGTGAGAGGTGAAGCCCACTGGGCTTCTCAGTGGGGTGGGGACTTGGGGAATTTTTCTGTCTAGCTAAAGGATTGTAAACACACCAATCAGCGCTCTGTGTCTAGCTAAAGGTTTGTAAACACACCAATCAGCACTCTGTAAAAATGCACCAGTCAGCACTCTGTGTCTAGCTAAAGGTCTGTAAACACACCAATCAGCACTCTGTAAAAATGGACCAATCAGCACTCTGTAAAATGGACCAATCAGCTCTCTGTGAAATGGACCAATTAGCAGGATGTGGGTGGGGCCAAATAAGGGAATAAAAACTGGCCACCCTAGCCAGCAGGGTCAAGCTGCTATGTCCTGTTCCAGGGTGGAGGTTTGTTCTATTGCTCTTTGCAATAAATTTTGCTGCTGCTTATTCTGTGTGTGCACCACTTTTAAGAGCTATAACACCCACTGCGCAGGTCTGCGGCTTCACACTGGAAGTCAGAAAGACCACAAACCCACCAGAAGGAAGAAACTGCAGACACATCTGAACATCCGAAGGAACAAACTCTGGACATGCCAGACTGAGGGAATATGGTGGGCATTTCACGCTAAGTCCCCTTGGGATTTGGGGGCAATCATGTGAGATTAACCATACGTGCTGCACTCAGCTTCCTGCTATCTGTGGGGGCCTTCCAAGCCAAGGTTTCAAAAAATGTTAAGTTCATCGTGTTGGGGGCATGCGCCAGAGGAGGTGACCTGACCGGAGTGTTAGCACCTGGACACCTAGGAGGAGATCAGCGTCTGCCCACCAGAAGTCTGTTGGCAAAAGTACCTGGAAGATGGGTGAGCTGGCGGGATGCAGTTGGGCTCCCAGTGGTTTCTTGGGTGATGGGCAGGGCTAGATTGAGGGTGAGGCAAGTGAGGCACTCATCTGGGGTATCAGAAATCCGGTAATTAGGATTAGTGACATTTAATGCCGTATTTTTAAAAAATAAAAATCAATGCAGGAAATTCATGATGAACACAGTATGGAAACTGAAGACAGGCTGGTGTTGTTTGTCTTATGGTCTTGCATTATTGTGCAATAGGAGTGGTCATTTCCAGGCAGCTCATAATTCTCTGGCCGTGCGGCGAGCGTGTCCCCAACTGGGTGGGTTTCTGAGGGTTAACAATGGTGGGCCAACATGTCGGGTAATGGGAGGCTTTATATATAGTCAATGTTTTTTTGGTTGTAGAAGGTTCATTAACTTGTCTCACTTGGTTCAAAATCCGGGAGGAAATTTGGTAAGTGTCTATGAAGTATATATTGCTCCTTCCTCCACAGAATTCAGTAGGAGTTGGCTTGGTGCCTATAACAGGTCATTGGTGACTATGGCCTGCTGACCTTGTGCTGGCCGACATCACTGCTGGAGAACAGTGGGGAGGCCTGTGTGCAACCACACATTTTTTGGGCTGTGGTGAATGGGGGACCGAGACAGGCCTCAGAGGTGCCTGGGGTGCTGTAACTCGAGGAGGCCGGGGGTCATTGGCTGGGTGGAGTGTGTAATTGATGAGAAGGGCCAGCTGCCCTGGGACGCTTCACCGCATGGTTGAGGAAGCTCCAGGGCCCACACTTGCACCACCTCTGCAATGCCTGGAGCTTGCTTTAGATATAGATTAGTATCATTTTCCTCAATATGGTGTCCCCAAAATGCGTAAGCTTTGGGTCCCAGAACACCGCGGAATGCACTCCTGCCTGCCCCTGTGAAGGGACACCTGTGCCGTGTGGTGCACAGGGAGCTGATGTCACCTGGGGCAGATGATCCTGGACTGGCCTGGAGCACCGTGTCAGGGTGGGAAGTGACTATGGTGTGTGTGTGTGTGTGTGTGTGTTTTTTCTTTGCTTAAAATTTAAAACAAATAAATGAAAAAACCCTAGACTAATATGTGCTCAGTGGAACAAATTGGAAGTATACGGAGATATTGAAACAAAAAAGTGATTTTTTTTTTTTCCCTCTGCAACCTTAGCCCCCAATGGTAACCTGCGTGAACACTCTGGTGCATTCCCTTCAGCTATTTTCTCCTGCTTCTCAACACACATGCTCTTGTTAAGGACTTTTTAAAAGGAAACATTAGCAACAATTATGGGAGTCTTTTTGAGTCATTACACAGAGAGCTTCCTCACCCTTCAACCAGCTGCATGGTGTTCCCCAGTGTGGCTGTCCCCGGCCTTCTTGCTTTCTAGGAGTGATTCCATGTGATATTTTCCATATGAAACTGCACCCTGGGGCCGGGCGCAGTGGCTCACGCCTGTAATCCTAGCACTTTGCGAAGCCGAAGCAGGCAGATCTCACGAGGTCAGGAGTTCGAGGCCAGCCTGGCCAACATGGTGAGACCCCATCTCTACTAAAAATACAAAAATTAGCCAGGTGTGGTGGTGGGCGCCTGTAATGGCAGCTACTCGGGAGGCTGAGGCAGGAGAATCACCTGAACCTGGGAGGCGGAGGTTGCAGTGACCCAAGATTGTGCCACTGCACTCTAGCCTGGGCAACAGAGAGAGACTCCATCTCAAAAAAAAAAAAAAAAAAAGGAAGAAACTGCACCCTGGAAAAAAAAAATCTTCCCAACAGGCCTGAATGGTGCCGGAAACCTTTACTATTAAGGTCATTTCTTTGGGTTTAAGCTTTTAAAGGTTCTCTTAAAGTAAAAACACAGTATAAACAGTGTGGTGGAAGGAGAACTTTGGATTTAGACGTACCTAAGTCAGCTCCCAGATCCACCATCTCTTTTCTTTATAACTTTGGCCAACTTACTTAACTTGCGTGAGTCTTGATTAGCTTGTCTATGACATGGGGTAATGAGGCTGATTTTTCATGGTTTCTGTAAGGATTAAGTGTGATTCAGTGTGTACAACTTCAAGCCCAATGTCTAGCAGAGATTGGATTCAGTAAACGATTTTCAAGTTTCTTAAGCATTAGCTGGTTTAAAAAAAAAAAAAAAGTGCAAGGAGGATAAGAGTTCTGCTTCTGTTTCAATGGCTGGGATCTGCTGGGTAGGTTGAGGGGACTCATGATATTGTCTGCAATTCTCTCATCCATGGCCAAGGAAGCAGGAGGCCAGTGGGATGGCAGAGCTGAGAGTGAAACCCGGGCCTCACCCGCTGTCCTGGAGAATGGGACACAGTGAGACAGAAACCCTTCACTCCAGAACTCACAGCCCAATCATCAGCCCTAACAGTGCTGGACGTAAGTCTTGGTTTGTGTTTTTCCAAGGCTTTTGCAAGTATTTGCCCACTCTGCCCTTTGTGGACAATGTCACCATCCCTGTTAAATGCACTTCTGGGGCTGCTGGGGACCAGCACGCACATGTGAAGTCAGTGAGCGCGCCTCAGGTTTAGCAGGTTGGCCAGTTCGCAGCAGTCGGCTCTGAGGGATGAAGACCCAGGATGGGGCAGATCGGAAGGGCAGGGAAAGGCACTGGCGGGCACTCCTGAAGGGCTGGACTTGTGAGCAGCAGGGGTTGCTCCTGGCAGGCAGGCCAGGTGGGAGTGGTCCTGCAGAGAAGGATGGGGAGTGGCACATGGTGGCGAGGGCGGGCGAGACCCCCCAAAGGGGTTCATATGTACGCTGTGTTCCTCTGGGACTGTCCTAACCCAGTGTGGTCTGCGGTGACTGGTGACTCATGGTCAGTGTCTGGGCTGCTCGTATATTTATAGTTCCCACACATCTCACAACTCAGCTTGTAAAACTTGGGAGGGTTATGGGGAAAAAAAATAATCTTCAAAAGTTCCGTGGGGCCTGTGTAACCTGGACCACTTTGAATGTCACACAAAAAGCCCAGCATGCACGTGGCTCAACGGTTAGCTTGCAGAGCCCTCTTAAACGTGGTGGGCTCCGCCGGCTCCAGATGTGTCAAGGGGACTCAGCCCCTCGGAGCTCCCAGGTGGGTCAGGAGGGGCCGGGATGAGGGAGAAGGTTTTTCTCTCTGGAAGATTAGGAGGCTCTTGAGGGGTGGGGTAAGGTGGGGCATTGGCTTAGCCCTGCGGGCTGAGAGGATTGGTCCAGGCGGGAGCTCTGGGGAAAATGCTCTTGGGAGTGGGAACAGCAGGGGAAGGCAGAGTGCGGGGTCTCATTTCTTTACTGTGGTGACCACCGTGACTGTCCCACAGAATAAAGGTGTTGTATGTGTGCGTTGTAAGTCTGCAGAGACCGCCAGCTCTCCTGGTTTTACAAATGAAGAAACTGGGGCTATGGAGGAGTCAGGGTTTTGGTAGGGGCCCTGGGAGGCGAGTGGCACCAAGAGAGAAGATGGAGCATCACAGTGGAGCCACCAGCCCAGGCCGGCCACGCGGCCAGGCAGCCAGGCCCAGACCCCCAGCCCTGTCCCTCGTTACTCAGGGTCTCCTTTGGCAGATTCAAAATGTTTTCTCCAAAATGGGCATTTGCTTTTGAGCCTCCCCCTTTGAGGAGGACAGAAAACGATTTCTCATTGTCTCAGGAAGTGGAGCAGGCGCATCCTCCACAGCCCAGCACTTCCACACTGAGGTTTACTCCAGATATACTTGTGCATGTATGTATGTTCCAGGAGACCGCACTGTTCGTAAACACTCAACAGAGAGCCGCCTAGATGCCCAGCCGCGGTAGCATGTACGAGTACATTGCCGTCTAGTCCCGCTGGAATATCACACAGCAGCGAGAACAGACAAACTCCAGCTACCATATGGGTGACTCCTCAAACACAGCACAGAAGAAAAGAATTGAGTTGTCAAAGATACACACAGTGTGATTCCATTTGTATAAAGTTCAAAAGCAGGTGAAGCTAAACAATGCATTATTTAGAAATACAGATGAAGTTCAAAATAAAATAATAAGAGCCCAGGCGCAGTGGCTCACACCTGTAATTCCAGCACTTCGGGAGGCCAAGGGGGGCAGATCACCTGAGATCAGGAGTTCGAGACCAGCCTGGCCAACATGGTGAAACCCTGTCTCTACTAAAAATAAAAAAATTATGTAGGTGCGGTGGCACACACCTGTAGTCCCAGCTACTCAGGAGGCTGAGGCAGAAGAATTACTGTAACCCAGGAGGTAGAGGTTGCAGTAAACTGAGATCGTGCCACTGCACTCCAGCCTGGGCGACAAAGTGAGACTTTGTCTCAAAAATAAATAAGAAAAGCCCCAAAGAATCCACAAAAAAAGCTATTAGAGCTAATAAACTAATATAGCAAAAGTGGAGGGTGAAAGATCTCCACACAAAAATTGGGTATACTTCTGTACAGCAAAAACAATTCAATTTATATCATCAAAAATCAGAAAGTATCTAGAAATAAATTTAACCAAAGAGGTGAAAGGCTTGTACAAGGAAAGCAACAAGACCTTGCTAAAAGAAATTAAAGAAGACATAAATAAATAAATAAATAGAAAGACATCCTGTGTTCAAGAATTGCAATGGGCTAAATGGACAGAGCAATTTTTTTTTCTTTTTTTGAGATGGAGTCTTGCTCTGTTGCCAGGCTGGAGTGAAGTGGCATGATCTCGGCTTACTGCAGCCTCTGCCTCCCAGGTTCAAGTGATTCTTGTGCCTCGGTCTCCAGAGTAGCTGGGACTACAGACATGTGCCACCATGCCCAGCTAATTTTTTTTTTTTTAGTAGAGATGGGGTTTCATCATGTTGGCCAGGCTGTCCTCCGACTCTTGACCTCAAGTGATCCGCCCACCTCGGCCTCCCAAAGTGCTGGGATTACAGGCATGAGCCCCACACATGGCCGACAAAGCAATCTTGGGAAAAAGAACAGTTAGAGGGCTCACATTTTCTGATTTCCAAATTTCAAAGCATCACTAATCAAAGAAGTATGGTAGTAGCATAAGGCCAGACATGCAGTCCAATGGAATAAGACTGAAATTTCAGAAGTAAGTCCATGTATCTATGGCCAACCAATTTTTTGCAAAGGTGCTAAGACAATTCAATGGGGGAAAAGACAGTCTTTTCGACTAATAGTGCTTGAAAAATTGGATATTCACATGCAAAAGAATGAATTTGGATCCCTACTTCACACTCGCTATAAAAATTAACTCAAGATGGATCAGACTAAACTGTAAGAGCTAAAACCATAGAACTCTTAAAAGAAAATATATGTGTCAATTTTCATTATCTTCATGACCAATAGATTTATATATGTGATACCATAAGCCTGAACAACAAAAGAAAAAGCAGGTAAGTTGAACTTCATTAAAATCAAAAACTGTTCATCAAATTTATCAAAGGACATTATTAAGAAAGTTAAAAAAACAAAAACACACCACAGCCTATAGAATGGAATACAATATTTGCAAATCAAATCTAACAAGGGTCTAATATCCAGAATATATAAAAGAACTCTTCCAACTCAACAACCAAAAGACAACCTGATTAAAAACTGGGCAAAGGACTTGAATAGACAATTCTCCAATGAAGATATACAAATGGCCAACAAACACATGAAAAGATGCTCAACATCTTTAGACATTAGGGAAAAGCAAATCAAAACCATAATGAGGTGCCACTTTACTCCTACTAGGATGATTATAATAAGAAACATCCCAAAATAAAAAATAGTAACCAGTGTTTGCAAGGATGTGGAGTAATTGGAACCTTTAGACATTGGTGGTGGAAATGTAAAATGGTAGAGTCACTTTGGAAAATGATTTGGCAGTTCCTCAGAAAGTTAAAGGGAGAATTACCCTATGACCCAGCAATTCTACTCCTAGGTATATACACAAGGTAAGTGAAAACAGACTCAAATAAACATGTAGCATTGCAGTACCATTCATAACAGCCAAAAGGTGGCAACAGCTCACATGTCCATCAGTGGATGAACGGACAAACAAATTGTAGTATATGTTATACAAACAAAATAGTATTATTTAGCCACATAAATGAATGAAGTTCTGAAGCATGCCACAACATGGGTGAACCTTGGAAACACGATGCTAACTTAAAGAAGCCAGGCACAAAAGGTGACATATGTATGATTCCATTTAGATGAAACATTCAGAATAGATAAATCCATACAGACAAAGCACAAACTAGTTTCCAGGGGCAAAGCCACGGGGAGGGGAAATGGGGAGGAATTGCTTAATGGGTAGGGGGTTTTACTTTGTAGTGTTGGAAGTAAGGACAGAGAGACAAGGTAGTTGCACGACCTTGTGACTATACTAAATACCACTCAATTGGTCACTTGAAAGTGGTCAATTTTATGTGACACAAATTTCATCTCAATAAATTATTCAAAAACACGGCTGGGCATAGTGGCTCACGCCTGTAATCCCAATACTTTGGGAGGCTGAGGCGGGTGGATCACCTGAGGTCAGGAGTTCGAGATCAACCTGGCCAACATGGTGAAACCTCGTCTCTACTAAACATACAAAAATTAGCGGAGTAGCCAGCTACTCGGGAGGCTGAGGCAGGAGAATCACTTGAACCTGGAAGGCAGACGTTGCAGTTAGCTGAGATCACGCCACTGCACTCCAGCCTGGGCAACAGAGTGAGACTCCATCTCTAAATAAATAAATAAATAAATATAAAAAATATGTAAACCTCAAAACTAAACTAAATGAAACATAAAGAAAAGCCAGGGGCCAGGCGTATTGGCTCACACCTGTAATCCCAGCACTTTGGGAGGCTGTGGTGGGTGGATCTCTGGAGGTCAGGAGTTCCAGACTGGCCTGGCCAACATGGTGAAACCCCATCGCTACTAAAAATACAAAAAACAGCCAGGCGTGGTAGTGGGTGCCTGTAATCCCAGCTACTTGGGAGGCTGAGGCAGGAGAATCACTTGAACCTGAGAGGTGGAGGTTGCAGTGAGCCAAGATAGCTTCACTGTACTTCAGCCTGGGCGACAAGAGCAAAACTCTGTCTCAAAAAAAATAAAGAGAAGAAAAGGAAGGAAGGGAAGGGGAGGGAAGGGAAGAAAGAAAAAGAAAGGGAAAAAGAGAGAAAGAAAAGAAAGAAAGAAAGAGAAAGAAGGAAAGAAAGAAAAAGAAAGAAAGAAAAAGAAAAAGGAAGAAAGAAAGAAAAAGGAAGAAAGAAAAGAAAGCAAGCGAGCAAGCAAAGCCAGGAACGAGCCCCGCAGAAGTCAGGCAGCGCTGCCTCTGGGAGGGAAGGAGTGCAGTGGGAAAGGGCCCCATATGAGAACACAGGGATCTGCTTTATCATTCTCTAAACTGTGTGCAGACGTCTTACACACTTTTTAAAATACTTTATTTAGCAATAACATAAAAGAATAAACAAAAAGAGGAGAGAGAAGCAGAATCTCATAGCTTTGGATGCATGCGTGTCCCCATCTCCTTCTCCCATCACCGGGTCTACCCTGATTGTCTGGGAACCTGAGGATTCCAGCAAGGATCTTGGGGCCTCTCAACAGCTCCCCTTCCTGCTTTGGCCAATGTCACCTGGCAGCTCACTCAGAAGAGCATAGCAGTTGGGAAGGTGTTGTGTTAAGGAGCTCCCCTCATTGCCTGAGTGCCTGGTCTGGTTGTCAGGGGCTAGGCGGGTGCAGCCAGTGTCCACAGGAGAGAGGCGAAAAGGCTTAGGGCCAGCCTCCTGTGCCTGCCTGGTTCCCACAGGTAGTACCCTCTCCTTTCCAGATACTCTCTGTCCTTTACTACCCATCCAGGTCCCTGCCCTCGAGCTTCCTCTAGCAGGGCTCCCACAGTCCAGGGAAGTGCCTCACCAGAGTGCCCAGGCACTAGGCCTGTGAGGTGTGGGCATCTGGGTACCCAAGCCTCTTGGCCCTCAAGGACTGTGATGTTTGCTGGGGCCACCAGGGTGGGGAAAGGGTGCACATCAGCAGGAGTGAGGGGAGGGCGGGTGGAACCCTAGGCTTTCACCATAGCTCAGCATGACGGTGGAGGCTGCCAGCACGGGAATCAGACTGCCGGGCCCCTTGCTGCTCTGCTTTTTTACTATGATAACATTTAATGAATGATCCATATTCATGAAAAGTAGCCAAAGAGCAATTCTACAAATAAAAGAGTTGGGGTCTTTTCTGAGTGTTTTCTGCTGACCTAGACAAGGTGTGTGGTCGATTTGCTTGTCTGCCCGATACAGGCCTGCCTTCCAGCGGCAGCAGGCAGCTGTCACCCACCCACCCAAGACCACATCCACCAAAGGCATTGGCAGCAATCGCCACCCTTCGGGCCATGGAACTGAGCATTTAGGAACCATGGAGGGTATCCAGTGCAACTCTGCTTTTACCTCTAAGGGAACAAGGTCCAAACCCCAAGGCGGATGGGTGGCTGGCTTGGCTAAGAACTGGCTTGCCTCTCAGAGCAAAGGGTGCATACCTGTCTTTGACCCAGCACTTCCACTTCTACAGATCTATCATCTGGAAATACTTTTGCATGTAAATAGGCAATGTGTGGATGTTTGTTGCAGTGTATTTTAAACTAAGTGAAAAATTGGAAACCTCCACTTTTGTGTGAGTCTACCTTGGGGACTGATTAAAACAATTAATGATATACCAAATCATGGACTATGTAACCATGAAGAAGACTAACATAGAACTCTAAAGTATAAACATCTCCATTATGAATTTAAAAAAAATTGTAGTAAAATCTTTCCAGCATGATCCAGCTCTACAAGAACAAACTTCCCGATATTCGAGAGCGGAGCTGTCCTGCATGGTAGACCCTGGTAACCTGAGACTGTTGTGCCCCTGATATGTGGCCAGGGTGAATGGAGACACGCTGTGAGTGTGAGATGGCACGCTAGTGTTCACTGTGACATGAGAGCTGAAAACGAGGTGTGTAGCAGGATTTCAAAGACTTAGAACAACAAAGACAGACATAAAATACCTCACTACGTGTTTGGTATTGACTGCATGTTGAAACAATCATATTTTAGATACATCGTGTTAAATGAATTATAGAATTAAAGTTAATTTCACTTATTTGTTTTTAATTTTTTGTTAAGTGGCTACTGCACAGTTTGAAATTATATCTGTGGCATATGTGCTATTTCTATTAGGCAGCAGAGGTCTAGAATAATACACATTAGGCCAGGCGTGGTGGCTCACGCCTGTAATCCCAGCATTTTGGGAGGCTGAGGTGGGCAGATCACCTGAGATCAGGAGTTTGAGACCAGCCTGTTCAACATGGTGAAGCCTCATCTCTACTAAAAGTACAAAATTAGCTGGGCATGGTTGCGGGCGCCTGTAATCCCAGCTACTTGCAGGGGAATCGCTTGAATCCAGGAGGCAGAGGTTGCAGTGCGCTGAGATCATGCCATTGCACTCCAGCCTGAGAACAGAGTGAGACTCCGTCACGAAAAAAAAAAAGAAGAATACGCATCAAACACTAAGCATGGTCGGCAGCATGGGAGAGAGGGGATCAGGAGGAGTGTGTAAACAGGACTTCACTTGGCTCTTCTGTGGGGTTTTACAACTTTATATATTCATGTAGTATGCTTTTTAATGATTAACAAACAAAAAAGGGCACTGTGGCCATGATTCCTGAGCAGCAAGCTTTCCACCTCACCATGCCTGCAGAATTTTCCCACTCCTGTGCCCTGTCTCCAGGAGAGCCAGGGCCACCTGCCAAGAGCGTTACCCCTACCTTAAGGCATTTCAGGCATTCCCCACCCTGGGGGAGCAGACACAGGATGGATAAGTTGTGATGAGGGAGGAGGATACCTGTGCTTGCCACTTTCACGGTGGGGGCAGACGGGGGGCCAGGGGTTGGGGGAATGGGAGCCAGAAGCCGTGAGGGAGGAGGGGACAAGGTGCGCAGCAACAAGAGGGTCTTAGCAGCGGGGGAGGGGAGTACTGTGGCCTGATGTTAACTTGTTTTCTTAAAGTCAGCTCTAGCATTGTAACTGCATTTTTCCCCACTTAGCAATTGAAGATACAGTTTCTGAAAAGCAGTGAGATAGATACTAATAGGTGCTTTCTACAAGAGGCTGGGAAAATTGCTCCTGGCATGATGGGCATCTGGGGTAACAGACCAATCTGTTTCCTAGACTCTGCCTGCTCCCAATGGATGCTGTAATTCCTTCACCCATGGCTGAGTCTAACCTCAGAGCTTGCGAAAGAGGAGAATGGCAGATACTGACCCATCAGATACCTCTGCATATCACTGAGGGCAACAGGTCTCTTGCTACTGTCTACTTAATGGAGGTTTTAAGACATTGAATCCCCTTAATCTCTAGGTCACGGAAGGCTTGGGGGTATTGAGTCCTCTTATTCCCCTGGCTGAAGTCTTCCATTTTCCCAGGTACTGCATTTACACACACACACAGACACACACACACAGACACACACAGACACACACACACACACACACACACGCAAATTATAGGACATCTTCCAAACATTTTCAACCAAAGCCAAAGCCTATTTTCTAAAAACATCTACTGCCCCCAGTAAGAGGATTTTAGGTTGATAGAAAATCTGTTTTGTTTTCACTTAGTTCAGAATGAAGATGACTCGCATCTTAAAATGCCTGAGTGTCATTTCACTTCTTGTGCTTGTCAACTTTACAGAGCAAATAAATGAGGTTGCACAGAGCCAAACCAAACACAACTCCAAACTTCTCCCAGAAAATAATAAAACATAGACAGTTACAGCAAACACCTTCAACAGGAGCAAACACCTTCAATTACATTTTTTGGGGTCTAAAAAAATACACTGCAGAGAATAGCCAATTTATGTTATAAATATAATTGCAAATGCCATGAATTAAAACTGCTGCTGGATAGTTCAAAACAATGGCGTTTTGAGAACATGACCAAAGGCAGTCTTTTCCAAAATCAAACCCATATTCATCAAGTGCACTCAGAGAGAGGCAGAGCTCCATTCTTAATTCCTCCCTAAATATCTGATTCAGACAGAGAAAATGTGCCTCATCTTCCTTCTCCATTCTCAGTTCCTATCCCTTGTTAACCCAAACACAATTTCTGCAAATTTTTCCTTCCTTCCTTCCCCGCTTCCCCACTTCCCCCCTTCCTCCCTTCCTTCCTTCTTTAATGGAGTCTCACTCTGTCACCCAGGCTGGAGTGCAGTGCCGCAATCTCAGCTCACTGCAACCTCCACCTCCTGGGTTCAAGTGATTCTCCTGCCTCAGCCTCCTGAGTAGTTGGGACTACAGGTGTGTGCTACCACGCCCAGCTAATTTTTGTATTTTTAGTAGAGTCAGGGTTTCACCATGTTGACCAGGATGGTCTCTCTCTCTTGACCTGTGATCCGCCCACCTCAGCCTCCCGAAGTGCTGAGATTACAGGTGTGAGCCACTGCCCCCGGCCCTGCAAATATTTTCATTCCTCCTTACCTCCCCCACTACTTCTGCTAATTTTTGCTAAGGTTTTAAAAAACATACACATTGTATACATGCACCAAAATATCACACGTACCCCCAAAATATGCACAACTATGGTGTATCAATAAAAAGTACAAAAGATATATTTTCTGGGAAAAAAAGGAAAATGAATTTGTGATAGAAAATGATTAAAGAAAAAGAAAAATGTAGAAATGTACAAAGGAATAAACAAACACCACCCATAAGGCCTCCATCCTAAAACGACTGATATTTCCGTGTATTTCTAGGCTTTTTCTGTGAATAGATTAGACAGGTGTATGTGTGTGTAATGAAAAACACAATAATTCTGCACAGTTATTATGCCTTTTTCTCTGTCATTTTAAAAGTGACTGTGTGATGTTTCATCCTATGGACAGACCATGATTTATGTGTCCAGCCCTCTGCTTCTGGGCATTTGGGTTGTTCGCTGTGCTTTCCGGTGGCACACGATGCTATGTCAATGTTGGCATCCCTTCAGGATTCTCTCCTCAGGATGGGTTCCTAGGTGTGGACTTGCAGGGCTTTGCTGCGTGTCGTTGAACTGCCTTCCAGAAACCAGTTTGCATGCCTCCCAGCAGTGAGAGGGAGCAGTACTCTCCCCTCCTGATGCTGTTCTGTGTAGCCAATCTCTTCCCCAAGGCTTTCACAGGTAAAATATCAGCTATTACGGCTTAGAAGTGTAAATGCTGTTTCTGCTAGAACTTCAGCATTTTCTGGGGTTCTAAGGAAGGTGCACCTTTTCCCCAAGCAAAGTAAGATGCTAAGAAATGACAGGCAAGAAGTGGAGGCCTGGAGCCGGGGCTTCTGAGCAGATCCCTGGCACCTGGATTTAGAAGCTGGCCCCGAGGGAAGCTCAGAGGGTTTCAGCCTCTTTGTGACCCGCTGACAGAGTGCTTGTCCCCTCTGAATCAACCTGGTGAGTCCCTTCTGCTGAGAGAGCCTCTTGGAACCCAGGCTGAACACAGGTTCGCCAGCTGTTCCATAGGGTCCTGTCCAACCAGCCTCAAGAGGAGGGGAGCAACAGGCCCGAGGAAGCACATGGAGCTTGCCCGCACCTGACCTTACTTGTACCTGAGCCTACCTGCACCTGAGGTTACCAGCGCCTGAGCTTACCTGAGTCTGTGGTTATCTGCACCTGAGTTTGTCCACACCTGAGCTTACCCACACCTGAGCTTACCCACACCTGAGCTTACCCACACCTGAGGATACCTGCGCCTGACCTCCCTTCACCTGCTAACCCGCATCTGAGCTTACCTGCCACAGCAGTGGAATGGAGGGCACGGCTCAGGCTCTTCCAGCCTCCTCCTTGGCCAGGGCAGGGAGCTGGGTGAGGAGGGCCCAGCCTTTAAGAGGAGCAGTCCCCATGAGGAGCATGTGAGCACTTGGGCCTGGGCCCTCATGATCCCTGTGAAGCGATGGCCCCATGACCTGGCTCCCAGGCCAGAAAAGGAAGCCAGGGCCCCAAGCTTCCAGGCTGTTCCATGTGGAATCCACAAGGGCGGCCTTAGGATGTGAGAGAGGTAGGGGAGCTAGAGCTTTCCCTTTGAAGTGGCCCCGCCACGTCCCCCTCCCACCCAGCCAGCCCTTCCCTGGCTGGAAATGTCAGCAGGGTTTGCGTAATCGAGACAATTGGACACAATTGTTCTTTCAGAATCCCCTCATCAGCCGGGCAGTGCTCGCTCCCCGGGGAGCCTGGAGAAGGCGGCACATGGCATTAATTACTGCTAATCCTTCTTCATCTAAGTTGGGCCTGAGGTCAGGGTGAACCCAGCTGCAAATGCAGTGTGAGCCCCACATGACTCTCAGCCCCTTCTGAGTGCTTTTAATCCCTGCTCTCCCCACTTCACCAGGAGCTTGCCTGCCCGGCATCCACAGTCACCTGAAAAGCACCGTGGTGGGAGCTCTGTTGGATGTGCTGTAGCAGTATGCATGGTTATTCCAGCTGTCCACGAGCTTTCTCAGCCCAGGAGGAAAGAAACCCAAACCCTGAACTATCCCTCTTTGCAGAGGGGCTGGGTCTTCCCCAGCATCTGAGGCTCTTGGGCATTGGCCACCTCCCCCTTCTCACAGAGGAGCAGACAGGTCGGACGGAAGGGAAATTAGGGCTGTTCCCGTTTTACAGAAGAGGACTCTGAGCCACGTGACAGGGTGGCTTGCCCGGAGAGCAGGTGGGGTGGAGCGGGAGTGCCCAGGTTGTCATGTTCCGCCCGTATGTAGAGTCCTGAAGGTGGAGGCTGGGCTCACTCCCCCACCCCATGCCTGGCAGACAGGGAGTCTCTGAACTTCTGATGGAAGCACGTGTGCCAGGCCATTTTCTTGGTCTGTCTTTGCTTTCATTAGTTTCACTCGGGGTCTGTCCCCACAGAGTGGTCGGCAGAGGGTCGGGTGAGGGGCTCCCACGTGCTTTGCTGGAGCGGGCACAGCCCCGGGGGGGGCAGTGCCTGCAGCAGCAGCCCTGGCCTGGCTCCCGGGTCTTCTTTCTTGAACTGGTGTTGGCTCCTCAGGCCTGAGAGAGTCACGGCTTCATCGGGAGCTCTTCCAGGGGCTGAGGGAGGGTACTACGTGGCCGGAATTCTGAAGGCACAGTCAGGACAATCCGGGGCATCTGAAATCAGTCTGGGAGCCGTGGGGAAAGGCCACATGGGGAAGTGAGCTGATGGCCGGCACTGCCACAGCTGGGAGGTGTGGAGGCTCTGTGGTCAGTGCCAATGACCAGCCCCAACCCGGCCGGCTGCCATTCAGTGGCTCTCCAGGCAGTGGGCCCTTCACTAGACAAATACGTTCTTTTTCAGGTTCAGATAAGCTAGAAACAATGGGAGCCCCAACCTTCCCCAAGAGAATACCTTCCTCCCCAGGGTCTGTGCAGTGTGGCCTGCAACTGGGAGCTGAGATGTCCTACACAGTGGCCACAAGGCACGTGTGGCTACGGAGCGCTGGAAACAGCCAGTCAGAATCGAGATGTGCTCTGAATGTAAAATATACACAGGATTGCCAAGACTTGTGATAATAATTGATTGTACGTTGAAATATTTAGAACATATTGGGTTGAATTGAATGTTATTAATTTTTTTCACCCGCTTCTATTTACATTTCAAAACCGACTACTAGAAAATTAAAAATTGGCCCAGCTCACACCTGAAATTCCAGCACTTTGGGAGGCTGAGGTGGGTGGATCACCTGAGGTCAGGAGTTCGAGACCAGCTTGGCCAACATGGTGAACCCTCATCTCTACTAAAAATATAAAAATTAACCGGGAGTAGTGGTGGGTGCCTGTAATCCCAGCTACTGGGGAGGCTGAGGCAGCAGAATCACTTGAACCCGGGAGGCGGAGGTTGCAGTGAGCCGAGATAACACCACTGCACTCCAGCCTGGGCGACAGAGTAAGACTGTCAAAAAAAAAAAAAAAGAAAAGAAAATTTAAAATTGCCTCTACTCTGTGGCTCACAGCTGTGGCTCACCTTGTATTTCTGTTGGGCGGTGTTGAACTTCTGCTGTGGGGGAAGGTGTTCTCACCAGACTGCCTACTCTCCGGAGGCATCCTCCCCCATGAAGTCACTTGGATGACCTGGTGCATGGACACAGTGTATGAGGACTGTGGAGAGACGCTGTAAGGTCTGAGAATTATTATGTGTCTGTGGAGCTGTCTGAGGAAACAAGAACAGCACCGCAAAGGGTGGATACTGACCACTCACTCCTCACCCAGCTGTGGGGACAGGGTCCTTCTCGTCATGGGTGAGGAATGAGGACACATTCCTCAGAGGGAATGAGGCCAGCTGGCGGTCACAGTTGGTGAGAGTGTGGGGACAGTGACCTGTGTGCTCACCTGTGTGGGGCCCTGAGGAGGTCGTGGAAAGTCCCCAGGCTGACAGGGGACACACCAGGTGGAGGCCCAAGGGTCCTGGTTGGACTCTGAGATGAGACAGCAATACTGTTTCTCATGTTCCTTCGTTCCCTGCATTTCCTGACCAATAGTTACGTCTCGAAACCTGTTCAGATTCAAGGTGAACTTTTGCGACAAGACTGGTGGTGGTGTGTCCTTCTGTTAGGAGCCATCTCTTTTGCAATGCTGGTGGACTTTGATGATGACTGTCTAGGGCCATGATATCGCTAGGACTTGCAAAATGGTGATTTTTTTTTTTTGAGACAGAGTCTTGCTCTGTTGCCCAGGCTGGAGTGCAGTGGCTCGATCTTGGCTCACTGCGACCTCCGCCTCCCGCGTTCACGCCATTCTCCTGCCTCAGCCTCCCAAGTAGCTGGGACTACAGGTGCCCGCCACCACCCCCAGCTAATTTTTTGTATTTTTTGGTAGAAACAGGGTTTCACCGTGTTAGCCAGGATGGTCTTGATCTCCTGACCTTGTGATCCACCCGTCTCGGCCTCCCAAAGTGCTGGGATTACAGGCACGAGCCACCGCACCAGGCCGCAAAATGGTGATCTTCTAATTAGGTCGACTGTTCTTTATTTGTTAGCTGGAATTCATCTATAAAGAGAAACTCCCTGGGCAGATTTGGTCACCCTGAGGCACAGCTTGCAGAGGAAAGACAGGGAAAAAGGTTTCCCTCTCCAGAGGAATTGGTTGGTTCCCTGGCCTCATTCCAATGTGATTAATGCATTCCTTTTCTTCAGAGTGTCAGTATGAATTCATGGATTTGAACATATTTGATGCATGTAAATCCACAGCAGTTATTTTTCTTACTATTGTTCGCATGGTCCCAGTTTCACAAAGGCTCCTGAATCCTTCTGACACCACCCCAGGAGTCTCCGAGAGCTCCTTTGCTATCTGGAATGCAAAGATGTTTTGGGATCGTCTTGTACATTTCTTGCCCCAGATCTGGGCTCAGGCACTTCTCCAAGGAGCCCTGATTCCTTTGAGTGAGAAACAGTATTCAGAAACTAGGATGTGCTTCTGAACTGAATTGTTTCTGAGCCTTTTCAGCAGGCGGAATTATGAAGCTGTGTGTGTGTGTGTGTGTGTGTGTTTGCACACGCATCTGTAAAGAAAATGCATCATGTATGCTGATAATTTTCAATTCAAATTTAGAAACAGAGGGATTTTACTTAACTTCCTTGATTTTATGTTTGTGTCTCTTTCTGCTTATGCTAAAAGCCTTATTCCTAATGACATTAAAAGCTTTCTCTTTTGCTTTATCCTGAATATAGTTTCAAGTAACATACCCATATTGCTAACAGTACTGGAAGCAGCTTAAAACATTGTTTTGCTGTTCTTTTTCACCTTGCATATGTCCTGTTAGGTTTTCTCAAGAACTTAAAGTTATTATTCTCTGTGTGGTTATTCTACACACTTGATACATAGCAAGTTTGGGGAACGCAGTACCCGAGAACCGTGGGGAGACGCTGGCATGTCTGAGAATTAGTATGCGTCCAGTGAGCTGTCTGAGCAAACAATAGCACTAACGCTAAAGGCAGATTTCCAGTAAGATTCACTCATTGAATTTTCCATTGGATTTCCATGCGTTATTTTAGGAACTGGTTTTTAAATATAAGTCTGTTTTATAATTAAGTGAAACATTTGCATTTTGGCAAAGTCCAATCTGCAAACAAGATTCTTTCAGAGTAGTCTGGCTATGGCATCTGTCTTTCTCCCTCGTTCTTCTTTTCCCACAAGTAAACTTTTTTTTTTTTTTTGAGATGGAGTTTCGCTCTTGTTGCCCAGGCTGGAGTGCAGGGGTGCGATCTCAGCTCACGGCAACTTCTGTCTCCTGGGTTCAAGTGATTTTTCTGCCTTAGTTTTCCAAGTAACTGGGACTACAGGCACGTGCCACCATGCCTGACTAATTTTGTATTTTTAGTAGACACAGAGTTTCACCATGTTGGTCATGCTGGTCTCAAACTCCTGACCTCAGGTGATCCGCCCACCTCAGCCTCCCAAAGTGCTGGGATTACAGGTGTGAGCCACCATGCCTGGCCGCCACAAGTAAACTTAAAAATATATATATATTATTTTATCCTTTCACTTTTTAAGTGTAAATATATACGTATTGTTTCTCTCTGCCTCTTTCTCACATACATGGTAGAGGACTTTACACACTTTGCTTTGCTTTTGGCACTTCACTTCTCCAGTTTTCTTGGAGAGGACATGGCTGCCCCTCATTTCTTTTGACAGCTGTGTGGTCCTAATCCCTGAGTGGATGCATGAGAGTTGATTCAACCAGACCCGTGTCAATGGGCACTTGGGTGGCTCTTGGTCTCTACAAATAGCACAGCAACAAAAAGTCTTGCCACATGTCCTTTTGCATTTGTCTGTAATCTTTAGGTGAGATTCCGAGAAGTGAGATTGCTGGGATTAAGGGTATAAATATGAAATTTGCTAATATTGCAAAACTTTCCTTCACAGAGATTATAGCATTTTGCATTTCCAGTGGGATTTTATGAGTCCTTGTTTTCCTATAGCCTCACCAACATAATAAGTTGTTAAACTTTTAGAATTTTGCCAATCTTAATAGGAAATGGTTTGTCCATATAGTTTTGGCCTATAGTTGTCTTCATTTTTTGGATGCTGTTGTCTGGTTTTGGTATCTGGGTAAAACTGGCCTCATAGAACGAGTTGGGAAAAGACCCCCCGCCTCCTCTATTTTCTGTAAGAGTTTGTGAAAGATTGGTCTTCATTACTCTTTACAAGTTTGGTAGAATTTACCAGTGAAGCCTTCTGGGACTGTGGTTTTCTTTATGGGAAGTTTAAAAATTAATACTCCAATGTCTTTACTTTTTATAGGTCTGTTCAGATTTTTCTGTTTCTCCTTGAGTCAGTTTCAGTAATTTGTCTTTTCAGGAATGTGTCCATTTCATCCAGGTTTTAAAATCTATTGGCATCCAGTTATTCATGGTGTTCCCTTACGATCCTTTATATTAATGTGTCTAGAAGGTCATTAGTGATGCCTCTTTTTCATTCCTGATTTTAACAATTTGAGTCTTCTCTGTTGTTTAGATGGACAGTCTAGCTAAAGGTTTTTCAATTTTGTTGACCATTTCAGGGAATCAACTTTTGGTTTCATTGATTTCTTCTATTGTTTTTCTATTCTTTATTTTATTTTTTCCGTGTTAGTCTTGTTTTATTCCTTCTGCTTGATTTGGGTTTAGTTTGCTTGTCTTCTTCTGTTTTCTAGAGTTGAAGGTTAGGTTGTTTATTTGAGATCTTTCATTCTTAATATGGGTGTTTACAGCTATAAATTTCTCTCTGAGCACTATTTTAGCTGCATCCAATATAATTTTTCATATTTGTTCATCTTAAAATATTTTATAATTTTTCCTGTGACTTTTTTAGCCCACTGGTTACTTAGGAGTATGTACTTTAATGTCCACTTTTGAATTTCTCAAGTTTTTTTCTTTTCTTTTCTTTTTTTTTTTTTTTTTTTTGAGACAGCGTCTTGCTCTGTTGCCCACGCTGGAGTGCAGTGGCACGATCTCAGCTCACTGCAACCTCCGCCTCCTGGGTTCAAGTGATTCTCCTGCCTCAGCCTCCCAAGTAGCTGGGATTATAGGCATGTGACCCCACGCCCAGCTAATTTTTGTATTTTTAGTAGAGACGGGGTTTCCCCATGTTGGCCAGGCTGGTCTCAAAATCCTGACCTCAGGTGATCCGCCCACTTTGGCCTCCCAAAGTGTTGGGTTTACAGGCATGAGCCACCAGGCCTGTCCGACTTTTTTTCTATTATTGATTTCTAATTTAATTCCACCGTGGCTGGACAACATACTTTAAAAATCCTTTTACACTTATTAAGGCTTGTTTTTTGGCCTAGCATATGGTCTGTCCTAGAGAATGGTCCGTGTGCACATGATAAGAATTTGTATTTTGTGTATTTTGTTGTTGGGTGTAGTATGCTCTTAGACGTCTGTTAGGTCAATGTAGTTTTAATTTGCATTTATCTTACTATGAGTAAGGTTGGCATCTTTTCATGTGTAAGGGCCATCTGTATTTCTGTTTCTGTGAACTTTCCACATCTCTTGCTCATTTTTCTATAGGGTCTTTTTCTTTATTTTATGTTATTTGAGACGGAGTTTTGCTCTTGTTGCCCAGGCTGGAGTGCAGTGGCACGATCTCAGCTCGCTGCAACCTCCACGTCCTGGGTTCAAGCGATTCTCTAGCCTCAGCCTCCCTAGTAACTGGGATTACAGGCATGTGCCACCATGCTCAGCTAATTTTGTATATTTTAGTAAAGACAGGGTTTCTCCATGTTGGTCTGGCTGGTCTTGAACTGCCGACCTCAGGTGATCCATCCGCCTTGGCCTCCCAAAGTTCTGGGATTACAGGCGTGAGCCACTGCACCCAGCCTTTTTTCTTTATTTTTAAAGCTTGTTCCTACATACCAAATATGGTGAAATTTTGACTTTAATAAAGTGGCAAATATTTTTTTTCCAGCTTGTCACCTGTCTTTTGACTTTACCTACTTGCCCTGGCTTCTTGCTTCCTCGATATCCACAGTCTATTTAATTCAATTTATCATTGAGATCACCTCTCCCATGCTCCAGACACTGCTGGTGCGGTGTGGAGATATGGCAGTGACTCAGAAATGACTTTTAAGGGTTTGCAGGCTAGTGGGGGAGCCAGTGCTCATATAAACACATTTGAAATACAAGGCAGACTCTAGGAAGCATTGCAACCGGCTTTGACAAGCAAGAGGAAAGCAAAAAGGAAGAGGGAGCTTCCAAAAGAAAGAGGAGTAATGGGCCAGGTGAGGCGACTCACACCTGTAATCTCAGCTATTATGGAGGCTGAAGCAGGAGGATCACTTGAACCTGGGAAGCAGAGGTTGCAGTGACCCGAGATTGCGCCACTGCACTCCAGCTTGGGCAACAGAGTGAGACTCTGTCTCAAAAAAAAAAAAAAAAGAGAGAGAGAGAAGAAAAAAAAGAAAGAGGAGGCCAGGTGCGGTGGCTCACGCCTGTAACCCCAGTACTTTGGGAGGCCAAGGCAGGTGGATCACCTGAGGTCTGGAGTTCGAGATCAGCCTGGCCAACATGATGAAACCTCATCTCTACTAAAAATACAAAAAATTAGCTGGGCATATTGGTGGGTGCCTGTAATCCCAGCTATTATGGAGGCTGAGGCAGGAGAATCGCTTGAACCTGGGATGCAAAGGTTGCAGTGACCTGTTATCATGCCACTGCACTCCAGCCTGGGCAAATGGAGTTTCAAACTGAGCATATAGTTTGGATGGGAGTCCTGGCAGCAGACTTGAGGAAAGGGGGCACTTTAGAGTTGGAGATGGCAGACAGTAGGGCGTCAGGGCAAACATCCTGTGAGCTGGAGCTTGGTTCCCAGGCTGGAGAGGGGTGGTGGGCAGAGAAAGAGGACAATAATGCTGGGGACAGAGGGCAGGTGTGGGGCAGGGTGGGAGTCCAAGGGCTCAGGCCACCACTGGCCAAGCAAAAGTTTTGTGAATCCTGATCTGAAAGCCCTGATCCAAAAACTTTCCCTTTCAAAGTCTTATTTGAAGTAAGACTTATATTGGTTCAAAAAATTATATTGCTCCTGGCATTGACTGCAGAGGTGGGCTTCCACTTTGCATACTGTTGAATTCTTTACATGTATTTAAAATAAGTTAGTACTACTACTATTACTGACTTATTGCTACTGATTCTCAGTTGGCAGAATCTCTGAAATAAATAAAAGTGGTAGGTTAAAAAAAACTTTGTTTTGTAAATTAAATGTATATTTCATTGAAAAATGTCTCTATGAATTAAGAAGGCTAGAGGGTAATTTAAAATCTTTTGGTGTTGTTGTAAAAGATAATTACAAAGTAAACAAATGGATAACTAGATTGGACAAAGACATAGAGGTCTATCAATACTTTCGATTACCATAAACTCTGCTTCCATCTCTCTACTGACTGACAAAAAAATAAAGCAGGTTTCCCCACTTGGAGGAAAATAAGATCGTTGGATATTTGGAACGTGGGTCTTGGAAACTCCTCTCTTTGTCTGGAAGGCAGAGGGTCTTCCCAGTGAGCCTTAAGATCCAAGTTGGCCAAAATATGCTAGCCATTCTCTGTAGGCTGCCCAGCCTCATCAACAGGTGAACGTTGGCAGCGGCCTTTTCACACCACTCTTCTCCACCCCATGGCTCCGGGTTTAGGAAGTGAGAGCTCCTGAGGCCCCTCTATTGCTCTCCATTGGAGGACATAGGCTTGTGAGGACTGGCCATGGAGGTATCAGTGGGAGAATTGAAATTGGACAGTGACTTCCTGTCTGGTTGTAAGAACCTTCATTTTTTTCTTTTTTCTTTTCTTTTTCTTGCTTTTTTTTCTTTCTTTCTCTTTTTTTCTTTCCTTTCTTTCTTCTCTTTCTTCTCTCTCTTTCTCTCTCTCCTCGCTCCCTCCCTCCTTCCCTTCCTTCCTTCCTTTTCTGCTCCTCAGTGGGTTGTGTTGCAGTGCTGGCAGATGATGCATGCTAGAATAACAAACACACGGGTAAAAAAACCTGCCAAGCATTTAATGTTTTTTTTTTTTTTTAATCTTCAGAATACTCTCTACAGTGAAAATAAAACCAGTGACTTTGTGGTGGAGATAATCCATTGTGTTACAGCTTTGTAGCTGTAAACCCAGTGTGGCCATGGAGGTTGGTCCTGGATCCTGCCATGAGGAAAGGTTGCAGCTGGAGCTTCTGGAAGTTCCAAGGAGAGAGCATTATCTGAGCTGGTTTTCCTTCTCATCAAACGTCTAACATCTCATTAATCTGCAACTACACTAACTGCATGGAAGAAGCTCCAGTGCCGCACTGTGCTGGCATCCCTGAGAGTCTCAGTGTAACGTTCTACCCTCTGCTGGGACCTAATGGAGGACTTTCAAATCCCAACACCATAGCTAACGCTTCTGAAGTCTTCACTCTGGAGTGATGGCAAAACTCCCAAAATGTGGGTCCAATTATATTGGACCAAGTTGATTCGACCTTTTCTTCCTTCAAGACGTCTGTGTTCCTGAAAAGAAATCTGGGCAGGAATAATGGCAAGAGATGATTTTGCCTCCATCTGACTTCAAGCTTCTTTTGTTGATAGCAGCAGACTGCATAAGAACAGGATCTTCAGGAGACAAAATGATGCTCCTGAGCCCCATGTAGGCAGCTGTGGCTCCTCACAGTCCACACAGGAAGCTGTCTCAGTGTTAGCAAGAGCTCAACACATGGCACCCCTCTTCACACCAGGCGCCCAGGGCGTTATTTCTATCTCCTGTGTCCTCGTGCCCTGTGGAAATGGCGGAGCTCATAGCAGTCTTCAAGTTGATCTCCTGTTAGTGTCATGTCCTTTAAGTAATGCTTTATAACTCCTAAAATCTGAATTTTACCCCATTTGGTTACAATAACCGATAAAGCAAAACAAAGCACCCCCAAAAAATTTGGCTGTACCTAATCGCAGTGAAACTTTTGTTCTGGGAATAGAGTATGGTTACCCGAATCTTTTGTTTAAGTAAGCAGAAAGACTTTGCATCTTAATCTTTTGAAAAAGTCTTTGGAAAAGTTTGAAACACAGGCCAAAGCAAGGCTGCTAAGAGAAAGGTAGCGAGTGTGAGCACACAGAGCTTAGAGGGGTAGGACAAGTGCTGGAAAGTGTGGCAACAGAAGAAGGGATGTGGCATTCTACTTTTTAAAGCTCATTCCTTCTTCCCAAGTTGATTCAGAAATTGAGTGGCTGGGAGCTGTGGCTCATCCCTGTAATCCTGGCACTTTAGGAGGCCTAGGTGGGTGGATCACCTGAGGTCGGGAGTTCACGACCAGCCTGACCAACATGGAGAAACCCTATCTCTACTAAAAATACAAAATTAGCTGGGCATGGTGGCGCATGCCTGTAATCCCAGCTACTCGGGAGGCTGAAGCAGGAGAATCGCTTGAACCTGGGAGGCGGAGGTTGTGGTGAGCCGAAATCACGCCACTGCACTCCAGTCTGGGCTCTTGAGCAGACAAGAAACACCCTGGTTAAAGATTGCTAACAATTAGTCCCAAATCCTCCCCAGTCCTGAGACACTTTGCTTAGCAGAGGTTTCTACATCCCACTATGCCCCGCCGCCCCCTCTCCCCCGTCTTTCTGCCAGGGGGCCAATTAAACTGTGTTTTTTTTTTTTTTTTCAATTGGCTGAGATGAAAAGGAACGGTGTCCACTTTGAGGGGTTCCTAACTCGGAGATAGTTCTTCTTAGAGTATTGCATCTGCCCAGGGGCGATATTCTCTAAACTGGGCTTCTTAGACCTCAGGCATTCTCAACAAAAAAGATTCCATGTGAACTAAATTAGGGCAACTCTACTTCCTATATTTTCCTCTTGGAGATTCACAATGCATATTAGGATATTAGAATTCTGAGAAGTCTTGCCGCAAACAGCCCCCTTTCCTTTCATGTAATCCAGCATTCCTCAAACTCATTTGCCCGTAGTATCTTTTTTCTTCTGAAATACCTCTTAATATTTCGCATAGCGAAAGTATCATAACAGAGGACTTGAAAATAATCAGATTAACACGAGGTTAACCATGTGAGGTGCTGGTGACTGTTCGTGTCGGAGCAAACTGCTTCTTGAAGTCCCATTCAGAGGGCCGGAGCAGGCTCCTGACAGCAGAACCCCTGTCGAGGGCTGCTGTCTTGGTTTTGGTGAGATAGGATCATCTCCCAATGTGTCTTCTGTCTGAATCATCCCCGTCGAAACTCACCACGGGCCCATCTGCTCCACCTGGGGAATGGTGTCTCACAGGAGGGAGCCTCCCAGCCAAATCAGTAGGAAGGGGAGGGGTAGACAGGCCAGGACCCCCAATTCCCCCTGCTCCTCCCTGACTCTCCAGAAAGAGTGCTGCCTCCTGAGCCCCTCACTGCAGGAGACTTGGAAAGCGAGGGCTACAGGGGACCCTCCCATTGCCAGGGGGTTCTGTGAAATGTCACCTATGCATACAAAATTCAAGGACAAGGTCTGACAGCTTTTATTTGCAATCCCCAAGGAATAGAGATAAAATGGGTCAGAGACAATATCTGAGGAGATAATGAGAATTTTCCAAACTGATGAAAAATATTTTTCTACATACTTCAAAATGTTCTTTTTGGCCGGGCGCGGTGGCTCAAGCCTGTAATCCCAGCACTTTGGGAGGCCGAGACGGGCGGATCACTAGGTCAGAAGATCGAGACCATCCTGGCTAACACGGTGAAACCCCGTCTCTACTAAAAAATACAAAAAACTAGCCGGGCGCGGTGGAGGGCGCCTGTAGTCCCAGCTACTCGGGAGGCTGAGGCAGGAGAATGGCCCGAACCCGGGAGGCGGAGCTTGCAGTGAGCTGAGATCCGGCCACTGCACTCCAGCCTGGGCGGCAGAGCGAGACTCCGTCTCAAAAAAAAAAAAAAAAAAAAAAAAATGTTCTTTTTTAACCTTTAAGTTGTAGGATACAAGTGCAAGTTCGTCACACAGGTAAACTTGTGTCATGGCGCTTTTCTGTACAGATTATTTCATCAGCCAGTTTTCTTTCCCCACCCCGCCCCCCAACACCCAGGTTTTCAGCCTAGTGTGTCCAGAGTTGGTTCTTTCCCCTGGGTTCTCTGTCCTCCTGACTTCAAGAACCAAGCCGTGGACCTTCCTGGTGAGTGTTAACAGCTCTTAAAGGTAGCAGGGATCCAAAAAGTGAGCAGCAGCAAGATCTACTGGGAGGAAAGAATAAGCCTTCCATACCCTGGAAAGGGACCCGAGCGGGTGACAGTTGCTGGCTCCGGTGGCCAGCTTTTATTCCCTTATTTGGCCCCCATCCACCTCCTGCTAATTGGTGCATTTTACAGAGTGCTGATTGGTGCATTTTACAGAGTGCTGATTGGTCCATTTTACAGAGTGCTGAATGGTCCGTTTTTACAGAATGTTGATTGGTGCATTTACAATCCTCTAGCTAGACTGAAAAGTTCTCCAGGTCCCCAGTGGACCCAAAAGTCCAGCTGGCTTCACTTCTCACTAGTATGCTTATTTTTTTTCTGGTCTTTTCTCTCTTCCCACTGTCCATCCTCCAAAAGGCCCCCATGTGTGTTGTTCCCCTCTATGTGTCCATGTGTTCTCATCATTTAGCTCCCATTAATAAGTGAGAACATGTAGTATTTGGTTTTCTCTTCCTGTGTTAGTTTTTTAAGGATAATGCCCTCCAGCTTCATCCACGTCCCTGCAAAGGACATGATCTTGTTCTTTTTTATGGCTGTCTAGTATTCCATGGTGTATATGTACCACATTTTTTTATCCAGTCTATTATTGATGGACATTTAGGTTGATTCCATATCTTGATGAAAGATGTTAGTCCACAATTTAGGAATCCCAATGAACTCCGAGCATAATAAACACAAAAAAATACACATCTAGTCAAACAACAGTGAAATTGCCGAAAACCAAAGATAAAGATACAATTTTAAAACGTTGTAAAAGGAAAAGATTATCTTCTATACAGCAGACAGTTACTAAAAAGGCAGCTGACCTCTCAACAGAAGCAATGAAGGTCAGAAGGTAACAAAATTATATATTCAGAGTGCTAAAAGGAAATCATTGCCAACCTAGAATTTTACGTCTAGAAAAAAGTATTCTTCCACAACAAAAGAAAAACGGAGACATTTTTAGACAAACTAACAGAGAGTTAATTCGTAATAGACTTACAAAGAGCTTTCTTCAGATGGAAGTAAACATAACACAGATGAAGGCATGGAACACAAAGGAATAAAGAACGATGAAAATAGTAAATATGTGTGTACATCTAAATGGATACCAATTGTATAACATAATAGCGATAATATCTTGCAGGATTTAAAACAGATCTGAAGCTGGGCATGGTGGCTCACACCTGTAATCCCAGCACTTTGGGAGGCCAATCCCAGGCGGATCACCTGAGGTTAGGAGTTCAACACCAGCCTGGCCAAAATGGTGACATCCTGTCTCTACTAAAAATACAAAAAAAAAAAAAAATTAGTCGAGCGCGGTAGTGGGTGCCTGTCATCCCAGCTACTCAGGAGGCTGAGGCAGAAGAATCGTTTGAACCCGGGAGGCGACCATGTCAGTGAGCCAAGATTGCGCCACTGCATTCCAACCTGGGCAACAGAGCAAGATTCTGTTTAAAAAATAATAATAATAGATAAATAAAAAGTAAAATAAAACAGATTTGGAATTAAATGAAAAAAAACTTCTGGTTTTGGCGTGGATGTGTAAAAAGCCATCACTTTCATTTTCACAGCAAGAAAAAGCTGTTTAGATCAATCAGACAGTTGAGGTCACAGGGACAAACAGACACTCTGAAAAATGAAGAGAAAGGGAAATATAGAGAATGATAGCTTCTAGAACTGGAGAAAATGCTAGAGCCAGAAATGGGTAGGAAAACTGAAGCTGTAATTGATGAATTTCTGGAGGCTGACTGTGGACTAGCTTAGATGTTAAAGGATCCAGGGATGGCCCATCTTAGGGTAGCCCTCCCACTTTTGTGAGTTTTACCTCCAAGCACCCCAGCAGATTCTCACAGTGAAGATCACAGAAAAATCCCTTCCTGTTTCTAGCAGGGATGGAGAAAAGTAACCCTGTTGAGACACACCCGGAGCACTCTCTCTTCTGCCTGCCATCAAGGGAAGCTACATTATCAGAGTCTGTCTTAGTCTGTTCAGGCTGCTAAAACAACAATGTCATAAGCTGCCTGGCTTATAAACAACAAACGTTTATTTCTCATAGTTCCGGAGGCTTGGAAGTCTAATATCAAGGTGTAGGCAGATTTGGGGCCTGGTGAGAACTTGTGTCTTCATAGACACACCCTCTAGCCATGTCCTCACCTGGTGGGAGGCACGAGATAGCTCTCCGGGACCTCTTTTACAAGGGCACTAATCTCATCCCTGGGGACTCTGCCTCTGTATCTGATCATCTCCCTAATGCCCCAGTTCTTAATGCCATCACATTTGGGGTTGCGTTTCAATAATTTTGGCAGGGACACAAACACTGAAACCACAGCAGAACCTAACCAATGTGGGGGAGGAAAAATACCAAACTCCAGCCCCCTTTAGTCTTCCCACTGTTGCAAGGGAAATACCACACTCCAGCTCTCTCTAGCCTTCCTGTCTCACACAAGTTGGGGAAAAGCTACTGAGAAGCACTGGTGGAAGTCACAGCCCAAGAACACAGGCTGAGGTCTAATTGCAGCATTCTAAAGTGCCCGGCGCAGTGGCTCACGCCTGCAGTCCCAGCACTTTGGGAGGCTGAGGCGGGTGGATCACCTGAGGCCAGGAGTTTGAGAGCAGTCTGGCCAACAAGGTGAAACCTCATCTCTACTAAAAATACAAAAATTAGCTGGGTGTGGTGGCAGGAGTCCGTAATCCCAGCTACTTGGGAGGCAGGAGAATCGCTTGAACCCAGGAGGCAGAGGCTGCAGTGAACCATCACGCCACCGCATTCCAGCCTGGGCAACAAGAGCGAAACTCTGTCTGAAGAAAATAGATAAATAAAGTGCTTCCCTACTCCCACACCTTACCACCATCACCAAAGGCTTCTGTGTAATTCCAGAGGGTCACAGCTGGAAAACTGCAAGGCTTAGACTATTTAAGAATTTCCTAGGGAACCTGAAGATAATAGAGAAAAAAAGATTCTGGAGGAATGTGAAGCCAGAAACACCCACACGTACAGTAAACAGTGTAATCCCTGGCCACATGAACATAAACCCTCACACCAAAGGCCTATTTACCTCAGTTCTTTTGCAATGCATCATGTCTGGCTTTCAACAAAATAATTACAAGGTATGCCAAAGGCAAGAAAAAGCAGTGTGAAGAGAGAAAGCAAGGAAGAGAACTAGACTCAGATATAGCAGTGAGTTTGGAATCACGAGGCTGGAAACTTTAAATAACTACGATTAATACTAAGGGCTCTGACTGGGTGGAGTGGCTCATGCCTGTAATCCCAAAACTTTGGGAGGCTGAGGTGGGTGGATCACCTGAGGTCAGGAGTTCTAGAGCAGCCTGGCCCATCTCTACTAAAATTACAGAAATTAGGCCAGGCATGGTGGCTCATGCCTGTAATCCCAGCACTTTGGGAGGCCAAGTGGGTGGATCACCTGAGGTCAGGAGTTCAAAACCAGCCTAAACAACATGGCGAAACCCCATCTCTACTAAAAATACAAAAATTAGCCGGGTGTGGTGGCACGTGCCTGTAATCCCAGCTACTCAGGAGGCTGAGGCAGGAGAATCGCTTGAACTCGGGAGGCAGAGGTTGCAGTGAGCTGAGATCGCATCACTGCACTCCAGCCCGGGCGACAAGAACGAAACTTCATCTCAGGGGGAAAAAAAAAATAACTGATCATGGTGGGGCATGCCTGTAGTCCCAGCTATTTGGGAGGCTGAGGCAGGAGACTTGCTTGAACCCGGTAGGTAGAGGTTGCAGTGAGCCGAGATCACTTCACTGCACTCCAGCCTGGACAACAGAGTGAGATTCAGTCTCAAAGAAAAAAAAAAATACACACACACACACACAAGCACACACTAAGGGCTCTAATGAACAAAGTGGACAACTTGCAAGAACAGATGTGTAATATTATCAAAGAGAAACTCTAAGAAATAATCAAAAGGAAAAACTAAAGATCAAACACACCTACAGTAATAAAAATGCCATTGATTAAGAGGCTAGACATTACCAAGAAAATAATTAATGAGTTTGAAGATGTCAATAGAAACTTCCAAAACTGGAATGCAAATTAAAATAAGAATTAAGAGATATCCAAAGACTGTGGAACAGTTTTTTAAAAAAAGCTGTATCAGGCCGGGCGCGGTGGCTCACGCCTGTAATCCCAGCACTTTGGGAGGCGGAGGTGAGAGGATCACTTGAGACCAGGAGTTCGAGACCAGCCTGGCCAACATGGTGAAACCCCATCTCTACTAAAAATACAAAAAATTAGCTAGGTGTGGTGCACGCCTGTAATCTCACTACTTGGGTGGCTGAGGCATGAGAATCCCTTGAAACCAGGAGGCGGAGGTTGCGATGAACTGAGATTGCACCACTGCACTCCAGCCTGGGTGACAGAGCCAGACCTTGTCTCAAGAAATATAATAAAAATAAATAAATAAAAAACTGTATCGTACATGTAATATGAATACCAGAGGGAGAAGAAAGAGGGAAAGGAGCAGGAGAAATATTTGTAATAACAATGAGAATTTTCCAAAATTAAGGGCGGACACCAAACCATTGAACCAGAAATGTTGAAAAGCATTAAGCACAATAAATACCAAAATATGTGGACATACCATGTTCAAACTACAGAAAACCAAAGACAAAGAGAAAACTTCGGAAAAAAAAAAACAAGATGTCTTGGTCAGTTTGGGCTGCTATAAGAGAATACCATAGAGTGAGTGGCAACAGAAATTTACTTCTCACAGTTCTCAGGCTGAAAATCCAAGATCAGAGTGCCCCACGGTTGGGTTAGGACTCTCTTCTGGGTTGAAGATTACCAACTTCTCACTTGATCTTACCCAAAAGGCCAAGAAGCTGAGAAGACTGATTGCCAGCTTCTCATTGTATCCTCACAGAGTAGAAAGCAAGCTAGCTGGCTCTCAGGTCTTTTCTGATAAGGGCATGAATCCCATTCATGAGGGTTCTATCTTCATGACCCAATCACCTCCCAAAGGTCTCACCTATAAATATGCTCACATTGGGATTAGGGTTTCAACACACGAGTTTGATGGGGAAGGAACACAAGCATTCAGTCCATTGCATGAGAGATGAAAAAATACCTTACTGGCCGGCGTGGTGGCTCACACCTATAATCCTAGCACTTTGGGAGGCCGAGGTGGGCGGATCTCCTGAGGGCAGGAGTTCCAGACCAGCCTGATCAACATGGAGAAAACCTGTCTCTACTAAAAATACAAAATATTAGCCAGGTGTGGTGGTGCATGCCTGTAATCCCAGCTACTTGGGAGGCTGAGGTAGGAGAATTGCTTCAACCTGTGAGCCGAGATCATGCCATCGCACTCCAGCCTAGGCAACAAGAGCAAAAATCCGTCTCAAAAATAAATAAATATATAAACCTTATCTATAGAGGAACAAGGGTAAAATCTATATCAGCATTCTTGTCAGAAACCATGAAGGTAAGAAGAAAGTGAGATGAAATATTTCAAGTGTTGAAAGAAACAAACCAACAACCTAGATTCTGTATCCAGAGAAATTATCCTTCAGATGTGAAAAAGAGATAAAGATATCATCAAACAGAATTGAGGAAATTTGTCACTAGCACAGCTACTTTGTGAAAAATGCTAAAAGAAGTTATTCAAGAGAAGGAAAAGATATGGGTCAGAAATTCAAATCTACATAAAGGAATGAAGAGTGTTAGAGAAGAAATAAATAAAGGTAAAGTAAAACCTTTTATTTTTTTTAATTTATCTAACAGATAACTTTGTACAAAAATAATAATAGCAACAATGTATTTGGTGATTATGACTTATATATAAGGAAAATAAATGACAATGATGTTATAAGGAACAGGAGTGTAAAAGTGGAAATACTCTGCCATAAAGTACTTGCACTACTCATGAAGTGATATAGTGTTAATTGAAAGTGGGTTTAGGTTAGTTTTAAATGTATACTGCAAACTCTAGAGCAACCACTAAAAAGATAATTAATATGGTAAGAGAAGAGAGAACATGGAATTATATAAAATGCTCAGTTGAAACTAGAGAAGGCAGAAAAAGAGACTAAGAAAAGACAAATGTAATACATAGAACATGGTTACAAACATGGTAGATATCAATCTGACTATATTAATAATCACTATAAATGTGAATGGCCTAAATACACCAACTAAAAAACAGAGGCTGCCAGAGTGGACAATAAAAATAAGACCCAACTATATGTTGTCCACTTTATTTGACGTATTTTTTCCTTTTTTCTTTTTTTTGCCCATTGTTTAGCTCCCATTTATAATGTCCACTTTAAATATAAAGAGATAGCAAATTAAAAGTTAAAATATGGGGAAAGATATACCATGCTATAGTTAGTCAAAAGAAAGCTGAAGTAGCTATATTAATTACAGGTAAAGCAGAAAAAGGGAACTTATTGGGATAAATAGGACATTACATAATAATAATAAAGGGGTCAGTTCTCCAAGAAGATGTAAGAATTTTTAATGTGTATATGTCCAACAATGATGTCAATTTGCAAAAGGCAAAAACTTACAGAACTGCAAGGAGAAATAAAAAAATCCACTGTCGTAGTTGAGACTCGAAAACACATCTATCAGTAATTTATGGATCCAACACAGGGAAAATTAGTAAAGATATAGTTGCATTTAACAGTACTATCTATGAACTTAATCTAATTGATATTTACAGTATAATTCATCCAACTACAGCAGAATACACATTCTTCTCAAGTTCGCATGAAACATTCACCAAGAGAGACAACAGTCTGAGACATAAATCACACCCCAGCAAAATTAAAAGAATAAAAATCACACGAAGTATGCTCTCAGACCACAATGGAATTAGACCAAAAAAAAAAAAAAAAAAGTAACCAAAAGATATCTGGAAATTCTCAGATAGTTGGAGAGTAAACAATTCACTTCTAAATAACAGGAGTCAAAGAAAAATTTTAAAACATTTTGAACTAAATGAAAATGAAAACACAATTTACCAAAATGTGTGGGATGCAGTGAAAGCAGTACTTAGAGAGAAATTTGTAGTATTGAATGTATGTATTAGAAAAAAAGAAAGATCTACTTGGCGCAGGGGCTTACGCCTGTCATCCCAGCACTTTGGGAGGCCAAGGTGGGCAGATCACGAGATCAGAAGTTCAAGACCAGCCTGGCCAAGATGGTGAAACCCCGTCTGTACTAAAAACACAAAAATTAGCCGGGCGTGGTGGTGGGTGCCTGTAATCCCAGCTACTTGGGAGGCTGAGGCAGAGAATTGCTTGAACTCGGGAGGCAGAGGTTGTAGTGAATCAAGATCACGCCACTGCACTCCAGCCTGGGCCCAGAGGGAGACTCCATCTCAAAAAAAAGAAAGATCTAAAACCAGCAATCTAAGTTTTCACCTTAGAAAAGTAGAAAGAAGAACAAATTAAAACTAATAAAGCAGGAAAAAGGAATAAAAATCAATGCAGAAATCAATGAAATTAAAACAGGAAATCAGTAGAGAAAACTAAAGCTAGTTCTTTGAAAAGATCAATAAAATTGATGAATCTCTAGTCAAGTTAACCAAAGAGACCAGATGCAGTCACTGATATGAGAAATCAAAGAAAAGCCACCACTGCTGATCTGATGAACATTAAAAGGATAATAAAGGAATAACATGAACAAATTTGTGTCCACAAATAACTTAGATGAAATGAACAAACTCCTTGAAACACACAATCTTTCAAAACTCATACAATGAGAAATACATCACCTGAATAGACAATATCTATTAAAAACTAAGTCAATAACTAGTAAGTTACCCCTACAGAAAGCACCAGGCTTAGGTGTTTCCCTGGTGAATTATACCATACATTTGAGGAAGAAAATATACCAATTCTCCACCACCTTTTCCACAAAATGGAAGCAGAAGGAATAGTTCCTAACATTATATGAGGCCAGCATTTCCCTAATATCAAAACCAAACCAAGACATTACAAGAAAAAAAAAAAAAGAAACTACAACCAATATTTCTCATGAACATAAATGCAAAAATTCCTCAACAAAATATTAGTAAATCAAACTAGTGTATGAAATGTATAGAGAACGATATATATAGTTATGTACCATGACCAAATTAGATTTATCCCAGATATGCAAGGCGGATTCAATGTATAAAAATCGATCATGGTAATTCATCACATCCACAGGATGAAGAAAAATTACATGATCATATTAATAGATGTAGAAAAGCATTTGAGAAAATCCAATACCTGTATATAATAAAAACTCCCAGCAAACGAAGAATAGACAGTTACTTCCACAACTTGATAAAGAACAACTACAACAAAACCTACAGCTAACACTATACTTAATGGTGAGAAACTAGAAGCTTTCCCACCAAAATAAGGAATAAGGCAAGGATGTCCCCTCCTACTACTACTTTCAACATCACACTGAAAATTACAACTGATGCAATAAGAAAAGAAAAAGAAAGAAAGCTTATGCCAATTGGAAAGGAAGGAATAAAACTGTCTTTGCTCACAGATGACTTGATGGTTTATCTAGAAAATTCCAAAGAATCAACCAAAGAACTCTTGGAACTAATAAGTGATAACAGCAAGTTTGTTGGATTCAAAGTTAATAGATTTGAGTCAGTTGCTTTCCTATATACTAGAAATGAACAACTGGAATTTCAAATAAAAACGTAATATCTTTTACACTAGTACCAAAGAATAAAGTACTTAGTAATAAATTTAACAAAATATGTCCAAGATCAACATGAGGAAAACTATAAAACTGTGATGAAAGAAATGAAATAAGTTATAAATAAATGAAGAGATATTTCATGTTCATAGATAGGAAAACTCAGTTTTGTTAAGATGTCAGCTCTTCCCAAATTGATCTATAGATGCAATGAACCCCAGTCAAAACCCCAGCAAGTAAGTTATTTGGGTCAGGGGACACTGACAAACTCATTCTAAGGTTTATATGGAAAGGTAAAAGACCCAAAATAAGCAACATAGTACTGAAGAAGAAAAATCTCAGAGGACTGATGTTACCCAACCTCAAGATACCCTATAAAGCTATAATAATTAAGACAGTGTGGTATTGGTGAAATAATACATACACAAAAATATGTAATGGAACAGAGCAGACAACCCAGAAATAGACCCGCACTACTGCAATAAACTGATCTTTGACAAAGCAGCAAAGGGAATCCAATGGAGAAAGGATGTTCTTTTCAACAAATGATGCTGGGACAACTGAGATCCACATGGAAATAAATGAATCTAGACACTGACCTTACACCTTTCACAAAAATTACCTCAACGTGGATCACAGGCCTAAATGTAAAACATAAAATTATAAAACATCTAGAAGATATCATAGGAGAAAATCTAGGGGACCTAGAGTTTGGCAATGACTTTTTAGATGCAATGTCAAAAGAATGGCTTATGAAAGAAAAAAATTGATAAACTTTACTAAAATGAAAAACTTCTGCTCCATAAAAGACATGGTTATGTAAATTTAAAAAGCAGATACTAGGAGAAAATATTTGCAAAACACACATTTGATAAAGGACTTGTATCCAAAATATACATTGTACTCCTAAAACTCAACAATAAGAAAACAGATAGCCCAGTTAAAACTATGGGCAAAAGATCTGGACGCTTCACCGAACAAGAAATACAGATGGCAAATAAGCATATGAAAAGATGCTCAATATCATTTTTTATCAGGAATAGTGGGAACTGTAGCATCATTTGTTATTGGGAATATCAGGAATAATGGGATACCACTACGCATCTATCTGAATGGCTAAAACACAATAAAACTGACAATTTCAAATGCTAGGAGAATGCAGAGCAGCAGAAACTGATTCATTGCTGGTTGGAATGCCACTTTGTAAGATAGTCTGGCAGTTTCTTATAAAGCTAAACATAGTCTTATGATCCAGAAAATGGGCTCCTAGACACTTAAACAAATTCAAAATGTATGTCCACACCAAAACCTGCACACAAATGTTTATGACAGCTTTATTCATCATTGCTGAAAATGTGAAGCAAGCAAGATGTCCTTCAGTGGGTACATGCAGTACCTCCAGACAATGGAGCATTATTCAGTGCTAAAAAGAAATAAGCCATCGGGGCTGGGCGTGGTGGCTCATGCCTGTAGTCCCAGTACTTTGGGAGGCCAAGGCGGGCAGGTCGTCTGAGGTTAGGAGTTCGAGACCAGCCTGGCCAACATGATAAAACATCGTCTCTAGTAAAAAATACAAAAGTTAGCTGGGCGTGGTGGTGCACACCTGTAATCCCAGCTACTTGGGAGGCTGAAGCAGGAGAATCGCTTGAACCTGGAAGGTGGAGGTTGTGATGAGCCAAGATTGCGCCATTGCACTCCGCCTGGGTGACAGAGTGAGACTCTGTGTCTAAATAAATAAATAAATAAATAAATAAATAAATAAATAGATAAATAAAGCCATTAGGCCCCAAGATTTGCAGAACCTTAAATGATACTGCTTAGTCAAAGAAATCAATCTGAGACTGGGCATGGTGGCTCACGCCTATAATCCCAGCACTTTGGGTAGCGAAAGCAGGCAGATCACATGAGGCCAGGAGTTCAAGACCAGATTGGTCGACATGGTGAAATCTTGTCTCTACTAAACATACAAAAATTAGGCACGGTGGTGCACACCTGTAATTCCAGCTACTGGGGAGGCTGAGTCAGCATAATAGATTGAACCCGGGAGGCGGAGGTTGCAGTGACTCGAGATCACACTATTGTACTCCAGCCTGGATGACAGAGTAAGACTCTATCTCAAAAAAAATAAAATCAATCTGATAAGGCTACATAGTGTATGATTCCAATTCTGGAAAAGACAAAATTATAGAGACATTAAAAAGATCAGTGAATACCAGGGTTTCAGGGCGATGACAGGGAGGGTTGAACAGTTGGAGTACAGGGGATTTTTAGGGCAGTGAAACTATTCTGTATGATACTGTAATGGTGGATACATGATATTAAGTTTTGTCAAAACCCAGACTGGGCTGGGCGCAGTGGCTCATGCCTGTAATCCCAACACTTTGGGAGGCCAAGGTGGGCGGATCACCTGAGGTTAGGAGTTCGAGACCAGCTGGCCAACATGGTGAAACCCCGTCTCTACTAAAAATACAAAAAATTACCAGGGAGTGGTGGCGCATGCCTGTAATCCCAGCTACTTAGGAGGCTGAGGTAGGAGAATTGCTTAAACCTCGGAGATGGAGGATGCGGTGAGCCAAGAACATGCCACTGCACTCCGGCCTGGGCTCCATCTCAAAAACACAAAACAAAACAAAAAAACTCAGAATGTGCAACACAAAGAGTATATTATAATGTAAACTCCGGGCTTCAGTTAATAGTAATATGTCAGTATTGGTGTGTCAGTTATAACAAATATACAACACTGTGTAAGATGTTGCTAACTGGGACAGCTATGAGCGGGAGGGAGGAGGTATATGGGAGCTCTCTGTACTACATGCTCAGTTTTCTGCAAACCTAAAGCTACTCTGAAAGAGAAATTCTGGCCATTAAAAAATACATGCAACAATAGCACACATGCTGAAAGGGGATAAATGGAGTTAGAATTCTAAGGTCTTTATATTGACTGGAAAAAGAGGTTAAAAATCCTAATTAATAGTAACTTTGATAAGCCAAGAATGCCGCTACAATCCCAGGCAAACAATGCAATTATAAGAGAAGAATGTGCAACTTTCAATTCAATAGAAAAACATGGTAATAAAGACATTCAATCAATATAAAAGAAGACAGAACGTGAGAGAAATAGGGACATAGAACAGGTGGGGAAAATAGAAAGCACACGCATACTAAATGGCGGATTTCTATAACGATGTCAGAATTTAAATTCTATGTAAATGCAATAAATGCTCTGGATAAAAGGCCAAAATTTTCATGCTTTATATACAAGAGCTACCATATTCTATTTACAAAAGACCAACATAAATACAAGGATATAGCAGGTTTAAAACCAAAAGGATGGAAAGAGATATAACTAATCTCAGGCAAAGTCGGCTTTAAGGCAAAGAGAATGACTAAGATAAAGAGAAAAGGTAGTGAGAAAAGATTCAATTGACCGCAGCATTATAAGAATTTTAGTGGGCGCAGTGGCTCATGCCTGTAACCCCAGCACTTCGGGAGGCTGAAGTGAGTGGATCCCTTGAGCCCAGGAGTTCAAAACAAGCCTGAGCAACATAGCGAGATCTCATCTCAAAAAATTTATTAAAAAATTATAATGTGTATGCACCTAATAATATAACTTAAAAACAGCACCTAATAATGCAAACTTAAAATCACACAGAGTATGGCCGTGTACAGTGGCTCACGCTTGTAATCCCAGCACTTTGGCAAGCCGATGCGGGCAGATCGCCTGAGGTCAGGAGTTTGAGACCAGCCTGGCCAATGTGGTGAAACTCCATCTCTACTAAAAATACAAAAAAATAGCCAGGCATGGTGTGGGCGCCTGTAATCCCAGCTACTCGGGAGGCTGAGGCAGGAGAATCACTTGAACCCGGGAGGCAGAGGTTGCAGCGAGCCAAGATCACGCCACTGCACTCCAGCCTGGGCAACAGAGTGAAACTTTATCTCAAAAAACAAACAAAGAGTAAAAATTGGCATAATCACAACAAGAAATCATAATGAGAAATTTAAACACATCTTAGTAATTGGTAATAAAACAAGACAAAAAATTCAAGAAGGATATAGATTTGAAGAATGCAATTAACGAAACTGACCAAAGAGCATTCAGAGAAGACTGCATCCAACAACTCAGGAGGCCACTGTGAAACCCACGTGGGGATGTGTTGCTATCTCTTACGGATACCTCCTGTGATCAATGCATGTGCACACAGAACCCAGGAGTTCAGTAAATGTTCCCTTCTCCTCCCCACTCCTCTTCCTTTCACAACTCTCCCATCCTTGGCAGGGTTAAAAGTACCTATGGTCTCTTAGGGTGGGTCCAGTATCCTAGGAGGTGGTGGCCAGGAGCTGGAAGGATGGAGCTGATGCTGGCAGTGTAGGCTGGGTGAGTTGCCAGAAGTTTTTTTTTATTAGGCATTTGAGAAATGGCTTGCTTTTCAAAGCACTTTAGAAATGTATTTGCCTGCCAGGTGCGGTGGCTCAAGCCTGTAATCCCAGCAGTTTGGGAGGCTAAGGAGGGCAGATCACTGGAAGTTGGGAGTTCAAGACCAGCCTGGCCAATATGGTGAAACCCCGTCTCTACTAAAGGAAATACAAGAGTTAGCCGGGCATGGTGGTGAACGCCTGCAATTCCAGCTACTCAGGAGGCTGAGGCACGAGAATTGCTTGAACCCAGGAGGTGGAGGTTGCAGTGAGCTGAGATGGTGCCACTGCATTCCAGCCTAGACGACAGAGTGAGATCCTGTCTCAAAACAAACAAACAAACAAAAACAAATGAAAAGAAATGCATTTGCCTTTCGATGTTCATAACTGTAGAAGTTAATGGAAAGGGTGCCAGCATCCCCATTTCTCAGCTGGAGAAATCAAGGTGTTAAGCAATTTGCACCATGGAGCTGGTTTGTGAAGGCCGCAGGCTGAACCCCTGAGATTTCTTATTCTTCCTGAGTTTCTAGGTGATTTCTGACCTTGACCGTGGAGAAGGGGCCATTGCAAAGAATGTCTCGTGGCATCTCCAAGGATGCCCAGTCAGTTTGTGTATGTTTCTGATTCTCTGCTACTGGGGGCCTCTTGTGGGTAGCTGCCATCTGGATGCAATTCAGAGTGGCCAAAGGCCTACCAGTCCCCAGGGTCAGGTGGCCTTTAGTTTAGCAGAAAAGCATCTTAACCGCTGCGTTTCTGCAGAAGGCAGAATTCTGAGGAGAAGGGCTCAGAGAGGAGAATTCAGAACAAAGCCAAGTAACACAGGAGAATTCAAGGTTCCCCAAGATAAAAACATGGTGAAAGTGGGAAGGTGGCCCTGTGGCCGCTGAGGACAGCCCAGGACAGGGAGGTGGTGAGGCTAACATTCCGTTTGGGTTCCACAGTCGTTCTCAAACCTCCACCACAACTTGACCTCACACAACTTCCTCAGCTAAGTCTTGTTTTGTGGAGTCACAAAGAGTTCAGTTCCATACTTGGATGGGACAGGGTGGCGAGAAGGCAGAGCTGCCGGAGCTTCAAGAAGCGCTGGGTGGAAGGGGTGGAGGGTGAGCATCTAGATCTCACAGGAACCAGCAGTGACTGTGAAACGAGGTCAGCCAGGGAGCCCCAGAAATGGGGCAGATGCTGGGCTCCCAGAGGATGAGAAACAGGGCTGCAAGACAATGGAGTTTTAAGTATTAAAGTGATGCCAAGGGGCCTGGAAGTGGAGGTCCCTGTAGCTAGTGGGGTCTGTGCCTGGAGTCCAGGAGAAAGTGCTGGCATTCTTTCCCTCAGGCTCAGGGAGGCGGTAACTTGGCTGACATCGCAGAGCTGGTCCACGGCAGAGCCAGGGCTGAAACCAGATCTTTATTATCTGGACTGGATCCTTATTATCTGCAGACCCTGGCCTGTGCCTCCGCTCCCCACTCTGCTGACCAGAGTGTCAAGCACAGCACACAGGGTAAGGGCTCCCTTATTCCCATGAGCTCAGGATTGGTGACTGTCTCCGGGGGCAACCAACCTGCTGGCACCCAGGAGCAATATTTACAGTATTTAACAATCACCATCAATCAGTGTTCAACAATTAATGATTGTGGCGCGAGAACACCGACCCCCATCCTGGGCTGTGCCCACCGGTTCTCATGGAGCTCTGGCCCCTCCCACCTTTTCTAGCCCACCCGCCTCTTTCGCTTGTGGGCTGTGTCGTCTTTGTTCTGAATTCTCCTCTCTGAGCCCTGCACCTGACTCATGAACCATAAGGGATGCTGGTGACGTGGCCCGGCTGCACAGGTGCACACCTATGGTGCACTCCCCATATCACCAGGAGGGGCCCAACACCACCCCCAAGCCTCGGGAGCTCTGTGCATTCTTATTTCAGGTGCCACAACCCCCTTCCTGCTCACAACTGGGGGAGACGGTGCTGGATGGGGAAGTGCCAGGGATTCTCTGCTTCCAGAGCCATGAAGCCACCACATCACTGATGGGCACAGGCAGACATGCAGAGGCAGCCCCAACCCACCCCATACCACTCCAGACAGGCTCTCCACTCAAGACAAATGCCAGGGCTGGTCCCTTGGGTGGGCGACCTGTGCAGGCTCATGGGGCCCTGCCGTCAGAAACCTGCATTTGGTTTTATACTTTGCTGTTGCCATTTTGAAATTCTTTACAATGTTTGAACAGCGGGCCAGCATTTTTATTTTGCATAGAACTCAGCAAATTTTGTAGCTAATTCAGATGAAAGCCCCCTGGCTTCCAACCAGAGGTGGCTGCATCACTGCACCGGTTGAGACTGCATCGTCAGCACCTCCAGCCAGTGCTGATGGCCACATGCCATTCTGGGGGCGGCCTCCTCGGGAGCTTGCAGGAGGGATAGGAAGGCTGCTGGGGGCCCGCGAGTCAAAGGCTCAGTCACAGAGAATGAATGGCATGTGGATCAGCCTTTGGAGCTTCATGCAGCGCTGTGTTTGGACAAGTGCTGTGTCATTTCTCCACTGTGGACTGTGGTCAGGAGCAGCTGGAGCTTGGCAGGTCCCTTGTCCTGGAAGCTGGGTCTTGAGGGTCGGCAGGACTAGACCTGGCAGGTGACCCTAGCTCAAGTGCTGATGGTGCCAGTGCCACAGCAACAGTGCTGACTTGTGCTTACTGAGCAGATCTGTCCAGCTAAGGGAACCGGGCCGCCTGGCCCGTTCCACTTTGGGTCATTTGGTGGCACCCTGCAGGGTTACTTCTCTTGCAGCTCCCGGAACCTCCCTGCCTAGGAGTCCCGGTTTCTGCCTGCTCAGCTGTCTGCTGCCCCCACCTGGCCGCTGCCTCCAGTGCCGACCTGATCCTCAGCGGTTTTGTCAACTTTCTGAAAAATACATGAAATTGCTGCTGTCTGACTATTTTGACCTACAAAGATGGCCATTTTAAGTGGTTCAACATAATACCATTGCTTAGAATGGTCTTATAAATGGGAGCAAAGGGAAAGAAAGGAGTAAAGGGTGTGTGTATTATGGAGAATCCTGGCATACAACTGTAGTATACGCTAAACATAGCACAGATGTTCGTGTCAGCTGTCTGTGGTCACTTAGGGGGCATCTGACACCCTTGTGTGGTTCCCTCCTTGCCCAGGTATTACAGAACACTGGACAGTGAGTGAGATCCCACTGTGGGCCAATGGCCATGGGTTCGGGTAGGCCACCTTGGCAGAGAAGAGAGAGTATGTGAAATTCAACCAGTGGCTGACTCTGTCAGGGACATTCTGCAGACGCCATAAGCTCTCTGAACCTTAGTTTTCCCATCTGTGATTTGGAACCAAAGCACCCACTTCCTCCACGTCTTGGGCAGGGCTGGTCTTCAGCAGGGATGCTCTTCCAGGTCAAAGACATCAGGGTGTTCCCTACAGGTCGGGAAGTAGCCACTGTTCAGAGTTGCCTGGGTAGTGTGGCTCCCCTGAAACTCCTGGACACATCTTCATGGCCCAGCAACTGAAGGATTAATGCCGGCCACATTGGGACCTCCGGGACCTGCCCCAGTGTCTTACCTGGCATCTGACCTTTGTGCACCCCACCCTGCTATTTACAGGGTCAAGATGAGAAGCAAAAGAGATCATAAAACCACCTTTGCAGAAATTCTAACTGAGGAAATGATGACGGTGAAAGACACCTGAACTAACTGACTCTGTCTTGCTTCTAACCTCCAGGCTGTTCTTGTTCATTCCTGGGTGTAGACTGAACTAACTTTGGGAGAAACTTAGTTTATAGTTTAACTTTGCAACAAAGATGATAACAGCCCTTTTGGAAAACAAATCCTCTTCTTGCCTGAGGACCAATCTGCCTTTGTAGGACTAACGAATTAGCTACAAGATTAAAAACAAGGTTCAGGAGTCATGAAGCCAGAGGCTGCAAGATTCCAAACCTCCTCAAATTGCTCCTGGAAATAAGACCACTGTTGTAAAACCTAAGATGAGTGCTTGAGATATTTTGTAGACCCTGAGTTCTGATGCACCAGCTGACGCCACCCAGACTGGTGGTAATCAGGTTCATCTGGAATTGTGGCCCCCACACAGGAACCGCAGTGTGGGAGGAGAGCTTTGCCCCTCTGTGGTTTCATCTGCGGCCCAACCAATCAATGCTCCACACTCCCAGGCCTGCTACCTGCCAAATTATCCAGGGTGTCCGAATGTTCGGGGAGACTGATTTGAGTAATAATAAAACTCCAGTCTCCCGTACAGCCGGCTCTGTGTAAATTAAACTCTCTCCATTGCAATTCCCCTGTCTTGATAAACTGGCTCTGTCTAGGCAGAGGGCAAGGAGAATCCGTTGGGCAATGGTTACAGTCAGGCACAGAAAAAAGACATGCAAATCAGTAGTCCCTTCTTATCCGCGCAGCCTCACTTTCTGGGGTGTTATCCAGGATCAAATAGAAAACTCCAGAAATGGACAATTCATAGGTTGTAAATAGCATGCTGCTCTGCCCTGTCTTGGGTGTGAATCCTCCTTTCATCCAGTGTATCTGTGTTTACACCAACCGTCAGCCACTTAGAGCGACGGTTGTGGCAGCACAGTGCTTGTGTCCAGGTCACCTTTATTCTACTTAATCCCAGCCCTAACGCGCAAAAGTAGCGATGCTGGCAATTCAGATACGCCAAAGAGACGAGCACAGTGCTTCCTTTCAGTGAAAACATGAAAATCCTCAACTTAAGGGAAAAAAAAGCACACGCTTCGTTTGCTAAGATTTACGGTAAGAATGAATATTCTATGTGTGAAATTATGAAGAAGGAAAACAAAAATGTGTGCAAGTTTTGCTGTCGCACTTCAAACTGCCAAAGTTTCGGCCACCGTGTGTGATAAGAGCTTAGTTAAGATGGAAAAGGCATTACATTCGTGGGTGGAAGGCACGGACAGCGATGTGTTCTGATTGACAGCCATCAGGTTCGGTACCAGCTGCCCTTTCAGCCATCCCCTGTGGATGAAGGGGGCACTGCTGTAGTGGCAGAAACATCCTCTGATCACTGGTTAGTCTGCAGAGGTCAAGGAGGGGTCCAGGGAGATAGTGTGAACCCAAGGGAGGTGAGAGTGGGTGGAAGCAGTGAGTGGGTGGCCGGGGGAGTCAGGACACTTGGGCCCCCAGCGGTTTTCATGCCTCCAGCACCAGGCTCGCCCCCATCCCCCTGCTGCCCCCTCTCTGGGCTCTCTGTGAGTATAGTTCCTACCACTTTTATTTTTTTTCCTCACATACTAAAATGACAGCTTGGTTAAAATGAAAATCACCAAAATGACTCGGGCTCCCAGCGTAACCAAAGTGGTGCTCTGGGCTGAGCTTAGCCGCCGGGCCTGCTTTCCTGGGATCAAGGTTTTATCCACAGCCATTAATCACATAAAAGCAGATACTGAGGAGCATTAGCCCCAGCCAGCTGTTGCGCCGTGTTCTGGGCCATTACGCGGATTACCTCCCCACAGTGCCTTCCTGATGGCCTAGTATCTCGGGTTTGCATGGGCCTATTGGCAGCCCGGTTGACTCCAAGGCTGGGCACAAGCTCTGCCTCCCCTGGCCCCTCTGTGACCCCAAAAGCAGCTCCTCTTTCTTGGACCTCCCACCTGAGGGGCCTCCATCCCCCTCAGGAGGTCCATGGCCCCTTCCCCACAGGCCCAAAAGCTCAGGTGCTCGGCTCCTGATTCAGGGCTCCAGCCCCAGCTGCAGTCCACACATGGCTGGACAGAATCCATTTCCTTCAGTTACCACCCAAGGAGCCCTAGTCCTGCAATAGAGTAGCCACTGGCTACCCAGTGAAATGAGGGCTCCGAGTACCACTGGCTGTCTCTTTGGTTAGTCACTGTGATAACTCATATGAAAAAGTACATTTGCTTCAGAGGATGTGAGGGCATGTAAGACATAAGGGAAGGAAGCCGTGCCGCGCTGGGTTCTGGAATCTCCTTCTGGGTGAAGACCTCTGGCATCTTTACTTTGAGCATCGCACCAGTTACCCACAGGGGGCCAGTGATATGGTTCAGCTGTGTCCCCACCCAAATCTCAGCTTGAATTGTAGCTCCCATAATCTCCATGCGTCATGGGATGGACCCGGTGGGAGGTCACTGGATCATGGGGCGGTTTTTTCCTGTGCTGTTCTCATGGTAGTGAATACATCTCACGAGACCTGATGGTTTTATAAAGGGCAGTTCCCCTGCACTCTCTCTCGCCTGCTGCTAGGTAAGACAGCTTTGCTTCTCCTTCGCCTTCTGCCACGATTGTGAGGCCTCGCCAGCCATGTGGAACTGTGAAATCTCTTTCCTTTTAAAATTACCTAGTCTCAAGGATGTCTGTATTAGCAGTGTGAGAACAGACTAATACAGTAAAACTGGAGCGCAATGCATTTCACTCATTTTGTCATGAATCCTCTTCAGACAGTCTCTGTGACCCCTGAGGAATTTAGAGACACTGACCCTGGGAGTCAGGCTGCAGTAAGGAAACTGAAGAGGCCAAGCACGGTGGCTCACGCCTATAATCCCAGCACTTTGGGAGGCTGAGGTGGGTGGATCACTTGAGGTCAGGAGTTCAAGACCAGCCTGGCCAACATGGTGAAACCCCGTCTCTACTAAAAATACAAAACAATTAGCCAGTGGCGTGTTCCTGTAGTCCCAGTACTTTGGGAGGCTGAGGCCGGCAGATCACTTGAGGTCAGGAGTTGGAGACCAGCCTGACCAACAGGGTGAAACCCCGTCTCTACTAAAAATACAAAAAGTTAGCCCATGGCATGTGCCTGTAGTCCCAACTAGTCATGAGGCTGAGGCAGGAGAATTGCTTGAACCTGAGGGGCGGAGGTTGCAGTGAGCCAAGATCGTACCACTGCACTCCAGCCTAGGTGACAGAGCGAGACCCTGTCTCAAAAAAAAAAAAAAAAAAAAAAAAAGGCGGGGGGGAGTGGGGAAATAAAGGAAAAGGTCAGTAATGAACACAATAGACAATGGAGAGGCCCCATCCAGCCTAGGGCTTCTCCAGACAAGTTCCCCATGGCTCTCCAGACGGCAGATGGAAAGTGTCTGTGGGGCTAGGACATAGAGTGAGACACAGCCTGCCCGCTGGAGCTTTTCCTCAAGGGGGCTTGGGGATGTGTAAACAAGTAGATACTCATATAGGGCAGTGATAAGGGCTGGGAGGGGAGATAAAGGGAAGGCGAGTCCATGGGAGTGGCTCTTTAAGACAGAGGTGACCCAAGTAATTGAACAAGTAAGCGGTCCTCTGGGAAGAGCACGCCCCGGCAGTCCATGCAAAGGCTCCCTCTCTGGATGGGTGGCCGGAGGCCCATGTGGCTGGAGTGTTGAGAAGGAATGGGAAGGGGAAGGCTCAGGTTGGGCTGAGCTTAGCCAAGTTCAGCAGGTCACCCCTTTCTGTATCTCAGTTTCCTCTAATGAAGGGACTGGACTGCTTCTAAGAATCTTAAATCATCTATGTTCTAAAATGCAGAAGCATGTTAGTTATGATCCTGATGGGGTTCAGGACATGTCAACCCAAAATATGACTATAGAAGACCGGAATATGCCACCCCGCATATGCCTCTTTGGCATAAGAGTTATTTTGAGCTGGCTATTTTGAGAAACTGCAGGCACAGGGAGAGCTTTGAAAACACCATAGCAGTTATCCTTTTGCAAGGGAAATTTACGTCTATAAAGGAAATCTCCATTTGTAAGGGTGTCTGCCTCTCTGCCCCAGGAAAAGAAGAGTAACTAAATCACCAGAGACCCTTAGTCAATGCAGAAGGCACCTGCCCCAGGAAAAGAAGAGTAACTAAATCACCAGAGACCCTTAGTCAATGCAGAAGGCACCTACCTCAATCTGTGTAACAAATCTAACTTCTGGTTTTCCAGTGATTTCCCTGGTCATCTCTTTTAAGCAAGCCTTTCTCCACACCCTTCCTTCTTGGTTTCAGAAAAAGTTGGTATTTAAACCTGAAGTCTAAGACCACTCTTTGAGATCTACTAAAGAGACTGACTCGGCTGGGCACCATGGCTCACACCTGTAATCCCAGCACTTTGGGAAGCCGAGGTGGGCAGATCACCTGTGGTCGTGAGTTCGAGACCAGCCTGACCAACATGGAGAAACCCCATTTCTACTAAAAATACAAAAATTTAGCCTGGTGTGGTGGTGCATGCCTGTAATCCCAGCTACTTGGGAGGCTGAGGCAGGAGAATCGCTTGAACCCGGGAGGCAGCGGAGGTTTCAGTGAGCCAAGATCATGCCATTGCACTCCAGCCTGGGCAACAGGAGCAAAACTCCATCTCAAAAGGAAAAAAAAGATTGGCTCAACTGGTTATCCCCCTTATATATAGGAAGGATACATATAATTAAACTTTTGTTTGTTTCTCTTGTTACAAGAAGTCCCACTAAGAACTCATGAAGGGTGAAGGAGAAAATTGTTTTTACTTCCCTATGATCCCATCTTTAGAAATAAACACTATCAAAAACCCTAGATATGTGCACATGTTCTGTGTCCATACACATTAGTACATGTTCAATCAGAGAATTATGGAAGGTTACACACCACCATAGTCAATATGGGCTTCCTAGGAAGAAAGAAGGCCAAATAAAATAAACACCTTATTAAAATATTTCTAAACATCATGTTGAACATGGTAAATGCATACAATTTTTGTCAATTAAAAATTAAAACTAAATAAAATTTTTAAATTAAAAAAAAAGAGAATGATCCATCCTACCCAAGTACATACATATGGATGAAATAATTAAAAATGCAAGATAGAATTAGATCTAAATCTACTAAATTTGTAGGGATACCCATTGCTATAGTGTGGCTATTTGTCCCCTCCAAATCTCATGCTGTAATTTTATCTCCAGTGTTGGAGGTGGGGCCTAGTGGGAGGTGTTTGGGTCATGGGGGTAGGTTCCTCAAGAATATCTTGGTGCCATCATCCTTGCAGTAATGAGTGAACTCTCACTCTGTTGGTTTCTACAAGAGTGTATTGTGAAGAAGAGCCTGGCACCTCTCTCCTTTGCTTCCTCTCTTGCCACATGATCTCTGCACATACCAGCTCCTCTTCCTCTTCCACCATGAGTAGAGGCAGCCTGAAGCCCTCATGAGAAGCAGACGCTGGCACCATGCTTCCTGTGCAGCCTGTAGAACTGTGAGCCAAATAAACCTCTTTTCTTTATAAATTACCCAGCCTCAGGCATTCCTTTACAGTAATACAAAATGGACAAAGACACCCTTGAAAAAGTAAGTGGAAGAGTAATAGAGTTGCATAGTGATGAGAATTGTGTAATGTTAGTTCAGTAAAAACAAGCCTGTCAGCAAACCCCTGAATGTGTGTACCTGTTTTGGTCTGTGTGTGTAGAACTCGGAGGAAGGCGTGGCCATGGTCATGTTGGCCATCTCCTTGTTATCTCTGGGAGAGTGGGAGGAGGGGGGTGGGAGGAGGTTGCAGTGCTGCCTCTGGATGGGTGGTGGGAATGGGGAGAGCACTGGATCCATGCTCCATGGGGTCGCCAAGGCAGCAGGAGGTGTCTGGAGGCCGAGACATTAGCTCTGTGTTTCCATGTGCCTGTCTCTCCCACACCAGCCCCTGCCATGCTTGCTGTCTGAGCATGGGGACTCTTGTCTTCCACCACAAGGTGGATGTCACAGCACCATTTAAACTCTGAATTCAAACAAGCATCTCTTTCAAGCACATGGAATGCCATGTGTGGTAAATCCAGTTCCCACCCTCTATGAGGTAACTGATCTGCCATCATCACAGGCTGGGTTAGGCTGCTACTGAAACAGACAATGTTGCCATTGTGGGGGCCAAGGCCCTAATTCACCAAATGGGCCCCCTTCAGTCTTCAATCGGCGTGATAATAAAGTTCCCTCTGTTTTAATCCTTAACCCGAAGTAACTGGTGTTGGCCAATCAGCTTGTTATTGTTCCAGCTCCCTGTCCTTGTAAGTAACTTTGAAATGACCAGTCTGCTTTTTGCCCTTTGTTTCTGCTTTCCTCAGCCTTTTTTTTTTTTTTTTTCCACCTATAAAGCCAACCTCCTCTGCTCAGCTCATTGGAACACTAATTCCTTTATATGGAATAAAGTATTGCCCAATTCTAGAATTGCAAATAAAGTCAACTGAGGTATTTAAACTAAGTTTGCTGTAATTTTGTCTTTTGACAGATCTGGCAACCAAGGAAGGAACCTGAAAAAGACAGATCTGACAACCTGAGACCCCTGCAGGAGCACAGGAGAAGCCCTGCTCACTCTACCTTTTGGGGAGGTCCCTGTCTTCCTCACGGAGTCCTGAGAAGTCCTATTCTCTTTTGCATTAGTGCTCCCTGATATTTTTGGCATTTGGAGAACCAAGGTTAATTTGTGCTGTGGCAGGGCACGCCACCTTTCGGTTTGCAGTGACTGAGGAGTCACTGTGGCAACAAAATTGACATTTTTAAGGTAACTGACAACAGTGGCAGTAAGTGGTTATTTTTGGAGGGGTCCTCTTTATTTCTTCTCTTCTCAATGGTGAGGTCTCAGAGCAAAAGCCATCTTGGCTCTGAGATACCCAAGAGCCAACATAAAAATGGGATCTCTAATTTCTAAAGATCTGAGTACTCTGCCTTCTAATAAACCTGCCTTTTTCATGGACAAGAATTATGGCCCCAGAAGCTGCAAATATTCTCAAAAGTGGCAAAGTCTTACTAAAGATAATTCAGAATGACAATGGCTGTTATATGGAATGTTACAGGTGAACACAGAACTGGTTATCTAAGAAGCACACTTGAGTCTCAAGCCTCTTAAATTAGTCAGGGAGAATGGGATTATTATTCTAACAGGCATTCGGAAGTCTCAAAGAGACAACAGGATTCTAAAATTGCTTTTTAAAAAATTCATTGTGAAGAGCTAATAAAAGCTAAAAGTGCAAGACATCCCCCATACCAAGGACAGTAAAACCGACATGACTCCTACTGCTCCTCTGTATCCTATTTTGCCTAAATATTCACAATCTATTCACTTTCTGTCGGAATTGCCTATATTCGCAGAAGAAAACAGTTAAACAGTTTTCTTATAAGATAAAACCACCCCAAACCCTAGGAAATAATACTCAAGTGACTTATATTCCCTGGATAAAAATAGAGTTCAGAGCCATAGTTTAAAATTTTCCTAAACCTAGAAAAAACTTGCAAAAGTTTTCTGAAGAATTTGAGATCTCGACTAGAACTTGTGACCCTGAGTCATCTGATCTCTACCAACTAACCCGCATGTGTGTGGGAACTGGGGAAGCCCAAAAATGGGTGAAAGAGGCAGAATGATGTTATCTGACAAGCCCTACCACCTGGTCCACTTATGGGCCAAGCAAAGCCTGAAAAATGACCATTGAAAGCCATTCTTGAAGAGACTCAGTTCCATGGCAACAACAACCTAGGGTGGCCTTCGGACCCCTGAAACAATGGTCTCCAGAATATTGTTGCCATCGGTACAAACAACCAGGGCACTGGCGAGGGGGCTGCCCTTACAAAGATTTTGAGGGAAGCTCCTAGAAACAGCCTGCCAGCCCTCTGACAATCTTCATATTAACCACCAAGACTGATGGCCTCCAAGGGAAGCTCTGATACACTTCTTCCCGTTATCCAGTCTGAGTAGATACCAGAGCCCCTATTTCTACTTTAAACCCCACTCTTACAGGACAACCTCTCTCTTGGAATAGAAAAGAAAAATTCAGTTGTGAGGGATATCAAATTGAGCTCTAGGAATGAGTCCAGGAATAAAAAATGCCTTCTTTGCCCTGTTTATTCAAGGGCTCTGTCCTGAAGTCAGTTGTCTAATTAAGAAACAGGTTAAGTTGAAAAGACCGGGCTGAGTGTAGTGGCTCACACCTATAATCCCAGCACTTTGGGAGTCTGAGGCAGGAGGATCACTTGCGCCCAGAAATTCAAGAGCAACCTGGGCCACATAGTGGGACCTCATCTCTATTTACAAATAAATAAATGAAAATTTAAAAAAGAAAAGACTATGTATTAACTAAATGATTTCCAAAACACAGTTTCTTGGCACTTAGCTGGCTTTGGTTTTGTTTTGTTTTTGAAATCCTGGTAAAAGAAATTTATATCTATAAAGAAAATCTATTTTTAAGGGTGCTTCCCTTTCTACATCTAAATCATTAGGAACTTTGACAGTGGAGAATAGATTGGCTTGAAGTTTACGTAAAAAAAAAACAACCTTACCTTCGTATAAGGTGCTTTGGCTGACCGTTTTGCCTGATCTAGGCCTTACCTATGACCTTTTTTATCTTGGCAAATAATGATGTTTAGATCTAAGTTCTGTGCCTTTGACATGTAAATTTTCTACCTCTTTCCACTCTTTTCTACCTTTTTAAGAGTCCTGCCTTTGGATGTACAAATTTGATGTTGCCTAGATAACAGTTGTTTAGGCCAATAGAGCAGGTAATCAGGGCATTAATTGTCTAAACAGGGGAGAGAAACTAGTTGAAAACTGACAAATGAATAATCTTATTAAAACCATATCTACCTCTGTCTGCGTGTCTGTATGTCTGTCTGTGTTATGTATGTGTGATGTGTCTCCACCAAAATATAAGAAAGAGTCATAATGAACTGGCTTAAAGAAAAAGTTAGCACTTAAATATTTTATCAGAAAAAAGAAACTAACCTAAATGCCTTTTTGTTCATGTGACTTGGGTAAATCTTTGGTAAGTAAGACTAATTTAATATTGTTGGTTTAATAAAAACAGCTGTGTCTTCTGATCAGCAAAATACAAATGTATTTAACTTTAGCATTCCTGCTTAGGTGGCAACTGTCTACCACTTGTGTGCTGTAAAATAGTTAGCAGCAAAATCATTGAGATGATGGCTAACTTTGTGTAACCAGCAATGTAAGCACAATTGTTAAGAATGAGTAAATTATGTGGATGTAAATGGGATACAAATATATAAATACCATTCTCATAATTTTAAAATCTTTTTCAGTAACTTAATCCTAAAGTCATGTTATGATTAATAGATATTCATGAAATGTTTAAGTCATCTCTAAGTTAAAACACTGAAACATTAATTGCTGAACATAAGTTTAAGGTATATATGTTTTGTGCTATAGTTTGGATACTTGGCCCTCTAAACCTCATGTTGAAATTTTATTCTTGGCTGGGCATGGTGGCTCACGCCTGTAATCCCAACACTTTGGGAGGCCGAGGTGGGCGGATCACCTGAGGACAGGAGTTTGAGACCAGCCTGACCAATATGGTGAAACCCTGTCTCTTTTAAAAATAAAAATAAAAATAAATTAGCTGGGCATGGTGGCGGGAGCCTATAGACCCAGCTACTTGGGAGGCTGAGGCATGAAAATCACTTGAACTAGGGAGGCAGAGCTTGCAATAAGCAGAGATCGTGCCACTGCACTCCAGCCTGGGTGACAGAACGAGAATCCGTCTCAAAAAAAAAAAAAAAAAAAAAAAAAAAAAATTGAATAATAGGAAAGAAAACAAATGTGATTCTCAATGTCGGAAGTGGGGCCTAATGGGTGGTGTTTGGATCTGGGGTGGGATCCCTCATGAATGGCTTGCCCTGCCCTCGTGGTAATGAGTGGGTTCTTGCTTAATTAGTTCCTGTGCGAGGTCCCTGAAGAGTTGGTTGTTAGAAAGAGTTCTGGTATCTTCTCCATCCTTCTTGCTGCTTCTCTTCCATGTGATCTGCACACACTGGATCACCTTTACCTTCCTCCATGAGTAGAAGCAGGCTGAAGCCCTCACCGGAATCAGATGCTGGCATTATGCTTTTCATACAGGCTGCAGAACTGTGCACCAAACAAACCTCTTTTCTTTATAAATTACTCAGCCCCATGTACTCCTTTATAGCAGCACTAAACAGAATAAGACATTTTCTAATCTTTGTGTGTTTGTTTGTTTGTTTGTTGAGACAGAGTCTTGCTCTGTTGCCCAGGCTGGGGTGCCGTGGTGCCATCTTTGCTCACTGCAACCTCCGACCCCTGGGTTCAGGTGATTCTCCTGCCTCAGCCTGCCAAGTAGCTTGGATAACAGGTGCCTACCACCGCACCCGGCTAATTTTTTTTGTATTTTTAGTAGAGAAGGGTTTCACCATGTTGGCCAGGCTAGCCTGGAACTCCTAGCCTCAAGCGATCCGCCCACCTCAGCCTCCCAAAATGCTGGGATTACAGGCATGAGCCACCACACCTGGCCTCTAATCTTGTTTTTATATGGCATGGTGAAGCTAAATATGTTTCGGTCTGTTAGTAAACACAAAAAATTGTTCTATGAGGAATCACATATTTCTATAAATTAGAACATGCATGTTTATAAAATGTTGGTATATGACAGTTCAAAATTTATTTCCTAGGTTTTCACTAGAAATTAAGTTTATTAAATATTAAAAATTTTAATTAATATAGGTAATTCTGTACGCAAAGTGTATTAAAAAAGTAAGATGTGTTTTTGGTGAGAAAATTGTAGAAGGACATGAGGATATACCTTTGTTAAAGAAAAGACTAATTTCATCTAACTTGGAGGTTATTTAGAGAATGTCTTAAAATATGGACTAAGGAAAAAAATAGAAACAAGGCAGACAGAAACCAGTACGTAGGAGAAAGTGGTGCAAAAAAGTCTATAAATATGAGTGTGTATTTTTGATAGAAAAATGTTGAGAAGAGAAAGTAATTTTTTTTTGTATGAGAGAGAATTTTGTGTGGTCATAATGACAGGGAAAAAAGTATATTTTTGTCATGAGGTAGAATGATTGGTTATTCTAATATGAAGAAAGAAATTTAGGACAAAAAGGTTTAAGCAAGTTGTAGAAGATTTGTGGAAGTAAAATCCTATGAAAGAAATTTTGTGTGTGATCAAGTTGGTTAAAATTGGTTGTGAGGGATATCAAATTGAATTCTATTAATAAGTCCAGGAATAGAAAATGCCTTCTTTGCCCTATGTATTCAAGACCTGTGCTCTGAAGTCAGTTGTCTAATTAAGAAACAGGTTAAGTTGAAAAGACCAGACTGGGTGCAGTGGCTCACATCTGTAATCCCAGCACTCTGGAAATCTGAAACAGGAGGCTCTCTTGAGCCCAGGGGTTCAAGACCAGCCTAGGCAATTTAGTGGGACCTCATCTCGATCTACAAATCAATAAATAAATGAAATATTTTTTTGAAAATAAATGAAAATATTTTTAAAAAGAAAATATATCTTCTAATGATCAACTAAATTATTTCTATATATCAACTAAATGATTTCCAAAACACAATTTCTTGGCACTTAGCTGTCTTTTTTTGAAATTCTTTGTAAAAGAAATTCTATTTTTAAGGGTGTCTCCCTCTGCATCTAAATCATTAGGAACTTTTACAATGGGGAAGACTTTGGCTTGAAGTTTACATAACAAACCTTACCTTTGTATAGCTTTTTCTAGAAATTAATGTGTAATATCAAAAAGTACACTGATGCAAAACTGAAATTTGATTTATTATGTTAAAACAACAAGGTTTTTTTTTTAAAGTATTGATTTGCTCTTAGTAAATTATTGTGAGATCTTGTAGGTAATTGGCCTAGAAAACAATGATTCTGTTTAATCAAAATAATTTCCTATGCTTCACATTTTCTTTGTTGAGTCATTGATTACTTAGGAAAACTAACACTTATCTCTATTAAAGAGTTAAGGTTTTTGACCATTATGTTACTTCTTGTATTTGCTTTTGAAGTCTTTAATTATCACTCTGGCTAAATGAATGATTATTATTTAGCACAGTGACTTGTAATCTTATTTTTGATCAAGTCTTTTGAACTTTTATTTTTGACAAACGGCCCAAAATCAAATTCACACTTAATATTTGACCTCAAACTAACTTTTGGACACTCCAGAAGGGCCCCTGGAAGTTCAAATGAGAAATATTAAACCAATTAGACTTATTTGATATGTTAAATTTTGTGGAAAACATTGTCAAATAATGTTAAATTTTCTTTGAGTTATATTTGTATACATTCCTAAGGTGTGCCACAATTTATGAAACTTCTAGAAATCTGATGTGTTATCAAGTCATAATGTCAGTTATTATGTTAAAGTGATGTACACTGCAGAAATAACCAAATTTTCTTGTCAATTGCATCCTTTCTATAATAGAGTCTCATCAGGCTTTTAACCATGGCCACTTTAAGTCTGGTTGTCTCTAGTTAATTGCTTTATTCTGATGCCTTTCTGAAAGCTTTCTGCAGGCAACTACAATTCTAAAGCAGTGTGTCTTCAAGGAGGTTTGTAGAAAGAATGGAAAGAAGTCTGACAAGTATAGGTTTCCGATAACTTTGAGGTACTATTGGATTGAGTAAGAAAGCCTAAAGCTCAGTTGAAGAAACAGATGGGTTTGTGAAACTGCTGAGATCAAACAGAGCAAGAATTAATTACATGAAGCTGAATGAACTGATGAAGAATTATGAGTTTTCACAGCTTTTTAATTTGAAGTATTGTTGGTTCATTTAATGTTTTGTTTTGTTTTGTTTTGTTTTTTTGAGACAGAGTCTCCCTCTGTTGCCCAGGCTGGAGGACAGTGGTGCTGGAGTGCAGTGGTGCTATCTTGGCTCACTGCAACCTCCACCTCCGGAGTTCAAGCGATTCTCCTGCCTCAGCTTCCTGAGTAGCTAGGACTACAGATGTGCCACCACGCCTGGCTAATTTTTGTATTTTTAGTAGAGATGGGGTTTTACCATGTTAGCCAGACTGGTCTTGTACTCCTGATTTCAAGTGATCCACCCGCCTTGGCCTCCCAAAGTGCTGGGATTACAGGCGTGAGCCACTGTGCTCGCCCTGTCTTCCAGTTTTAAGGAAAGTTTTTTTTTTCTTTTAAGCTAGCTACAGCTTACAGCAATTTTGTAAAGCATACTTTTATAAACAAAAATTAGAATGTTTGCTTTTCCTGCCTACCTGATCCTTCTACAATTCAGAAGCTATCTGTGAGTATTCTTACTTATATGGCAATATGGTTATTTGGATAACTTCAATAATAATTTGCTCTCTTTATAACAGGATACAATTAGAAACATTGGTTATACTACCAAGGCTTTGACTGGAATGTCATATTTGAGAATACGTATGGAAAGTTAGGCTTCAAGAGTTCCGAGCCTTACAGTGAGTGAGTAAAATGTCATCATTTCCTGGCAGGCGCAGGAACCTCAATATATAAGACGCTGCAGGCAAAGTCTGATGTCTGCCTTGGTTCGGCTTCCTAGTGTCCAGGTTTTTCAAAGTTCCATCTGAGGCCAGGTACAGTGGTTCACACCTGTAATCCCAGCACTTGGGAGGCCGAGATGGGCCAATCACTTAAACCCAGGAGTTCAAGACCAGCCTGGGCAACATGGCAGAACCCCATCTCTACAAAAAAAATACAAAAATTAGCCAGTGTGGTGGCACATGCTTGTAGTCCCAGCTACTTGGGAGGCTAACGTGGGAGGATCACTTGAGCTGGGGAGGTCAAGGCTGCAATGAGCCATGAGCACACCATTGAACTTCAGCATGGGTGAGACAGCAGGACTCTGTCTCAAAATAAATGAATAAATAAAAGTCCAATCTGAGATTCTTTGTCAAAATATCCATCCATGCAAATTTAAAAGGAGCCTATGTGGTTACTCTTGCTGTAATTATTAATTATGTAAATAAGGTCAATGAGACTAAATTTATTTTGCAAACAAATTAGTTTTACTCTGTTGATCTTTGGTATAAATGGGGGTGACTATAAGACAAAAATCACATTTCAGAAGAAAACTATAATACGCCTATTATTAAACTATGGCCCTGTTCATTGTTTTTGAGATTTTTTTTTTTTTTTTTTTGAGACATAGTTTCGCTCTTGTTGCCCAGGCTAGAGTGCAGTAGCATGATCTCGGCTCACTGCAACCTCCGCCTCCTGGGTTCAAGCAATTATCCTGCCTCAGCCTCCCGAGGAGCTGGGATTACAGGTGACTTCCACCACACCTGGCTAATTTTTGTATTTTTAGTAGAGATGGGGTTTCTTCACATTGGTCAGGCTGATCTCAAACTCCCAACCTCAGGTGATCTGCCCACCTCAGCCTCCCAAAGTGCTGGGATTACAGGCGTGAGCCACCGCACCCGGCCCCAGCCTTGTTTTTGAGTTTTTATTATCTGTCTGTAGACTAGACTAGATTCTAACTACTTCTTCTCATTTTCTCCAATATCTTACAACTCTCCAACTAAAACCAAAAACTTCTCTGTTTCTGAAGTCCTATAAACTGAAGCTGGACAACTAGATATAAGTCTCAAGGGAAGGTCTCATGCCCTTGATGTGTGAGCCACACAGAGTTCCCTAGAACGTGCACTGCCACAGTCAGAGACGTTCAAACTGGAAGCTGGGACAAGAAGATGCTGACTTAAAGCTGTGGACAGCCTTCTCCAAGGTGTCAGAACAAGACTCCGTGTCATAATGACTCTTATCCCTTTTAATTCTTTTTTTACATATGCCTGCCTCTTTCACTTGGCAGGATAACGCTGCAGTTACAATTTCACAATCAGTAGCTTCTGTGGGTTAACTGGATGGAATGTTGACTCTGTCATATCAAACCTAGTTACAGGATCTAACAAATCCTCTAGGCCACCTAGTGGGCAACTTTAGCAACATCCCAAACACAACTGTTTGTTCAAACTGTATTTGTGGTCTCTTTTACAGAGGTAGCACTCTCTTTTTTAATTTAACCTACTCCGGGGAAGCTAGCTGTTAGAACTGCTACCTAACAATGGAACGGGGAGGAAGCTGTACAGTTGCTGACACTTCTTGTTGTGCATAAATACATCAGAGCGTGTAGAGACACAGCTGCAAAAAATCAACACGCAGCCCACTCGAAATGGGTAGAGGACTCATCAGGTTCATTTTTTGATCTGTTTGATTTTAGTTGGTTTGGCTATAAGGTTGTCTAATCTTTTGGCTTACCTGGGCCACATTGGAAGAAGAAGAATTGTCTTGCACCACACATAAAATACACTAATGCTAATGACAGCAGATGCAAAAACAAACAAACAAAAAAAACCACACACACAAAAATCTCATAACGTTTTAAGAAAGTTTATGATTTTGATTTGGCCCAGACTTTGAATATGGGCCTCATTCAAAGCTGTCCTGGGCCACAGGTTGGATACACTTGGTTTGTGAGGACCCTGGCTAAGGAGCATACTCCATATTCAGTATTAACCTCCTTATAGTCACAATAGTATTCTCCTTGGTGCACTGTATCCTCTGAAAAAGTTTTAAATGTTTGCATGCAGCCATCCACCAAATGTCAAATGGTCCCTTTTCAGCTGGAATGACAAAAAACTCAAACGCACAGTCATGAGACACCATAACCTGTGAGTGACGTGCTGAGACTGGAAACACAGAAACTGAGGGGTTGCTGAGAGGAGTGCTGATACCCTTAGTTCTGGTCTCACCTAGGTGACAGTCTGACCAAAAGTGGGGAATTAGTAAATAAAAAGAAGTTGTTGCTTTTGGACTAAGCCTGCTCTAGGCCCCAACAGACCAGACTAGAAATCAAAATGGAGTCACCCATGTTAAAGTTACACATCACCAAATGGAAACTCAGTCGTTACCTGGCCTTCTGGAAAATCAGGAGAGAGAGATAACAGCCTAATTTACCAAGCAGGCCAGTTTCAGTCTTCAATCAGCATGATTATGAAGTTCCCCTTGCTTTAATCCTTAACTTGAAATAACCTGATATTAACCAATCCATTCATTTTCCATTTTTCTGTCTCCCTGTTCTCACATTACAAGGAAAGTAACTTTGAAATGACCAATTCAAGGCCGGATGCGGTGGCTCACGCCTGTAATCCCAGCACTTTGGGAGGCCGAGGCAGGAGAATCACCTGAGGGCGGGAGTTCGAGACCAGCCTGACCAACATGGAGAAACCCCTTCTCTACTAAAAATACAAAAAATTAGCTGGGCGTGGTGGTGCATGCCTGTAATCCCAGCTACTTGGGAGGCTGAGGCAGGAGAATTGCTTGAACCCAGGAAGCAGAGGTTGTAGTGAGCCAAGATCATGCCATTGCACTCTAGTCTGGGCAACAAAAGTGAAACTTCGTCTCAAAAAAAAAAAAAAAAATTCAATGTTTGTTCCTTGTTTCTGTTTTCTTCAGCCCTTTTTGTGCCTATGAAGCCAATCTCCTTTGCTCAGCTCAGTGGAATTAACTTCTTCTTTTTTATGGAATAAAGTATTGCCTGATTCTAGAATTGCAAAGAAAGCCAGTTGAGGCCTTTAAACTAAATTTGTTTTCATTTGGTCTTTTCACAGTCATCATGGATCCCCAGCTCCAGAAACACTGCCCGGCACACAACTGAGCTATGTGCACATGTTTATCTTTATTAAAGCACCTCAGCGGGCTTGCAGAGAAAAATAACAAAGAACTGTTCTGAATTCCCATAACCACTTTATTAGCTGATAATAAGATTTTGCTCACTTTTCAGTCGGGGTTCTGAAATTAAATTAAATCTATGACTTTTTACAAGGGTATTCCTTTAATGGCATAAAATATGTAGAAAGCAAAGAATTTCCTAGTGAACAGGCAACATCATCACACCTCACAGATATGGAAACTCAGGCCCAGAGAGGTGGAACGGCTGTCCTGTGGCCACACATCTGAACTGGGATTTGGACTAAGGATTCCCAGTGGCTCTTGTTCATCACTCCCAGTCGCTCTCAGATTAGCTGCCCCTGCAGTCCCCAGGCTGGGAATTGCGGTGCAAGCAAGGCCTGTGTATGGCAAAGTGCAGCTGGATGGTGCCACTCAGGGTAACATGGGTCTTCTCTAGACATCTACCTGTGTTCGTTTGGGGGAGCATTTCCAAGCACACATATAGGCTGATGTGGAAAAAAACCTATAACTTTTCTCAGTAGCTGAGATAACCCTGGGGGTGGAACTGCTTTAAAGGGGACCAGGGGTCCAGGTGCCCAGGGAGGTGGCGGCTGCTGAATGGCCTGCCAGTGATGGTGGCTTCGGTTTATGGCTTCTGATCTGCTGAGTAGTGAAATCTTGCCTGGGGCTGGTGTGCCTGTGGAATTGCTGGGACCAATTAAAAAAACAAATAAAACAAACAAAACAAAAACCGTCAGCAGGGGCTGGGAAGAGAGAGGTCAAGGAAGGACAACAGGGAGGCACAGAGATTGTGCAGTTTGTCTACTGTGTCCTCAGCCTTCCCCAAGATTTCCATAACAACATGTCCTTGTGGGGAGTGGGGCAGTCCAGGCTGACCCCAAGGGTCTAATAAAGGGACAAAGCCAAAAGACAACTTCTGAGTCAAAGATCCTCAAATGAAATGGATCTGAACGGTAGATGCGAGGACAGCAGGACCCGGCTCCTTGATCTTGGGAAATGTGTTAATGAGCTGGGGGTGAGCAATGAGGCTGTGCTCACACCCTCCAGGTCCAAAGGGGGTTAGGGGGCTGGGGGCCTTCGGGTGACCTGGCTCCGGCACAGCTGTACCCTGCGTTGTGTAGGAGAGAACGCTCCATCCTGATTATGTAAAATCAAAGTCCAACCATCAACATTACATACTAGCAAATAATTCTCTGTGATGGTGCGAATTTCAATGGAGCTTCAAGGCCTCCCTCAGTGGAGAAGTAGCTTTGTTCTGTGAAAGGAGGAAAGGTAAACTCTTCATCAAAAGGCTCCCACGCCTCACCAGGGAGAATGAAGAGACAGAAAAGCAGCTAGTGAGTGGCATGCACCGGTCAATTTCAGCAGCCTCTCATCTGTGCAGATAAGAACTCTCCTGGCCTTCGCGCTGTAAGGGATGCTAGTCATCTAACCCCCTAGCAAACATGTGTAATCTGCACAGAAGCCTGTGGGGAGAAGAAGGTGGCTGGCTGATTTTTGCCAGCACACAGACACCCCCAGGGTAACCTCACTTCTGGCGCCTGTTAGACAGCTGGGTGGTCTGATGATCCATCCCCTAGGCATGCTGGGAGCCAGGCAGCCAGGGTGGGCACTGGGTCTCCTGCCTCCCCTCCCTGCAATCCTGGGCAACCTGCAGATGCCCTGCACAGCACACATGGCAACAGTGCGACCCACCTGTGTCCCCTCAGACTTCAGTGGAAGAGTGGAAGAGTGACCCCGCAGGTCTGAGAGTGGCTGGTTCATGTGAGATGCCATGACCAACCTTTCTAAAGTGGAAAACACCCAAGTAGCCTAATAGCCAATTAGGCTATTCTAATTCTACGTGGAAGGGTTCTACGTGGAAGGGAACTGAGGGCTGGGGAGGCCAGGCAAGAAGCAAAAATCTGTGAATGGCCAGAGGGACACTCTTTTGGCTTTGGGGTGGGGACAGGCAGGAGAAGGTGGCTTTCAGGACCCCTGAGAGTTTACCCTGATCTCTGAGGAGCCACCGCTACCTATTGCTCCAAGAAAATAACATCCCGGCTTAGCTGAGGGGGACAGGTGTGTGTGTTCTCTGGCTGTGCTTAAGACACCAGGTTTTTCAAGTATTTCAGCAATTACAAAGGGTTCTATTTAATGCAGCATGCATAGGAACCAAAGGCTGTCCCTCTGAGCCTTTGAGGATAAATTGAGGGCTGCCTGGGCCCTTGGGGTGCATGGCTGCTATGACTTGTCATGCATCTTTAAAATCCCTCTTCCATCTTGACGTTCTGCCAATTTCTTCAATTCTGAAACCTGAAGATATTCTGTCGGTGAGCATTGACAATTTGGTAGTGACTTTGAGCAGCAAATTATTTTTCCTCTCTGTCTTTCTTTCTTAAACATCCTGTGCTTGCTGCATCCCCAGGCCTGGGTGGCAGAAGGAGGAGCCCATCCTCTAGCTGTGCAGGAAGTCAGGGGTAAAGCCCATTCTCCATTTCATCCTTAGGAGCTAACTCCTAATCTTGTGTTGCCAGCAGCCCTAAGTGTTCTTAAGTGTCCTCAGCCTGGCCTGGGCTCCAGAAATTGTGATGTATTTTGCATGGAAAGGGTTTCTTCTATAGGCGACTTTGGGTTAAAAGTCCCTTTGCGGGACTTATCAGAGCCTTTAGTTTGCTGATGTGCATTGTGGATCTCTAACAGAGGACTCTGTGGTCCCTTTGGTTTGGAGCTGGGCATGCCCTCAGGCTGGCGTTCCTGGGTGCACTTGTTGTTAGGCTACAGAGGGACCCCTTGGAGAGGAGAAAGGAAGAAACTGGTCAGGCAGGCAGTTAGGGTGGCTCCTCGGTTGAATTTTTTCTTTTTTCTTTTTTTTTGAGACGGAGTCTTGTTCTGTTGACCAGGCTGGAGGGCTGTAGTGCAATCTCGGCTCACTGCAACCTCCACCTCCCTGATTCAAGTGATTCTTCTGCTGCAGCCTCCCAAATAGCTGGGACTATAGGCGTGCACCACCACACCCGGCTAATTTTTGTATTTTTTAGCAGAGAGGGGGTTTCACCATATTGGCCAGGCTGGTCTCAAACTCCTGACCTCGTGATCTGCCCACCTCAGCCTCCCAAAGTGCTGGGATTATAGGCATGAGCCACTGCACTTGGCAATTGAATCATTTAACCCTATATAATGTGGCCTACTTTCCAACCTGACTATGGCATAACAGCACATGACAGATAAAAAAGGAAAATGGCCAGGTGCAGTGGCTCACACCTGTAATCCCAGCACTTTGGGAGGCCAAGGCAGGTGGATCACTTGAGTTCAGGAGTTCAAGACTAGCCTGGCCAACGTGGTGAAACCCCGCCTCTACTAAAAATACAACAATTAGCCAGGCATAGTAGTGGGCAGCTGTAATCCCAGCTACTTGGGAGGCTGAGGCACAAGAATCACTTGAACCTGGGAGGTGGAGGTTGCAGCGAGTCGAGATTGCACCACTGTACTCCAGGCTGGGTGACAGAGCGAGACAGGAAGGAAGGAGGGAGGGAGGGAGGAAGGAGGGAGGAAGGGAGGGAGGGAGGGAGGGAAGGAAGGAAGGAAGGAAGGGAGGGAGGGAGGGAGGGAGGAAGGAAGGAAGGGAGGAAGGGAGGGAGGGAGGGAGGGAGGGAGGGAGGAAGGGAAAAGAAAGAAATCAAAATATTTTACCCCAGAATATGTTTCTTTGCTGTATTTTGAAATGGCCCACCATCTTTTGTGGGGGGAAATTTGCAGCTGTAAAGAGTTCTATTAAGTAGTAGAGCTTTCCCCTTCCAGGCCTTCCCAGTCCTGAAGAGATTAGCTGAGAGTCTAGCACCTTTTAAAGACCTAAACAGGAAACACTTGCCATCTATTGTCTCTAAGGGTGGCCACCTGAGAGACATCATCTACATAATAAAAACTTTGAACTTCCACACACTTCTTTCTATTGATTCCAGGTTTTTGATAATAACTTAACTTTTTCAACCAATTGCCAACCAGAAAACACTTGTGTCCACCTATGACCTGTGGGCCACCCTCCCCACAATATGTCCCCATTTCTGGACCGAACCAGTGTATACCTCACATGTATTGACTGATCTTTTATTTCTCCCTATAATGTATAAAACCAAGCTCTAACTCAATGCCTTGGCACATGTTCTCAGGACCTCTCAAGACTGTGCCTTGGGCCATGGTCACTCATATTTGGCTCAGAATGAACCTCTTTAAATATTTCACAGAGTTTGACTATTTTTGTCAGTATTACAGATACAGCTAACCACCTCCACTTTGAAGAGATATATGTATTTATTTTGGATTTCCCTTGTGTGTCTTATATTTTTCTATAAATAGTATGCTTTCATTTTTTTTTTTTTTTTTGAGATAGAGTTTCACTCTGTTGCCCAGGCTAGAGTGCCGCTCACTGACTCCATCCTTGACCTCTTTGGACTCAAGTGGTCCTCCCACCTTAGCCTCCCAAGTAGCTGGAACTGCAGGTGCCCTCCACCACACCTGGCTAATTTTTTGTATTTTTCATAGAGATGGGGCTTCATTATGTTGCCCAGGCTGGTCTCGAACTCCTGGACTCAAGCAATTGCCCACTTTGGCCTCCCAAAGTGCTGGGATTACAAGTGTGAGCCACCACGCCTGGCTAGGGGCTTATTTTTCAATTCAGCAATATGTTCTGAGGTTTATCCATGTTGATACAGGTGGCTTGGTTCATTTGTTTTAAGCGCTGTGTGGTATTTCATTATGTGAATAAACAAAAGTTTATCCATACCCTTTTGAAGGAACTATTTATTGTTTCTGGTCTTCTATGGTATGCAATGTGAATGTGAGCATTTTTGTACCTTTCCTTGTACACATGTGCTAGAATTTGTCTAGACGGGTATCATTGCTGGACTATACTATTACTAATTGTATTTAGGATCTTGACCTTTGACTCGTGACTTTATCTGTGCCTTTTAGCAACAACAACAAAAATGTAGACAGGGATAAAAGTGCCAGGCAGAATCTCATTTTTCATCTCCTGCATGAGTACTTGGAGGCCTGGAAGAGGGACTGTTTTGGCCAGTGGGGCCTCCCAGCAGCAGGCTGCAGAGAGATGGAGCTCAAGGCTCCCCCGTGTCCCCAGGGATTTACTCACTGCCTCAGGATTCCACGCTGTGCATCCCTGTTGGTCTAAGACCAAAGGAAGAGCTTCAGAGCTGGGAAGAGCAGACCAGCCAAGGACAAAGGGTCAGATCTGCCTTGTACAAATAGAGGGTCAGGCGAGATGACCCTGGAAGATTTGTACATAGTGCAGTTTGTGTGTGTTTTTCCCACAGGGCAGCTGGTGTGTTTCAGCAAACACCGTGCAGAGGGGTGCTGCTTTCAGTTAGGAAACCGGGAACCGGCACCGAGCTGCTGCGTCAGTGGAGGGCCAAGTATGCAACGAGATAGAATGAAAGCAGTCCGCTGTATGCCCATGTGATTTCACGCCTGTTTCCTAGTACTTCCTTAAAGAATGGCTTCCTTAAAGCCAGAGGTATTATCTTCCATTCTTCCATCAATAATTTTGCTTCTTAAGCGAGGGCTTTTATAAACAGGCCTTAGGGCAAAGTGTGCCATCAAGATTCTTAACTCCTACAAGTTTTTGTAGGAGCTTGGCATGCACCACTGTTGTAGGACAGGGGTCCAGATCCAGACCCCAAGAGAGGGTGCTTGGATCTCGTGCAAGAAATAATTCAGGGTGAGTCCACGGTGAAAAGTAAAAGCAAGTGTATTAAGAGAGTAAAGTAGGCCGGGCTCGGTGGCTCACGCCTGTAATCCCAGCATTTTTGAGGCTGAAGCGGGCAAATCACAAGGTCAGGAGATCAAGACCAACCTGGCTAACACGGTGAAACCCCGTCTCTACTAAAAATACGAAAAATTAGCCGGGTGTGGTGGCAGGTGCCTGTAGTCCCAGCTACTCGGGAGGCTGAGGCAGGAGAATCGCTTGGGAGGCGGAGGTTGCAGTGAACCGAGATCGTGCCACTGCACTCCAGCCTGGGTGACAGAGCAAGACTCTGTCTCAAAAAAAAAAAAACAGAGTAAAGTAGTGAAAGAACAGCCGAACGAACAGCTACTCCATAGACAGAGTAGGACGTTCCTGAAAGCTAGAGGAGGAGCATGTCCACGCTAGGTGTGATATTCATGTATATGGAGAGATGTGCTCTGCTAGAAGGGTTTGTGATAAATGATTTATTTTCTTAATTATTATATTTTGCAAGAATCAATATTATTATTTTTAAAGCAAAATTAGGAATCCCTTTGTTCTCTAGATATCGGGATATCTGGACACTCCCAAGTCTGGGTCTGTTTAGTAAACATTATTAATTTGTTGCCATAACCGTAAACATCTACAGGCTAGAAAGGCCTAACTTTCTGGGAATGCAGCCCAGCAAGTCCCAGCCCCATTTCCCCAGCCCTCACTCAAAATGGAGTCGCTCTGGTTTGAACACCTTTGACACCACCACAGTGTGGGATCACCTCGCTGTGATAGGGGATAGGGGGCGGGGGTTATCTGTGTCCTTGGGCTTGAAGTAATGCAGAGTGTGAGATCCTGTAGGAATGGCTGTGAGTGTGCTGACATAAAGGAGGTGCTGTTTTTCAATCTGGACCAAAATGGAAGTGATTCTCCCGTCCTCCCCTTTTGCTGAATTCCCTGCTCCCAGACCCTACCCATTGCAATTCCAGGGCACCAAACATACAGCAGTATGGGCACAGGTGAGGAGGTGACATCAAATCCAAAAGACAAAAGCCTGTTCCTTTTCAGAGCTTATCAGGAAGAACAGTGTGGGCCAGCTTAGTACCGGGGAGGAGGAGGTCTTGTGGAGCCACCGGGCCCGGGCTGTACGGCCAGCGGTGTGTCTCTTGTTCCTGCCAAATGCAGCAGTGCATTTGCGAACGTAAACTGACACAAGAACACGAGTACATGCCATCTCTAAAAATAATGCTGACTCACACACGCGCACAAAAGCAGATAGACGTGCCTGTCCCCCACTGAGCCCCAAGGATGGATCTTTCCCATTTTGGAATGGAGGCGAGCTTTAACTCTTTATTGTTATTATTTTTTAAAGAGGCTTTTATTTTTTCCATTTGCATTTTCAGGTTCATGAGGTGCCAGAGACTAGCAAACACTTGGTTGGACATCTGCTTCTGCCCCATTTTACGGACCGGGAGACCGCAGCCTGGTGAGCTGCGTATGGATGGGAAGCAGTTCCCGCCTGAGGCTCTGTTTTCAGCCCAGATAAGGAACCTGTCTGAGTGTGGTCACCTGGCTCATACTGCTTCAGCGGCTCCGTCCCCAGCTCTGGGGTCGGTGGGCATGTTGCAGGTGCTCAGTAAGTGCCAGCTAGGGGGCTGTACCCTCCCCGGCCAACACAAGGGCTGCACCTGCTGCTGCTCTCCCAGCTCCCTTGCTGCCTCCCCCCACCCTCCTGTGCACAGTGGGCAGCGCCCTGGAAGAAGCAGAGATCCCCACTGAGTCCTCAGGGTGTGCAAGGGATGTCCAGAGGCCTCTGCTGTGGTCTGGGCTGGCCTCCCACTCCATGCCAGGGGCAGTCAGGGAGTTAGGGTGAGAGGCAGTGGCCTGCCCAGTCCACTGGGCTCAAGTAGTTCTTTCAGGCAGCCCTGGGTGCTCAGGGCCACCGTTCCCAGGCTGGCTCAGAGTCACCTAGGAAAAGCACACCTAAGTCTCAAATCAGCATGTGCTGTGGGAGGTCCTGTCTGGGGTTCCTGGGAAAGGCTATTCCCCACAGCTGGTGACAAATCCTGGGAGCCTCTTGCCCTCCCAGGTTCTCGCCTAGGGCCCCTCTGGCCTTCCCTCCTGTTAGATGGTGCTGTCTGCTTTCCTCTATCAGACCCCATCCCCTGAGGGCGAGGCCCAAGCCTGAGTCATCCTTAGGTCCCCCAGAGCCCACACAAACATCTGATGCAGAACAAAGGGTGAGCTAGAGTCCAGCAGAGAGAACTAAGGGGCGCCACCCTCTCAGGGAAAGCAAGAGATGCAAAACTCTGCAACTGCTGACTCCAGAATGGCGAAAGGATTTGTGCCACTCCGGTAGATGCCTCCCAGGTGTGCCATGGCCACTGGAAGGTGGGAGCAACAGAGACCACAGGCATAGGACACGGCGGCAGGAAACACAGGGCACCTTCTGAGAAGGTACCCTGACATGAGAGCTCTGAACACCCCATGCCCCATGCCCACCCAGCACAGTTTGGGAGGACAGGGCCCGCTGGGCCAGCGCTCTGAGATGACAGAGCTGGAGACCAGTGTGCTTCTGCCCTTCCTCCCGGCTGCCCGCAGGCCGCCGGCAAAGCTCACTCACCTTCTGTGACCCCGATGTAGAACTCTTGAGCGAGCCCCGCTTGAAGGAGCTCATCTCTCTCGGGCAGCCCGTGAGTTGCCCTGCTGACTCCCTTGGGTGGCCAGGCCAGTGGCACGGGGGCTGCCCTCCCTGGGTGGGTAGGAGCGGAGCCACACGCTCGGCGGCAGCTCCACGCACTAGGCACGCGGGCCCAGATCCTGGGGTGAGGCCAGCTGGCAGCTGGGTCAGCCCAGGAGGAGCATGTGCTGGCTTTTGGTGGCCCCTCCTGCCCGACTCCTGACACCACCCCCAACATCTGTAATCAGGCCTAATCCCTCCATCCCCAAAAGGTTTAGAGGGAAGAGATTTAGCAAATGGCGATTGAAAGTAAATCTACTTTGACAAAGTGGTGGCTGCAAAGGGTGGTCAAATGGGAAGGATTTGACTGTCCCGAAAGGTGCATTGTGAGGGCAGACAGCCCCTCACTGCTGGCATCTGAGGCCCCTTGGAGGGTGGCATCCAGATCCCAGAGGCCTGGTGCCCACCTGGCCGACCACCTGAGTCTCAGAGCAGAATTTGCATCCCGGCCTGGGCCATGGGTCTCAGCTCTCTCCTTGGAGCCGCCAGTGGGCATTTTCTCCCCGTTAATCTGGCAGCAACACAGCAAGCCGCCTTCTGCAGATCCTGTGGCCGGTGGCCTGTCTGCTCTGGGCTGCTCTGGTACGTGGGGCTCTCCGTGTCACTTCTGATTTCCAGGGCGCCTGTCTCGTCCCTCTTAAAGGCAGGTGGGATCACGGGTCTTTGCAGTGCAAGCCTGGCCCGAAGTGTGCCGCCCTGGCTGCCGACCCTCCTCTGTCTCCTACAGGCACATGCGTGTCATCTCCCACGTGCAAGGGAACAGACTGGAGCTCAGAGAGGACAGGCCATGTATTCCCGTCGTCGTAGACAGATTTTTATTTAACGACTGGCAAACTGAAAATATAACAGGAGGCTGTGAAACCCTCATAGCTGTGGGGCCAGGACCCGCCGCCTCCTCCTCTGGGAGGCCCGTTGGTTGTGGAAGTTTGGAGGGTGGAGGCACGACATCCACCTCTTGGGATCTGGCTTAGAACCAGCACATCTCTTATGGGGTGGGGCCGGCCCTCTGTTCCCCGCTGTCTCTCAGCACCCTTGAAGTGAATTCAACTGATATATTTTGAGCTTGTACTATGGGCCACGTATTGTACTCATCAGGTGCTAGGGATACATGTGGGAACAGCAGGGGAGAGTCCCTGCCCTCCTGGAGCTGACCTTATCATGGGGAGGCAGACGCCTCGAGCAATAAACGATACAGCGTACCAGAGGGTGTAAGAGCCAGGCAGGGAAAGAAAGCAGAGAGAAAGGCCGGGCTGGGGGCAGTGGCAATTTTAAATAGGGAAAGTCTCTGAGAAGATGGCTTTTGAACAAAGACTGGGAGAAGGTGGCTGGTGAACGAGTCCACTGAGCAGGGATGTGGGAGGAGGAGTTCCAGGCAGAGGCAACAGCCAAAGGCTTTGACTCTGGGGCCTGCCTGGCATATTCAAGGAACACCAAGAAGGCACGGGCGCCTGGGAGAGGGGATGCCGGGATGAGGGCAGCTGCAGAGGTGATAGTGCGGGACCTGGGAGCCTTTCTCAGCACTTTGGGGTTCGTTTCTGATTATGATCCAATGTGCAGTTTGAAAGGACCACTGTGCCGGGCGCAGTGGCTCAAGCCTGTAATCCCAGCACTTTGGGAGGCCGAGACGGGCGGATCACAAGGTCAGGAGATCGAGACCATCCTGGCTAACACGGTGAAACCCCGTCTCTACTAAAAAATACAAAAAAAAACTAGCCGGGCGAGGTGGCGGGCGTCTGTAGTCCCAGCTACTCGGGAGGCTGAGGCAGGAGAATGGCGTGAACCCGGGAGGCGGAGCTTGCAGTGAGCTGAGATCCGGCCACTGCACTCCAGTCTGGGCGACAAAGCGAGACTCTGTCTCAACAACAAAAAAAAAAAAAAAAAAAAAAAAAAGGACCACTGTGGTTCTTAAGATGCACTAGCCACTGGGGCCAGGCTGTGGCGAGAAACTTGACAACCTGGAAGCGGGTGGGGGCAGAGGAGTGATGGGTGGGGGTCTGACCCTAGAGAGAGTTGGAATGTGGAGTGAAGATGATGTGCAGGAGGGGCAGATGTGGGATGTGTGAGGAGAACAGACATTAGGAAGCTGCAAGACTTCGGGCCGGGACTGCCTGAAAGATGGGGTCACCTGAGGTGACATGGAGAAGGCTGTGGATGGGGTGGGCTTGGGGGAGGGGCCACGCCTTCTGCGCTGCTAAACATAATGGCTTTTCCAGTCCTACTTTTCTGAGGCCTCACAGAGGATTGGATATAGCCGATGCCTCATCCTCAGGCTGTCCCAGTTTGCCTCCTTGTCCTCAGGCAAATTCTCAGCATCCCGCATGGTCTGACATCTTGCACCTAACTGGAATTGTTAACATTCCTTGAGCCTCGGTGTAAGACCTCCTCTCCTCTCACTGGACCCCGGGTGACCTCCCCCTCCCCCTCAGCTCCATTACCATGGGACAATTCCCCAGTGGCACCCTCCTGCCCTGATAACCCATCCTGGGCTCTCTGCACTTCATATCGGGCTTCCAAGCTGGCTCCTCATCAAAGACACACACCTCAAATGCAGCTCTTCCCCACCACTCTCCGGTCCACTTCCTGACCTGGTCTTCCTCTAGGTTTCCTGTCTCAGTGATGGGGACCTCATCAGCAAGACAGGAACCCTTCATGCTCTGGGACCCCATGTCCTAGCCACCTCTGTACTGTGGTCTCCCAGACAGCTGTCTACACCTGTGCAAACAAGGATAACTTTTAAAACTGCAGATCTGGTCAGGTAATGTTCCTGCTCAAAACCCCTCAGAGCTCAGGACTGACTCAGATCCTCACCTGCCTCTAAGATGCTGCCTTTGCCACCTCCCCACGATGGCATCCTTTGCCCTTCTCCCCTGCCATGCTCCTTGGCGTTCTCTTGTCCTCAGCAGTACTGAGATGCTGGCCACAGCATGAGTGTGTGACGTTACTTGGCTAACCTGTGCCTCCTATCTCTGGGCCTCCTGGCGCCTGTCCTGGATCTGTTGGGCTCACCAGTTCTATCATTTCTTTGACTTTCAGAGCATTGCAAAAGTATGGAAATGCTCCAAACTTGTCTTATGAAGCTAGCACAATCCTAACACCAAAGCCAGACCAGGAGAGGTCACCTTAGACCAGTTCTCTGGTGAAAATAGACATGAAACTTAGAAAGAATATGGTAACGGCCGGGCGCAGTGGCTCACCCCTGTAATCCCAGTACTTTGGAGGCCAAGGCAGGGGGATTACTTGAGGTCAGGAGCTTGAGAGCAGCCTGTAATCTCAGTTGCTCCAGAGGCTGAGGCAGGAGAATCGCTTAAAGTTGGGAGGCAGAGGTTGCAGTGAGCAGAGATCACGCAACTTCACTCCAACCTGGGTGACAAAGTGAGACTCCATCTCAAAAAAAAAAAAAAAAAAAAAAAAGACTATGGTAACAAGTTTAATCTAGTGCAGTTCTAAAAGAAAAGACCACATGACCAGCACAGTCATACCTTATTCTCAGGAATGCAAGGATAACTCAACACTAGAAAATCTGTTCATGTAATCAAGCATATTAACGGCTTAATGAAGAAATGCCCTGTGATCATCTCAATAGCTGCCAAAACCATATGGTCCATCTCGGTAAGGCAAAAAATAAAATAAAATAAAAACAAACAAGAAAAAGAAATCCAAACCAAAAACAAACAAAACCCCAAAATATTTGACAACATTTAGTAACAATTCCTTATTAAAATAGAAACAAACACTCTCAGCAACCTAAGAATACAAGGAAACTTCTGTAACCCGATGGCAGATACCTCCTAGAGGCGTCCTGCAGGCGTCCATGATAACTGGTGAAATATTAGAAACAGTTTCATAAAGATCAAGGACAGAATAAAGATGCCTGCTATCTCCATAATTGTATTCAACATTTTCCTGGAGGTTCCAACCAATGCAGAAATATAGTAAGACAAGAAAAAGAGAGAAGTAGTATGAATATTGAGAAGGAATAGAAAAAAAAAAGATCTGCCTACAAAAAGCTAGGAAAACTAGCAAGCAAACTATTCGAATTAAGAAGAGGATTCAGTAAGATTGCCAGATACTAGGTCAACAGGAATAAAATAACAGGTTTTCTATCCTCAAGCATAGTCAATTAGAAAATCGTTCGCATCATATTGCAAAAGAAACAATAAAACACTTGGTAACAAGCCTAAAAAGAAGGTGTAAGGTCTATAGGAAGAAAACAATAAAATTTTACTGAAGAATATAAAAGGAGACCTTGACAAAATATATATTTTCTTTCTTTTTTTTTGAGATGGAGTCTCACTCCATCGCCCAGGCTGGAGTGCGGTGGCACCATCTCGGCTCGACTCACTGCAAGCTCCGCCTCCAGGGTTCAAGTGATTCTCCTGCCTCAGCCTCCCGACTAGCTGGGACTACAGGTATGTGCCACCACACCTGGCTGATTTTTGTATTTTTAGTAGAGACAGGGTTTCACCATGCCGGTCTCGAACTCCTGACCTCAGGTGATCCACCTGCCTCAGCCTCCCAAAGTGCTGGGATTACAGGCGTGAGCCACTGCGCCCGTGAACATGTATAATAAAAACATATTATACATGTTTACTTTACAAAAAGATTACATCTATCAATCAATCATATCTTCTAATCTATGGTGTGTTTATTTGAACATTGAGAAAAGTACAGATGGATATATAGTAAGTCTATGTTTTGATGTTAGTTTAAAAAATTTTTATTTTATGTATATTTTATTTTTAGAAAAAATAAAAATTAAAAATTAGAGACAGGCTCTCCCTATTTTGCCGAGCCTGGTCTCGAACTCCTGGGCTCAAGTGATCCTCCTGCCTTGGCTGCCCAAAGTACTGGGATTGCAGGTATGAGCCACCTCACTCGGCCAATTCTAGTTTTAACATTTCGCAAAATGATGCATATGTGCCAAACAGTTATACAACCCACAATAAAACTGTTAGCCCCTGCCTTACCTTTTCCCTCTTCATCTCCTGTTCACTGAGATAATCATTTTCAATTCACTTATCTGTTTCTTTAGTATTTACCTCCAGATTCTAAATAACATACATTTAATATTATTTCTAAGTCTTTCAATTGCAGACATTATGTACTGACTATTTATTAGGGAAGGTAAATAGATATTGTAGCCCTCACCACTCTCTCCAACCATACTTCCTTTCCTGCAGTCTTCATGGGGTGGTGTCATAGGTCTGGAGTAAACTAATATTTGGTGTTCTCTTTACTATGGAATAATTTACTTATAGTTCATATATTGTTCGTATAGCTTCCTTTCAGCTTTTCGTTTTGCCTGAAGTTGATATTTGCTGAGTTTTCCTTCATTTAATTAGTTTTGTTTAATTATTAACTTATCTCTAAACTCTCTGCCAGACCTGTAACATAACTCTGAATATTGTCAAATTGGTAACACATGCATTCCATTTTCTTTTCATTTTCTTCTTGGAAACAGGCTGCTTCTTTCTGGCTGCTCTCTAGGTTGGCTACAACCATATCACTCTAGCTTGGGACAGAGCTGGGAGTCTCCCTCCCTTCCCCGACCTGACTCTTCCCCCAACCCCATCCCAGTCTCCCTGGGGTCATTGGGGCCTTTTCACCAACTCACCTGGAAGCTTTCTCCCTGCTCTGTTTCCCTGAATCACTGACAAAGAAAGGCAGGGTTTCCTGGGGGAACTTTCCACCTCTCAGCCCCAGGAAACTGTGGGTAGAGGCGCTGAACTTGGGGTGGGAACAGGTGTTTCAGAAACGATGAGCCCTCATGACTGATGTCATCTGCTCCAGAAACTACCAGCTCAGTTTCAGTTTGAAAGACCCAATTCCGGGTCGGGTGCAGTGGCTCACGCCTGTAATCCCAGCACTTTGGGAGGCCGAGGCCAGCAAATCACAAGATTAGGAGATCGAGACCATCCTGGCTAACACAGTGAAACCCCATCTCTACTAAAAATACAAAAAACTAGCCGGGTGAGGTGGTGGGCGCCTGTAGTCCCAGCTACTCGGGAGGCTGAGGCAGGAGAATGTCCGGAGCTGCACGCCCCGGCCATAGCGAATAATAATTGAGGATTAAACGCCTGAGCTATATTCATTTCCACCCCACACCTTCTCCCTATCTTTGCCTTTTTTCCCCTGTACTAATACCTCATTAAAGATGGCGCTCTTCCTGCTTCTTCTTCACTCACTTTTCCCGCGCCGGGGAAAATTGTTACTTAATAGCGCAAGCGCAACATGACCTCCGACCGGAGAAACCGAAACTAACCTGGCCACGCCCTCGGCAATGAGATCATTTCCGCCTTAGCCCAACCCCTTCCCTTCCAAGTGTATATAAGGCAGTGCATTACCGCCATTAAACGAGACTTGATCAGAACACTGCCTTGTCTTCGTTTCTCCTGTCTCTTGTTCCCCAAATTCCCACCCCCTCCTCCAGGGCCTGCTCTGACTATCCCGCGGGCCGGGATAGGAGAATAGTGTTAACCTGGGAGGCGGAGCTTGCAGTGAGCTGAGATCGCACCACTGCACTCCAGCCTGGAGACAGAGCAAGACTCCCTCTCAAAGAAAAAAAAAAAGAAAAGAAAAAAGAAAGACATGATTCCGGCCAGCAAGGAGATCACCTTCTGCCAGGGGGACATGCATGTAAACACTGAGCAGGAAGAATAAAATGACTGCTCTGAGAGAGCTACCTGTCAAATGCACAGTGGTGGTTGCCTGCTACTCCGTGTTGGAAAGATACTGAGGCCACCTGGGGACAGCAGATAAAGAACTCTAACGGACCAGCTCTGACTGCCATGGGTCAGACGAGGTGGTTCAGGCTGTGTAGTCGTCATATTCACCATGTCTGGTTAGTAGCAGGAGCCAATGATTTTCAATAAGGGCATCATTTTTGCCAACAGATATCTGTGCCTCAGTCTCTTCCCATCTGTATCTTTCTCTCTATTGTTTTCTCTCTCTGCCTGTCTGTGTCTGTCTCTCTCCCCCCATCTCCCTCTTCATGTTGCCCTGTAGTTTTCACCTTAAAAATATGTAAATTGGTGTGTCAGGGAACAGAATGTCTTTGGTGGTTTGAGGCCACTGAAGAGGAGAGTCTTGTGGTAGCAGCACCCAAAAGAAAGCCCAGGCAGGAGAGCTCGGCAGCAGGGCTCTTCTTTGGGTTGGGGCCAGGATGCTTCCAAAAGTGGACAGCCTCGAAACTTCCTGCAAAAACAGAGACTGCAGGAGCTCATGTCATTAAATGTGCCATTAGAAATCTCCAGACCCCAAAGAGTGGAAAGAATTCACTTCACATTAAGCCCAAACGTGATTATTCTCGCTCCATCCCCCAGGCTTAGCGGCCTGCATTTTGGAGCATCCCAAATCAGGATTAAAAGTGAGCGTGCGGGGCCAGGCCAGAGTTGAGCCCCTGAACAGAGTGGGGGAGCACCTGTATGGGGAGAGCGGCCGAGGCTGCCCTGCGGTGTCAGAGTGGGGGGTGACTTCTTATCTCTGTGGCCCATCTGGCTGCCCACCTGCCACTGTGTCACAGGACGTGAGACAGGTGGCCCTTCTCTGAGAGTCTGCTGTGTGCGAGGAGGGGAACTGGGCTCAGCTACGCAGAGCTGTGGGGCTTTGGGCCCGCTGACGTCCCTTCCCCATAGCGGCAAAAGCCCCACATCGCCCACTGTTTTGGTCAGAGGTCCTGATATGTGGGGGAGTGCCTTGTAAACTGTAGAATGCTTCCTAATTTAAGGCTTAGGGTATTGCTGCAATGATCAGGGTTTGAGGCCAGTCGACTGGCTGCCTTGGTTGTGATAAATGTGGGAACAGTCATCCACAGGCACAGTCTGCTTCATTCTAACATTTTTCACATTTATTGTTTGAGTGTCTGATATTTGGAAAAGATGGGATTTATAGCTTAGAGGACATGGCAAGCCGGTCCTCTAAGGCTCAAGAAGGCTGCACGGGGCAGATGGAGCCTCATCATTGTGTGTCCCACGTCGCACCACAGTTGAGAGACCCCAGATGGGTTTTATGCCCTGCGGGTGATGGGGATCGCTAAAGCACAAGCAGTTTGGGACGTCCTGTTCTAGAAGGGACGAGAACATTGCCCAGGTGGTTCCAGACAGCTCCTCCTTATCTCAGGCAGGTGCATCCTCAGTACACTCTACAGTGATTTTAAGATCTGTGAGCAGATGGGGAAGAGCTGGGTTGGCCAAGGCCTGTCAGAGACCTGTCCTCCTGCAGTACAGCTCACAGTCCCTTCCCTTTGCCTTCTAGCTTCCTCCAGGCCCCGGCTGCTCTAGGTCACATCTGGTGTCTCTCGCCCTGGGTCACTGCCCTCTACCCTCCCTACTTCCAGAGCCAGGGTAGGCCCACAGACTGAAGACCACTCTTGCCAAGCCTCAGTGGACAGTGTGTCTCATGCATATTATTTCTCTTCTGTGAGACTAGACCCCTGATCTTGCTACTGCACCCCAGGACCAAAGAAGGTGTGTGCATGGGAGGGGCTCCCACCAACACATCTCCCAGGGGGCTGCCTGAGGACCACCAAGCCCTACCCAAGCCCCCGAGTGCAGCTTAGTGCACCATGAAGCTGCCAGGATTCACTCTCGAGAGCGTGCAGTCCTGCCCCAAGAGGAGCATGTGTCCCCCAGAGCAAAAATTGGAGGCAAACTGGGTTTCAGTGTGAGGTTCTGGAGGCTTGTGTTTCGATGAAGGCATCCCACTTGGTAATTGTAATCACGTGTTAGGACTACAAACAAACATCTGCAAATTTGAAAAATATATTTTCCCTGAAGATCTCCATGAATTGTCAAGGGTAGAGTGAGCAGGGTAGTCCTGATTCATGTCGCTGGCTCCTGGGAGCTCAAAGGCATAGTTGCCACACCCAGAGTGAGGAGAGGGTGTCAGTACTTAGGGGATTATTGGTTCATGTGTCATCAAGAGGTGCCACACCTCCATGGTGTGAACTTCGACTCCCTGGAACCCGGCGTCCCGCAACCCGCCTGTGTCTGCCCCGTGGACGAAGAGTACTGCAGAGGTGGGAGGGGTAAGGCTCACACTCACTCCCCTGCTTCTGCCAGACCCTTTCCTGGCCTCCGCCAGGCCTATGACAACCTTCCCGATGTCCCCTGTCATCAGCTCAGGCTGCTGTGACTGAGCACCACAGGCTGGGGGACTTCAACACTGGAAGTCATTGCCTCACGGTCCTGGAGTCTGGAAGTCTGAGACCCAGATGTGGGCAGGGCTGGTTTCTCCTGAGGCCTTTCTACTTGGCTTGGAGATGGCCATCGTCTCCCTATGTCCTCACGTGGCTGTCTCTCTGTGCACAGCTGTGTCCAGATTTCCTTTTTTTTCTTTTTTCTTTTAGAGATAAGGTCTTGTCACCCAGGCTGGAGTGCAGTGGCCCAGTCATGGCTCACTGCAGCCTCCAGCTCCTGGGCTCAAGTGATCCTCCTGCCTCAGCCTCCTGAGATGTTGGGACCACAGGTGTGAGCCATTGTGCCTGGCTAAATTTCCTCCTCTTATAAAGACACCAGTCAGATAGGATTAGGGTCCATGCCAAAGACCTCATTTTAACTTAGTTATTTCTTTAAAGACTGTCGTCAAATGCAGTTTCCTTCTGCTGCACTCAGAGTTAGGGTTTCGTTCTGAGGTATGAGTACATGATTCATCTCATGCACCCTGGAGGAGGTCTCCCGGCCCCTTAACTCTATGGCGTGTGTCCCTCTAACTCTGCGGTGTCCTGAGAGTCATTTCTCCCACACCTCCGGCTCCTCAGGCTGCTGCTGCCTCCTTCCCACTCTGCCAGCCTGAGTTCTTGGAGGCACTCGCGGTGGCCCCATGCGGGAGGTGTCAGCTCTGGGTGACTTTGGCCCAGCCCATGGCACAGGAGGTGCTCAGAACCTACTGCTGGCCCAAGAGTAAACAGGCAAGTGAACCCAGGGGTGGAAAGACGGTGATCTGAACCACGTTCTCCTGGAAGCGCAAGCTGGGTGTATGGATGAGGGGCACCTGGCCTGGCCTAGCTGCCTCCAGTGGCCCCTCCATGCTGTGGGCCTTGGCTCCCGGGACCCCAGCCTCCCCCAACCCATTGTCCCATCTCTCAGAAGAAGGGAGCTGAGGGAAGCAGGTCCCCTGCAGGCCTCACCGCCCGCCTCTGGCTCTGCACCCGGACTGGCCCGGCCCCTACCCTGGGATCACCTCAAGTGCTGGTCGAGCACTGGCCCAGTGAGTGGAGGCCGGGCTGCAGGTCACCCCAGCTTTGGCAGGACCTCTTTTGTGCACAAAACAATTGTACGTGTGCCATTTGATGTTGTAGCTGGGCTTTTAAAAGGCCCGGAGGAAAATGGATAAGAAATTTCGGCTGTATATTGAGAACATGCCTGGGAACAAAGCCACCACACTCTGCTCTGAAAGCAGCAGACGCTTAGCTTAGCGCGGATGGTAAGTGCTTCTCCTGGAAAGGAGAGCAAAAGGATGAAAGAACATGCCCTGGATGGGGGCACTGCCCCTGGGGGTCTCCAGCAGGCCCAGTGTTCTCAGGGACTTGTCTCTTGTCCACCCCTGCAGGCCTGTTCCTGACACCAGGCACAATATCTGTGCCCACTAGGGCTTGCCTCAGCTCCGTGGGTGGGAAAGCCAGGGCTCAGCGGCCTTGGGCCCCCTTAGGGCTGCCTGGGTTCTGGTCAGCCTCTGGTCACAGCTGCGCCTGTCCTCCCTTCTCCTCCAGGCCATGTCCAGCACCCATGCCCAATCAAAGCCCTCTCTCCCTGACCCCAAGAAAGGATGGGCCTTGCACCTGTAACTCCCAGCCGCTGGGACCAGTGGAGGTGTTCAACACATGTCAGGAGAAAGGAGGCACCCTAAGAAGAGAGGAGGCACCCTAAGGTGCTCTGGTCCGGCACCCTAGAGCCCGCCCCTGGGAAGATGCTGGTGTGGGCGGGTAAGGCTGGATTCAGCAAGCCTGAGGCCGTGCAGGCCCAGCCCCAATGGTGAGGCCCCACCCAGGCACACTTTAGTCCCATTTGAGGTGGTCTCCTGGGAATGCCTTAACGAAGGACCACAGACTGGGAAACTTAAACCACAGACATTTCGTTTCTCTCAGTTCCAGAGGTGGGAGGTATGAGGCAGTGTGAGCAGGGTTGGTGCCTTCTGGGCCATGAGGGAGAATCTGCCCCGGGCCTCTCCCCCGCTGCTGGTGTTTCTCTGGTGATCTTTGGTGTTCCTTGGCTTCATCTGCACGAGGCGTTCTCCATGTGCATTTTGTCCAAATATCCTCTTCTTATGTGGACATCTGTCATGCTGGATGAGGGCCTACCCCAATGACCTCGTCTTAATTTCAGGGCCTCTGTGAAGACCCAGTGTCCAAATAAGGTCACGTTCTGAGGTATGGGAGTTAGGACTTCAACAAAGAACTTCGGGAGGGGATGTGATTCAGTCCGTAGCAGCATCCAACAGAAGAGCCAGTGCTAGGTGGGAGGGTGGACTCGCCCCTCTTCTCCCACTCAATTCCAGGTCTGTCTGTGGGGCCGATCAGCACCTGAGGTGAATCCCTCGAGAAGGGGCCCCGTGGGGCTGACTTTGTGATCACCCAAACACTCTGTGTTCAAGAGTACCATATCATCATACCACGTCATGTCGCATCATATCATCATATCGTGTCATATCATCATACCATGTCATGTCACATCATATCACCATATCCTGTCATATCATACCACGTCATGTGGCATCATATCATCATATCATGTCATATCATACCCACATCATGTCACAGCATATCATATCGTGTCATATCATCATATTATGTCAGAACATAGCATACCATATTATATATCCTGTTGTATCATCATATGTCAGATTATAGCATACCATATTATATATCATGTCATATTATATATCATCATATCATGTCATGTCACATCATCCTCCTGTCATATATTGTGTCATATCATCATACTGTGTAATATCATACCATATCATGCCATGCCATACCATGTCATACCATACTGTATCATATGATGTCATCTCTCATCACGTCATGTCGTGTTATATCATGTCATATAAATTTTCCCACTTATAGTGGCCCTCATCTGAGGCTGTTGTGTCCTTTGCTGTCTGTCACCACGGTGCATGGGAAGGACGGTGAATGCAGTGCACTCCTCCTTCTCTTCCAGGGAACAAGGAAATAAGGACAGCTGCCATCCCAGGTCTTCCTCCCAGGCCTCCTGCCAGGACCCTGGGAAGCCACTTAGGTGGACACGTGGTGTGGCGGGAAAGCCCTGGGCAGGATTTTAGGGTCTGGTTTGCTGTTGCTGAGCCATTCTAGGCCACTCCTTCCCACTCTTCTCTCACTTTCTCACCCACGTCTGGGAGTGCTGCAAGGATCATTTGTGAGCACTGTGAGTGCTTGATCAGTGGGCTCATCTCCTTTCTCCTGCCCACACTGAGGCTGAGAACCAGGGCACATGGGGTCCCAGGGTCAGTTTCAGTGCCATCCGGGTCTGTGGCTGATCAGCTCCTGGCAGGGACTGCTGCTCATCGCCACCTCCTTCCCTGTGCTTCTGGGCCTTCTGGGTGCACACTAAAAGCAGATCCAGGTTTAGCCAGGTACAAATCCTGTGCAATTGGCTGACCCTCTTGAAGAAAATGAACACAAACTTACAAATGGGTAATTAGCTGCAAGGCCTTGGCAGGGCTGGGGTTGCACATCAAGTTTGAGCCTCACTTGCTTCAGGGAAAACCTACCTCTGTGTTCTCATAGAGGCCGGGGGCGGGGGCTGTGGTGGTTGCCAGGACAGGGCGAATTTGATGCCATGCATACATGCACTCAATATTGTTTTGACAAATAGTAACCAAACCTCATACTCCACCGCCATTGGCACCTGTCATAGGCCCGCACGCCATTAGTGCTGCAAAATGGACAGAGGGGTCTGAAAGATGGCCCCTGTCTCTGAGGGGTCTCTCTAGAGCCAGTGAAGGAAGAGGAAGCTGAAGGTCCCACGGAGTCAGGAAGCATAGGGTCTTCTTGCTGTCTCGTGACACTTGCAGTGACCAGTCGTGGCTCAGTCATCTCCCCCTGCTTCTGCTTTTTCTTGAGGCTTGCGTAGTTAAAAATAATAATAAAATCACACTTTTTGTATGCAAACCACAAAATACCCACTTTTAACTCTGACAGAATCTGGTAATTGTGTTCTCTCCATAAGAAGAGAGTGGAAGAGCTCATTTTAAAGACACGGCATAATTTAAGTGAACTCTTTTGAAAATCTGATGGTTGATACACTGCCCATTGTTCTTCATTAGATGTGAAAATAAAATCCTGGAAGATTTCTTGAGATGAGCGTTTTAGAGAAGAAACGACCCCCACAGACTCATTTTGTTTAATGCATCCAAGCACTCATGCGTGGCTGTAAACCCCATGAAACTCCCAAACTCAGAACTCCAGAAATGTCATCAAATTTTTGAAAGCATAAAACGCAGAGCAGCAAAGTGAAAAGAAACCCCACCGTAGGTGGCTAGGACCACAGCTGCTACTTGGGTGTCCCAAGGAATGACCGAAATGTGGTCGTTTCCTGGTGGGCCACCAAAGTGACCTCTTACTCTCCCCTCCTCAGCAACCGGGAGTCACCTTTGGATTGGAGGCAAGGTCCATCCTGGCCCCCGTCCAGCGAGACCTGCCTCCCACACCTGACTGGCCCCGCCAGGCCTGGAGGAGCTGGTGCGGTACCACCCTCTCTGCTGAGAGGCTTGGAGAAGCTCACTGAGGAGCTGTAGGTCTTGGCACCAAGGTTTAATCGTTGCCCCTGCCTCACTACCAATCCTGTGGGCAGGGCTGGCTCCCACCTGTCCTGGGCTCTTCTTGCTCCGACAGGATCCTGGGTTGCAGCCAGCACAAGGATCGCGAGCTCCAGTTCCTGAGCTGGGCCCCTCACTCAGAGCAAAAGGGCCTAAGTGGGGGTGATTTTGAGGAGCAAGAGGAAGAAGATATGGGTTCTGAAAAATCTCTTTTTTTTGAAACGGAGTTTTGCCCTTTCGCCCAGGCTGGAGTGCAGTGGTGTGATCTCAACGCACTGCAACCTCCATCCCCCGGGCTCAAGCAATTCTCCTGCCTCAGCCTCCCTAGTAGTTGGGATTACAGGCGTGCGCCACTATGCCTGGCTAATTTTTGTATTTTTACTGGAAACGGGGTTTTGCCGTGTTGGCCAGGCTGGTCTCCAACTCCTGACCTCAGGTGATCCGCCAGCCTCGGCCTCCCAAAGTGCTAGGATTACAGGTGTGAGCCACCGCCCCCGGCCACCGAAATCTTTATATTCATCAATAAGGCCCACAGATCTTCCACACCGGCATTGGTACCATTCCAGAAAGCAGGCTTTGGTTACAGTTTTGGCCAATATAACCCTGGACAATGAACCAGCTGTGCAGCCCACTATACAACACCCTCAGCTTATTCAGTAGGTTACATAAAAGGGGAAGAAGGCAAATACATACAAGAGTGTGCAGAGAAGCACCATTTGTTTTGTTATTGAATTATTAATAATTTAATTTATGAATTTAAAATGTGACAAGGGTAAAATAGCACAGAATTGGCATGCTATGTTCTCAGTATTCACCCCATCCCTGTGGGCCTTCATAACCACCCCACAGTGACATCCTACTGTCTACAACTACTTTCTGTACTACACTGTCTACACTCTGTCTGCCCATGACCCACCATCAACAAACACCCTCCTGTCTACACCTATGACCTGCATTAATGTGTATACTTTCTATTCCTACTATCTGTGTCCTAATGTCTACACTCTACGTCTATACTAACTGCTTGCATCCTAATGTCTACACCCTACTGTCTACACCTACTACCTGTGTGCTAATGTCTACACTCTACTGTCTATACCTACTACGTGTGTGCTAATGTCTATACCCTACTGTCTATATCTACTAGCTGCATCCTAATGTCTACACCCTACTGTCTCTATCAATCGCCTCTAACATCTACATCCTATTGCTCCAACAAGGCAGATTCAGGTGGCCTTCATCAGAACCCGTGTAGACTCCAGGAGGCTGGGGCAGCCAGAACAGAGTGCTTCCAACCTGCGATGTGTGTGGAGCCTGGCGCTGCATGACCTCCTCACGTCTTTTAGAAGACAAAATGGTGCAGCGGGCCAGCGCACTCCAGTCTGTAATGTGCATGTGAGTCTCCTGGGGATCTTGTTCACACCCAGTTTCTAGTGAACTCCTAGGGGATATTATGCTGTGGTCCTCAAACCACACTTTGACAAAGTAGCAAGAAGCTAGATGATACCTTGGCCAGGAGGATTCAGGACTGGCTGAGTCATTATGCCCTACAGGATAGTGTCAGAGTCAGTAGCACAAGCACAGTGACCTTCCCAGCCTTCCTCCTCCTGCTCCCCGCCCCGGGAGCTTCTGTTTGGAGAAACATGGGCCCATTTCCCTTTCGGTGAGGTGTAGGAGGATGTGTCCTGCTGGAGGACTTCTCCTGCACTCCTGGTGAGGTATCCTTCATCCTCCTTGTTACTTCCCTCTCTGTCTTCCTTTCCTGCCTGGAGCTCAGACTCAAGCCAATGCCACAGGAGGAGCCTATTTTCAAGCAGGAGAATGAAAACCATTTTGCAGACATGGTGGGGTGCAGGGCTGTGGAGCCTGGCCCTGGAGGTGTTACAGAGCGTGTCTGTGTCCCGGACTGCTCACCGCCAGGCTTCCAGGCGCTGAGAAAAGCACCTCACTTGTTACCTCACCATTCTGCAGTTTTCTTTTACTGTCAATAGAGGCTCCAAACAATGATCCCCATGGGGGGTTTGCTTGGCCAAATATGAGAAAAACTTCACAAAAGGCCACCCCCATAGGATATAATGTGCAGCCAGATGGACTTCAAATGACCCTGATCCTTCACACTCAGGGATATTGATCTCAGCTTAATTTGGCACTTAATGAAAATAGGGAATTACTTGAGAGCAGTAAAATTGTACTCTGTGAATAAAAAATACTTAATTACAGATGTAAGTGAGAAACTTAAAAGCTGCATAGACCAAAAGAGAGGGAAGTAATTTGCCAAGCACCACCCACGTGCCGGGCTTTCTATATTTTACCTCTGAGTCCTCGCAAAGGCCCTGGTAGAATGACTCACTACTGTTCAAACGTAAGCCGCAGACAGTGCAAGTCCACCGAGAAGCCGACAGTTTCCTCTCAGGGACCTTCACCTGCCCAGGAACTTTCCACCCTGGAAATGGCTCTAGCAATATTCTTGCATGGCTTTGTTTAATGTATTTACAAAAGTAAGATATTTTGATTTTTTTATTAAAGAGTGTTCCAGTTACTCTGGCTGTGTAACAAATTGCCCCCTAATGTAGTGGCTTTAAACAATAATAATCAGAGCTGGATTTCCTGTCTAGACAAGATCATTTAAACTTGTTTCCTCTTGCTTCTCCCAACTAGATACACCCTGGAAATAACAGAAAAGACAACCAAAGGAGCACTGGGAAAGGCTGTAGGATGAAGGCAAACTGGTTGGGCCACAGGACTGGATAAACAGTATGGAGGTGGCCACCTTACAACTCCTTCCCAGATATGAAACGATGACCGAGGCCCAGCGTTTCCTGCCAGCAGCATAAGGTGGCCAGGGTGGCTCATTTCTCCCATAATGGGAGCTGGAGTCCCGCTGACAGCACCAGGCGAGCTCAGCAGAACTGGCCAGGGAGATCCGTCGCAAGCCCAGCAGACACTCCGCTGCCAGGGGACGTGCTCTCCTGCCCTGTCAGGTCTGAGACTCCATTCCTCAGTTGCAGAAACCACACAGCTTGCGGGTCACGGGGGTCAGCAAAGAGGATCCCACCGTAACAAGCACCCAGCCTGGGAAACTTCGTTGTCTCTGCGAGGCTGTGACTCCCTTCCCTCCCTTGAGACTGACGCTGAGATAAATATACCAGGCAATGGGTGGCATTATCGAGGAGGAAGTGCCCTCACCACAAGTGCCTGGCCGAGGGAGCACTCTTCCCCACTGTGGCTGGAGACACACTTCCTTCACCTAGGAAGCACCAGGCCGCATGCCTGAGGAAATTCCTTCTGCTCCCTCAATCAGTACCTGCAGAGACCAGTAGGAGCCCCAGGCTCAAGAGAAAAATCAAGCAGACTAAAGAAGCACAGCAAGGTCTCTGAAAATCAGATGTTACTGCAACCACAGCCCACAAAAGTAGGTCACACCTGCATTGCTAAACCTAAACAGGGTAGTTGCCTACTAAAATAAAAAGTTTAAATAAGACCTGGAATTTCCTAACCTATGACCCAACATTCCAGGCCACAGTAGAAAGTCATCTGTCATACCAACAACCAGGAAAATTGCACCTTAAATGAGAAAAGCAACCACCTGATACCCGCAGTGAGATGAATCAGATGTTGGAATTATTTAATAAAACAATTATTTTTATTTTAGTTTAGTTTAATTTAGTTCTTCTGAGACAAAGTCGCACTCTCTCGCACAGGCTGGAGTGCAGTGGCACAATCTCGGCTCACTGCAACCTCTGCTTCCTGGATTCAAATGAGTCTCCTGCCTCAGCCTCCCAAGTAGCTGGGATTACAGGCATGCACCACCACACCCGGCTAATTTTTTTTGTATTTTTAGTAGAGACGGGTTTCGCCATGTTGGCAAGACTGGTCTCAAACTCCTGACCTCTAGTGATCTGCCCGCCTCTGCCTCCCAAAGTGCTGGGATTACAGGTATGAGTCACCACACCTGGCCAATTTGACAAAACTTTAAAAACAATCATAAAACTAATTATAGAACTGAAAAATACAACAAAAGAAAAAAAAATTCACTGGATGGACTAAATAGTGAAGTGGACACAACAGAGGATAGAATCTGAACTTTAGGACAGATCAATAGAATTTACCCAATCTGATTAACAGAGAGAAAATAAAGAAATAGGCAAGTAGGCTGGGAGCGGTGGCTCATGCCTGTAATTGGTGTATATGCACCAAATATCAGATCTCCTAAATCTATGAAGGAAATAGTTACAGAATTGAAGAGAGAAATACACAGCTCTACAATAATAGTCAGATATTTTAGTACTCCGTTTTCGCTTATGGATTGCTGTGGTTTGGATCTGTGTCCCCACCCAGATTTCATGTTGAATTGCAATCCTCAGTATTGGGGGTGGGGTCTGGTGGGAAGTGATTGGATCATGAAGATGGCTTCTCATGGTTTAACATCATCACCCTAGTGCTGTCTCACGATAGAGTTCTCATGAGATCTGGTTGTTTAAAAGTACGTGGCACCTCCCCAGTCTTTTCTTCCTCCTGTTCCAGCCATGTAAGATGTGCCTGCTTCTTCTTCATATTCCACCATGACTGAAAGTTTCCTGAGGCGTCCCCAGAAGCTGTCATGCTTCCTGTACAGCCTGCAGAACCATGAGCCAATTAAACCTCTATTATTTATAAATTACCCAATTCCAGGTATTCGTTTACAGCAATGCAAGAACAGACTAATACATGAATAGAACAACCACATATAAAATCATTGAGAAAACGGAGGACTTGAACAACAGCATAGACCAATTGATCTGACAGATATATATAGGACACTACACCTAACAAGAGCAGAATGCACGTTTTTCTTAAGTGTACATGGAACATTCTCTAGGGTAGATCATATATTAGGACACAAAACAAGTCTTAATAAATTTAAAAAGATTGAAATCATACAAAGTAACTTTTCTGATCACAATGGAATGAAACTAGAGATCAATAGCAGAAGGAAAACTGGAAAAAACCACAAATGTGGAAATTAGTATGTGAAAAATAAATAACACACTTTAAATAACCAATGGGTCAAAGAAGAAACCACAACTGAAATTAGAAAATATATTGAGAAAAATAAAAACAAAACACAACATGTCAAAACTGTGGGTGCAGCGAAATCTGTGCTAAGAGGAAAATTTATAGCTGTAAATGCTTACAGTAGAAAAGAAGAAAGATCTCAAATCAACAATCTAACTTATACCTTAAGAAACTAAGAGAGGAAAAACAAACTAAACCCAAAAGTAGCAGAAGGAAGGAAATAATAAAAATTAGTGAAGAGATAAATAAACTAGAGAATAGAAAAACAATAGAGAAAAATCAATGAAACTAAAGTTGGCTATTGGAAAAGATCAACAAAATCAGCAAATATTTAGCTGAATTGCATAAGAAAAAAGGAGAGGACTTAAAAAACTAAAATCAGAAATGAAAGAGGGTACATTAAAACTGATTTTGCAGAAATAAAAAAGGATTGTAAGAGAATACTATGGATGACTGTCAACAGATTGGATAACCTAGATGAAATGGGTAAATTCCTGTAAACACATGATCTACTAGACTGATTCATGAAGAAATAGAAAAGCTGAACAAAACTAGATCCATCAAGGAGACTGAATTAATAACAAAAAAGCTCCTAACAAAACAAGGACCCTGGATCAGATGTATTCTACCAAGAATTTAAGTAATTAATTAACACCAATCCTCTGCAAATACTCCCCAATAAATTGAAAAGGAGGGAACACAGTCTAACTCATTCTAAGTGGTATTACTTTGATACCAAAACCAGACAAAGACACTAAAAGGAAAGAAAACAACAGATCATTATCTCCAATGAATACTAATGCTAAGATCCTTAACAAAATACTAGTCAACAGAATTCAACAGCATATTAAAAGAATTATACATCTTGATAAAGTGGGATTTATTCCTGGAATGCAGAGATTGTTCAATATATAAAAATCAATCAATGTTTTTTATTTTACATCACATTAGTAGAATGAAGGAAAATAACCACAAGATTATTGCAATTGATGCAGAAAACATCTCAATTTATGTTGAATTTTACAAAAGTCAACACCCTTTCATGAGAAAAACACTCAACAGAGTAGGAATATAAGGAAACTACCACAACATAATAAAAGCCATATATATATCATGCCTGTAATTCCAGCACTCTGGGAGGCTGAGGCAGGTGGATCACTTGAGGCCAGGAGTTCGAGACCAGCCTGGCCAATATGGTTAAAACCCTGTCTCTACTAAAAATACAAAAATTAGCCAGGCTTGGTGGCACATGCCTGTAATCCCAGCTACTCAGTAGGATGAAACATGAGATTCACCTGAACCCAGGAGGTGGAGGTTGCAGTGAGTCAAGATCATGCCACTGCACTCCAGCGTGGGTGATAGAGCAAGACTCTTTCTCAAAAAAAATAAAATTAGGTTAATTTTTTAAAAACATATATGAAATACTCACAGGCAAACATAATATTCAATGGTGAAAGACTAAAAGCTTTTGCACTAAGATCAGGAACAGGATTTCTATTGAACATAATACTGGAAGTCTTAGCCAGATAAATTAGGCAAGAAAAAGAAAAGAAGTCCAAATTGGAAAAGAAGAAGTAAAAATATACCTGTTTGGGCTGGGCGCAGTGGCTCACACTTGTAATCCCAGCACTTTGGGAGACCCCAAGGCGGGTGGATCACCTGAGGTCAGGGGCTCAAGACCAGCCTGGCCAACAGGGTGAAACCCCATCTGTACTAAAACTGCAATGATTAGCTGAGCATGCTGGTGGGCACCTGTAATCCCAGCTACTCAGGAGGCTGAGGCAGGAGAATTGCTTGAACCTGGGAGGCGGAGGTTGCAGTGAGCCAAGATGGTGCCATTACACTCCAGCCTGGGCGACAAGAGTGAAACTCAGTCTAATATATATTATATTATATATATAATATATATTATATATTATATATTATATATATAATATATATTATATATTATATATGATTATATTATATATTATACGTTATATACTATATATAATATATATAGTATATACTATATATATACTATATATTATACATTATATATTATATATAATATATGATATGTATTTATATTATATATACATAATATATAATATATTATATATTTATAAATACATATTATGTATATTGTTATTTATTATATAATATACACTTATTATATCATAATAAATATATATGTTTATATATTTTATATATTATATAATAAATATATATTATTTATATGTTATATATTACATATAAATCTAAGCACAGCTTAAAAAGAATATATATTACATATTATATATATTTATAAATATATAAATACAAATATATATTATATTTATTTATTTATTTATTTTGAAGAACTATTTTTATACCCATGCTCATAACAGTATTATTCACAATAGCCAACAAGTGGAAGAAACCCAAGTATCCAAGATGAATGGACAAACAAAATGTGCTATGTCCATACAATGGAATATGATTTGGCCGTATAAAGGAAGAAAATTCTGACACATGCTACAAGAGGGATGAACCTTGAAGACATTATGCTATAAGTGAAATTAGCCAGTCACGACAGGACAATACTGTTTGATTCCAATTATATGAGGTACCTAGAGTAGTCAAATCCATAGCAACAGGAAGTAGAATGATGGTTGCCAGGGGCTGGGGGCAGGAGGGAATGAGGAGTTGTTGTTTAATGGATACAGAATTTCAGATATGCAACTTGGAAAGAGTTCTGGAAACTGGCTGCACAATAATGTGAATGTACTTAACATGACTGAGCTGTACATTTATAAATGGTTAAGATGGTAAATTTTATGTTATATATATATTTTATATATATTTTACCACAATTCAACATTTTAAAAATGCTGGTGAAGAGGTATAGAAAATGGATCACTCATCTATTGCTGCAGGAATATAAAGTGGCACAGCCATTCTGGGACACAGTTTGGCAGTTACTTATAAAACCAAACATTCAACTACCATATGACCCAGCAATTGCACTCTTGGGCATTTATCCCGGAGAAATGAAAATTTAGCTTCACACACAGTCCTGTGCATGAGTGTTCATAACAGCTTTATTTGTAATAGAGCCAAAGTAGAAACAGCCCAGCTATTCTTCAATAAGTGAACGGCTAAACAATGGTGCATCCATATCATGGATACTCTCAGCCATGAAGGGAATAAACCATTGACACACACACAATAACTTGGATGAAACTTCAAGGGAATTATGCTGAGTGAAAAAAGTCAATTCCAAATGGGTACATACTGTCTAAATCCATTTATGTAACATCTTTGAAATGATAAAATTATAAAAATGGAGAGCAGATTAGTGGTTGCCAGGGTTAGGGAAAGGGTGGGAGGAAAGGGAGATGGAGCGGCTATTAAAAGGGATCCTTATGGGGATGGAAATAGCTGCGTCTTGAGGGATCTATGTCAACATCTTGGTTGTGATGTTGTACTACAGTTTTGTAAGATGTGATTATTGGGGGAAACAGGTGAAGGGTACATGAAAATCTCTGTACCGCTAATATCTGCATTTGAATCTACAATTATCTCAAAATAAAAAAGTTTAATTTTAAAAAAGCAATAATAATCAATTATTATCTCTCCCTGTTTTCTGTGAGCATGGCAGCTACAGGCTGTCTTTGCTCCTGTGCGTCTGGGGTCTTAAGTGAAAGATGCTAAGGCAGGGGTGGGACCACCTGGAGGCCTCTTCCTGACCTATCTGTCAGTGAGTTGGTGCTGGCTGGGTGCTGGGTGCTGGGTGCTGGGTGCTGGGTGCTGGCTGGGACCCGAGCTCGACTGTCAACCGGGGCACCCACACATGGCTTCTCTGTGTTGCCTGGGCTTCCTCACAGCATGGTGGCTGGCTTCAAGTTCAAGTGTCCCAGTTAAAAAAACAAAGCCAATGGGAAGCAGTGTCACCATTTGTGACTGAGCCTCAGGAGTCAGCCGGCAAATCCGCAGTCACAAAGTCTCCCCCAGACACAGGGGGAGGAAATTCTTACTTCTTCATGGGATTAGGCAAGGTTCTAGACGGATAAATATTGTCATGGCCACTTTTTTAAAGTATCAGCTTCCACAAAGAAAGTCTTCCAAAGTGTAGAAAGTCCAGGCCTCAACACTCAGATCCTCCTTGAAATGTACTCTGAGAGACTAATGAGCTGTGATTTGAATCTGGGTCCCTTGGCCTAGGAGTCCCAAAAGGCTGGGGCAATGTCTGGAGGCAGTCCCCTTCCTCCGCTTCCCTTCCTTCTCTGCATGGCTGGATGATTCAAAGGGCCCAGCATGACCCAGTGGGGCCACCATTACCAGCATACGGTCAGGAGGAGGCTCAGGTGAGGGCCGGTACAGACTAAGCTGGAGCCCCAGGTCCTGCCATTGCAGATACCTCCAGACTGTGGCCCTGGAACCAAGGGGCCTCAGCACAGGGAACTCAGAGGAAGGGCATTGGGCAGGTATGAGGCCCCATTCCAGGCCATTTGGGAGTGGGGTAGAACAGGGCTTCTTCAGATCAGAGAACTTCCCTCTTCCATCTGCTTTCTATCAGGAAAAAATGGCCCAGGGAAGATTTTCCATCCACCCGTCCAACCCTCTGGGACCCGCTCGCCAGGATCTGGGGTGATGGGAGAGGGAGACCAGCACAGATCAGTGCAAGGCCAAGCAGACACTTGGAAGCCCCCAGTGTGGCCACCACACTTTAAGTGCCTGTACTGAGGACTGAGCTGATCTGAGCGGGGACTGAAAGGGCAGAGGCAGGAGGGAGACCCTCCGAGGCTGGAAAGGTGGGGGCTGGAGCGCCAAGACTGTGGTGAGGGGAAGGCACTGGAACTGAGAGTGGGGCTTGGACAAGGGGATGTGGCTGTGGCTCTCACAAGGCTGCGGGTCCTCACTGAAGTCTCTGGTTGGGGGCTTCAGCCTCAGGGAACGGGGGTAGTGGAAACTCCCTTCACTGTCACAGAGAGATGGCCAGGAAGTAAATCTCCCCCTGAGGACTAGGGGAAATCAACAAAGCCCAGCCTGTGCCCCACGCTGTACAGTTTTCTACTGTGACACAGTGAATCACCACAATTTGGTGACAAAGGCCAGACAAATTTATGATCTCAGAGTTTCTGTGGGTCAGAAGTCCAAGCACAGCTTAAAAAAACTCTCAGCTGGGCACGGTGGCTTACGACTGTAATCCCAGCACTTTTGGAGGCCGAGGCGGGTGGATCACCTGAGATTGGGAATTCGAAACCAGCCTGACCAACATAAAGAAACCCCGTCTCTACTAAAAATACAAAATTAGCCAGGCGTGGTGGCGTGCACCTGTAATTCAAGCTACTTGGGAGGCTGAGGCAGGAGAATCGCTTGAACCCAGGAGGTGGAGGTTGTGGTGAGCCAAGACCACAGCATTGTACTCCAGCCTGGGCAATAAGAGCGAAACTCTGTATAAAAAAAAAAGAAGAAGAAGAAAGAAAAGAACAAAGAAAAAAAAAAAAAAGACTGCCTGCTTGGGGTCTCACCAGGCTGTAATCAAGGTTCCGCTCATTCATTTGGAGCTCCATGTTCTCTCCAAGCTTATTCAGGTTGCTGGCAAAATTCAGTTCGCAAGTTGTAAGATTCAGTTCTATCTTGCAGTTCCAAGACTGGGGTCCCCACTTTGTTGCTGGCTGTAGGCTGCCCTGGGATTTGTCTCGGCTTCTGGAGACGTGCTTGGTCCTCGCCACATGGATTCTATGTTCATCTACTCTGGGACTGCTATAAAGAAATACCGGAGGCTGGGTCATTTATAAAGAAAAGGGGTTTAATTGGCTCATGGTACTGCAGGCTGTACGGGAGCATGATGCTGGCATCTGCTCGGCTTTGGGGAGGCCTCAGGAAAACACAATCAGGGCAGAAGGTGAAGTGGAAGCAGACACGTCTTACATGGCTGGAGCAGGAGCAAGAGGTGACAGGGAGATGCTATCCACTTTTAAACAACCAGATCTGGTGAGGACTCACTATTGTGAAGACAGCAACAAGGGGATGGTGTTAAACCATGAGAAACTGCCCCCATGATCCAATCACCTCCCACCAGGCCCCACCTCCAACACTGGGGATTACAATTCCACATGAGATTTGGGTGGGAACACAGATCCAAACCACATCAGACCCACAAGCAGTCTGCAACACGACAGTCTGGCGTCTTCTGGGCCACGTCTCCGCGAAGCTTCACCTTCTTTCAGACGCTCCTCTGGTTGGGCCAGGCTCACCCAGGATAACCTGGATAGTCTCCCTCTTGATTAATTCCACATCAACTGACTTGTGACAATCACAGGAGTGACATCCTATCATAGTCACTGATTCTGCATGCACTAAAGAGGAAGGAATTCCATAGGGAGTTTACACCAGGGGCGGGACTCTTGGGGCCATATTAGAATCCTGCTTGCCATGTATGGGTTTGGAGTCTGAATTTATACCTGTCGGGTTGTGGAAATCTCCATGATTAACATCCATTAGGTCCCAGGCAGGAGATATCTTTGCAGTGCATGACAGAGGCAAATAGAAAAATTATCAGAGGAAAAAAAAAAAAAAAATATATATATATATATATATATATATATATATATATATATATATATATACCATCACTGAAGATAACATCACAATAAAAAAATTGAACAGATACATGGAAACTCTATTCCCTGTATAAGCAAGTCAGCAGGCAAAATGAATAGGAGCACTGGGATCCATCCCAGGACCTGCAGACCACAGTATAGACCTCTCCTCCTCTACAAGTGTGCGCAATACATGTTCCCTACCATGTACTTGGCTGTTGATCTAGATATTGCTTTAAAAGGACAGTGAGATTGCGTGAAAACCACCACTTACAAAGGTGACGAAAATTTTCATTTTGCAATTTTGTATTTCATTAAGTATTAAGATATTTTGTAATGTTTTCCACACGAATGAAATTTTATCATATGTGACCCATTGTACTATTTGATCATATTATGTATAATTTGTGATTAATTTTCAAACCTAAGTATTGCTTTAAGAATTTGAGTAATGAGGCCGGGCGCAGTGGCTCACATCTGTAATCCCAGCACTTTGGAAGGCTGAGGCGGCAGGATCACACCTTGAGGCCAGGAGCTCGAGAGCAGCCTGGCCAGCACGGTGAAACCCCGTTTCTACTAAAAATACAAAAATTAGTAGCCGGGTGTGGTGGTGCACACCTATAATCCCAGCTGCTCAGGAGGCTGGGAGAATCGTTTGAGCTCGGTAGGCAGAGGTTGCAGTGAACCAAGATCACGCCACTGCACTCCAGGATAGGCTGGGCTTTTTTTTTTTTTTTTTTTTTTTTTTTTGAGAAAAAAAGAAAAGAAAAGAAAAGAATTCGAATAATGATTCCAGTTGCTACCACCTCAACAGAGCAAAACTTCTCCAAATTGAATTTAAATATATATATAACAACTATTTTGATGATTCAAGAAAGGTCTAACTTGGCTTTCCTATCATTTGAACATAAATCTATGACAATCTCATTATCTCAACATAATCAGTGATTTTGCTAAAGCAAAGGCAGGAAAAATAAATTTTACAGAATAAATAACAGTTTATGAATTATGACTTTATTATTCATGCAAACACCACCAACCCACCAACATCACACCCAGACATGAACAATCATTAAATTCAGCCATCTATGATGTTTTGCCAAGTTTCAATCATATAAAAACTATAGCTTTATACATATTAGTTTGATTTATGGCCTTTACTTTTTTTTTTTTTTTTTGAGACGGAGTCTCGCTCTGTCGCCCAGGCTGGAGTCTGTCGCCCAGGCTGGAGTGCAGCCGCGCGATCTCGGCTCACTGCAAGCTCCGCCTCCCGGATTCACACCATTCTTCTGTCTCAGCCTCCCGAGTAGCTGGGACTACAGGCGCCTGACACCACGCCCGGCTAATTTTTTGTATTTTCAGTAGAGAAAGGGTTTCACTGTGTTAGCCAGGATGGTCTCGATCTCCTGACCTCGTGATCCGCCCGCCTCGGCCTCCCAAAGTGCTGGGATTACAGGCGTGAGCCACCGCGCCCGGCCGAGTGGTGGAATTACTGCAGGTGTGAGCCACCACGCCTGGCTATGACTTTTACCTGTTTAGACATGTGGTCAGAGGGCCCTGGACACTGTCACTCTAAAGAGTGTCGCTGGGAAAAGGGCCGAGCCTGGGGATCACAGCAGAGGACACCCGGACACAGCTGGGTCTGAGGGAGCGGGCTCCCCTCCGGGGTCACGGTGCCCTTGCGGGCGGGCCAGGCCAGCAGCAGATAAGCCGCACAGCTCAGGCTTCTGTTGGACCAGGCCTCAATGGCGCCGCCACGTGGCAGCGTGGAGCAATGCCAGGAACCTGCTCTCCCCACACCAAGGAAACTTTGCACCTAGTCCCCAGGGATTTTTTTTTTTTTTTTTTTTTTTTTTTTTTTTTTTTTTTTTTTTTTTACTGATTTCTTGAGAATTCAAGGCAAGAGTGGACTGCCAGGGGAAGATATGGGCTTTCTATTTTTAAGACCAGCGAATCCCAGAATGATTAATTCCAAAGATAATTTGCATTCTGAGTTTGTGGAGCGACACACCAAAAAGTAGATTGTTCTGTGCACAGCAGCTGGGAGCAGGTGGCATAGATGTTAAACCATGGAACCTGGGCCAGACCTGTGCTTACGTGCTGGCTCCATTACTGGTTAGTTGGGTGATGCCAGGCAAGTTCTGTGGTGTCTCCAAGCCTGTCTTCCCCCAAGTCAATGGGAGTCGTGGGCGGCTTCAAAGCCCCACAGATGCTGTGGTTGATTGAGACAAACTTTGCTTGGCTCCTGCACTCAGTACGGGCTCTACCAAGGTAACTCTCTTTCCCTTCTGCCTCCTCTATCCCTAGCCTCCCCCTCCTCCTCCTCCCTCATAAATGGCAATCCTTGAGTGTTTGTTGGGTGAGTTAATGAATTTGGATGCAAGTCACCAAGGGCGATGGACTTGATCCATTTCTCCAATCATCCTTGAATTGCCTGGATTCCTACCACACTCTGCCTTCCCCTCCTTAGTCAAGCGTGTCGGATTTCTCTTCTGTCTTTGAGTGCCCAGCACACTGTTCCCCAGCTGAGGGCCTCATGTCCCAGTTTGCAGAGCAAACAGAGGAATCAGGCACTTGCCTTCCTTCCCCCATCCTGCTGCCAGCCAGCCTTCTTTCTCCTCTGCTTCCATGGGGTCAGCCCTGCCTTGTCCCTTCCCCTCACCATGTCTAAGAACTTCACTCCTGCAATTACCCTCCTCTCACTGTCGGGTTACCAAGTCATGTTACATATCCCCTCTCTCTTTTCTTTCTCTCTCTCTCTTTCTCTCTCTTTCTTTCTTTCTCTCTTCTTTCTTTCCTCTTTCTTTTTCTTTCTCCTTCCTTCCTTCCTTCCTTCCTTCCTTCCTTCCTTCCTTCCCTCCTTCCTTCCCAGAGTCTCACTCTATCACCCGGGCTGAAGTGCAGTGGCACAATCTCAGCTCACTGCAGTTTCTGCTTTCCTGGTTCAAGTGATTATCCTGCCTCAGCCTCCCAAGTAGCTGGGATTACAGGCATGTGCCACCATGCCCGGCTAATTTTTTTTTTTCTTTTTAATTTTTGGTAGAGACAGGGTTTCACCATGTTGGACAGGCTGGTCTCGAACTCCTGACCTCTGGTGATCTACCTGCCTTGGCCTTCCAAAGTGCTGGGATTACATGCATGAGCCACTGTGCCTAGCCCCCATTCACTTTCAGTCTTCAGCCTTTCAAACAACACAGCAGTGGCACCCAGGCTTTCTGGAGGCCAGGCCTTCTCCCAAGTCGGCCCACTCCTCCACCCCTTCCCGCCTGCCTGCTCTGCCCTGCTGCCTTCCTGTCCTTCTTTCCTCCACTGCTTAGAGTGAGCTTCTGAAGTCTCCTGTCCCTAGAAACTGCCCTTTGTCAAGGTCATGAACAAGCCCTGGGGCCAAATCCAGGGGTGGAAAATGGAGACAGGCAAGGGAGGCAGATCTCAGGGAGGTGGGAGAGGCAGTGGCCTTGTAGGTGTGGACTGAACTCAAATTCCAGCCGGGGGCCACCAGGGGACCTTGGTTTTCCCACTGGTCTTCTTCCTTTCTCCACCCCTCACAGCCTCATCCCTGCCCATTGACTCCAAATCCGTGTCTATGACACACTTGTCTCAACTCCTTGTCCTTGTGTCAGGGACCCGGGAGTCCCCGAACTGGGGACGTCACTGAACTCATGATGTACTTTCCTAACTGGCTGCAAGGAGCCTCTGGTGGGGAGGGCGTCCTGGAGGGGTGATGTCATGGAGGGAATATCATTAGCTTCCCATGGCCCCTCACTTTCCTGGCAGAGACTCTGAGGATGGGGTGCGGCAGCAACTCTCACCCCCTCCACACTGTGGGTGGTCCTCAGGGCCAGGGCACCCTGCCCTTGGGACCCCTTCCCAAGTGTCAGCTCGTCCTGGAACACCCAGAAGCAAAACGAGATCAGGCTTCTTTGAGTTTTCTTTCCAGTAGGGAACTGGTCACTGACCAGCAGTGGATGCTGAGCAGAAATTGCCATTGGTTTCTTTTGTAGAGATAGAGAGAGCAAGTGTGTGTGTGTGTGTGTGTGTGTGTGTGTGTGTGTGTGTGTGTGTGTGTGTTGTAATCAGTGAATCAAAAAGATTCAAAGAGGGAGAGAGCAGTGATTCCACCAGAGCTCAGGAAGAGGAGGAGGCGGCGGTGGCCGTGGCCCAGCTTGTCAAGGAGCCGGCTGGTGCTCCTGAATCACCGAGGGCCTCCCATCCACCCACACCGTCACCAGCAGGTGGGGACCGTCAGCCACTTTCTGGCAAATCTCAGCAAGTCAGCACGGCAAGTTGAAAGAAGGAGCCAGTACCTCTCTGGGAGAGCCTTCCCTCCAGAGCCTGCCGGGGAAGAAGGAACTTGGGAACTGACTTCACACAGCGACGTAGAAGCCTCACAGAGCAGGAGAAGGTCCTGAGGCCCCGGCTCAGGCCTGGCGAGTCGGGCTCCACGGGGTGCTTGTCCTGGGCCTCGGCTTCCACGTGCAGGAGCTGCTGGCTGTGCTGCCTGAGCCCTGAGCTGCGAGAATCAGATGACTTTCCCTGGGTCTTATTACTGGGACTTTTCAGAGTCCGGCGGGAGCCCAGGCCTCAGACCTGGCTGCTTTTCTGGGCACCATGCGCTGCCACTTCTCGCATGTTCTGACTGCCCCAGGCCTCTTCTCCTTTGGGACCAGTGCTGTTGAGCCTCTGAGGGTCCAGGAAGCGGGTGTGGTGAGGTGCAGGGGTCCTGACTATGGGTCTGACTCTGGATGGCGGCGGGACAGCATTCCTGAGCCCAATCCCCTTCCCCTGCCTGCCTGCCTGCTCTATCCCTGCTCCAGCTTGGGTGCCTCCACCCCCTGCTGTCCCCTACTCTTAGCTGTCCTCTCACCCTCTCCACCCTGCCCCAGGTCCTCCTTCACACACGCAGGCTCTGGGCTGGCGGCTGCTTTGGTTGTCTCCCCCACGCTCTCGGAACCCCTAGGTTCTAGGTTATCATATCAGACCAAGAACAAAATCCACCCAGCAGTGAGCTGTGAGCACTTCCTGTTTGGCTGCTGAAGCATGAATTGGTTAGAAATAATGGCAGCTGACACCGCAGTACAGCCCCTCAGCCACTCCTCCTGGTGCACAGTGGAACCTTCTGGAAGGCTGGATATGAGATATGCCTGCCTCTTTTCCTGGTTTCTCCTGCTGCCCCCAAGAGCGGACTGCCTTTGGGGCTCACCCTGGGGTCAGAGCTGATGCCCTGAGGTTTAGGCATTGATCCTGTCATTCTGGGAGCAAGTGTTTTCCTCCCATGCATCCGTCTGTCCAAGTTGCTCCAGGTCCACAGCCATGAGCAGAGCCGTGACAGGAGCCACTGCTGTCCGTGAGAAGCATGGAACTTCTGACTGGGGGTTGCCTCTTCCCTCTCAGGTATTAATTATAATAACTGATATGTTGTGTTTACCGCGTACTGGGCTCTGCTTAAGCACTACCTATATTAATCCATGCAATCATGCTACAAAACAGATGCCATTCCCATTCTGTAGATGAGAAAACAAAGGCTCAGTGCACCTGTCTAACTTGCCAGGGTTACCCATCCATCCAGAGACCAGCAGAACCGGGCCACCCAACAGGCTGGCCCGAGTCTTGTCTTCTGTCTGCCTCTCAGGATGGCCATCCATCCACACGACCATATGGCTTTCAAAGAAGCTGGAAAGAGACAGCTGGTCCATGTGGAACAGGCACTGTCTGCCGGTTCATGTGGGCATGAGCAGCCCACCAGTGGGGACTGCTGGGTTCTCCAGCCTTCCACACATCCAGTGCCCCCCATATGCCCACATACCAGAGACTGTAAGGCACTGGGGGAAAACCTTATTCTTGGGCCCCTGGCAAGGTGCTTGCCTGACTTCTCCTTAGGATGAGTGAGGGGAAGTAGCCTGGAGGGTCTGCTTCCTGGTCTGGGGTGGAGATGTCACCTGGACTCTTGGCGATGGGGGTTTCCACCCCCCGGGTAAGCTTACTACCTGAGTCCTATAGGTTGCAAGTATGCTTATGTGTTTCCTCTCAACCTCACATAACATTATGTAGGTTTTGGAGTCCAGAACCTGCTAACAGTTGAAAGGGCCATGTTGCAAGTAACTGTGTGGACTTGCCCTGACCTTATGCAACAGATTCTACCATGCATATGGAATAACGTCCTGAGGGCCCACTGGGCTTTGGAGAAGCAAAGGTGAGCAAGAGAGACGCCAAACCCTGTCCTCGGGTTGCTTGGAGTCTGACAGGGCAGCGAGCACCATGAGGGCCACGCTGTGTTGAGGACACACTCTGGACATTATTCATGAATAGCTTGGTTTATCACTGAGTAAAAGTATACAGTGTAGGGTTCTCCTACCAGCCTCCCTGGCCTCCTTTTCAACAAACCAGCCAGCGCTGTGATGGACTCCACCCCGCATGCACCTGGGCAAGGCTCTGTCGTGAGGTTCCCTCCATCACCATGTGGCTGGGCAGGACAGAAGGAAGGAGAGAAAGCAGCCATGCCCAGGTCTCCCAAGCCTTTGACATGCCCAGGTTCTCCCCAACCTTTGACGTAGCAGAAAACAGCTCTCTATAAGGCAGACAGCTGCACAGACAGAAAGCTCTGCCATTTGTCAGGGGCTGCCGTAGACTGAGGCTGCACACTGAGAACACTGTATTGTGAATGCTGGCACGGGTCTTAGGGGGATGCAACCCCACCTTCTTCCTGCTCGAGACCCCAAAATATGGGCTGGGCATGGGTGAGAGAAAGGATGTTCTTTCATTGCCCACCTCCACCCCTGTTCCTCACCAAACAGATGGAAGAGCAGCAGACTTGAGGGACCTGCTGGGCAATGAGATTTTCTGCCTCAGTGGGTTTTCACTGGAGGCTGGGGAATGGAGCATCCCTTGCAGGGATGCAGAGGACTCAGATTCAGGAAGCAGGGACATGGAAATGGCCCTAAGGTGCCATTCAAACCTGAGGCAAAGCCCAAGGGTGATGCAGGCTTCCCTGCCTGTTGTCTCAGTGTCACCCTAACATAGCGGAGAGGGCACTCACTGTCTCCAGAAAACCAGACCCCTGTGAGGTCAAGTGGCCCATCCAAGGTCAGTGCCCTGGTTGCTTACTCATGATCCTGTCTGTACTAGTCAGGGTTCTCCAGAGAGACAGGGCTAATGGAATATAGAGATGTAGATGTATATCTATAGATATATGAGAGAGAATATATTAGGGGAATTGCTTCACACAATTATGGAGGCTAAGAAGTCCCAAGACAGGCCGTTGACATGCTGGAGACCCTGGGACGCTGGTGGTGTGGCTCAGTGCAAATCTGAAGACCTGAGAACCTCAGTGGGCTGCTGGTGTAAGTCCTGGAGTCCAAAGTCGGGAAAGCCTTGAGTTTTTATGTCCAAGGGCAGTAGAACATGTATTCCAGCTCTAGGAGAGAGAGCAACCAATTTTATCTTTTCTGTTTGTTCTATTCGGGCCTTCATCCAATTGGATGGCACACAAACACGGAGGGCGGATCTTCCCCTCCTCGTCCACTCAGACTCATACCAATCTCCTCTGCAAACACCCTTACAGGCATGCCCCCAAATAATGCCTAACCAGTTCCCTAGGTGTTCCTCAATCCAGCCAAATGGACACTTGACGTTAACCATCACACGGTGTCCTCTACGCCAAGTTCGCTAAGGAGGATAAATCATCCTACGGTATGCATCAGAAAGGCGCTTGGGGAAAACCAGACTTGTTAGAGGAACTGCGGGCTCATCCAAGGGTTTGCCAGTGTAGCAAGTGAGTTGCGCTCTTCACGCTGCGTTGTTGGCGCTCACTGGTCTCCCTCCCACTGCTGTTCACCTGGGATCCTCCAACCCTTGATGACAGTGCCACTCAGGGGTCTGCTGGGCCACTCTCACTGTATATTCACAAGTGGGGACTTGAACCCCTGACTGGTGGTTTGCCGGGGCCTACCGCTGTAGGGTCCTCCTTCTACCCCTCTGAGTGGACGAGAAGGAGCAGGACAGGGAGCTGGCATTGTGTCCCTGGTGGCTTCTTCCAGGTGGGCAGTGGGGAAGGGCTGCCCAGCCAGTCAGGGCACGTGGGAGCTCAGGGCTGTTTTGATGGCCAAGGCTGTGAGGCTCAGAGCAGATGCGGTGATCTCAGTGACACGAGGCAGTGTTCACCACGACCTCTGCCTCCTCTCAGCCACCCTCCCTCCAAGCCAGGTCTGCTGCTGGGAATCAAAAGAAGTAGGATTTGTCCGAATTTCCGTTTGTGGGGCTTAAACTTGTAGCACTACCACAGCGAAAGCATTTGTATGTGCAGTTGTGTTCTTTACAGATTTCTTCTTATCCCTTTATGTTTTAGTGTCTCAGATACATCTTGTCCTGATGTCTGATGGCTCCAGTTAAAAGCATGCAAAACTGCCACCAAAGCAGTGAAATGCAGATAACAGGGACAAACGGATTGGGAGGCATTATCACTTCAAAGTGTGTTTAATTAAGATGAATCTCTGCACAAGAAAACCTGAAAATGCCTGGAAACCTTACAGCTCATATAGAGAAAAAAACCTATTAGAAAAGGTCCCAACTGCGCACAGTGGCTCATGCCTGTAATCCCAGCACTTTGGGAGGCCAAGGCGGGCTGATCACAAGTTCAGGAGATCGAGACCATTCTAGCTAACACGGTGAAACCCCGTCTCTACTAAAAATAGAAAAAAAAATCAGCCGCTCGTGGTGGTGGCGCATGTAGTCCCAGCTACTCCGGAGGCTGAGGCAGGAGAATGGCGGGAACCCGGGAGGCGGAGCTTGCAGTGAGCCGAGATCGTACCACTGCACTCCAGCCTGGGCAACAGAGTGAGACTCCGTCTCAAAAAAAAAAAAAAAAAAGAAAAAAGAAAAGAAAAGCAAATGTCCCAAATTTGAGTCTTAAAAATGTACATGATATGACTAATAATGGATTGTGAAGCTGAAAGTTTTCTAAACTTGTAATTAAATTTATTATTTTGATGCTAGACTATCAATTGAACTATGTCCTGGAGGCCGTCACTTGTTTTTGTACATAAAGTTTTATTGTAACACAGCCACGCTCATTCATTTACAAATTGTCTATGGCCACTTTCCTGCTACAATGGCAGATATGAGTACTCAATACATAGGCTTGGTCCCCAACACCTGAAATATTTGCTTTGGTCCTTTACAGAAGAAGTTTACCGACCCCTGTGCCAGATAAAAGATTAAATTACCTTTTATATGTTGTATAGAAAATATGACCAAAAAAACCCTGCCTTATAAAGGATGACTAAAGAGTTTGTAGCCAAAAATGTAAGAAAACATGTATTATACAATTATGTCAGGAAGTTAACTACAAAAAGATATTATATTTCTGTACTTTATGATGTTTGTGATGGTTTCAGCTCTTTAAAATTTGTAAGGATTCATTTTCTCATTCTAAATATTTGCTTTTATACCTAATTTAGTTTTCAAAATGTTTAATTCTTAAAGGAGTCTTATGACTGTATAATCTTCAGACATCACAAAACTTGGATCCACACCTAGCCATTGAGATCTCACATAGTACATTTACATGTTAGAGAATAATTCCCATACTGCATACAGGAAATTGGTGTATTTCAATTTAACTTGCTTGCAAAGACTTAAGAGTCTTATTATTGCACAAACAACAGTATCTGAGAGAATAAAAGTCAGTGAAGGCTTAAAGGAGCTGATCAAGTGGCAATATGAATGACAATAAAATCACAACAGGGTGTGGCTGCTCATACTAAAGCAAGGGGCTCCGTGGGACTGTTAAAACTGCCCTAGTTTCTATTATAAAAAGCCCCCACCCTTTGCCAATCACAAAATGAGCCACCTGCCCCGCCCTCTCTCATTCCCATTGCAATCGGCATGGCAATGCCAAGGGGGCATCCTCCCTTCATATTTGTGCAGGGCAAGAACCAAATTCCCTTACTCTTGGAGCTCCTGAACTCCAAACAGTGAGGGGCCTGTAAGGTACCCCCAGCATGGTCCCTTCCTGTGGACCTCAAAGGAAGAGTGTGACCCTCTCTGCCAGGATGCCACTGACTGCCAGTCACAGAATGTCTGGTCATCACTGGCGTCTGTGATAACGACTCTGAGGGACGCCTCTTTTCCAAGGCTCAGAAACGCTCCCACAGGCTGCCGGGCCTATTCAGCATGTCTGGGGTTTGAGGTGTCTCCCTCATAAGTCACGGAGGGCTGCTCCCACCCTCAGCACTTCACACTGCACAGGGCCCCAGCGGGAGGGAAAGTATGCTTCTTCCTTACCACCAGGAAAACCTCTCGCTGAAACACTCCTCTTCCTGTTCCCTGCATCACATGCCCACCCTGAGCCCATCACAGGAAAACCCAACACCAAGCCAATCCTGATTCCCCGGGCGTCCTGGGCACACATCATTAAAGAAAAAGGCAATGGCGTGGAAACAGGCAACCCTCAGTGTCATGGTTCGTAGGCTCCAGGTGCAGACCATTCCTATGGAAGGACTAAGCCTCTACAAAAGATTGGGCCCAGTCAGTGTAACCCTGGGGAATCTTTAAAATATCTCAAGTTGGTCCATAGGACACTGAGGTTACTGCCCCAGCTCTGGGTGGGTTTCTGAGTGTGGACCTGGATGGCTCCCAAGGCTCTTTGGGGATACTCAGATAGTATCTCCAGCAGCACGTGTGAGTCAGAAGAAGGTGAGAGAGCTTCTGGAAGCATATAGACCTAGATGCTAAGATCAAACCCCGGACCACAGAGAACCTGCCACAGCAGAGAGTGGCACTGTTTAGATCTTGGGACTTCCACTATCACCTGTCTTAAGAGACAGGTGAATGCCAGGAGAGGTTAGCTGCTGATGCCTGAGAAATTTGTCAATGGAAAAGGTGGGCTTGTCCCAGGAAGTCTAGGGCATGATTCTCTAAACAGGAGGCAGAATTATAGAATCTTAGTGCCAAAGGAAACTTCAGAATTAACTAATCCAGGGTTTGTCAAATTTTTTTGATGACGAAGAAATAGATTGCACTGTGGTATGGTTTGAATGTCCCCTCCAAAACTCATGTTGACATTTCATTGCCATTGTAACAGTATTAAGAGGTGGGACCACTGAGGGGTGATTAGGTAACGAGGACTTTGCTCTTATGAATGAATTAAATCCACAGAAAGGAGGAGTTCAGCCTTCCCTCTCACTCTGATTCTTTCGTTGCCCTTCCTCTAGGGGGTGATGCAGCAAGAAGGCCCTCACCAGATATCAGTCCTTTGACCCTGGACTTCCCAGCCTCCAGAATCATGAGCCAATGAATCTTTGTTCATTATAAATTACCCCACCAGGCTGAGTGTGGTGGATCATGCCTGTAATCCCAGCACTTCTGGAGGCCGAGGCAGGCAGATTACCCGAGGTCAGGAGTTCGAGACCAGCCTGACCAATATGGTGAAACCCTGCCTCTACTAAAAATACAAAATTAGCTGGGCCTGGTGGCAGGTGCCTGTTGTCCCAGCTACTCAAGAGGCTGAGGCAGGAGAAGTGCTTGAACCCAGGAGGCGGAGGTTGCAGTTAGCTGAGATTGCACCATTGCACTCTAGCCTGGGCGACAGAGTGAGACTCTGTCTCAATAAATAAATAAATAAATAAATAACCCCACCTGTGATATTATTATATTATAGCAGAACAAAATACATCAAGACACACTGTAAAAGAGTACATACACCAGGCACGGTGGCTCATGCCTGTAATTCCAGCACTTTGGGAGGCCAAGGCAGGTGGATCATCTGAGGTCAGGAGTTTGAGACCAGCCTGACCAACATGGTGAAACCCCATCTCTACTAAAAATACAAAATTAGCTGGGTGTGGTCTCCCATGCCTGTAATCCCAGCTACTCAGGAGACTGAGGCAGGAGAAGTGCTTGAACCCAGGAGGCGGAGGTTGCAGTTAGCCAAGATCGCACCATTGCACTCCAGCCTGGGTGACAGAGTGAAACTCTGTCAAAAAAAAAGAAGTACATACACAGGTGTATAAAACTAAACAATGGTTACACATAAACAACACTTACTTTTTTATTCTATTTCATTTACATTTTAAGCACCATTAAAACAACTTGAAACCCATGGTAGGTAGCAACACACAGTGTGGACACTCCCCTTCTCACGCTGGTGATCCCCACAACAGACCACTGGGTGTCGGTAAGGAAGAAGTGCTCCTGAAGCCTAAGGAAGTGCTCTTGCAATGCAGTTTCAAGTGAGAAAAGGAGGGTGCAGAAAAGGGGAGTAGGGAAGCGTGGGGGCCTGGGATAGAAGCCAGGTTCCTCTGACTACACTTTGTGTTATAGATTGGACTTTGAAATCATGTAACTGTTTGACATAACTATAAAACAAAATTAAACCAAAAGGAAAAAGAAAGCTACTTAAAGGTCAAAAGTAACATGATAGACATAAAGCTATGTAACAATTTGGTGGCTTAACCCACGGAGAAACATACTTTCCAGGGCGCTTTAACAGGAAGCCTTGTGTAATTGGGTGCTTCCTCCCTAGTGAGATGTATCCTAAGGACAAACAGAACTGCAAAGACAAAAAAATCTTAAACTGTCTTCAGTAATCACATTGTTGGTACTAATTTTCATATTATCATCCTGAAATTATTATTCTGTTAGTTCCGAAGCAGCTATTCTCCAAGACATAGAAACAATGACTAATTTAGTAACAAATAACTCTCCTGACCCCACCAACCCCACCCAGTGCCCAGACTGTGGTCTCTAAATTGCATTTTCCACTGAAAGAAGCCATATGCTCTCACAGAAATGCCTAACGAACTCCCAGTGCAGGGCAAGAAATGGACAACGGGAGCCTTGGAAAGACTCCTTAGAGTGAGTAAAAAGGACCAGCTTGAAGAGCCTCATTGGCCAAAGATGGGAGAGCTTGAACATTAAAAAGAATAAAACCTGAAGTATTCAGTAACATTTCAAATGTGAAAACAAAACAAAACAGAAACCTAATATGGCTTCATCATAATGCTCAAACAAAACAAAAGGAAACAATGTTAATTGACCACTTTTGGAGAATGCTGCAAAGTCAAAATATTTTCTGAAAACTGGTATATAAAGGGGAAGAATCAGGACTTCTCTTGCCTTTTATGTATAAACTGTACCCCAGGAGGGCCAAACTGTGATGAGCTAATCCATGCAGAGGAATGATAGAATCAGAAAATTCCACACTGCATTCCCCACTGAAATATTGGATGAAGGTCACGATTATCAAGGGCTAAAACCCCTGAATAAAAAGTTGATGGGTCATGGCCAGGCGCGGTGGCTCACGCCTGTAATCCCAGCACTTTGGGAGGCCGAGGCAGGCGGATCATGAGGTCAGGAGACTGAGACCATCCTGGCTAACATGGTGAAACCCTTTCTCTACTAAAAAACATACAAAAAATTAGCCAGGCGTGGCAGTGGGCACCTGTAGTCCCAGCTACTCGGGAGGCTGAAGCAGGAGAATGGTGTGAACCCGGGAGGCGGAGCTTGCAGTGAGCCGAGATCACACCACTGCGCACTCCAGTCTGGGAGACAGAGCAAGACTCTGTCTCAAAAAAAAAAAAAAAAAAAAAAAAAAAGCTGACGGGTTCAGGCTGAAAACACCCGAACCCTATAGTATATCCTAACATCACTAAAAGAGAGAGAACCAAACATTATGTGTGTGCTGGTGGAAATGCCTAACATCATCTATGAAACATTTCCAAAAACCTGCATTGAAATCTGATGGGTCCTCCACATCTAATTACCTAAATATATCAGGAAATGCAGAGATGGAAGAACATGCTAAACAGAAACGGGGGAGGGGGGGTGCAAACAACATAATCCAGAATGTGGGACATTCTTCAGGAAAAATAACCTAGGTTCTTCAATAAATTACCATAACATTAAAGAGAGAGAGAGAGGGTCGGGCGTGCTGGCTCATGCCTGTAATCCCAGCACTTTGGGAGGCTGAGGCAGGCAGATCACCTGAGGTCAGGAGTTCAAGACCAGCCTGGCCAATATGACAAAACTCTGTCTCTAATAAAAAATATATATATAAATTAGCTGGACATGGTGGTGCATGCCTGTAGTTCCAGCTACTCAGGAGGCTGAGGCAACAGCATTGCTTGAACCCAGGAGGTGGAAGTTGCAATGAGCTGAAATCTCATCACTGCACTCCAGCCTGGGCAACAGAGTGAGATTCCATCTCAAAAACAATAAAATAAAATGAAAAAACAGAGAGAGGGAACAGAGAATCTGTAGATTTAAAGAGACTTAAGGGACATACCCAAATGCAGTGTGTGGGTTTATTTGAACTCTGATTCAAACAACTATAAAAAATAACAAAACAGAAACATTTATGTGTCAATTAGGGAAATGTAAACACCAAGGGGATATTGTCAATATTTAAAGATTTATGGTTAATTTTGTATGCTGTGATAATGGAATTGTGGTTATGTTTTTAAAAAGGGTGTATAGGAGGGAGTCCTTATATTTTAGAAACATATTCTCTTGATACATTGCTACCATAATGGCCCCCAGTGGATTACTCCTCATTTCTATGCCCTTGTGATTCTCCTTCCCACATTAATGCTGGGCTTGGTTATGTGACTTGTTTTGGCTAATAGGACATTAGCAAACATGATGCAGGCAGAGACTTGAAAAGTGCTTGCACATTGGAGCTTGCCCTCTCTTGGAAAGCTGCCACCATGAAAGCCTGCCGAAGCTAGCCTGCTGGAGAGGCCATGTGGAGAACTGAGGCACCAACTAGCCAACTGCCCAGACATGTGAGTGAGGCCATCCAAGACTGTCCAGCTCCAATCAAGTCACCAGCTGACTGTATCCAAATGGCAGATCCCAGACAAAACCAACAGAAGAACCATCCAGCTGATCCCAGCCCAAATTGTTGACCCACAGAATTATAATCTAATAAATGATTGCTATTTCAAGCCACTAGACAAAGGCACTAGATAAGAAATGTAATTCTGTGGTACGTACAAATGAAACTACAGATGTCTGGGGATTTGTTTAAAATAAAGCCAGGGGTGGAGTGAGTGGAAATACACATGAAACAAGATTGATTATGTGCTGATAATTGTTGAAGCTGGTGCGGAATATGTGAGGGCTAATTTTACAACTCTCTCTGTGTTTGGTTTTGTTTGAGAGGGAAAATTTCCATAACAAAAAGATAAAACAGGCTGGGTGTGGTGGCTCATGCCTGTAATCCTAACACTTTGGGAGGCCAAGGCAGGTAGATCACTTGAGGCCAGTTTGACACCAACCTGGCCAACATGGCAAAACCCTGTGTCTACTAAAAATACAAAAAATTAGCCAGGCATGGTGGTTCACACCTGTAGTACCAGCTACTTGAGTGACTGAGGTGGGAGGATCACTTGAGCCCTGGAGATTGATGCTGCAGTGAGCTGTGATCATGCTGCTGTGCTCCAGCTTGGGTGACAGAGCAAGATCTTGTAGAAAGAAAGAAAAAGAGAAAGAAAGAGAGAGAGAGACAGAGAAGGAGAGAAGGAGAGAGAAAGAGAGGGAGGGAGGGAGGGAAGAAGGAAGGAAGGAAGGAAGGAAGGAAGGAAGGAAGGAAGGAAGGAAGGAAGGAAGGAGGGAGGGAGGGAGGGAGGGAGGGAGGGAGGGAGAAGGAAAGAGAGAAAGAAAAAGAAAGAAAGAAAGAAAGAGAGAGGGAGGGAAGGAAGGAGAAGGAAAGAAGAAAGAAAGAAAGAAAAAGAAAGAGAGAGAGAAAGGAAGGAAGGAAACAAAGAAAGAAAAAAAGAAAGAGAGAGAGAAAGTAAGGAAGGAAACAAAGAAAGAAAGAAAGAGAGAGAGAAAGGAAGGAAGGAAGGAAGGAAGGAAGGAAGGAAGGAAGGAAGGAAGGAAAGAAAGAAAGAAAGAAAGAAAGAAAGAAAGAAAGAAAGAAAGAAAGAAAGAAAGAAAGAAAGAAAGGAAGGAAGGAAGGAAGGAAGAGAAAGAAAGAAAGAAAGAGGAGAGAGGAAGGGAAGAGGAATTATTCTTCTGTCCACTAACAGATAAAGCAATCGAAACCCGAAGAAGGAAAGTGAGTTCTGCGATATAACACAGCCAAGTCATAGCAGAGTTCATTGCTGAACTAGAGCTTCCCTGCTGGCTCCTGGGTCAAACCCTTTCTACCCTCCCACATGCTCAGAGGCAGGGAAGTTCCAAAAGACAAGCAATACGAGTAGGAATAATTTCTTCTGTTGCTTGAGAAAAGTCTGGTAGCATACCTAAGACGTGAGAATATGATGAGAACTTTGATGACAAATGATTATCATTTGTGGGATATATGGTTTATGTAGTGTTTGGGGAAGAAATATTTGTTCTGCCATATATGTGCATTACATTACATAAAAGACAGGCAGGGAATCCGTCCCTTCCACAGCCTGCCCTGTTTGGCACTAAACGCCTGTTCTGTTTTGAAAGGTTTGTAGATAACCAATCAGGGCTGTGTTATAGTGTGTCAGGACAGCAATACTAAAAAGCCATTTTCAAGTTCAAATATATTAAAGTTGTCTCTTTCCCCCACACACAAAATGAGCACAGCTTTCATTATTCATCAAATGAAAAAATTAAGCACTGTAATTATCTGTCTATGGCCCCAGGATAGGCTGTGCTTCATTTAATCAGACGTTGCTACGTGAAGCCGCAGACTACGTCTGGCCACGAACAGACATAAAAGAAGGGCTAGTTGATGAAAAAAAAGAACAAAACCAACTTTCAGGTCTTAATATCCAATGTTGCTTTCCCTGAGAACTTCTGAGCCTTAAAACTCAGCTGGAGTTTACTAGGAGGAAGGGAGATTCTAGAAGGTGATAACTGGGCCTGTGACACAAAAGCCAAATACAACAAAGCTAATGAAATCTTTCTCATAACCAAATTGGCAGGGCCCCTGCCTTGCTTTTCTTGAGAGGATCCATAGGGCTCTGTGTTTATGTTTGAGGATTTGTCTGAAATCCTAGAGGCTTAGAGCTAGCGGGCAGGGCTTGGTGAGGCCCATGTGTCGTCAACGGCAGGAACTGGCACTCCTTGCATTTAGCTCAAATGCAGTCCTAGGCTGGGCGCCGTGGCTCACCCTGTAATCCCAGCACTCTGGGAGGCCAAAGCGGGCAGATCACCCGAGGTTGGGAGTTTGAGACCAGCCTGACCAACACGGAGAAACTCTGTCTCTACTAAAAATACAAAATTAGCCGGGCGTGGTGGCCATGCCTGTAATCCTAGCTACTCGAAAGGCTGAGGCAGGAGAATCGCTTGAACCTGGGAGGTGGAGGTTGCCGTGAGCCGAGATTGTGCCATTGCACTGCAGCCTGGGCAACAAGAGAGAAACTCTGTCTCAAAAAAAAAAAAAAAAAAAAAATCCAGTCCTGCAGGAAAGTGTAACACGTGGAGGTATCTGAGGGGGACCCCCAGCAGTTCTCCCTTTTTTTTGGAGGCACCTCTACGACCCCTGCCCAATTCCCTGAGGTTACTGAGTTTCTGAGGGTCACACTCAAAACAGATTTTTCTGGGCCGGGCGTGGTGGCTCACGCCTGTAATCCCAGCACTTTGGGAGGCTGAGGTGGGTGAACCACGAGGTCAGGAGATTGAGACCATCCTGGTTAACATGGTGAAACCCCGTCTCTACTAAAAATACAAAAAATTAGCCGGGCATGGTGGCGGGCGCCTGTAGTCCCAGCTACTCCGGAGGCTGAGGCAGGAGAATGGCATGAACTTGGAAGGCAGAGCTTGCAGCGAGCCTAGATCGAGCCACTGCACTCCAGCCTGGGTGACAAAGCGAGACTCAGTCTCAAAAAAAAAAAAAGAGTCACACAGATTTTTCTGATTTAATTGTCATTTATTTAATACACAGAAGCTTTCAAAACAAGGGCTCCTGGATGAGGGTGGAAAGAAGGTTGGGGTCCTAGGCCAATGAGTTTAAGGTTCCTTTCACACTGGAGCACCCAGGCTTGCTTGACCTGGGTGCCCACTGGCTGAGCGGCTGCCCGGAGTGGCCCAGTGGGGATCTCCTCCTCCCTCCCAAGCCAGGGAGAGGGATGAAGCCAGGAAAGATGGCCACCTCCCCCAGAAGAGTAGTGTCTGGCTTTCGGTGCAAGAGCCCCTTCTCTCCCAGGTGCTGGAAAACGTCGTATTTTACTGATTTCCCCCTTCTCCCCATTCCCTCCTTCCCCTATCTGTTGGAGGCTTGCAGCTGTCCTTTTGCAGTAGACACATGGTGGTCTCAGGAGCTAACATCAGCCCTTCTACAAGCCAGGGGAACACCAAACACTTGCCTGTCAATCGAGCTCCACTCAGCGGGGTTCAGACAAGCTCAGGGACCACCCCTGGCTCAGCAGTGCGGACTGTAGCCTTGTAGCAGTTACTGCTGCACACACGTGAGGACACACAGGAAGGGTACGTATTTGATACAGGCTTCCCATGGAAATACCTTCTCAAACCTGGAGCGGGGTGAGAATGTGGCAGCCCTCGGCCCCTCCTGGGTCAGAAGCTGGCTCAGCCCAGCGTTCACAGAGGCCAGCCTCCCAGAGCCCGAGAAGAGGCCTGCGCCAGGCGTGGTCACTGTAGGCTGCAGATTGTGCAACAGGAGCCAAGGGATGGGGAGGCATTCTGGTCAGAGACTTGGAAAGCTTCTGGAACAGGGTGAAACATTCATCAGGTGACCCAGGGGATAGGCTCTCCAGGAAGGAAGCCCAGTTCCAGTTCCAGCAGTAGCCAGAGTTCTCGGCATGTTAGGACGGTGGGATTCTAGCCTGGGGCGGTGGGGGTGGGGTGGGGGCGGGCGGGAACAGGACAAGGCCTGCGGCAGTGCAGGAACCCAGCTGGGGCACCCTGACCCTCCGGCCATGCCCTTCTGCGCCTGTGCAGGGGACAGCAGAGGGGAGCTCGGGGACTGACATCCCAAAGGCCTGGTCCCCTCCTTGCTCTCGCAGCCAGTCCTTGCTGTAGGACAGTGACCCATGTCTGCAGCCCGACCCAGCCCACCCACAGAGCCCGGCGTCCCAGAGCTGCTGGGGGCACGGTGGTCGGGAAGTGAGTGGTTGAGCAGTCCTTCGCAGGGCTGCTGCCAGGTATCAGCCTCGGAGGTTTCCCTGAAACAGAGCCAACGCCCGCAAAGACCTGGGCAGACCGCATGGGCCAGGGGGTCAGGGGACCGGGTCCCTCAGAGGTGTCAGAAAAACGCTCCCAGGAGGACGCCAGGCTGCTGAGGCCCGTGGCTGACACCAGGGGGCAGGGCGGGGCGGCGGGGACAGCTCCGGAGGAGGGAGCCGCCCAGACCCAGCCCGGGGGACGTACGAAGAGCGGGCGTGGTGGGCGCCTGCTAGCTCCGGCTTGCGGTGTTGGGCCTTGCTCGTGGAGGGGAGAGCCCCGGGCCCCGGCCGCCCCGCGCCGTGGCCGGGAAGGGGGACACAGCCCACGCGTGCGGCACCCGACGGCTTCTCCCAGCAGCCCGAGCCCCAGTGCAGGCGACGGCCCGGCCCCTTTGTGCCTGGCGTGTCACGCGCGGACGCTCCCGCCGCCGCGCCCGGTAGAGGCCCCCGGCACCCCGGGCCCCTTTCCAAGCACAACAGCGGCCCCGCCGCGGCCCCGCGCTGACCCACTTTCCCTCCCGCCTCCTCGACCCGAGGCTGAGAATCCAGCGGCCGCCGCCAAGCAGGTGCGAGCCGTCGGGCGGGGCGCGCGGGCGGCGGAGAGGATGGGCCCCTGAACCACCCCGCGCGCCCCACCACAGCCTCCCGGGGCGAGCCAGGTTTCCGGGGCGGGGACCGCGAGGAGGAGGAGGAGGAGGAGGGCACGGCGGGGGAACGGGAGGGAGAGGACCCGGGGCGGGGGAGGGACAGAGGAAGGGGGAAAGGAAGGAGGGGTGCGGGAAAGGAGGAGGGGAAGGAGCGGTGGGAGGAGGAGGAGGAGGGGTGCGGGAGAGAAGGCCGAGAGGGAGGCGGAGGGAAACCGCACCCCTGCCTCTTTCCTGGGCCGTGGCCAGCCGGGGAGGAAATGTTGAAATGGGCGAAGTGCACATCCGCCCCCAGGCCTAAGGGGTCTAGGGCTCAGGCCGCACGGACCCCGCCCTTCCCAGCCCTTCCTGCCTGACCTCTGCCACCGATGGGCGAGCCCCGTTGCTGGGAGGCGGTTCCCTATGGAGCCTGGACCCTCCCCCAAGTTCAGCCCGCCGGAGGCGTGTGCACTTTCAGATGAGAGCACTTGTTCACCGAATGACCGTGCGTACTTGGGGGGACATCTGGCCCCAGAACCTCGAGGAGCAGGGTGGCTAATGCCGTGGCCTGGCACTGGGAAGCGCCGGTCCTCCGTCCCTTTCCCTGCTCCTCGGCACCCCAGGCCCCTTGGGGCGTTCTTACACTGCCTGAGGCAGACCTGGAAGAGTCCCCTGAGCCAGGGCAGGGGCTTTGCCTGCTTGGTCCTTGTTCACCCCTGTGCGTAGCTACTACCTATTACCTACCCACCTGTCCACAAGTGTCAGTGACTGATATAGGGGAGTCACAGTAATTCACACATCTATCACAAAGGGACATGGATACTCACACTTCCTTCATATCCTTACTTCCAGGCAGCCATTGTTAATGGGTGGGTGTGTACAGTTCTGGGCACACACCAACATGCACCGATGCGTGTTGACATGCTTTGTATAGAAGAAACGGGGTCAGGATATCATGAAAAGAGCTAATGGGTAATGAGTATTCATCAAATGCCAAGCTCTTGGTCTGAGCACTTCGCAAATATTAATTTAATCATCGCGAACCTCAGTAAAGTTTATTACTATTACTCGCATTTTTCAGATGAGGAGCCTGCAGCACAGAGAGGTTAAGTAGCCTGCCCAGGATCACACAGCTACTAAGAACTGAAGTCAGGATTTGAGCCTGACTCCAGAGCTCATAAGGGAAACAATGAGGCCTCCCACTTTTCTATGCGTATTATTCCACGAATTACTGTTTCCACTAGGAATGTGTTCTTTTCTGCAACCAATGGAAGATTCCCAGAAGAATCTAGAAGATTCCTAAGAACTGCTGGCTATGTGGGTTTGAAATTTTTTTTTTTCTCTGAGATGGAGTCTAGCTCTGTTGCCCAGGCTGGAGTGCAGTGGCATGATCTCAGCTCACTGCAACCTCCACCTCCCGGGTTCAAGCAGTTCTCCTGCCTCAGCCTCCTGAATATCTGGGATTACAGGCACCTGCCACTATGCCCAGCTAAGTTTTGTATTTTAAGTAGAGACGGGGTTTCACTGTGTTGGCCAGGCTGGTCTCGAACTCCTGAACTTGTGATCCACCCACCTAGGCCTCCCAAAGTTCTAGGATTACAAGTGTGAGCCACCACGCCCGGCCGTGTGTTTGAGATTTCTAGAGACATTAGTAAAGCCCTGCAAAACAGTGGGGACCTTACAGCAGCCTGCAGGTTCAAACTCCATACTGGACTCCCACCTCCCCAACCCCCATCCCCGCCCCACCAGAAAAGGACCCTCCATCCCCTTCAGGTCATAGAGTGAGGAAGAGGGAAGCCTCAACAGGCCCATATGGCCCTGGTAATGAGCATGGTGACATTTGGGCAGAGAATCCCAGGGCCCTGCATCTGCAGACCTGGGAGAAGCAGCGAATGCCCAATGGGAGTGCTAGTGGCATTGCCTGGCCGTGGCTCTGTCCACCTGTGGCATCATGTCCCATGGGCAAAGTGTCTGTGCAAGCCTGCTTCTGCCATTGACCTAGGGAGGCCTCATGACACCTGCTCATTGTCCAAACCTGTTCTTCCTGCATCCTCAAGATTCTGAGTGCCCTCCAAAATAAGATCTTTTTCTGTAGTTGTTACTATGGGTTAAGAACCCTCCTGTCTGATACATACAACTGATTGCAAAGTTTTAATTTTTGCCAATCTGATAAGCAAAAAAAAAAAAAAATTCCTGGATTTAGTTTACATTTCCTTCTTAATAGGGAGGTTGGGTAGAGGCTTCTTGCTTTGCTCATGCCTGTAATCCCAGCACTTTGGGAGGCTAAGGTAGGAAGATCCCTTGAACTCAGAAATTCAAGCCAACCTGGGCAACATAGCAAGACTTCATCTCTACTAAAGGAAAAAACAATCCATTTTCCTCTTCTTCCTGCCCAACAGATCTGTGGCTGGGCAGCAGCTGCTGAGCTCCGCTGCATTTCCTGCCTGCTTTACAGTTAGGCTTGTCCACAGGACCAAGTTCTCAGCAACAGAGTAAGAGCAGGCCTGTGATAGGAGGCTCTTCTCTATCTGGGCCTCCAAGCTGCCTAGTATCTGGCTGTGGCAGTGCCCTAGGGGAGGTCAGCAGCGGGAGAGAAGGGTCCTGGGGTTTTGGGGGACCAGGAGGAGCAGAGCTGCTGCTCAGCCTAGACCCATAACCTGAGAAAGTAAGAGTGAGGGCTCATTTTGTGTGTTAACTTAAACATCTGGCCACATTGCTCAGATATTTGATTAGACACTATTCTAGATGTTTTTATGAAGGTATTTATTGATTGATTTATTGATAGATTGAGACGGAGTCTCACTCTGTTGCCCTGGCTGGAGTGGCACAATCTTAGCTCACTGCAACCTCTGCCTCCCAGGTTCAAGCGATTCTCGTGCCTCAGCCTCCCAAGTAGCTGAGATTACAGGCATGTGCCACCATGCTCTGCTAATTTTTGTATTTTTAGTAGAGATGGGGTTTCACCATGTTGGCCAGGCTGGTCTCCTCACCTCAAGTGATCTGTCCGCCTCGGCCTCCCAAAGTGCTGGAATTACAGGCCTGAGCTACCACACCTGGCGAAAGTATTTTTTAAGATAAGATTAACCTTTAAATCAGAAGATTTTGAGTAAAGCAGATTATTCTCCACAATGTGGGCAGATCTCATCCCATCAGTTGAAGACCTTAAGAGAAAAGAGACTGACCTGCTCTGAGCAAGGAGGAATTCTGCTGGCAGACTGCTCGTGAACTCCAACTTGGAATATCAGTCTCCAGCCTACCAGCTTACTCTGCAGATTTTGGATTTACGAAGCCTCCACAATCGCAGAAGCCAAGTCCTTAAAATAAATCCCTTAAAACAGTTCCCTAAAATAAATTCTTCAAAATTCCTTAAAATAAATATGTGTGCATGTGTGTGTCTGTGTATATATATATATCCTATGTAATGTCTAATATAGATCTATAATATATATTAGATAAATATACACATATTTATCATATATATGTGTGTGTGTGTGTATGTTTCTCCTATTGGTTCTGTTCTCTGGAGAACCTAATACCGAAACAGATCTGTTTTTTCATCTACCCTCTGTATCATCGGGTCTCTTAGAACAGGTGAGCCTTACCCTAACTAATTCAGAGGTGGATTCGTTTTCATGCGTGTAGCTACTTCTTGTTTAGCTTCTATTATCTGCCTGTATTTTAAGGTTCTTTGTCTTCATATGACTCCAGGAATGTTATATATTAAGTATATTAACCTTTTGACTATTATATGTGTTGCAAACATCTTCTTGCAGTCAGTCACTTGTCTCTTTATTTTATTTGGAGTGGCTTTCAACCTAGAGCAGTGGTCCCCAAACCCAGGGCCACAGACTGTTCTCTGTCTGTGGTTTGTTAAGAACCAGGTTACATAGCAGATGAGTGGCAGGTGCGGGAGCATGACCGCTTGAGCGCCGCCTCCTGTCAGATCAGCAGTGGAATTAGATTCTCATAGGAGCACAAACCCTACTGTGAACTGTGCGTGTGAGGGATCTAGGTTGCGCCCTCCTTATGAGACTCTAATGCCTGATGATCTGAGGTGGAACAGGTTCATCCTGAAACCATCCCCACCTCAGTCCGGGCCTGTGGAAAAATTGTCTTCCATGAAACCGGTCCCTGGTGCCAAAAAGGCTGGGGACTGCTGACCTAGAAGATATATTAGTTATGACTCTTGGTGCATACTCGTGACAGAAATCCTGCTCAACCTAGTATAATGCAGAGGACAGTTCACTGAGCAACTCAAATAATTGCCACCTTTATAATATTGAAGCTTCCCACAGGAAACATAACACATCTCTCAATGTATGTCCTTTAATACAATTAAAAATGTGTCTTCATGTAGGTTCTCCAGAACTTTGGTTATGCCTATGCCTAGATTATTTGTGATTGTTGTTGGTTTTGCAAACGTCCTCTCCAATTGATTATTTATTGGTATCTATGGAAAGTATTGGTTTTTGTGTATTTGCTCTGTGCCCACTTGCCATCTGACTGGTTCTTATATTTTATTGACCCTTCAGAGGATATGAATTATGCTGATTTTAATGTCTTCTCCTGATTCCTGCATTATTATCCTGTTTTGTCCAGGGTTCTGTCTACTTCTTCTGCAGGCTGTTGGTTTCCTTCAAATGTCTGGGGGTTCTTGATTATCCGATCCCATTTGTAAATGAGTGCCCAGACAGTGGTTCTCAAAGTGAGATCCACAGACGCCTGAGTTCTTAAGACTCTTTCTGGGTGTCTGCAAGGCCAAAACTATTTAATAGGAATAAAAAAGACTTTTTTTTCCTGATGGGTGTTCAGGTGCTCGCTTCAGCAGCACATATACAAATGGGTGTTAAGTGGAGTTTTCCAGAGTCTACATGATGTGTATTATCACTACAGCTTGAAAGAAGAAGGAGGTATGAAAATCCAGCTGTTGGCTGGGCATGGTGGCTCATGTCTGTAATCCCAACACTTTGGGAGGTGAGGCAGACAGATTACTTGAGGTCAGGAGTTTGAGACCAGACTGGCCAACATGGTGAAACCCATCTCTACTAAAAAAAAAAAAAGAGAAAAAAAAAAGAAAAAAAAATTAGCTAGGCGTGGTGGTGCATTCCTGTAATCCCAGCTACTTGGGAGGCTGAAGCAGGAGGATTGCTTGAACTGGGAGGCAGAGGTTGCAGTGAGCCGAGATTATGCCACTGCACTGCAGCCTGGGTGAGACTCTGTCTCAATAAATAAATAAATTAAACACATAAAATTAAAATACATAAAATTAAAACAACAACAAAAAAGAAAATCCAGGTGTCTATTAAGCCAGACATTGGGGAGTTTTTGTTTGTTTTTGTTTTGTTTTTTTGAGACAGAGTTTCACTCTTGTTGACCAGGCTGCAATGCAGTGACACCATCTCAGCTCACTGCAGCCTCTGCCTCCCAGGTTCAAGCGATTCTCCTGTCTCAACCTCCTGAGTAGCTGGGACTACAGGTGCGCACCACCATGCCTGGCTAATTTTTTGTATTTTTGGTAGAGATGGGGTTTCCCCATGTTGGTCAGGCTGGTCTCAAACTCCTGACTTCAGGTGATTCACCCACCTCGGCCTCTCAAAGTGCTGGGATTACAGGCATGAGCCACCACGCCTGGCCCATTGGGGAGATTTTAAAAAATATAAAATGGGCCAGGCATGGTGGCTCACGCCTGTTAACCCAGTACTTTGGGAGGCCAAGGTGGGCGGATCATTTGAGGTCAGGAGTTTAAGACCAGCCTATCCAACATGGTGAAACCCCATCTCTACTAAAAATACAAAATTAGCCAGACATGGTGGCACATGTCTGTAATCCCAGCTACTTAGGAGGCTGAGGCAGGAGAATCGCTTGAACCCAGGATGCAGAGGTTGTAGTGAGCCGAGATCACACCACTGCACTCCAGCCTGGGTGACAGAGCGAAACTCTGTCTAAAAAAAAAAAAAAAAAAAATATATATATATATATGTGTGTGTGTGTGTGTGTATACACACACACACATGTATAATGATGTCACTCTTCTTACTAAATAAACTATTTTTAGAAAAAATGTAGCTATTTGCTTTTTGTTTTGTTTTGTTTTGTTTTTTTGAGATGCAGTCTTACTCTGTCACCCAGGCTGGAGTGCAGTGGCACAATCTCAGCTCACTGCAACCTCTGCCTCCCAGGTTCAAGCGATTCTCCTGCCTCAGCCTCCCAAGTAGCTGAGATTACAGGCATGTGCCACCATGCTCTGCTAATTTTTGTATTTTTAGTAGAGATGGGGTTTCACCATGTTGGCCAGGCTGGTCTCCTCACCTCAAGTGATCTGTCCGCCTCGGCCTCCCAAAGTGCTGGAATTACAGGCCTGAGCTACCACACCTGGCGAAAGTATTTTTTAAGATAAGATTAACCTTTAAATCAGAAGATTTTGAGTAAAGCAGATTATTCTCCACAATGTGGGCAGATCTCATCCCATCAGTTGAAGACCTTAAGAGAAAAGAGACTGACCTGCTCTGAGCAAGGAGGAATTCTGCTGGCAGACTGCTCGTGAACTCCAACTTGGAATATCAGTCTCCAGCCTACCAGCTTACTCTGCAGATTTTGGATTTACGAAGCCTCCACAATCGCAGAAGCCAAGTCCTTAAAATAAATCCCTTAAAACAGTTCCCTAAAATAAATTCTTCAAAATTCCTTAAAATAAATATGTGTGCATGTGTGTGTCTGTGTATATATATATATCCTATGTAATGTCTAATATAGATCTATAATATATATTAGATAAATATACACATATTTATCATATATATGTGTGTGTGTGTGTATGTTTCTCCTATTGGTTCTGTTCTCTGGAGAACCTAATACCGAAACAGATCTGTTTTTTCATCTACCCTCTGTATCATCGGGTCTCTTAGAACAGGTGAGCCTTACCCTAACTAATTCAGAGGTGGATTCGTTTTCATGCGTGTAGCTACTTCTTGTTTAGCTTCTATTATCTGCCTGTATTTTAAGGTTCTTTGTCTTCATATGACTCCAGGAATGTTATATATTAAGTATATTAACCTTTTGACTATTATATGTGTTGCAAACATCTTCTTGCAGTCAGTCACTTGTCTCTTTATTTTATTTGGAGTGGCTTTCAACCTAGAGCAGTGGTCCCCAAACCCAGGGCCACAGACTGTTCTCTGTCTGTGGTTTGTTAAGAACCAGGTTACATAGCAGATGAGTGGCAGGTGCGGGAGCATGACCGCTTGAGCGCCGCCTCCTGTCAGATCAGCAGTGGAATTAGATTCTCATAGGAGCACAAACCCTACTGTGAACTGTGCGTGTGAGGGATCTAGGTTGCGCCCTCCTTATGAGACTCTAATGCCTGATGATCTGAGGTGGAACAGGTTCATCCTGAAACCATCCCCACCTCAGTCCGGGCCTGTGGAAAAATTGTCTTCCATGAAACCGGTCCCTGGTGCCAAAAAGGCTGGGGACTGCTGACCTAGAAGATATATTAGTTATGACTCTTGGTGCATACTCGTGACAGAAATCCTGCTCAACCTAGTATAATGCAGAGGACAGTTCACTGAGCAACTCAAATAATTGCCACCTTTATAATATTGAAGCTTCCCACAGGAAACATAACACATCTCTCAATGTATGTCCTTTAATACAATTAAAAATGTGTCTTCATGTAGGTTCTCCAGAACTTTGGTTATGCCTATGCCTAGATTATTTGTGATTGTTGTTGGTTTTGCAAACGTCCTCTCCAATTGATTATTTATTGGTATCTATGGAAAGTATTGGTTTTTGTGTATTTGCTCTGTGCCCACTTGCCATCTGACTGGTTCTTATATTTTATTGACCCTTCAGAGGATATGAATTATGCTGATTTTAATGTCTTCTCCTGATTCCTGCATTATTATCCTGTTTTGTCCAGGGTTCTGTCTACTTCTTCTGCAGGCTGTTGGTTTCCTTCAAATGTCTGGGGGTTCTTGATTATCCGATCCCATTTGTAAATGAGTGCCCAGACAGTGGTTCTCAAAGTGAGATCCACAGACGCCTGAGTTCTTAAGACTCTTTCTGGGTGTCTGCAAGGCCAAAACTATTTAATAGGAATAAAAAAGACTTTTTTTTCCTGATGGGTGTTCAGGTGCTCGCTTCAGCAGCACATATACAAATGGGTGTTAAGTGGAGTTTTCCAGAGTCTACATGATGTGTATTATCACTACAGCTTGAAAGAAGAAGGAGGTATGAAAATCCAGCTGTTGGCTGGGCATGGTGGCTCATGTCTGTAATCCCAACACTTTGGGAGGTGAGGCAGACAGATTACTTGAGGTCAGGAGTTTGAGACCAGACTGGCCAACATGGTGAAACCCATCTCTACTAAAAAAAAAAAAAGAGAAAAAAAAAAGAAAAAAAAATTAGCTAGGCGTGGTGGTGCATTCCTGTAATCCCAGCTACTTGGGAGGCTGAAGCAGGAGGATTGCTTGAACTGGGAGGCAGAGGTTGCAGTGAGCCGAGATTATGCCACTGCACTGCAGCCTGGGTGAGACTCTGTCTCAATAAATAAATAAATTAAACACATAAAATTAAAATACATAAAATTAAAACAACAACAAAAAAGAAAATCCAGGTGTCTATTAAGCCAGACATTGGGGAGTTTTTGTTTGTTTTTGTTTTGTTTTTTTGAGACAGAGTTTCACTCTTGTTGACCAGGCTGCAATGCAGTGACACCATCTCAGCTCACTGCAGCCTCTGCCTCCCAGGTTCAAGCGATTCTCCTGTCTCAACCTCCTGAGTAGCTGGGACTACAGGTGCGCACCACCATGCCTGGCTAATTTTTTGTATTTTTGGTAGAGATGGGGTTTCCCCATGTTGGTCAGGCTGGTCTCAAACTCCTGACTTCAGGTGATTCACCCACCTCGGCCTCTCAAAGTGCTGGGATTACAGGCATGAGCCACCACGCCTGGCCCATTGGGGAGATTTTAAAAAATATAAAATGGGCCAGGCATGGTGGCTCACGCCTGTTAACCCAGTACTTTGGGAGGCCAAGGTGGGCGGATCATTTGAGGTCAGGAGTTTAAGACCAGCCTATCCAACATGGTGAAACCCCATCTCTACTAAAAATACAAAATTAGCCAGACATGGTGGCACATGTCTGTAATCCCAGCTACTTAGGAGGCTGAGGCAGGAGAATCGCTTGAACCCAGGATGCAGAGGTTGTAGTGAGCCGAGATCACACCACTGCACTCCAGCCTGGGTGACAGAGCGAAACTCTGTCTAAAAAAAAAAAAAAAAAAATATATATATATATATATGTGTGTGTGTGTGTGTGTATACACACACACACATGTATAATGATGTCACTCTTCTTACTAAATAAACTATTTTTAGAAAAAATGTAGCTATTTGCTTTTTGTTTTGTTTTGTTTTGTTTTTTTGAGATGCAGTCTTACTCTGTCACCCAGGCTGGAGTGCAGTGGCACAATCTCAGCTCACTGCAACCTCTGCCTCCCAGGTTCAAGCGATTCTCCTGCCTCAGCCTTCCGAGTAGCTGGGATTACAGGCGGGCGCCACCACACCCAGCTAATTTTTGTATTTTTGGTAGAGATGGGTTTCACCATGTTGGCCAGGCTGGTCTCCAACTCTTGACCTCAAGTGATCTGCCCACCTCGGCATCCCAAAGTGCTGGCATTACAGGCGTGAGCCACCGCACACAGCCTGTATAAGTGTTATTTATGTTAACATGCCATTATTAATATTTTAAAATAAATGAATATTGAAAATTTTTTCCACTTGAACTACCGTAAATATCAATAGATACAACTCATGTGAATGAAAGCCCGCTGAGACCCTCAGCCATTTCTAAGAGGGTGAAGGGTTCCTGAGTGCAGTGTGTTTGCGATCTGTCGGTCTCAACCAATCATTCTTACCGTGCGGAGTAGTTCTTGCACACAACTAAACCGCCACTGTCTGACAGCCCTGGCACCACTGGGCACTTGTGGTCATGGGGACAGGCTGGGAGGTTGCAAAGGCAGAGTGCCTTCCTGGGCCTCTGATCTGGGCCACTCTCCCTGTCAGTGTGGCTGACGGTGCCTGGCAGTCACCTGGACAGGCCCCTGCTTCTCTCTTTGGGCCAGCGTTGGCTCTGGAGGCTCCCGGTGTGTCTTTGTCTTCAGCCTGAATGCTGCACTCAGACTTGACCCTGGGGCAGGCAGGACACTGCCTCAGCCACCTGGGCAGCCCTTTGTGTGATTACCCCATCCAAGCTCCATGAGTCATTCCTTCTCCACTGCCCCCACCCTACCCCATTTCCAGACTTGAGGGTTTTTAAGATGGTCTCCCACCTGCATGCCATTGGCTCTAATGCGTTTCACCACGAATCTGATCTCCTCTGCTTTATATCTTCCAGAAATTCGCCAATGTTCTGGTCTGTTGGTGGCATTTTTCCTGGTTTTCAAGGGCTTCTAAGTGTTTTTATATTTATCTTACTACATCAGATGGCGGGGGAGATGGGTAGGAGAGGTGCAGTTGAACCTTGAACAATGTGATGGTTGGAGAGCCAAGCTCTCACGCAGTCAGAAACCCTTGTGTAACTTCAGGCTCCCTCCAAACTTAACTAATAAATAGCCTACTGTTAACTGGAAGCCTTACTGGTAACATTAAAAAATCAGTTCACACATACTTTGTATATGTATTTATACTGTATTCTTACAATAAACTAAGCTAGGGAAAATAAAATGTCATTAACATCATAAGAGAAAGTATTTACTAAGTGGAAGTGCATTATCATAAAAGTCTTCATCCTAGTTATCTTCACGTTGAGTGGCTGAGGAGGAGGGGCTGGTCTTGATGCCTCAGGGTGGCGGAGAGGAAGATGTGGAGGAGGTGGGAAGGGAGGCAGGAGAGGCAGGGATACTCTGCCTGTATAACTGATTGAAAAACCTCCCTGTGGGTGGACCCGCACAGTTTGAACCTGCGTTGTTTAAGGGTCCGCTGTGCTTGAAAGTGTTAGTCAGCAGTCCTGAACGAAATGTAAACAATGGTTGAATGAAGGAGCAAGGAAGCCTTAAGGGTGGGGAGGGGCGGGTGTCGGCAAGGACCTTCCTCCAAGACAGGGTTGTTGCCAGGGGCAAATGGTGACTGATGAGCCACAAGAAGGTGTACCTGTGTGACAGCACCTGTAAGCCAGGTGGGATCAGGGTGCGGCCTGTCGTCTGCTGTCGTCAGGAGCTCAGCAATGGATGGAAGTCCTAGGGGGACAACACGCACAGCTTAGCAGCAGGTGCCTCTCCCTTTGGGCCTAATTTAGCCGATGGGAGTTTAATTTAGCCACGGGGGCGTAATTGCTAGAAGAAAAGGGAAGAAAAAACCTGATGCCCTCACCGCCTTCCAACCTTCCAATCCTGACTCCTCAGGAAAACCCTGGCTCTCAGACGTCTCCAGAGGCCTGGCCAAGAGTGAGAAGGTGCGGGCTGGCGTGGGGGCGGGGGAGGGGACGGGGGCGGTGGCAGGATGCTCCCCAGAGGCGGAGAGGGGCGCAGGGAGGGTGCTGCAGGCGGCCTGGGAGTTTGGGGGCGCCGCCCTTCCTCCTGCCTTGGGCACGACCGGTGGATACTGTCGAGTGTGTTGTGGTCCCCTTCTTAGGAAAAGCACAGAGAGCCCTTTAAAGATGTGGACCGGACAGCAGCAGGGGGCCCAGGGTGACCACGGTGCAAATCAGGGAAAGGAAACGTAGGTCGCCACACATTTGATTTAAAAGAAAATAACTTCCCTCCTGAAGCAGAGGCTGGGCTGGGTGCCCTGGCACAGGCATAAAACCAGAGCGAACCCTTGCCGCTGCTCTGGAACGTCGGGCCACACCCTCCGGATATGGGAAAGCCTTTCTTCTCTATTTCAAATGACCCTGTTTCGCCTTTTTTAGATGCAAATGTTTATTTGGTCTGACTTTGAAATACCTCGGTGCAGCTGAAATAATTGAAGGCAGCCCCGTAAGCAGCAGCACTTCCCGACCTTCTCACAGGCAGACCCTCTGCTGGAGCCGCCAAGCGCCCTCGCGAGATACCTGAGGGCGGCCCAGCCCCTCCCTCCCTGGGCCGAGCTGGCCGTGCCGCAGCTGGTCACCCGCACGAGGACCTCGGGGTTGCCCTGCAGACTGGCATTTCCGCAGGGAAGTGATGGCAGCTGCCGTGGAGCCAGCATTTGTCGGGGACCTGGCACCCAGGCCACCGGCTCTGGGAGAGGGCTGCGGGGCTCACCTTTCAGGGATTAGCTTGTGCAACTTGACTTGTTCCCCCAAATCCTACAAGTACAGAGGATGTGCAGAAATCTGAGAGAGAAACAACCTCCGCAGCTCGTTGTTGTGGGGATTAAATTAGTAAGATGCCTAGAAAATACGATTCAGGAGTGTGGGTGCGTGTGACTTGGTGGTGGGTGGGCTCCACTCACCACCCTCCCTCTGCACCTGTCCGAGGCATTTGAACCAGAGCAACTCCATTTTGAATAGGGGCCGGTAAAATAAGGCTAAGACCTACTGGGCTGCATTCCCAGACGGTTAAGGCATTCTAAGTCACAGGATGAGATATGAGGTCGGCACAAGATACAGGTCATAAAGACCACGCTGATAAAACAGGTTGCTGTAGAGAAGCTGGCTAAAACCCAAAATGGCAACAAGATGTGTCCTTTGGTCGTCCTCACTGCTACACTCCCACCACCACCATGACAGTTTACAAATGCCATGGCAACATCAGGAAGTTACCCTATATGGTCTGAAAAGGGGAGGCATGAATAATCCACCTCTTGTTTAGTATATATTCAAGAAATAACCATTAAAATGGGCAAACCGCAGCCCTTGGGGCTGCTCTGTCTATGGAGTAGCCGGTCTTTTACCCCTTTAATTTCCTAATAAACTTACTTTCACTTTATTCTGTGGAAACGCCCTGAATTCTTTCTTGCCCAAGATCCAAGAACCATCCCTTGGGATCTGGATTGGGACCCCTCTCCTGTAACACACCCACCCAAGAAGTGCTTGCTCATCTGAGGGTTCACAGAGTGACTGCTGTAGTGTCACCCCCTTTTATAGATGACAAAACAGCATCAGAGTTTGTTGTCGTTGTTTGAGATGGAGTCTCACTCTTTCTCCCAGGCTGGAGTGCAGTGGGGTGATCTTGGTTCACCTTCCAGTTTCAAGGGAGTCTCCTGCCTCCCAGAGTAGCGGGGATTACAGGTGCCCACCAAGCCCAGCTAATTTTTGTATTTTTGGTAGAGACGGGATTTCACGAAGTTGGCCAGGCTGGTCTCGAACTCCTGACCTCGTGATCCGTGGGCCTCTGCCTCCCAAACTGCTGGGATTACAGGCGTGAGCATCAGAGTTTTTAAGTCAGAACTGGAGCCTGAGCACGACAGGTGCCAGAACCCGGCCGTTCCCCGAGGGGCTGGCCTGCCGCACAAGGTCCGCCAGCTCTCGCTCTTTGGGTGTGAGGTGTCGGTGGTTGCGTCCTTGCGCCTGCGCTGTGCCTGGCCGACGGGTGTGCAGGGGGTCCTCTATTTCGTTCGGTTTTGCCTGGGACTGTGTGCCTTGTGTGCTGCATCGTGGTCTCAGCAGTGGATCTCGGTAGGCACCGCTAGACTCGGTCCTCAGTGGCCCGCTGTGCCCTGCGGGGGATCCTTTTGCACGTACCGTTCCCCCTGGCAGTTGCCTTCCCTCCCCAGGTCCTGGATGGCTCCCACTGCTGGCCAGGGCTCAGGCCGGATTCTCTACTAGACTCAGCGAGGCCCCTGCAATGTGCCACGATGCAGGCCCTCCCAAGTGCGCCCATTGTCCCATCCTGGGCCATGGCAGCTCCTGACACAAAGCAACAGCTCACATATGAACGGTGGTGGTGTCCCTGGGGGAGATGGAGAAAGAGGGGCTGGCAAAAACCAGGCGGCACAAACCTAGAGCGGCCTTGCCTTCACTTCACACAGTGCGGTGGGCCTTTCCTCCACCAGCGTGAGCAGTTGGAAGCCGGCCTGAGCCCAGTTCCCAGCTGAGAACATTGTGCTTGTAATAGGAGCGAGCGGTGTGTTTGGAGCTGGTTCCTTGGGGTGGGTTCGTGGTCTGGCTGATTTCAAGAATGGAACCCTGGGCCTTCCGGGTGTTATAGCTCTCAAAGATGGCAAGGACCCAAAGGGTGAGCAGCAGCAAGAGTTATTGTGAAGAGCAAAAGAACAAAGCTTCCACAGCATCCAAGAAGACCCGAGCAGGTTGCCGCTGCTGGCTTGGGGGAGGGGGGAGGCCAGCTTTTATTCCCTTATTTGTCCCCTCCCATGTCCTGTTCCTGTACTATCAGAATGCCCTTTTCTCAATCCTAGCTGGGATTGGTTAGTTTTAGAATTCTGCTGATTGGTCCATTTTACAGAGTGCCGATAGGTCCATTTTACAGAGCACTGATTGGTTCGTTTTACAATCCTCTTGTGAGACACAAAAGTTCTCCAACTCCCCATTGGACCCAGGAAGTCCCGTTGGCTTCACCTCTCAGTGGGACTGTGTTTAGGGGACAATTCCACCCAGACACAGTGACCTGACCGTGGGGTGCAAAGCTGGGGCCCAGACAGTCTTCCAGACAGCCTTTTACTATATTGGGGATGTGGCTTTATGGAGTCATGCTGGCCACTCCCTCCAGAAGAAGCCTGATGGATCAAAGATGGAAACCAAAAAAATACCGGAAGAAAATGATTAAAACAAAAAAAACAACTGTTGGCCAGGAGCGGTGACTCAAGCCTGTAATCCCAGCACTTTGGGAGGCCAAGGCGGTCAGATCATTTGAGGTCAGAAGTTTGAGATCAGCCCAGCTAACATGATGAAATTCCTACTGTGCTAAAAATGCAAAAGTCAGCTGGGCATGGTGGTGTGCTTGCAGTCCCAGCTACTCAGGAGGCTGAGGCAGGAGGATTGCTTGAACCCAGGAAGTGGAGGCTGCAGTGAGCCAAGATTGTGCCACTGCAGTCCAGCCTGGGTGACAGAACAAGACTCTGTCTCAAACACACATACACACGCACACCTGTAATCTTGGAGAGGGTTGAACTCTTTAATGATCTTGCAAAACCCTGTGGCCATAGCAACATAATTGATTTATTCTACCAGATAAGAAAAAAATATATCTGCATGGCAGAAAACATCCTGCTTAAAGTTAAAAAAAAAAAGATAAATCGAAAAAAAATATGGCACATTCCTAAGATGGAATTTACCCTGCAGTCATGAAAAAGAATAAGGTATACTTAAGTGTATGTGAAAACAGAATCTTATGCATAATAATATATGTAACTTATGGCACAGGCAAAGGGCCACTATAAATCAAAGAAAGAAATCCAACAACTGAATTGAAAAATGGGCAACGAGAATAAAAGAAAAATGCCTCTAAACATTTTAAAATATGCTGAGTGTCATCACAATAAGAGAAATGCAAACTGAAATATCAATGAGATCCTGCTTTCCACTATCCGATCAGCAAGTTCCAAACTTTGACAATGGCCTTTCGAGTGAGCTGACGGGACATGCTCCATGGGGAAATGTAGTCACATTTAGCAGAACTGCACACATATGTGCTCTGGCCCGGCAAGCCCACTTCACAGTCTTGTCAAGACATGTAATACAGAAGCTCATCAAAGCATTGTAGTGATTGGAAAAGGATAGGAACAACTTAAGAACTACCAGGATTAATTACATCACATCCCTAGGTCAGGTCTGCATTACCATGCAGTCATTGAAAAAGAAGGCGGTGGCTGGGCGTGGTGGCTCTCCTGGTGCAATCCCAGCACTTTGGGAGGCTGAGGCAGGTGGATCACTTGAAGTCAGGAGTTCGAGACCAGCCTGACCAACATGGTGAAACCCCATCTGTGCTAAAAATACAAAAACTAGCCGGGTGTGATGGCGGGCGCCTGTAATCTTGCCTACTCGGGAGCCTGAGGCAGGAGACTCACTTGAACCTGGAAGGCGGAGGTTACAGAGAGCCGAGATCACACCATTGCACTCCAGCCTCGGCAACTCCGAGTGAAACTTCAGAGTGAAACTCCGTCTAAAACAAAAAAAAGAAGGAGGTATATTTAGGTCTATGAAATGCAGCAATCTTCAGAGTATATTGTTTCATGAAAAAGACGAAGCTAGAGGGTATGTTCTAGACTTATCTCGTTTGTTCGAATGAGTGTATGTGTGTGTGCACACAGAAATTCCTGGTAGGATGCATAAAACATGGACATTCGTATGTTTCCTCTGATGCTATGAACCAAATGTTTCTGTACTCCTCCCCGCAAATTCATATGTAGAAATTATCAGCCCCAGTGCAATGGCATTAGAAGGTGGGACCCTTGAGAGGTTAGGTCAAGAGGATGGAGACCCCAAGCTCTCTTCCTCTTTCTCTGCCATGTGGCCAACTGCAACCTGAAGAGAGCCCTCCCCAGGACCCAACCATACGGGCACCTTGATCTGGAACTTCCAGCCTCCAGAACTATGAGAAATAAATGCCTGCTATTTATAAGCCACCCAGTCTGTGATCCTTTTTCATAGTGGCCTGAGCTGACTGAGACCGCCAGGTAAGAGACCTGGGGTCTGGGGTAGGTAGCATTCCCATTGTCTCCTTTATTCTGTTTGAATGTTTGACTCCAAGCATGAAGGACCTTTTTAGTTCTTTTGTTTTTTTGGGTTTTTCTGAGACAGAGTCTCACTCTGTCGCCCAGGCTGGGGTGCACTGGTGCAATCTCCACTCACTGCAACCTCTGCCCCCTGGGTTCAAGCAATTTTTGGGCCTCAGCCTCCTGAGCAACCAGGATTACAGGCATCTGCCACCATACTCAGCTAATTTTTGAATTTTTAGTAGAGACGGGGTTTCACCATGTTGGCCAGGCTTGTTTTGAACTCCTGACCTCAGGTGATCCACCCACCTTGGCCTCCCAAAGTGCTGGGATGACAGGGGTGAGCCGCTATGCCCAGCCATTTTAAGTTTTTTAAAACAGTCAAAGCCATGCCTGGGGGAGGCTGCAGTCTGGCTCTGTCCCACCCTTGCCTGCTGCTGGTTGTACATGGGGCCAGCCCAGCTGCTCCCTGGGTCAGGGTCTACAAGGCCAGCCCTGGAGAGGCAGATCCACAACACAGCCAGCGCAGCACCAGGGCTGGTGCCCTGGGCTGAGGTCTGCATGGGGCAGCAGAGGCAGAGCCTACCAGACCTGCAGACATTTCTGCAATTGATTATGTTCTTACTTGTCCCTAAGAAGAGCACTTACCTAGGCATTGCTGATGCCCTCTGGTTGGGGCAAGGGGGGCGTCCCAAATCTGATGCTGGAGCAGCAGGGCATCCCCTGTGGGTAAAGACCAGCAGGCAGGCTCTGTGCCGTGGGCTAGCTGGTGCACCCAGGACACCTCAGCTCACACCCTCCTGGGAAGGACTGCCAGCCACTTCACAGGCAGAGCACAGAGGTGCTGACTCCACCCCCTGTGTGTGGGTGGCCCTCCGTAGTCACCAGCCTGGCTGTCTGCCTCCTTGTTCCAGGCATGGTCTCAATGGCCTCAGGCCCTCCCTCCTGAGCCTGATTAAGAAGCAAAGCACTCTGCAGTAGGGGACACTCTCTTCTTAGAAGGCGGTGATTCTCACTAATAAGTGCTTTTCTTCTACCACATCATGTACATTAAAAGTTCTTTTGTTGTTGTTGTTTGTTTTTTTTTTGGATACGGAGTCTTGCTCTGTCGCCCAGGCTGGAGTGCAGTGGCCCAATCTTTGCTCACTGGACCCTCCGTCTCCCAGGTTCAAGCGATTCTCCTGCCTCAGCCTCCTGAGTAACTGAAACTACAGGCATGCACCACCACACCCAGCTAATTTTTGTATTTTTAGTGGAGACAGACAGGGTTTGACCATGTTGGCCAGGCTGGTCTCGAACTCCTGACCTCAAGTGATCCTCCTGCCTCGCCCTCGTAAGTGTATATTTTTCTCTTACTTTTATTTTTTTTTTTTGAGAGGGAGTCTTGCTCTGTCACCAGGCTGGAGTGCAGTCGTGCCATCTCAGCTCACTGCAACCTCTGCCTCACAGGTTCAAGCGATTCTCTTGCCTCAGCCTCATGAGTAGCTAGGATTACATGTGTGCGCCACCAAGCCCAGCTAATTTTTATATTTTTAGTACAGACGGAGTCTCACCATGTTGGCCAGGATGGTCTAGATCTCTTGACCTTGTGATCTACCCTCCTTGGCCTCCTAAAGTACTGGGATTACAGGCGTGAGCCATCACGCCTGGCCATGTATATTTTTCTAAACAGACACCTGACCGTGCTGAGGTCATCCATTGAAATTCCCCAGCACTTGCTGGCTTCCCTGAATTCAGCTGAATTGCACGTGCCCACTGCTGCTGGGTAACCTATAGCAGGCACAGCTGTGGGATGAAGCAGGCAGTGTGCACACATTCCACTGCACAGTCTGTGGCCTGGCCAAGCCCCTGGGCATTTGAGGCTCCGGGCAAGGCTTCGTGTCCTGACAGTTTTGGGTAGGGGCAAGAGGTGGGTGAGCCCAGATCCCAGCAGCAGGCAGGGCTCCCTGGGTTTTCATGTCATCTGTGCCGTCTTCTACCAGGATCCTGCAGCAGCTGAAGGGAGACCCCTCTCCTTTTAAGGGTTAAACCCCCAATGGCACAGAGCAACTTACCTGCCCTTGCATGGTGAACACTCCCATCTTTATCACATCAGTAATTCTTGCTAAAAGCAGATGTAATTTTGAAGATGGGTAAAAGTAACTTGAAAAGTCGGTGGGCAGATGGCAGAGAGCCTGCTCATCCTTCTTTCAAACTGTCATCAGTCGCACAGGTCTCAGCTGCCATCTGATACTATTATTATTGCTATTTTGCATGTGTGCACACCTCTTTCCGTGGGTGTGGAGGGAGGGGACTGAGCAAAGCCTCAGGGAGGCCACATACGTTCTCAGCGCCATGCTTGGCTGGTGACTGGTCATGCACCATTGGCAGGGCCTGGAGCACGTGCAGGGAACAGAGTTCCTGGCTCTGCACACTCAGCATGTGTGTTTCATACTGTCACCTGGCTGGCTCCTCTTTCTGGGTTTGTGTGAGCAGAACAGAACACATGCTGGGGACAGGGCTGGCCGGAGGGGCTGCCCAGGTTATTTCCATCTTGGCGATGATGACACCACCCTGAGCTTATTTATTCTTCACAGCAATCCCAGGAGGTGGGAACCACTGTTATCCCCATTTTCCTGATAGGTAGACTGAGATGTGAGTGAGGGGAACAGACGGGACGAAGCTAGGACCCAAGGACAGGTGAAGGCAAGGAGGGAGGATGCTGCTAATAATCAGGGCCATTCATTTGGCCTGACCCAGAAGCTTGGGCAAATGGAGGCAGCTGGCACTACAGAGGCCATGGGGCAGGAGCAGTGGGGGCCAAACCAGAGGGCTTGATCCGCACTCTGGGAAGCCATTGAGATCCCAGGTTCCTTCCACGGCATGCCTCAGATGAGCCTGGAAGTTTGTTCTTTGGGGAAATGTAGAGAGATGGCTCTAGGCTCAGGCGCTGAAGGACAGCAGAAGGCAGAGGTGGGGCTCTGGACTAAAAAGGGGTCCAGGTATAAGAAGAAAGGCTTCGCCTACGCTGAGGAGATCCCTAAGACCCCCTCCCGACTCTATTCCCAGGAAGTTGGCAGCATGACCTACATGCCCCAGGCAGGGCACATGTCCCTCAAGAGGAGACCTAAACATGTTTGCAGGTGAGGGTTGCCCAAAAAAAATCTGCTATAGCTGCCGGTCTAAAATCATCCCCTGCCAGCAAGAAGTCTTCAGTGAGCTCTTCAGGGCTGTGCCCTTGGCGATGAACCAACTGTCCGTGGTCATTGAACACAGGAGTGAAGCAGCCAACATGCAGCACAACCAGGAACACGTAGGGAAGAGGCACTCGGAGGAAGCAGAGGGAAGGGGCAGAGCAAAGCTTAACATGAAGCCCCTATCAGTCACATTCTTGGGAGCTGACAGAGTAGATTGCATCCAGGAAACAAGATTGGCATTCTAGGCCAGGCATGGTGGCTCATGCCTGTAATCCCAGCACTTTGGGAGGCCGAGGTGGGCAGATCACCTGAAGTCAGGAGTTTGAGACCAGCCTGGCCAACATGGTGAAACCCCATCTCTACTTAAAATACAAAAATTAGCCAGTCATGGTGGCCCATGCCTGTAGTCCAGCTACTCAGGAGGTTGAGACAGGAGAATCACTTGAACCCGGGAGGTGGAGGTTGCAGTGAGCTGAGATCACGCCACTGCATTCCAACATGGGCAACAGAGCAAGACCACACACACACACACACACACACACACACACACACACACACACAAGATTGGCATTCTAGGAAAAAGGGATCAAGGGATCATCAAAGCACAAGAAAGAGGACATTTAATAAATAGGATAGAAGGTGGAGTCAAGAAAATTGCTAGAAAAAAGACAAAGAGATTGACAATAAGACACCAAAGACAACTAGCATGTCAATCAGATGATTCGGGGTGCCACTAATTAGAGTTACAAAAGGTGAGACCAGAGACAAGGGGGAGACATTTTAAAATAAATAATACAAGAAAATTACCAAGTGAAGAATGGGAGCCTCTGAATGGAAAGAGCCTGTTAAGGGCCATCATTATAGAATTCTACACCAAGGCGTGTCACCATACAATCTGAAAGCATTCAGGATGAAGAGAAAGCCTTGTAAGCTGGAGGTTGCAGGGGAGAAGAACAATACACACAAAGATTTAAGGATGAAATGACATTAGACTTCACAATGGCAGCACTGGAAGACAGGTGACAATGGAATAATGCCTTTGAAATTTTGATGGAAAATCATTTTCCACCTAAATTTCTGTATCTTTCCAAATTATTTTTCAAGTATAAAATAGTATAACTGCATTTCTAGGCATGCAACATCTTTAAAACCCTTGCCTCAAGAGATACTGGAGGATGCGTGCCACCCAAACAAGCAAGTAAACCAAGAGACAGGAGGACCTGGGGTGCAGGAAGCAGGACCTAGCCCAACGGGCAGGCCAAGAGAGGCCCCAAGGTAACGGTAACAACAGAACAGGAAGTCAGAGGGCCCTGGGAAGAAGGCCTCCAGGGAAGGGGAACTGCCAGCCTATGGGATGTGTTGGAGTTTGAAGCAGTTGTTGATAGGTGTTTGGCAGAAATGTGGAAGTATCTGGGGGAAAGTTAGCCTTAAGGACATTGACAACTTGACAGAAGGAAGCATTTTCCTCTGGCGCAGGCGGCAGGAGTGGATAATGAGAAAGGAACAAGTTCATTGCACACTATTGGGCTCTGCAATTAACACAATTTGATAGTCCTAGTAAGGTAAACACTGATTATTAACCCACAATTATGATCTAAAGATATATTGGGATGATGGGTGGGGGAGGAAAGTGGGAATACAGTGAATAGCAAGTGTCGAATCACCACTATTATGGTAGAAAGTCAACAAATAATGTCAAAATATAATGAATAAAAATAGCCGTATCTCCTTCTGTTTTCAGAAGCAGATTTAAAGAAGGAAAGTGGTGACCCCTGGACTCTGGAATGAGAGAAACGGGGAGAGAATGCTGCATAACTGTTTGGACTGTACACTGCATGTGTGCATCACTTTTCTAAAAATACAAAATTAATAAGGAAAGGAAGAGGCAGCCCTGCCAGTTGCTGGCTGCCATTGTGAGCTCTTTGGAGAATGGGATGCAGGTGCAGGAGTGAGGGCAGTCAGCAGCAGGGGGGCCAGGAGACTCCGGGGAGTTTGAGTCTTTAAGAAATGGAAGAAGTTTCCATCCAGTGGGCAACTGGAGGCAGACATCCTGGATGTGAGAAGCCAGCAGGGCTTTTCTCTCTTCTGCAGGAACTCCTGCTAAGCTGTGGCGGTTGCATTTGTTGGTGGAAAATGGCCCACAGAAGAATCCAGCCCCCAGTGCTGAGGTGCATCTGATGGGACTAGGAGAGTGATGATCCCTAGGCAGCTCGGAGAAAGTAAGTGGTAGCATGGCTCCTTTGTGGTGGGATTGGAAGGATGGAGGGGAAAGGAGGTTGGGTGAGGGCCTCTGCCTCTCAGGAAACGAGGCTGAGTCAATATGGTGGGAGCAAGGCCAAGATTCCATCTCATGCCAGGAGACAGAGCCATGAGTCCCCCGATTTCAAGGACCAGGTGAAATCACGGTTCTTGTGGCCCTTTCCTTTCCTTCATTGGGGTCTGTGCTGGCCCCTGTCACTGGCCCTTGCTGAGGGAGGGGCAGAGGGGTGGTCTGCAAGGGAGGGAGGAAATGAGAACCAGAGAGGTGGGAGGCAGAGAAGGGGTTTGACTGCTGGAGGCAGCTTAGGGGAAGGCTGACCCTAGCCCCAACACAGACCCTAGAGCCAGGAGGCAGAGATGTGCGTGGGTGGTGTATTAGTTACCTATTGCTGCATAACAAGTAGCCCCAGAACTTAACAGCTTAAAACAACATACATGTATATCTCACATAGTTTCTGAGGGTCAGAGATTTGGGAGAAGCTTAGCTCATTATTCTGAGTGTCAAGGACACGTGTGAGATTATAGTTGAGCTGTCATTTGGGGCAGTGGTCTCCGAAGACCGGACTGGGGTGGAGGAACTGCTTTCGTGTTCTCTTATGTGACTGTGCGATGGAGGCCTCTGTTCCTCTCCACATGGGCATCTCCAAATGGCTGCTCAGGAGGTGGCTTCTCCTGGAGCAACTGATCATACAGAGATAGAAACAGAGAGACAGAGAAACAGACAGAGAACATAACCAAGAGAGAAGCCATGGTGCCTTTCATAACCCAGCCTTGAAAGCGGCATGTCATCACTTCTGCTGTATTCTGTGGTCCTAGATGCAGTGTGGAAGGATTCCACACAAGGCTGAGAAGGCTGGGAAGCAAGATCACTGGGGGTCATGGTGGGGGTCATCTCGAAGGCTGGCTGAGTGCAGCTCATCAATTGGGCACCTACTGTGTGAGAGACTCTGAGCTTCAGGCTGTGGCTGTGATAAGGTCTTGAAGAAACACCTGCTCCCAAGGGACTTAGGCTCTCAGTGGAATTCCAGTTCTTCTGTCTGTATCCCTCACTGTAACCAATCTCTCTCTCTCTCTCTCTCTCTCTATATATATATATATATACACACACACACACACACACACACACACACACACACACCTTTTAAAAATTGTTATCTATTTATTTATTTTAGTTTTGAGACAGGGTCTCACTCTGTCACCCAGGCTGGAGTGCAGTGGTGCCATCACAGCTCATTGCACCCTTGACCTCCTGGGCTCAAGTGATCCTCCCACCTTAGCCTCCCGAGTAGCTGGGACTACAGGCGCGTGCCACCACGCCCGGCTGATTTTTGTATTTTTGGTAGAGATGGGGTTTCACCATGTTGCGCAGGCCGGTCTCGAACTCCCGAGATCAAGCAATCCACCCACCTTGGCCTCTCAAAGTGGAATGAGATGACAGGTGTGAGCCACCGCACCTGGCCTTCAATCCTAATTTCAAGAATAGAATCGTTGGCTCCTATCTGCTTCCTCTTTTCAGTCTTACCACACTTCCATGTTCCTTATTAGTCTTGTGCTATTTCTTTGCTGTAAGTTGGGCATATTTTATTAATTCCACTCGTCAGATAGGAAAACTGAAGTCACAGAGATAGGCCAAGTATTGGCCAGAGGCCTGACCAGTGGTGATGAGCCCAAGGGTGGGAGGACCGGGAACAGAGCTAGAGGCTGCAGGTTCCTTAGACGCCCACCTCCGGCGGTGGCTTTCCCGTTCCTTCTTAGGTTCCACAGATGTCTCTGTTCTAGGCAGTGGGGACATGTCATGAACAACAATGCTCCAGCCCCTTCCCTGTGGAGCTTATGGCCCAGGAGCGGGACCAGTGTCGGCCCAAGTATTTCACAGATAAGTACTAATTACAAATGGAAAACACCGATTTGAAGGCAAGTGCGGGTGAAATGAGATTGCAGGGATCCTGACTTGGCTCAGGGCCCGGGAAGCGCCTCTGAGGAGGAGGCCCGGAGCCGCGGGTCATTCCCGCCTGACACCCGATCAGAGAACAAAGAGGCCCCAAACCTTTCAGTTATCTCCAGGCTAATATTAGCGTGAGAGACATGTGAATAATTTACTTTTTTCTCAACAAATGTTGTTAATACCTCAGGGTAAAAAGGAAAAGATGGAGCCCCAAATTAAAAAATGAAGACAACCTTCAGTGATGTGTTTCTGCATCAGGCAAGGTGTCTTCTTATGGGAACAGCAGAATCACCCAGAAACAGAGGTCTAATTATAGCAGTGCCATCTGCGGCACTAAAATAAGAATGATTATCAACACTATCTTTCAGGTTTTTCACTAAGTCGGAACAATTTGCTAAAAATAATCTGTACTGTATCTGCAACGCCCCCAAACAATGTGTGTTTTCCCGTCACTGCGACTGCCAGCTCCCCACGGGCCGGGCCAGGAGGCCGAGGGGGCCGTTCAGCCTCGCTGGCAGCCTTGTGCCCTGTTGGTTGGCTTTCGTTGTGAGCATTGTCACTGGAGCAGTGGGAGGTGGGTGGAGGGAAAGTGAAGGCTGGATTCCAGCCAGCTCGGGAGGGCCACGCAGACACCAGCTTGATTGAAGAAGGCTGGGTGCGTTTCCCAAGAGCCTCCTGGGGGTTTCAGGGCCCGTGGCCAGATCATCAGTTCCTGGAATCCTGCTTGGTCCAGAGGGAATGAGTCATACCCCCACCCCCAGCGTAAGGGATGAAAATACAGAAGCCAGACGCGAGTTCCCTTGTGTTCCATGGGGAGGTTTCCTTTTAGATTAGAATACTTAGGTCCCCAGCCCAGGGCACCCCTTCCTGAAGTCAGAATTGCAGTGGAGTCTGCAGGGTCACAAAGAGGCCCAGTAAGCATAGGGACTGAGCTCAGAAAGGCAGGTGGAGCAATGATGTCATTTCATCCTGGTCATAGGGCCACTGTTGCCTATATAGAACATTTGTGTGAATAAAAAATAAAAATAAATTTAAAAAAAGAGACCTAACCTAATCTAGTGTAGGGCATGCACTAGATTTCAGAATCCACTTGCCTCCTGACTCAAGGGAGTCTTTGACTAGTATGCAACCTGTACAACTGTTCATGGCGCCCTGTGGTTGCCATAGTCATGAGAATTCATGTATGCCCCACAGCACCAAGGGCCTCTTCCCCAAGCCAGAAGAGCCTCTGCTTCAGACTCAGCAACTCTTTTCCCTGAGCAGAGCAGGCTGGACGCATTCAACACTGCGCTTCGGATTTCCTTAGGGTATGGGCAATAGTGAATTCATGTTGGTTAGTAAGTTGTCAGGGTAATGATTTTCAAGCTGTGTTCTGGGACTCCCGAGTGTTTCCAGGAGGAGCTCAAGGCTGATGGGGTAGGGGAGGTAGGCTGAGCAAAGAGAGTCCTGGGCCCTCACCCCTGCTTCACCATGGAGAGCTCGCTTTTTCTTTCTGCCTACTTGTTGGACTGCTAAGTTAGAGCTACTTTGGAAGACAAGATGCAACAGAAAAACTGCCCTTAAAGGGCCACGTCCAAAATGTTCATCATGAGATAGGGACTAAATCATGTGTCCAGATGTGTCCATAGAAAAGTAACAGGAAATACGAGGTGACATCATCCGGACCCCAGTTTGGGAAAAGGAGCTGGTTAATTCAGACAAACCTGCCTACTGGAAACAACTAGAAATGTTAGAACATATTTAAAATATTCTTTAAAAATTTTGTATTTTGTTTATCTTTTAACTGACGTATAATAATTTTAAATATTTATGGGATACATAGTGATGTTTTAATACATGTAAGGTATGGTGGTCAAATCAGGGTAATTAGCATATCCATCATCTCAAATATTTATCATTTCTTTGTCTTAGGAACATTCAATATCTTCCTTCTAGCTACTTGAAACTATATATTATGTTATTGTTAACTATAGTCATCTTACAGTGCTAGAGACCACTAGAATTTATTCCTCCTATCCAGATGTAGTTTTTTGTTTTGTTTTGTTTTGTTTTGTTTTGTTTTGAGACAGTCTCACTCTGTCACCCAGGCTGGTGGGCAGTGGTGTAATGTCAGCTCACTGCAACCTTCCCTCCCAGGTTCAAGCCATTCTTCTGTCTCAGCCTCCGGAGTAGCTGGGATTATAGGCACACACCAACATGCTGGCTAATTTTTATATTTTAGATAGAGAGGAGATTTCACCATATTGGCCAGGCTGGTCTTGAACTCCTAACTCGGGTGATCCACCCTCCTTGGCCTCCCAAAGTGCTGGGATTACAGGAGTGAGCCACTGAGCCCAGCCCAGATACAGTGTTTTAATCCTTTAACAAATCTCTTCCCAGCCCCTCCTTCCCCTACCCTTCCCAGCCTCCAGTATGCTCTGTTCCACTCTTTACTTCTATGAGATCAACTTTTTTAAGCTTCCACATATGAGTGAGAGCGTGTGGTGTTTAACTTGCTGTGCCTGGCTTATTTCTCTTAATATCATGTCCTCCAGTTCCCTCCATGTTGCATGAATGACAGGATTTGCTTCTTTTTATGGCTGAATAGTATTCCATTGTGTATATACATCACATTTTCCTCATCCAGTCCTTGGTTGTTGGACAGATAGGTTGATTTCATACCTTGGCTGTTGTGAATAGTGCTGCAATAAACATGGGGGTGCAGATGTACCCTCAATATCCTGATTTCCTTTCCTTTGGGTAAATGCCCAGTAGTGGAATTGCTGGATATATGGCAATGCTATTTGTAGTTTCTGAGGAACCCCCGTACTGTTCTCTATAGTGGCTGTACAAGTTTACATTCCCACGAATACTGTATAAGAGTTTCCTTTTCTCCATAGCCTCACCAGCATTTGCTATAAAAATACTATCTTAAAAGTGCCAAAGAACCAGCAAGATAATGAAGAACTGCCAGGCCAGCTTCCGGGGAAAGTATGCATTAAAAGGGATAAGAATATTGGGGCCTTTGAAGCCCCTTTGGCTTTAAGGGACAGAGTTGAGGCTCAGGGGCCACCCAAGGTGGGGAGTCAGGGTGGAGGCCCTTCCCACACTGAAGGCCAACACCCTTGGGGTAAGGGTGAAGCAGCAGGCAGCCACCTCAGGCAGCAGTCAGGGGCACCTGCACCAGGTACTTCAATCAAAGGTAACTGAAGACGGGGAAGCGGGAAGCAGGTTTCAGAGGGCTGAATTTTCTACCCAGGGAAAAATTTTTTCAAGAATAAGAAAAGTACAAAGACTGAGGGAGTTCATCACCAGCTGACTCTTCTTGCATTTCAGTGAGAAGGAAAGTGATCTCAGAGGAAGGTTTGAGGAGGAAGAAAGAGTGAAGAACAGGAAGTACTGAGAGGGTGAATAAAAGCAACCATTGATTGCATAAAGCAGTGTCTTAGTTTTCCATTGCTTAGAACAGAATACTTGAAACTAGATCATTTATATGGAAAAGTAATTTATTTCTTTCAGCTATGGAGGCTGAAAAGTCCAAGGTTGGGGACCGCATCTGGCAAGGGCCTTCTTGCTGGTGGGGACCCGTGGCAGAGTCCCAAAACAGCTCAGGGCATCACATGGAGAGGGGACTAAGCGCACTAGCTCAGGTCTCTCTTCCTCTTATAAAGCCACCAGTCCCACTCCCATGATAACCCATTAATCCATTAATTCATGAATAGACTAATTCTTTTATTGGAGCAGAACCTGCATGACCCAGGCACCTCTTAAAGGCCCCGCCTCCCAACACTGCCACACTGGGGATTAAATTCTAACATGAATTTTGGAGGGGACAAGTATTCAAACTATAGCAAGCAGTATTAATAATGTCTAGTGGAATTAAGAAAACCAAAAGAGAATTAAAGTTCTAGATAAGAAAACATATATTCCTGGCCGGGTGCGGTGACTCACGCCTGTAATCCCAGCACTTTGGGAGGCCGAGATGGGTGGATCACGAGGTCAGGAGATCGAGACCATCCTGGCTAACATGGCGAAACCCCGTCTCTACTAAAAATACAAAAAAAAATTATCCAGGCGTAGTGGCGGGCGCCTGTAGTACCAGCTACTCGGGAGGCTGAGGCAGGAGAATGGCGTGAACCCGGGAGGCGGAGCTTGCAGTGAGCTGAGATAGCACCACTGCACTCCAGCCTGGGCAACTGAGCAAGACTCCATCTCAGAAAAAAAAAAAAAAAAAGAAAGAAAGAAAACATATATTCCAAGCACAAGTTACATGGAGTTCATGGGTTCCAAGGCCCTTCTACTATCTGAGTGGAGGGTAAAAAGGTATTAAGTTCAGCGTCTTATATATTAAGAATTCAAGGCCGGGCGCGGTGGCTCAAGCCTGTAATCCCAGCACTTTGGGAGGCCGAGGCGGGCGGATCACAAGGTCAGGAGATCGAGACCACAGTGAAACCCCGTCTCTACTAAAAATAAAAAAAAATTAGCCGGGCGCGGTGGCGGGCGCCTGTAGTCCCAGCTACTCAGGAGGTTGAGGCAGGAGAATGGCGGGAACCCGGGAGGCGGAGCTTGCAGTGAGCCAAGATCGCGCCACTGCACTCCAGCCTGGGCAACAGCGTGAGACTCCGTCTCAAAAAAAAAAAAAAAAAAAAAAAAAAGAATTCATAGTATATGTTAATACGTTATTGTAATTCTTAATTTTATATTTGGAATTCTAGGGTATTCACTAAAAGATTGGAGCAAGGGTATGGAGAAAAAAAAATAAGTATACTTAAAGAAGGGAGAAAAGATAAGCATACAAAGCAAGTATACAATTACAGGTTAGATTAAAATCCAAATATATAAACAATTACTTTATATACATGGACGAATATTCCAGCTAAAAGACTAAGTTGATCAAACTAGATTTTAAAAATTATAGCTATACACTTTTTTTTTTTTTTTTTTTTTTTGAGACAGAGTCTCTCTCTGTAGCCCAGGCCGGAATGCAGTAGTGCGATTTCGGCTCACTGCAACCTCCACCTACTGGGTTCAAGTGATTCTCCCACCTCAGCCTCCCACACAGCTGGGATTACAGGCGCCCACCATCACATCTGGCTAATTTTTGTATTTTTAGTAGAGACAGGGTTTCACCATGTTGGCTAGGCTGGTCTCGAACTCCTGACCTCAAGTGATCCTCCTGCCTTGGCCTCCCAAAGTGCTGGGATTACAGGCATGAGCCACCTCGCCTGGTCAGCTATGAGAGACTTGTAAAACACAAGATTACAGGAGAGTTGAAAGTGAAAGGTTGGAAAAAACATATATGGGTTCAAAGAAAGGGGGTGTCATATTAATATCAGACAAAGGACTATTTTGGCATAAGCATTTTATTAGAGGCAAAGAGCATCAAGTAATAACAATAAAAGACCCTGTTAAAATCGAAGCTCAGACGTGCACAGCCCCCACCATGACTCCATCCTCTATTGCACTAACACTCGGGTGGCAAACTTAGAGGAGGACTGGCATCTACTGGCCAAGTAACCTTGCCCATTTGATTACTCAGTGCCTCCCCCGGGTGGATTCAAAGATCCTCATACCCTGTGCCCACCCTCATACATCTATCCACTGCCTCTTTCCTGAGCCTTTCTGTCCCTGAACTTCTGGTCTCCTCCCAAGCTCTTGACCATAAGCCCAGCCACTCCCCACTACCCATGAATCCATGGATGTTTTTACCTTAAGCCTTGGACACATGAAGTGGATGACCAGGTGCACCGCAGAATGCTCTGCCCATTAGGAAGATGTTCATCGTCAGTGGATGGTGACTATGCAGCAACCCTGCATGGTGCTGTGGTGCAGGTACTATCCATCTTTGTCTTGCCGTGACATACTGGATTGATCCATCCATGAACTGAGCTCAGGCTTTTTCCTCCTCTGTTACCTGGTCACGGAAAGCTCACCATGAGGTGTGAGGCATGAAGTGCGAGATGAGGGAAGAGATGGCAATACCCAGAGTTGGATGACAGGATCTGGAGCCTGCCTGTGGTTCATCTAGCCCAAGAATCAAAGCATAGCTACAGAACAGGGCTCTGGCCTGCAGAGTCCCTTGTGGATCTGGGAGCCACTCAAAACTAGCCCAAACTAGCAACCTTCTGTGTCAACTGAAAAATGGGTCAGAGCAGTTCCCACATGCAGAGTATTATGTCTCTGAAACCAAAAAGCCCCACTACTGATTGCTTTTTCTCTTCTTAGACTTAGAAGCCCGAGGTGGAACAACTCACCCTTTATTTGCAAGTGTAACCCATCATGCCCTAGACTACTGGGCTCCTAGAAACACTACAAATGGGACAGGCCCCTGAATCCTTCTAGGGTTTATCTCCTACCCTCAAGAGATTGTGTCTTCCGTGGTATCAAGAGAACTTGTCACTTCCTGCTCTTCAGGTCTGGTTACCGTAGTATCACCAACACAATGGACCAGGGAGCTGCTCTGTGGAAAGCTCCTACAGCCCCATTCCCTTCCTGAAGACCATATTATATCAGAAGACAGCAGAATCAACCTAGCCCATGGGTAAAGCTCTGAATGTTTACTTTTGTCCACCACACGTGAATGCGAGCTGCTTCTGACCCTCCTTCTGATGGGTATGGAACAGACTGCGTTCACCAGATCAACAGCTACATACCCATACCAATGTCTGTGTTCATCTGCTCCAATGAAGAAGCTCCATGTGGCACAGCAGCTGCAACTGAGCTACTGCATGGGAAAGTTTATGGTAGTCCACTGTCATCCGCCATAATCGGTGCGGTCTCTGCAGGGAAGATACTAATGATTCAAATTCTAGTGAATTAAATGGGGGATAGGATGGGGACCACCACCTTGGCACTCTTAAAGTCTTTGATGGTGGTCCGACTTGCTGATAGTCCTCCATTCCACCCTCCCTCGGCATAATATCATTTTTTAAATTTTTTACTTTATTTTTGTAGAGATGGAGTCTTTCTTTATTTGTTGTTTTGGGTTTTGTTGATTTTTTTTTTTTTTTTTTTTTTTTTAAAGATAGGGTCTTACTTTGTCACCCGGCTAGAATGCAGTGATGCAATCTCGGCTCACTGCAGCCTCGGCCTCCCAGGCTCAAGCGATTCTTCTGCCTCAGCACCCCCAATTAGCTGGGACCACAGGTACGTGCCATGACACCCAGATAATTTTTGTACTTGTTTTTTTCCTTTCTTTTTTTGAGATGGAGTTTTGCTCTTGTTGCCCAGGCTGGAGTACAATGGTGCGATCTCAGCTCACTGCAACCTCTGCCTCCCAGGTTCAAGCGATTCTCCTGCTTCAGCCTCCTGAGTAGCTGGGATTATGGGCATGTGCCACCACTCCCAGCTAATTTTGTATTTTCAGTAGAGACTGCGTTTCTCCATGTTGGTCAGGCTGGTCTTGGACTCCCAACCTCAGGTGATCTGCCCATCTCGGCCTCCCAAAGTGCTGGGATTACAGGCATGAGACACCATGCCCAGCAATTTTTATACTTTTTGTAGAGACAGGGTCTTACCATGTTGCCTAGGCTGGTATCGACTCCTGAGCTCAAGTGATCTGCCCACCTTGGCCTCCCAAAGTGCTGGGATTACAGGTGTGAGCTACTGTGCCTGGCCTGAGAGATAGTCTTTTTATGTTGTCCAGGCTGGTCTTGAACTACTGGCCTCAAGCAATCCTCCTGCTTCCACCTCCCAAAGGTCTGGGATTACAGGTAGGAGCCACTGCGCCTGGCCCCATCGTTTTTTATTTACCCTCTGTGTTCTCATCGATGTACGTGACGTTTCATGTGACAGATCAGTGCTTGTCACACGGATGCCACAGTACCCTGACTAGCCGGGGGGCAGCGATGAGGGCTTCCATGACCACTTGCCTTCTGCTCCCTCATCTCAGGGTGGCCTCTGAAGGCCCCTGCTCAGGTTGGGGGCTGCGTCCCCTGCAGCTCAGCGAAGGCACCTGAGTGCTGCTGAACGCCTAAGATGTCATGAACCAGGCTTTGTGGGGAAAGTGTCAGCGGGATGGTGGTGCAGTCCCGGATCTTGGAGGATGCTTTCCGTGAAATCCCCTCATTTTGCAGCTGAGAACCCTGCACTTTGGAGAACCCCAGAGCTGCTTTCCGTGAAGCATGGAGAAAATGAGAATGTGAACACAGGCCCTTGGACTCCCTCCAGAGCCTCAGTTTCCCTCCCCACTTCACTGAGAAAGAAAATATGAGGTTGACCGGGTGCGGTGACTCGCGCCTGTAATCCCAGCACTTTGGGAGGCTGAGGTGGGAGGATCACCTGAGGTCAGGAGTTTGAGACCAGCCCGGCCAACATGGCGAAACCCCGTCTCTACTAAAAATACAAAAAATAAGCCTGGCGTGGTGGCAGGCGCCTGTAATCTGAGCTACTTGGGAGGCTGAGACAGGAGAATTGCTTGAATCGGGGAGGCAGAGGCTGCAGTGAGCCAAGAACATGCCATTGCACTCCAGCCTGGGCAACAGAGCGAGACTCTCAAAAAAAAAAAAAAATGAGGTCGGTTTGTGTAGATCTTTGTAAATGATAAATACAAATTTTAAACACATAGCTGCATTTAACAGCTGAAACAAGCCATTCTGAGGTTGAGAACACAGCCTGCCCAGGTCCAGTTGAACTTGATGTGGCCTCATGCCAGGGTCTGCTCTGAACAGCGGCCTTCATGGAGTTGCCTTGTCTGTGTCAGGTGTCCGCTTGGGCCTTTCCAAAGCCAAGGGGACTGATGGCGGCACCAATGGGCTGACAGAGGCAGACTGGGAAGCCTGGTGGTTGCACACGTCCCACAGACACCCACTCGTCTAATGACAATGCTTTGGGCTGACTAAAGCAGCTACCGAGAGGGACCCTGAGAGGCGGGAGGAGAAGCAGAGCAAGGTGGAGATGGGGGACCGCGTCTTCCAGGAGGCAGGGCCAGCCCAGCATGAGAACTGGGGGCTGGGGGAGGAAGGGCAGAAACTGGCCTAGGCCTGGCACACAGCAGATGCCATGCTGTCAACTCCAGGCTGGTGTGGACAGGCTCGGCCACTCTCTGGGGTCTCTCTCTGAGCCTCTGAGCAGGTGGACCCTGCAGAGGCCCCCGGAGGCCACTGGGGTCCATGAACATTCTCCAGGGCCAGAGAAGACCATAGATTCAGCAGAAGCAGGAATGCCCTCCTTCCACCGGACGCCCAGCGCTCTGCAGGGCCAGAGGGCCATTATCGTGGTGTGGTGGTGGTGATGGTGACGATGATGACACCCAAATCCATGGGCTAGGAGGAGACTGTCACCTCACATACCCCCGACACCCAGCTGCAAGCCCATGCTTGAGATATGATGACAAAAGTTTTGCACTTGGGCTCCACAACCTTTTGCTCCCGCTAAGGGACAGCTCTCCCTGGGATGGGGACTTGTCTCATTGGGCTGGGCTCAGGGAGTTTCCTGAGGTGTGTTTTGCTGGGGAAGATGGCAAAGAGCAGGTCCCTGGGGTAAAACAAGGAGAGGGGCTGCAGAAAGCTTCTTACTGTGCCTCAACAGCCTCCACCCCTCCCTGCAGCCAGCGAGGACGGGCGGGAGGCCGTCGGGCGCCGGAGCCTGGCCTGTGCCTCTCTGAAGGGCCTCCTGCCTGTGCCTCTAACACTGCACTGTTCACTCTGCCTGGGCCTGGGCACACTCAGAGGGTGTGCCCAGCAGAAAGCTTCAGGAACACTTTACCTGCCCCGGGCCATTCCAGGCTGTCCTTTAGAGGCCAGGCAGACACAGGCGGCCCTGGGCCACTCTTGGGTAGCCCCTGCAGACTTTGAATTAAACGTTTGAGGATTTCACATAGCAGAAAACCTGTTTTTTACCTGCCAGGAAAACTGGATGATTTGGCATTCCCACAGGCTGCCATTGGTGGGAGTGGTGGGCTCAGGTCCAGGTTTAGCCCCTACAGCTGGCCTCGCTCACCCACCACACCCCTGCAGGCCTCTGAGTAAGGGCCCTCCACTGTGGCTCCATGCAGAGAAGTGTATTTTTTATTTATTGTTATTTTTATTTTTTTGAGACAGAGTCTCGCTCTGCTGCCCAGGCTGGAGTGTAGCTGTACCATCTTGGCTCACTGCAATCTCCACCTCCCGGGTTCAAGCAATTCTCCTCTCTCAGCCTCCAGAGAATAGCTGGGATTACAGGCGCCTGCCACCATGCCTGGTTAATTTTTGTCTTTTTAGTAGAGATGGGGTTTTGCCATGTTGGCCAGGCTGGTCTCGAACTCCCGACCTCAAGTGATCCGAGAAGTGTAGTTTTAAAATAAAGGAGTTGAAGCAAAGTTGTGCTCCTTTTTCAGCCCTCATGTTCATTCCTAAGGGCTGCATCACTATAGTAATGCTAGGACTCATTTAATAATGACAACATCAGACCCTAGATAGCACTTACCCTCTGCTGGGCATCACTGTCTCAGGAAACTGAGGCTCGGCGAACTTGAGATCCCTCCCCTGAGCCCTGCATCTGGTGAGTGGTGGAGCTGAGACTCACACCCATGCCGAGGAACGCCAGAGCCTGAGCCCTCCAAGTTCAGGCAGATATTTTTCCAAACATTCTCCTCCACTCGGTCACTTCATGAGCACAAGGACAGGGTCCTCTGCCTGGGAACCCCGGGTGCCTGATCGTTCTCACGGCTCACAGCCTGCCCCTCTTTGTAGTTTTTGGGCTGGGGTCCCCTTGTGATCTGAGGCCGGTCACCTCTGCATCTCCGGGTTTCTGTCTGATTCCAGTCCCTTCCAGGGCAGAGGTGGTCCCCATGTTGAGGGGCAGGGCAGGGGGCAGCCTGGAGCCTGTGCTTTCTGCTGTCTCCATCTGCAGCCTGTGTGAAGGCCAGCAGCCTCACGGTCCAGTCACGGCACAGTGTGACAGTCACAGACAGAGAGGCCGAAAAGACACACAGAACAGACAGCTATCTTTGTTTGGGCTGCCTCCTTTCCAGCCCTGATTACTGCAGGAGGACTCTTGGATTGATCTGACATAACAGAGTGGTCTCCTTCTCTGCACATTCCAGTGGCAAGACAGAGTTCAGGCGATGCCAAGAGGCCAGCACCATCCATGACTCACTCCTATTTTCATGTAAAGACTGGTGTGCCAAGTATCGCCTAGATGTGAGTTGTGCTGTCCAGCATGAAGGTGAGACTCTTTAACCCCTAGCACCACCCCATGCCCAAGACTGGAGTCACTGACCCAGCCTGGGGCCAATGGCAGAAGGGCTGCCTGTACCCACACTTGACTTCTGGGGTCCTGAGAGAGAGGAGTGTCCCAACCTCTTTTTGCCCCCTTTGGGCAGAGGTTGGGCCCCAAGGTGACAGACAACCTCAAATCCTAGGCTCACCTGGGGTCCTGAGACGTGGGCTTCTCTCCATTCTGTTTTAGAAACAATAAAAGCAAAAAGGCATGATTTCAAGGCAGAGAGGAAGTCTTTGACTATTCCGTGTTCTTTTCCCTTGTCTCAGGCATGCAGCCTTGCCTGGAAAGGGGCCTGCAGATCTTAGATGACTTGCTCAGTGCAATGGACAAGCAGCCCTGTTGTCGAACGCTCCCCATAGGAAGGTAAAATCAGAACCCATGGATTACCAGAGGGTCAAGCCTCTCCAGCGGGGCCTTGCCCTAGGAGCTGTGAGTGCAACTGCACACCCTTGCAGGCAGTTTCTTGCATATTTCCAGTTTCCAGCAGCACCCTGCATTACACAGCCTGCTTCAGAGCAAGCCCCTAGACCCAGAGTTGGCTCCCAGAGGAACAGGACCACTAGAACTCATCAGAGCCCCAATAGAACATCCTGCCACTGACATGCCACTCCCTATCCAGAAAAACTTGAAGATCCTCAGCGAGTCGGTGCCCAGAAATCATGGGTTAAAATTGATTTTGGACTTCACAGAAGTTTGATTCTGAGCCTGCAGGACCCAGTCCTGAGCTGAGCATTCTCCAGGCTGGGACTCCAGTCTCCGTGTGCTCCATGTGCACTCTGAAAGGTGGCTTCCAGAGTGTTCCAAACCACCAAGGTTTGAGCAGAGCCATATGACCACATTTGTTTGCGTGTATCCCCAAGCAGTGAGAGATCACAGTGAAGGGTGTCTTTGGCTTCAGTCTGGGGGTGATGCTTTTAATCCCAGGAGCAGCTGAATTCTTCCCCCAGATCCAAAATTTTGGTCGTGTCCCCAGAAGGCAGCCCAGCTGGGGAAAGTGATGAAGGTGGACGCTGGCTTCCTCTGGGGTCACAAGAACCTGCAGGTGACTGGGGGAAGGTCTCCTCCAGCCTGCCTTTCCACTGGTCACATTACATGCCAAATGCGTTCTCAACACCCTTTGTCTTCTCCATCAAATAGATGTCTCTGGGCTGGCTCAGTTTAGACTCAGTCAAGACCAGCTGTCTACACATACTTGCCTCAAGTTATTTCTCCACAACCCTGGCATGTAGGTAATGGTACAGATGAGGAAACTGAGGCTCAGAGACATGAAGTGGTGGGGGCAGGGATTTGATTCCAAAGCCCACGCGCTTGACTCAATTGCTATCTGCCTCCCTGCAGTGTTGAGCAACTGGCCCTGTGACAGATACAGCAGCAGCATCTCCAAACTGCACGACAGAGACTGAGCCCAGGGAGTTAGCTAATCAATTGGGATCACAGGGCTTATTAGGGATGGATCAGGACCCACCAGCTGTTAGCTGGCCCCGTGTTTGGTCCCCCATCCCCACTGTGATGGTTTTAAAATAGTCCACAAATGCTTTGCTATTCCTCCCATCAAATCTCCTCTCCATGAGTGTGGGTCGTACTTAGTGACTCATTTCTAATGAATAGTATGGAGAGAAATGATAGTGCGGAAAAAATAGTTACTTACGTTTAAGGATTGTTCTCTCGCACAACGTGTGTCTATCTGCAAATAACTCGGAGCTCCCGGAGGACAGTAGTCACGTCATAGTCATTTCTTTTATTCCCAGTACCTTACGCTCTGCCTAGCACACAATAGCTGCTTGATAATTATTTTAATACACAAATGAATTGAAAGAAATCATGCAAAATGTTGTCACTGTCATTTCTCCAAAGATGTTTATGGGTTCAGATAATCGGCGACTTAGAAAGGTTAAAGCTTAGATTTCACCGAGAGAAATCATTAGCAACTCTCTACATGGTATGGTCAAAGCTGGGGGCTTACAGAATACAATGTTCATTGTGAATCCTCTAGCTTTTCCACCTAAATCTGTGACAATTCCGGATGCTATCTTAGGCCAGATTTATTTTCTTCTTTTTCAGGAAAATCAAAAGATTTTTAGACTCACAAATACTATGAATTCAGAGTAAGAGATAAGTTTCCTATGAAGAGCTATTCCAAAATTTTTCTTTTTCTTTCTTTTCTTTTTTTTTTTTTTTTTAGACCGAGTTTCACTCTTGTCGCCCAGGCTGGAGTGCAATGGTGTGATGTCAGCTCACTGAAACCTCCACCTCCCAGGTTCAAGTGATTCTCCTGCCTCAGTCTCCCAAGTAGCTGGGATTACAGGCATGCACCACCACACCTGGCTAATTTTTGTATTTTTAGTAGAGACAGGATTTTGCCATGTTAGCCAGGCTGGCCCCAAACTCCTGACCTCAGGTGATCTGCCTGCCTCAACCTCCCAAAGTGCTGGATTTACAGGCCTGAGCCACCTCCCCCAGTCTTTTTTTTTTTTTTTTTGAGACGGAGTCTTGCTCTGTCACCCAGGCTGGAGTGCAGTGGCTGGATCTTAGCTCACTGCAAGCTTCGCCTCCCGGGTTCACGCCATTCTCCTGCCTCAGCCTCCTGAGTACCTGGGACTACAGGCACCTGCCACCTCGCCCGGCTAGTTTTTTGTATTTTTTTAGTAGAGATGGGGTTTCACCGTGTTAGCCAGGATGGTCTCGATCTCCTGACCTCATGATCTGCCCGTCTCAGCCTCCCAAAGTGCTGGGATTACAGGCTTGAGCCACCACGCCCTGCCTTTTTTCTTTTCTTTTTTTTTTGGTAGGGATGGGGTCTTGCTATGTTGCCCAGGCTGGTCTTAAATTTCTGACTTCAAGCTATCCACCTCAGCCTTCCAAAGTGCTGAGATTACAGGCATGAGCCACTGCACCTATCCTCAAATGTTTTAATAAACAATAAAGCATTTAGGCCAGGTGCAGTGGCTTACGCCACTTATCCCAGCACTTTGGGAGGACAAGGTGGGCAGATCATGAGGTCAGGAGTTCAAGACCAGCCTGGCCAGCATGGTGAAACCTTGTCTCTACTAAAAATATAAAAATTAGCCAGGCATGGTGGCTCGCGTGTGTAGTCCCAGTTACTCGGGAGGCTGAGGCAGGAGAATTGCTTGAACCCAGGAGACAGAGGTTGCAGTGAGCCAAGATCATGCCACTGCACTCCAGCCTGGGCGACAGAGCAAGACTCTGTCTCAAAATAAATAAATAAATAAATAAATAAATAAATAAAGCAAGCAAGCATTTAATAAAATGCTCTTTTAAGGGGGGGATTTCTTTTGTTATTTGCCAGAGAATGCTGTATATTAAATATTTTAAGCAAACATACTAACTTTAAAATTGTATAATAAAATATATATAGGCCGGGCGCGGTGGCTCAAGCCTGTAATCCCAGCACTTTGGGAGGCCGAGGCGGGCGGATCATGAGGTCAGGAGATCGAGACCATCCTGGCTAACACGGTGAAACCCCGTCTCTACTAAAAATACAAAAAGAAATTAGCCGGGCGTGGTGGCGGGCGCCTGTAGTCCCAGCTACTCAGGAGGCTGAGGCAGGAGAATGGCGCGAACCCGGGAGGCGGAGCTTGCAGTGAGCCGAGATCGCGCCACTGCACTCCAGTCTGGGCGACAGAGCGAGACTCCGTCTCAAAAAAAAAAAAAAAAAAATAAAATAAAATAAAATAAAATATATATAATAAAATTATGCTAATGCAAAAACTTCTTATGAAAAGCCTGAAAACTAATTCTTATAATTAATGCACAATAATATATTTAGCTATATTTTGAGTTCATAAAACAAAATGAATCATTATAGCACTTTCATACTATATGCAGAAAATCACATTATGTGGAGAATATATGTATATATACATAATATAAATATGTCTGTGTCACTGATCCTTCATTGAAATTGAATTATCTTAGGCAGAAAATTCACTATGAAGTTGGTGTCAGTGACAATACACAAATTATGTTATGATATATTATTTATAAACAATAAAGTTCAATAAAACAACTTTAAAAAAAAGAATATGGCAGAAGTGACGGAGTGTGACCCTGGAGACTGAGTCCTGAAAGGCACTGTGGCTTTTCCTCCTCACTTGCCCTCTCTCGCCTCTCTTGCTCTGGAGGAAGCCAGCTACCATGTCTTGAGCACGCTCAATGGCCCATGGAGACCTCCAGCCAATAGCCACCTGGGTAAGCTTGGATGCAGACCTCCAGCCCCAGTCAAGCCTTAGGATGCCTGCAACCCTGGCCAGTGTCTGGACTGCAACTTCATGCGATGCTGAGACTGAACTGCAGAGCTGAGCGACTCCCAAATTCCTGACCCTCAGAAACTTCATGAAATGATAAACGTTTGTTATTTCAGCTGCGAGGCTTGGGAGTAACTGGTTACACAACAGCAAATAGCTAATAAACCCATTCCACTTCCCCTTTTTATGATCTTCCGTCACCATGTGCTTGGCACCACTCCCACCCCACTCCAGAGAAAGTCCGTTCCATGAAGAAGTGAGGATGCTTCTGGACGTTCTTCTGCACAAGAGCATGGTACAACTGCTCAAGCCGTTTCTGCAGTATTTTCCAAGAAACTCACCTTCTTCCAAAGGAGGACGAGATCCCAAGGCTCCTCCAGGCCACAGCCTAGAGCTATTCCTGATCTTTTTCATCCCAGAGGACACTCCAAGGCTGTAAACTAACTGCAGTGAGTCATAAATGAGAGGGAGCCATGCCCAGGGTACTGGTCCCTCTGCCTTACTGCCCAGGGCCCAGGAGCCCCCTGTGAGGAGCAACAGCAGCACCTCCAGGTTCTGAAAAAGTGGACGAAACGGGGTAGTGTGGGCCAAAAGCTGGACAGAGAGCAGCGGCGGCCAACATAGCAGGCTCATCTGTGAGAGGAGCAGGGGCAGCTAGAAGCAGCCACAGCCCTCCTGGAAGCCTCCATCTTGGGTGACAAGTTGTGCCCCATTTCTGAGAAGAAACGCATGCTGCTACTGACAGTGGTTGCCTCTGGGGTGGGGGACTGGGTGGCTGGCTGGGAAGGAAGACACATTTTTTATTCTGTGTACCTGAGTGTGTCTACTGAGTGTTGTTCTGTGTACGTGTGTTACCTCTTTAAAGATAGATCAATTACATATATTTAAAGTTATACCTAATCAATTACTAAACTCTGCTTAGGTGTTCCTAAAAAGGAGGAGTTTGTGGTTCCGTAAGTTTGGGGAACTGAGCTAATGGGCCCCTTCGTGGAGTGACACCTTAGTGTATTCAGAAGCTGAGAAATTCTGTACTCGAGGATCATGTTTAATCTGCTTAAACCTGAATTTTCCAAGTTTGTTCTACCGCCTAACTATTTTTTCATAAACTCTGTATAAATAGCCCTGACTATAAATAGCTAGTTGTGTGTTTTATGCCACAAAGCTCAGGTCTGGGCCGCTGACAACATAGTCCCAGTTACACACCCTTGGACACCAGATGCAGGGCCAGAAGGAAGGACCTGAGGGAGGGCAGCGTGTTGTGGCCAGATGTCGGGACGGGAACTTGAAGCAATCGAGCAGTTGGGAGCTTGGAAAGGGGATCTCCAGAGAGAAAAGCCCCCAACCTACTCCACAATTTTCCCAAAGGCAGGCCTGTGAGTTTTCGTGCTGCCGCCCAGGCTGGAGTGCAGTGGCGCAATTTATGCTCTCTGCAACCTCCACCTCCTAGGTTCAAGTGATTCTCCCCTATCAGCCTCTTGAGTAGTTGGGATTACAGGCACCTGCCACCAAGCCCAGCTAGTTTTTTGTGTTTTAAATACGGACAGAGTTTCACCATGTTGACCAAGTTGGTCTCGAACTCCTGACCTCAAGTGATCTGCCCGCCTCAGCCTCCCAAAGTGCTGGAATTACAGGCGTAAGCCACATTCCTTCATTCTCAATTCACGAATTCACTCAACATACACCATGTTTATGGCCTGGGCGGAAGTGAGCTTTGCTGTCTGCCCTCAGGAAACTCACCTCTAGCGAGGAAGATGTGCAGAAAATCAGCAGGCGGAGACAGTGCAGCCCCTGTGGGCCTAGGAAAGCCTCTTCCAGAAATGGCCTGTGTGCCACACACAGAGTGTGAGCTGAACTCAGTCCAGGGAAGAAGTGTGGAGGGCGTGCCAGCCACCCTAGGGAGCCCAGGGCTTCAAGGAGCCGAGAGCAGGCAAGTGGGGCTGCAGCCTGGTTGGGGCTGTGCTGGTGGCTGCCAGGGTTCCTGCCCACACCGGCCTCCTGTGCTCTGCTCTGGGGCTCCAGGTTCTCTGCATGTACCAGGTGCCTCACCTGCCGGCTTCTGGTTAGGCCCTGTGGTAGCAACTAGCATAGGAGGTGTGGCAGGAGCTCCAAAGGCAGGAGAAGAGAGGAATGTCCGTATCACAGCATGGCAGTTGTAGCAGCAGGAACTGGATGATTATGAACCCCAGAAGCCCGAGCACAGGCGGCACCTTTATCAGCAGTCACAGCTCTGGCTAAAAAGCTGCCTTCTCCTTGATACACAACAGCAGTGCCAGCTTCTCCCACAGCCCCGGCCTCTCCACTGGGGCGGCAGCAGGTGCTGACTCTGGGCTCTAGCCCAGGGGTGCAATGGGTTGAGTGTTTATGTCCTTCCCAATTTCATATGTTGAAATCCTAACGCCTGTAGTGATGGTGTTGGGAGGTGAAGCCTTTGCCGGGGGTGATTAGGCCCTGAGAGCGGAGCCCTCATGAAGGGGATGAGTGCTCTTATACAAGATGCCCAAGAGAGACCTCTCATCCCTTCTACTATGTAAGGATGCAGCAAGAAGTCACCGACTATGAGCCAGGAAGCCCTCACCAGACACTGATTCTGCTGGTACCTTGATTTTGGGTTTCTAGCCTGTTTGTAGACCACTCAGTTTATGGTATTTTGTTATAGCAGCCAGAATGGACCAAGACAAAGGGAACTAGTGATTCTCATCTGTGGGTACCTGCCCTTCTTCCTCTTGTTCTCTGGCCTGCTCCCTCCTTCTACTCCTTTATCCTTCCAACACCTTTGTAATCGGTTCTCTGCATGATGTGTGAAATACCTAGCATGGTTTCTGTCTTTCTGGCTGAGTCGGCACTGCTTCAGGAAACAGACCCTCCAACTTGGGTCTTTGTGGGTGGGTTGTTGACCTGTGTGAGTATGAGAATTTGAAGGCAGAGATAAACTCATTGCCCATGGAAAATAGGACACTGGTGACCTGTGGCACTGCAATTACTTCGTTGTCACCTGTGGTTGCTTGGAAGGGAGCATCTACTGAAGATAAGACTTGGGGAGAGTGGCCGGGCACAGTGGCTCACACCTGTAATCCCAACACTTTGGGAGGCCAAGAAGGGAGGATCACGAGTTCAGGAGATCGAGACCATCCTGGCCAACATGGTGAAACCCTGTCTTTACTAAAAGTCCAAAAATCAGCCAGGCGTGGTGGCGGTCGCCTGTAGTCCCAGCTACTCAGGAGGCTGAGACAGGTGAATGGTGTGAACCCAGGAGGTGGAGCTTGCAGTGAGCCAAGATGGCACCACTACACTCTAGCCTGGGCGACAGAGCAAGACTCCATCTCAAAAAAAAAAAAAAGACTCGGGGACAGCAAGTTGCCACCATACTTGACCCTTATGGCAAAATTGCTGTCCACAAGGACTGTAGGTGGATGGCTTCTGAGGTCACTGAAGGGATTACAAATAGGACAATAAAGATAAAGACGAGGAAGAAGAACAGAATGAGGAAGAGGAGAGGAAGAAAATGGATAAAGTGGACTATATTAAAATGAATAACTAATTTCAAAAGATTTATTAAGAGAATAAAAAGAAAAACCAAACTGGGAGAATGTGACACATATATTGGATAAAGGACTTATGTCCACAATATATAAAGAGCTTCTAGAAATCAACAAGAAGAGAGAAGACAATCCAACAGAAAAAGTGGTTAAAGAGCTTGAGTGAGCAGTTCACAAGAGAGCATGCCCTAGTGGCCAACAAACATATGAGAAGGTGCTCAACCTCATTAGTCGTCAAGGAAACACCTATCAAAACTACAGTGTGTCAAAACCACAACGAGATATCCCCTCACACACAAAAGAATGGTTATACTTTTTTAAAAAGGAAACAAGTGTTGGTGAAAATGTGGAGGAATCAGAACCTTTATACATTGCTAGTAGGAATATTAAATGATGCAGAGACACTTTGGAAAGCAATCTGGTAGTTCCTCAAAAGTCTAACCTAGAGTTACCATTTGACCCAGCAATTCCACTCCTAGGTAGAGTTACCAAGAGAAACGAAAACATATGTTCACTCAAGAACCTGGGCATGAATGTTCATAGCACCATTAGTCATGTGCTGCAATGTTCATTGGCTGCAATGTTCACAGGAGCCAAAAAGTGAAAACAATCAAATATCTACCAACTGATGAGTGGATTAACAAAATGTGATGTGTCTGTACAACAAAATGGCATTTGACCATTAAGAGGAATGAAGTACTGTACACAGGCCACAACATGAATGAACCTTGAAAACATCATGCTAATTAAAAGAAACCAGTCACAGAAGACCACATATGACCTGATTCCATACCTATGAAATGTCCAGAATAGACCAGGTGCTGTGTCTCACACCTGTAATCCAAGCACTTTGGGAGACGGCGGTAGGTGGATGGCTTGAGCTCAGGAGCTTGAGACCAGCCTGGGCAACATGGCAAAACCTCATCTCTAAAAAAATACAAAAAAAAAAAAAAAAAGCCAGGTGTGGTGGGGTGCACCTGTTGTCCCAGCTACTCAGGAGGTGGGAGGATTGCTTGAGCCTAGGAGGCAGAGGTTGCAGTGAGCCGGGATCATGCCACTGCACACCAGCCTAGGTGACAGAGTGAGACCCTGTATGAAAAAAAGAAAAGAAAAGAAAACAAGAGTCCAGAATAGGCAAATCTATGGAGACAGAAAATAGATTAGTGGTGCCTGGGATAGGGAGAATGGGGTGTTGGAGGTGATAGCTAAAGGTTATGAGGTTACTTTTGGGGGTGATGAAAATGCTCTAAAATAGATTGTGATGATAGCTGTATGACTCTGCATATACTAAAATCCATTGAATTGTATGCTTCAGATGGGTGTTAGAGCTTACCTGTAATAAAGAAAACTAAAGAGAAAAGGAAAGGGAAAGAAAGAAAGAAAAGGAAGGAAGGAAGGAAGGAAGGGAAAGAGAGAGAGAGAAGGAAAGGAAGAAAGAAAGAAAGAAAGAAAGAGAAAGAAAGAGAGAGAAAGAAAGGATGGAAGAAATAATAAAAAGAAAGAGAAAAAGAGAAAGCAAAGAAAGAGAAAAAAGAAAGGAAAGAAAGAAAGGAAAAGGGAGGGAGGGAAGGAAGGAGGAGGGGAGGGACAGAGAGAGAGAGAAGGAGAGAGAAAGAAAGAAAAGAAAGGAAGCAAGCAAGCAAGAAAGGAGGGGAGGAGAGGAAGGGAGGGGAGGGGAGAGGAGAGGAGAAGAGGGAGGGGAGGGGAAGGGAGGGGAGGGGAGGGGAGGGGAGGGAAGCGGAGGGGAGGGAAGGGAAGGGAGAAAATGCAATGCTGGCCGGGCGCGGTGACTCACACCTGTAATCCCAGCACTTTGGGAGGCGGAGGCAGGCGGATCACGAGGTCAGGAGATCAAGACCATCCTGGCTAACACCGTGAAACCCCGTCTCTACTAAAAATACAAAAAATTAGCTGGGCATGGTCACAGGCGCCTGTAGTCCCAGCTACTTGGGAGGCTGAGGCAGGAGAATGGCGTGAACCCGGGAGGCGGAGCTTACAGTGAGCCAAGATCAGGCCACTGCACTCCAGCCTGGGTGACAGAGCCAGACTCCGTCTCAAAAAAAAAAAAAAAAAAAAAAAGAAAGAAAATGAAATGCTACCGCCTACCCACTAGAAAGGCTAAAATGTAAAAGACTAAATCCCAAACATAGTTGAGGATGGGGAGAAACCATACTGCAGTGGGGAGAGTAGCTTGGCGTTATCACTTTGGAAGACAGGTGTATGACCAAAGTTGAACATGTGCTTGCCTATGACCCAGCAATTCCACCCTTACGAATATAACCAACAGAAATAAGTGTGTGTGTCTGTGTGCGTGTGTGTGTTCACCAAAAGATAGGTCCTAAGAATGATCAAAGCAGGCCGGGCGCAGTGGGTCATGCCTATAATCCCAGCACTTTGGGAGGGTGAGGTGGGTAGATCACGAGGTCAGGAGTTCGAGACCAACCTGGCCAATATGGTGAAACCCTGTCTCTACTGAAAAAAAAAAAATACAAAAATCAGCTGGGCTAGTGGCGTGCACCTGTAGTCCCAGCTACTTGGGAGGCTAAGGCAGGAGAATCACTTGAACCTGGGAGGCAGAGGTTGTGATGAGCCGAGATTGTGCCACTGTACTCCAGCCTGGGTGACAGAGTGAGATTCTATCTCAAAAAAAAAAAAAAAAAAAAAAAAGATCAAAGCAACACTTTGTAGTAGACAAACATTGGAAACTACCCAAATATTCATCAACAGTAGAATAGACAAATAATTGCTTTTATCCTCGTACGTGAAAACTTCATAGCTGTGAGTATCAACCATGCACAATCACACAGAACCACAGAGATGACTCTTAGACACAGAGAGCTGAGAGAAAGAAGCCAGGCCCTAAAGTACAGACTACATGAGTCCATTCATACAAAGTTAAATAGGCAGAACTGCTAGCTGGTGTTAGGGTCAGAGTGATGGCCACTCTAGGGGGTGGAGGGTAGGCCTTGGAGGGGCCCAGAGGAAACTGTAGGGTGCTGGCCATGTGCTTTTGGCCTGGACACTGTTACACAGATGTGTGCTTTATGTCCGGTTGTACACTTACAATTTGTGTACTTTTTCATTTTTTTAGGCAGAGTCTTGCTCCGTCACCCAGGCTGGAGTGCAGTGGCGCCATCTCAGTTCACTGCAGCCTTCGCCTCCTGGCCTCAAGCTATTCTCGTGCCTCAGCCTCCTGAGTAGCTGGGATTACAGGCATGCACCACCATGCCTGGCTCATTTTTTTGTATTTTTAGTAGATGGAGTCTTACTAGATTTTCCAGCCTGGTCTTGAACTCCCGGCCTCAAGTGATCCTCCCACCTCAGCCTCCTAAAGCACTAGAATTTTAGGTATGAACCATGGAACCAAGCCCCTATAAGTAGTCCTGAGACCTGGTGGCACCTACAGCTTCGTGTGCCCTCCAGCCAATGCAGCTCTCCTTCGCCTTCTGCCTGCATCTCGGCTACTCGGGGCTCTTTACTTGGTGGGATCATTGAGGCTTCATTTGTGCCTTTGGTTGTTGCTGCACTTCCTCACTGACCTTTATGACTGGACAGCAGGTAATTGGAGGAAGCCCAGAGGCCCCCTGGCTTCTAGACATTCCTTCTGCCTTGCTGTATAGCAGCACCCAGCTTCCCCTTGGTAATCAGGGTGGACCACCCCGGACAGTAAAGGGCCTCCCTTTTTGCCTCATGAGATTCTCAAGATGGCCAAGCGTCAGTCTCAACTTCCAATTCAGGGAACATTGGCTGTGTGTGCTAGTGGAGCAGTCCCTCCCTAGGGACTTCAACCTTCAAACAAATACAGCTCCAAGTTGCAGAGGTGGGAAGGAAAAGCTGGGCAAGGGAGCTATTAGATCTTACAATGAGAGGAGCCCCTACCACACATACCCCTTGATTCCTGGAGCTGTGTATTCAGCCATGGGAAAAACACCATCCACCTCTCGTGGGTTCAGAGACAGCACTGGCCCCACAGATAGAGTTAAACAGCAGAACTGTATTGTCTGGAGGCTGGAAGTCAGAGATCAAGGCGCTGGCAGGTTTGGTTTCTAGAGAGGCCTCTCTCCTTGGCCTGCGGGCAGCCACCTTTTTATGGCCTTTCCTTGTGTGTGTGAGCCCCCAGTTCTCTGCATGTCCTAATCTCCTCTTCTTATAAGGACACCCAGTCAAATTGGAGTTGGGCCTACCCTAGAGACCTTATTTTAGCTTAGTTATCTCTTTAAATATTTTATTTCCAAATATAGCCACGTTCTGGGGGCCTGGGGGGTTAGGACTTCAGCATATCAATTTTGGGGGGACACACTCAGCCTGTAACAACCTGTTTGGCCCGCCGAAGGCCTAAATACCATGCTAGCCCAGGAAAGCACAGGACATAGCTGGGGTTGCAGAGGGGGACAGTAGAGATGGGAAGACGGTGCAGGCCCTGGAAGCCGTGGGGAAGTACAGTCTCTGGGGGGGGTCTGCTAGGTAGAGAATCGGAGAGGGCACTCAAGGCAGCAGGAACAGCACATTTCAGGGCATGGAGCAGCAAAAGGCATGCACCTTTGGGGTAAGTCAGTGCAGCTGAAAGACAGAGCTTTGCAAGCAGCAGCGCCTGTGGCTGGCAGGGACCCAACCTCCCAGCTGTTGTTTGATGGGCACTGGGTCCTTGTCAGGATTCTAAGTCAGGAGGGACAAGGTGAGAAGTCACTATGTTCTGTCAAAGATGCATGGATGGGAGATGGGGCCTGGGATTTGTGTCCCACGCTTGCCACTGGCAACCCGTGCTCCTTTGTTGCAGGGGGAGGGCTTTGGAACCTCAGGGATCTGGTCTAAACTTCCTGCTCTGCCATACCAGTTGTGTGAGCTTGGGGACATGACTGAGCTCAGACTCCAGATTACTCAGGTGTAAAGACACAGGTTATTGTGGGGATTAATAAGGTAATGTAAGTGACATATGGCAGAGTAGACACGGTTCGCCTTGGCTTCCTTTGGCTTATCTGGAAGTTGTTTTCTCTGTAAAATGAGGTAGGCACATAGATTTTCTAGGGGGTGCAAGAGGACTCGGATGGGCCAGTCCAGTGGGGAATCATGGGCTGGCTGTGGTCTCAGGGGCTGCCCACAGGAGTCCAGGCAGAGGAGGGTCTGGAGTTGAGAGCTGCAGGAGCCCTGAGCCAGCATCATGGGGCATCTTCACCAGCTCATCCCCAGCCTCTCCATGTATGGCCCAAAGCTGGCATTTCTGATTTCCAGGCTCTGCTTCCTGGCACCAAAGGTCTTTGCGGATCCCAGAGAGGCTCACCCTGGGACTCAAAAGAGGTGTGCTGTGGAGAGGAAGGAGGCAGAGGGAGCCTGGGGGAGGAGGGAAAACCCGGCATGGGGGGTATGAAGACCTGTTCATTTTTCAAACTGGTTCCAAAGATTTGTTCAGGAATTACTCCAGGGGAGGAGCCCCCCTGTCTTTGGCGATGTCTCTGGAATGTTAAGCGTTTCAGGTAGGATTTTGCTTGGGGAAAAATATTCTGCAAGAAACACACACACACAAACACACATACAGACACACACACACACACACGCAAAAACAACCAGGGACAAATTAATATCTAAGCTCTCTACTGCACATAACAGTGGCCTGTCCACAGTTCCCCCCAGATCCCGGGTAATCCCTTATGGACAGGGACCTTATTTTACATTGTACCCTCAGGGCACAGCCTGGTGTGGCAGGCAAGCCCTTGATAACTGTTTACTGTCCAAGCTGAACATCTGAAGGGGTCACACTACAGGCCAGCCTGGTGGACATTTGACAGAAATCAAGAATTTTATTTGGCTCTAAATCTGTTGCTGTTCATCTGTGTCACACTTATCACATATAAACAAGGCTGCATTGAGATTCTGGAAGGCAAACACACGGCCATATGCCATCTTCTCTGGGCACAGTAAATCGGGTTCTGGGGCGCGTGTATATGAGCCCCACACCTTCAGCACCTCTCAGCACTTTCCTGGGGTCTGCTCTGTCGGATCCACATGAGGTGACTTTGTCCCAGCCACACTGGATTAGCGCAGGGATGTGCACTTGACCCAAGCCAGGTCAACCAAAGCCCCCTCCTCAGGAGTGTGGAACTGGCCCCAGGAGATCCTAGCTCACTTTATGGAGACATAAACTTGGGGGGATTTGGGGCAGTCATTTTCCATGGCAGGGTCTGGGCAGCACAGGGCACCTGTCTGCAGAGGAAGGAGCTCCAAGCCAATGCAGAGGGAGTTTGAGGTGATTCTGCCGCACCCTCCCCCGGGCTCCTTGGAGCTCCAGTGCAGCTTCCTTGCCCCAAGTTCCTCTTTCGGTGTAAAGTCAGCTAGAATTGGTGACTTGCAAAAGACCTGAATCATGCACTGACTTTTTTGCAGGCCCTCTCTTGCTCTAGAGAATCAGGCCTAAGCACGCAGACCCTGGAAACTGAAAATGCTTTATCCCACAGCACGTGCATAGTTTTCGATGCATCATTTACCCAATGAGGCTGAACCCGGAATTGGACTTCTACCTGCCCGTCCTTTCCAGGTTTTAACTATGTCCTAGCTCTCTTGACTTGAGCTGGGAAATTCCCTATGCCACTTGGACTCTACAGCTCTGCTCAAAGGCCCTGACGTAATGCCCCCCTGAAAGCCAGGGCAATCCCACCTCCGCAGTGCTGCCGCCTCCACCGCGCTATCTTCCCGAACCTCTGCTCTCAGCTTGTCTCTCCCCAGTTTGGGTCCTGAAAAGGTTCTACTGAGCACAGTGCCTGCTCCCAGCCATCTGTCTTGGCCTCAGCCATGTGCCAGCCACACACTAGCCAGGCCCGGCCTGTCCTGCTCTCACCCTGTTCCCTCCCTAGCCGACTGGAACCCCACTCTCCCCTCCCCACCCAGCCGACATCTGCTGCTTCTGGGACCAGCCCCACCGTGTCTGGTCTGACCGTCACGTGCTTCTGCGGCAGCCCTTTCCTAGGTGACCCGTCTGCTGAGAGCAGAAACTGAGGTGGGCAGGCCTGCGCCACCTTCCCCTTGGCCCCTTTCCAGTGCTGAGTGTTCTGTCTGGCACAAAGCCAGGGTTCCGCAAATGCTGGTTGAACCGAAACCCACTGTGGTTGCCGGTTCCTGAGCTGGTCTTTCTTCCCGTTCCCATGCCCAGCTCCCAGCCACGAACTGCAGGCCAAGCCTGTGGCCAGGATCCCTCTCCTGTGGCCCAGAGAGTGTCTTTTGGCTGGGGGTGCTGCTGTCGGGACCCTGCTGTGCCTGCTGCCAGGCCCTCACCAGCCTGCTCTGAGCAGCTGGGCCACACTGACCACCTGCCCTGCCCTGCTTGGCAGTCAGGAAGCACTTCCTGTTTCTGCTTCTGAAATGGACTGCCAGCTCCCGGGGGCAGCAGGGAACTGGCCCCAACACCCCTGCCATCCACCTGAGTGGCATCTAGGCTGCCCTGCAGCCCTCCCTCACCCCTTCTTGTGTCTCCTGCTATGGGTGGCCTTCAGGAAACATGCACTTAGCAGGCTGAGGCCTAAACTCAGCTATGGGCTTAGGGTCCAGAGGAGGAGCCCTGGGGAGCAGCACCTAGAACTTTTTGGCTTTGAGGAGGGGGATGAGGGGCAGGGGACAGAGGCGGCTGTGAGGTCCTGGGCTTGGGGACCCTAGGGAAGGAGTGAGGCAGCTTTAGGGACCCCATACAAAGGTCCCCAGGCCTCACACGAACCCTCCCCAGCACCCCCCGTGACCCCCACCTCTCCATCCTGGACTGAGCACTGGGAGGGGCCTACTGGGAGGAGAGGCCCCACTGTGGGACATGGGGGAGTAGGGAGTGTCAAAGGGGCACAGAGAGAAGGCATTGCAGGAAGCACCTTCACCAGGGCTGGCCATAAATGACCCCCGGGCAGAGTCCATTCCAGTGGTTCTCACCTGCAGACCTGCCCCTGCCTCCTGCCTTTCCCTGTGCATGCTCTGAGCCAGAGAGGACGACTAAGAGAGTGTAACAGAGGGGCTTCGGGATGCCGCCTCCGTGGGCAGCGGGTAGGCTGTGGCATCCCTTAGGGGGTAACCCCACTTCCCAGACTGCTGGGCTCCAGGGAGTGGGGCGGCCAGAGGACACCCGCCCCCACCTCTGCACTCGGTGGTCCTAGGGTCCCCGGTCTGCAGGGTCCATTGGGACAGCAGCTAGAAAAATGTCTGGCTGCAAGGGACAGGGGCCTACCCCAGAGGCTTAGGGCACCAGCTCGTTTTCTGCCACAGCAAGAGGTTTGGGGCAGGCAGCTGTGCACGTTCAGCTCTGCTATTCGAGGGCCTTCCGGGGGGCCTCCCTCCTGGTGTGGTGCTCTAGACACTGGGCCACCAGCAAGGGGTGAGGAAGGCAAAGGCCTTGCCTGCTGCGGCACTGCTGATGTCAGGGAAGGCATAGACTTTCCCAGCCGGCCTTGGTTAGGGTCTCAGGCCACCCAAGCTGTGAGCGAGGCTGGGAGAGTGAAAGGGACTGTCGACATGGACTTTGACCATGGCCGCTGAACAACGCTCAGGGGTAGGCGGGATGTTAGGATATTGGAGGGCTCTACACAGTGGGGGCTCTTGGTGGCTGCCAAACAGGGCAGGGTCTGGTGGTGGGGCAGGAGGCTCAGGGACCTGGAGACTGGCGTGGGGTGGCCTGTCTGGGTGGAAGCTCTGAGGAGTCCCTGGGAAGGTCCCAAGCCGCAGGTCCAGGAGTCCCTTCTTAGGCTGGGGGGGTGTCCACACCGGGTGTGGGAGGCTGCTCAGGTTGGCTGGGCACACAGCTGTGAGGGCAGCCCTTTGACGCGCCTCGATGGTGCAAGGAGAGAGCTGGGTGGTCTTGCAGTCACCAGGCTGGGGCTCCAGCCCCACGTTACAGCCTTGCTGTTGCCCTCCAGTGACCCCTCGCATCTTGGAAGTGAGACAACGTGTGGTAAACACCTGACACCTGGGTAGTCCTCAGAGGGGGCCACAGGGTCAGCTGGGGACGTGGAGGGGTGAGACGGAAGAGAAACTGGGATGGGGCTGACTTCCAGGAAGCCGGGACATCATGGGGCCCCAGCTCAGCCTGGCCCAGCTGTCAGAGGGGCTGCTGGTTCAGAGCCTGGGGCCTTCTCCAGTTGAGATGCCAGTGCCGGGCGGCTGGTGATAAACGTGGCCCCTGTCCCAGAGCAGTGCACGCTTCCTTAGGCATTGGCTGTGTCCTAATCTTACTAGAACACTCCTGGGCCAGCCTCTCCCTCCACCCAGCACCTCTGGGGAACACTGGGGCTTCCTAATGAGTTAATCGGCTCAGAAGGAGCCCAGGGAGTCCAGAGGCAGGCACAGCGCAGCACCCCCCACGCCCCACCCCAGCCCCCTCCACTGATGACACTGTTGACACCGCGGAGAGAGAGGCCTGCTCAGTGGGTCGTTGTGCTGAGAAACGAAACATTGCCTAACCCCAGGGAGAAACCACAAAAAGACAAAAACACGCACTGTAGCTGCAGCTGGGCCTGAGGGCTCAGCCCGGATCCTGCTGTCTGCAAGGCGGGTGCAGCTGTTGTGTTGTTTGTGTTAAAGGCAAGAAAGAGAAGGTTTGCAGAGTGGGATCGTGTTCAAATCCCCAAAAGATACCCCTCTGCCAGAGGACGAGTGGCGTTTGTTTAGGGACAGTGGGGCCTGGTTTCTTTGTCATTGAGTGGGTGAATTCCACTCTCTGAGCAGCCCTGACCGAGCTTCGCACCTGCGCTGGGGTCCCCGCTTGTTCAGAGCTGGGGCTGGAGAAGCAGTGCGTCCCTGTCCCCTTGCATGCTCTGCCATACCCTGCCCCTCCCCCTCCAGTCGTGGGACACTGCTATATTGCCGAAGGGATCTCAGGGTGCACTGGGACCTGCTCCGAGCAGCCCCCACAGGCATCAGGGCAGAACTGGGCGGTGAGGTAAACACAGCGACATGCCAAGGCAGATGGCAGGGCAGAGGCAAAGGTGGCTCCAGAAATCAGGAGGGCTGGAAAGGAACTGCTCTCATCCCGCAGAGGTGCATGTCATGAGTTTGCAGCTCAGGTTGGAGTCCACCATTCCTTATCCTTTATGCACAGGTCCCCCACGGGCGTCTAGGGCCGGGGCTACTGACCGGAGGCCTGCTCTGGCTCCCCTCCCTCCAGAAGGTGCTCTGGTCAGGCCTACCCACTCCCACCCTCAGCCCAGGCTCAGATCTGTCTGTTCTCCTCAGAAGGCAAAGTTCTGGGGACTTGGGGCCACTCATGGGTTGGGGGCTGGGTTGGGGGCTAGAGGCACGCTTAGGGCCCAGCCTCCATGGCAGGGCCAGGAAGTGAACCCCAGCTATCACTGGGGCGGGAGCCAGGTGCCTCCCAGCAAAACCGCAGCCCCAAGGGCTCCTCCTGTCCCCTGCTGCCCTCTCAGGGGCTGCCAGACCAGCTGCCCCACTCCCATGCTGCCACCTGCCTGCACATCTCCTTTCCAGGCCCCGCCCAAACCCCTGAGTCTTGGAGCCCACCTGCCATGCAGAAGCTGCACTGCAAACAAATACACACACACGCAAACACACACACACAAATATACAAGCACAAATATACACCCACGTACAAATACACACACACGCAAACACACACACACAAATATACAAGCACAAATATACACCCACGCACAAATACACACACACGCAAACACACACAAATACACAAGCACAAATATACACCCACGTACAAATACACACACACGCAAACACACACACACAAATACACACGCACAAATATACACTCACGTGCAAATACACACGCAAACGCACACACAAATATACAAGCACAAATATACACTCACATACAAATACACACACATGCAAACACACACACACAAATACACACGCACAAATATACACTCACGTACAAATACACACACACGCAAACACACACACAAATACACAAGCACAAATATACACTCACGTACAAATACACACACATGCAAACACACACACACAAGTACGCACAAATATACACTCACATACAAATACACACACACACAAACACACACAAATACACACGCATAAATATACACTCACGTACAAACACACACACACAAACACACACACAAATACACATGCACAAATATACACCCACGTACAAATACACACACACGCAAACACACACACACAAATATACAAGCACAAATATACACCCACGTACAAATACACACACACGCAAACACACACACACAAATATACAAGCACAAATATACACCCACGTACAAATACACACACACGCAAACACACACACACACAAATACACATGCACAAATATACACTCACGTACAAATACACACACAAACACACACACAAATACACACGCACAAATATACACTCACGTACAAATACACACACACACACAAATACGCACAAATATACACTCACGTACAAATACACACAAACACACACACACAAATACACACGCACAAATATACACTCACATACAAATACACACACATGCACAAACACACACATGCACACACACGTATGCACACAAGCACATACACATGCAGGCACACACACACACACATGCACACACCCACACCAGGATCTCCATCCCTGGAGCCTCCCCTTCACATGGTCTCATCCTGCTTGTGCCAGCAAAGTCCTTTAAGGCCACACCTTAGTGATATGTTCTGTGTCCCTGAGGGTGGTGGCCCTGTGGTTCCTGGCTCCAGTCTGGTCTGACTGACCCCCCTGCCCCCGCTCTGCTCCCTTCAACACTTGGCACCTTACGCTGAAGGCCCCTGTGGAGACAGCGGCAGCCCATCCACCCAGATAAGGGTAGCGATTGAGTCTGGCTGCTGTACCTATGACCTTAATCTTAACACATGCCGCCAGTCGCAGACCGGGGGAACAACGCCAGTGCAGCAGGAGAATGTCACCAAATGCCTGCTTCATGACAGAGGAGGTCCTGAGGAGCTGAGTTAGGTCCTGGAAAAGTTTTGTCCCACCACCGGGGACAAAATGGCATTGCTTTATGTATCACTAATCCTTGGAGAGGCTCCTTGAAGATGGAAGAGACGAGGGGATCTAAACACGGCCGGGGATGCCCAGGCCTCACTGGGACGCACCGTGGTAGGAATGAGGGTGAGATGCCAGTGCTGGCCTCTTGCCTCTCTCCAAGATCAACGAAGCTGGGCACTATTAAAGGGGTGAGGACAGACTTTATTGAGTAAGAATGACTGCAATCGGGAAGAGGCGCCAGGGTGAACTGAGCTCAACTTCCCTGAAACAGAAGGCAGGGGGTAAAGGCTGCGTGTGCTCAGAAGACACTGGGGGTGTTAAGGAGGGTTGGTCCATGAGACTCAGCCACCTGGGTGTGATAGTGACTGGCTACCTGGGTGTGATAACTGGGCTCATCTGGAGGAGAAGCAAATTCCTTGTGTCTTTAGTGTCTTTTTTTTTTTTTTTTTTTTTTTTGAGACAGGGTCTCACTTTGTGGCCAGGCTAGAGTGCAGTGGCATGATCTCGGCTCACTGCAACCGCCACCTCCCGGGTTCAAGCAATTCTCCTGCCTCAGCCTGCCAAGTAGCTGAGATTACAGGCACCTGCCACCATGCCTAGCTAATTTTTTATTTTTTTTGTTTGTTTGTTTTTCGTGTAGACGGGGTTGCACCATGTTGGCCAGGATGGTCTCAATCTCTTGACCTCACGATCCGCCTGCCTCAGCCTCCCAAAGTGCTGGGATTATAGGCGTGAGCCACCGCGCCCGGCCTTGAGTGTCTTTATGACAATGGTACAGGTTAGAGCAAGAAGCTCACCCAAGTCAGCCCTGTGACCTCCCACAGGGACTGGGAGCAAAGCCAGAGTGAGAGCCTCTGGAAGTTCGCATTGCAGAGGCAGCTCCCAGGTCCTTGTGGAGACAGTTCTGGGTGGTGGCAGATTCTCAAGGGGCAGCGGAAGGATTCACAGCTGCCAGCTTTCTGAAGTGACTGCTCAATGAGAGGGTCCAGGGGCCTATCCGCCCATCACCAGGTTGTGGCTGTGACAAACAGTAAATTCTCCTGGCAGCACTGCACTCTCTCAGGTAGGCCCCTAAGGGTGACTGGGGGCATCATCCTAGGGACATGGCTGTTAACAACTATGCTGGTATTTTTATAAGTCTCTTAGTGATGGTTGGGGGGTGCAGGGGGACAAAGTCATTTGCACTGAGTCGGCAGTTTTTATAGACCAGAGGTGATGCTGAGTGGAGAAGAGGGCTCAATAGAGGCTGACTGGTTTGGTCAAGGAGAGACTCTGCCAGCTCCTGCTGCTGCTGTATCTGTAGACTCCTTCCCTCCAGGGGACATCACCCCGGCTCTGCTGGTCACCTTCTAGGCACAGCTGTGCCTAACAATGCCTAATCAGACATTGTTAACATGCACAGGAGCCCATAGTGGTCAAGGGAGATTTAAGAGAGCGTATCCTGGGCACATGCATTGGATGGGCCCCCAAAGAATGCAGTCTGGGCCCTGATGCTGGGTCATGGTTTCTCAAGAAGTCCTGAACCCTTTCACCGTTTTCCTGAAGCCCTGCCCTCTCCTTCAGCTCTGCAGGGCACACAGACCCACGTTTCTACCCCATGTGAGAAGTCATATTGCCTTGGGGCCACCATGCTGTGAGGAATCCCAAGGTAACCACATAGAAAGGTGATGTGGAGGACCACCAAGGCACTAAGCAGGTGAGGGAAACCTTTGGGGACCTTCCAACCCAGCCTGGTAGCCAAGTGAACACAGCAAAAAATGTGTCTCTAGTCAATGCCGTGTGACAATAGTAGCCAAGATAAGCATGAGAAATAATAGATCACTGTTTGGGGAGGTGCAGCAATGTGTCCTCTGAACCCCAGCGAACATCATCTTCCAGAGACGTTCTCATCATCATGAGGATGATGTGGCAGCTTTCGGGACCACATTGTGATCTTGTTTTCTGGATATTATCATCAGAAATAAGCTGTGAGGGAGAAGAGTAAGCTGGGGAAAGAGAAGGAGAGTGAGCAGGGGAATGGAAGTCGTGTTCCCTGGAAGCTAGGACCCCGAGCTCCTAGGGAAAAAGATTGGAATGACAGCAGCTCACTCCATGTAGAAGCCAAGAGAACCCTGGAGTCCACAGGAAACTGAAAAGGTGTAAACATGGAGGCCTCAGGCCCAGAGTGGCTCAGGGAAACTGTCCTAGAAGGTCCTGAAGCATTGTGTGTTCTTCCCCACTGACCAGGACCCCCAGGAAGGCGGGAGTCTGTGCTTCAAGAAGGGTAAAGGTGAGCTAAGAGAAAGTGATTCCAACTGCGGGGAGAGAGGAGGGCTTTGGATGCAAGTCCAGGAGGAATAGGAGAGAGGAAAGGCCCAGGATATGGTGGCCTCTGGAAGAGCCAGGGGAGCACTGGTTTAATGCCCAGATCTGGAAACATCTGTTTGGCAAACAACTCTATAACCAGTTAATTTCTAGCCAGGAAGACAGAAACCATCCCAGGCATTTTAAGCAGAAGGTATTTAGTGCTGGAATCGATGACAAAGATGTCGTAAAAGCCGGAGGAGCAAATGGGCCAAGAGGGTGTTACCCAGAGATCTGAGGCTGCTCCTGCTCTACGCCTAGTTCAGGCTGATGTTTAGTGTAGGGGCCAAAGGTGACCTCAGAAAGCACCCAGCAGGCAGAGTTTGAGGCATCCCCATGGGCAGAGCTGGTGCTGAGGCTCAGGCCATGGGGCTGTGGAAGGGATGCAGGAGAGAAGGTTCTAGACCGGGGCTTGATACTTCACTCTCTGGAGCCACATGGGCTGAGGCTCGGGCATGCGTCCCTGGTGCTGATCTGCCCTATGGATATTAAGGTGCCTACTGTGTGCTGGCTGTGGCATCTGTTGTTCTGGGAGGTGATGGTGTCTTCTCTGGAGCCCCTTGCCCTGCCCTCTGCCCAGTGGCTCTGCCTCTGCCACGTATAGGCCTTCAGCTCCCAACAGGGGTGGAGGACCACAGCTGCCCATCTCTGCTGCCCCAGCCCCAGCCCAGAGTCTGGCAGGGAGTGATGAATGCTGGCATGCTGACCCTTGTTTGTGAAGCTTGATCAGGAGGCCCAAGTGGAATCTGGGCCAGCTTGGGACAAAGGGACATGATGGACACCTCAGGGGATCCTAGGCCACCGGAAAGGCTCTGGGTAGCCTAAGGTTTCAGTCCCAGCTCCTGCCTTTTTGGCTTTGGCTTCAAAATCCTCAGTTGCAAAAGGGAGCTCATGAAAACACCAAACCCAGGTTGGAGGACGAAATGGCATATGGCCCTGGTGGGGACTTCACCGGGGGGAGGCGTGGCCCAAAAGGCTTGGGTTGCGTCAATGATACCCATTCTGTTTGCAGGAGCCTGGCATGAGCAGAAGTTCTGAACCCACTGGGCTGTGCAGTGGAGGAGAAGGTGGGCTTTCACACAGAGCCTGGCCAGCTCGGAGCAGGGGCAGAGGGAGACTCAGGCTCTTCATTCCAGGGACTGCAGACAGCTTGGCAGAGGCCAGGCAGGCCCAGATGGGACGAGATCTGGCTGCCAGGCTGAGGAGTTTGGACTTGGAAATTTAAAAGCCCTTCAGGAAGCCTCTGCAAAAGACTGGCCTGTCATTGGTAATTAAAAGAAAAAAAATCGACCACAATGCAAGGCAAGGAGTGGCCTTTGGTAGAGGCCGGGCAGGATCCAGGGGGGTGTGGCCGGGCTCAGGCATGGGCAGGCCCAGATCCTGTGCGTCCTGCTCTCACTGCCTCCCACCTCTTTCCCCTTGACACCCGCCTCACCCTGGTCGTTTCCAAAGAAGGCCCAAGACCCCCACCGTGGCCCTGCCCTGACAGGTGGAGGAGCTCTGAGCCTCCTGTGGGAGCTAGAGCTTAGCTTGGGCCAAGGAACCTGCACCCGTGGAGGACAGTGGGCAAGCCGCTCTGCCCTAAGCGGGGAGGCTATTTTGGGTTCAGAACCAGGCTGGATGAATTCTGTCCTTCTGCCGGCAGCCCTGGGAGCTCCATCTGCTCCAGGGAACAGGTTGAGAGCTTCATCAGATGGTCCTTAAAACCCAGGCGCTCTGCGGAGGCCTGCCTGGGCCTGAGCCACTTCTGACCGCGTCCTCCTGAGGAGAGAGGCCATTTCTTTTACTGTCTCCTGTCTCTGAAGAGAAGGAGGAAGTAAAAGTTGAAACACAACAGGAATGAAGTCAGTGGCAAAACCAGCCGGTGCCACTGATGACCAGGCCTGAGGTTAAAAGATGAACCCCCACTCTAACCACAAGTGCTCTCAATCTATCATGACCCTTTCACGTGCAACCCCTTAGAGTTGTAAGCCCTTAAAAGGGCCAGGAACGCTGCCTTCGGGTGGGGGAGCTCCCGGCCAAATAAAGCCAAATCCTTCCTTAACCGGGTGTCTGAGGGCTTTTGTCTGCAGCTTGTCCTGCTACACTCCAGCTGGAATTGGAGAGAAATTCCAATTCTGGCATGGCCCAGACCCTCTCCGACCTGGGCTGCGCCACCCAGACAGCGTCTCCCGCCTCCTGCGCAGTGGCCAACACCAGGCCAAGAGCTTCACCTTCGTTACCCTGCTTCATCGTCACAAGACCCTGGGGGCAGCAGGTGCGGTTTTAATCCCATCTTATAAATCTGGAAACTTCCATTTACAGAAGTGACAGGATCCTCTCAGAGGATGTGGCCAGCAGGCAGTGGAACAGGGATTTTGACATGAACTGTGACTCCCAGACGCCATGCAGTTGACCAGGCTGCCATCCGGAGCTTCCCTGGGGCCAGGAACTGCCTCTCAGGCCTGACGGGATTCAGATATGCACCAATGCACACATTGGAGGAGAGGTGAGCGAAGGGGGACCCCACGACCCTGAAGCCTGCAGTCTCAAAGGGAAAGAGGACCCTCCACCCACGTGTGGATTGGCGGGCCTGAGTGGGGCACCCTTCTCTGTTACAAGTGCTGCTCTACCCCCACAGCCATGGGCTGCACTTCCGTCCTTTGGGCAGCCTCGAAGGCTCTGCAACTCTCCCTAAAGACGCTAATTTCACCCCCAGGGCCATCCAGGCTGGGGGAGCCTCTTGACAGAAACCTCCCATGTATGCGGTGTCTCTCACCCAGGCATCTTCCTCCTCCTGCACAGAGCCCTGTTCTCAGGGTTGCTCAGGCACACAGGTGACCTGGATGTTCTCTCCTGGATGTGACCCATTGTGTGTCTTAAGTGTCTGGGGCACGATCAAGAAAACAGCATGAGCCGGGCACAGTGGCTCATGCCTGTAATCCCAGCACTTTGGGAGGCCGAAGCGGGTGGATCACGAGGTCAGGAGATCGAGACCATCCTGGCCAACATGGTGAAACCCGGTCTCTACTAAAAAAAATAAATAAAATTAGCTGGGCGGGGTGGCATGTGCCTATAGTCCCAGCTACTCGGGAGGCTGAGGCCAGAGAATGGCCTGAACCTAGGAGGCGGAGCTTGCAGTGAGCCCAGATTGTGCCACTGCACTCCAGCCTGGGCAACAGAGCGAGACTGTCTCAAAAGAAAATAGAAGAGGAAAAAAAAAAAAAAAAAAAAAAGCATGGCTTAGCCTCCTAAACCTTTTGGACAAATAAACTTCACACCAACACTTAGAAGGGCAACAGCTGATGTTGAGGAAACATGACTATTTGTTCTCATAATCTTTATTCACAATTTCAATAAGATCTCCTTTGAAAACAACAGAATGCTGTCCTGGGTGCGCGGCACAGTCAAGGGTTGCGAGAACCTGGAGTCCTCCACTTGCAGGGCAGCTGTTAAGGGCTTGGGACCCGCCCTCGTTCACCCCTGCTGCATGTCCCTTGGTTCCTGGTGCCTGTGAGGCTCCAGCAGACCCTAACCCAGCCTTGAGCACGTGAGGCCCTTTCTGAGGCCCTCATGGGCCAGAGGCAAAAGGGCTGCTCCTTTCTTCAGGCGGGGTTCCAGTCAGGGCCCCACAGGAAGCAGGTGGGCACATGTGGGAGGGGCACCCCTCCTCCCCAGGCACCCCCCATATCGAGGGGCATTTCCTGAGCTCCCAGAACAGCTGGAGAAGGGGATGATGCATCTGTTGGGGAAGGTGGAGGAGCCTGTCCACCGTCGGCCTCATTACCCACACTTCCCAGAGACCACGAGGCCTAAGGGTGGCGACTGGCTGGTTATGGATGCAGGGAGAACAGGCTCATGCCTCTGCCCGCTGGCCAGTTCACAGCGCCACAGGCTCCTTCCCTGCTCTTGGTTGGTTCTCAAAGGAAAAAGTGGAAGCATTTTTATGATCCTGCTATTTGGCTCTGGAATTCCCCTTTGGAAGGAGCAATGGCGGGATAAGGCCCCATGGTGGAAGGAGGATCCCAGGCACCTGGTTAGAATCGACTGCTCTGCTGCCCTGAGCTGCTCACAGAGTAGAATGGAGAGGATCGAGCACAGGGCAGGATTGAGGTGGGCACCTGCGTGTCTGAAGGTGTGCGGCTGGCCCATCCATAGCATCTGCTCCACTTGGGGACAGCACATGAGGGTCTGTGGCGGAGAGGGGCAGTGGCTCATGCCTGGACATTTATAGGGCAGAAGAGGGGCTGGAGGAACGTAAGCCTCAGAGTCAGTTGCAGTCTCCAGGCCATGCCCCGGGTACCTGTCGGCTCTTGGGTGCTTGGCACAGGCTCTGCTGCTGTGCAGGCTGAGTCCCACTCAGAGTCCTGCCCTTCAGTCTACAGGCAGGGGCTGTTTCTGATTGGATTGCAGAGTGGCCACATGGGCTGTGGGAGCTCCGCCAGGCTATCGTGTGCAGTGCTCCACTACTCCAGCCTGTCTCGGAGACCCTCCGGCATCTGCCCAGTTGCTGCCTAAAGTGATCCCATCTCCTAGGCCTGGAACAGTGCCTGCCCCGCTCCCGTGTCAGACACAAGCCCCACCCCGCTCCGGGTGCCCTGTCCTCTGACACGCATGGTGATACTCTCCAGCACCCCTTCCTTTGCCAGGTTCCCCTGACCTGGGGCTGGCCTCCAGTCCCTGAGTCTAGGAACCAGGCCTGCCAGACTTGTCACCCTTCAGCTGGCTCCCACCATGACCATGGCATGAGTGATTCTTATTTTATTTTTTGGACTTGCCAAAAAACCACCACATCAGTGTGTGGTGAGCCTGGAGGACAAGCCATCTGCGGGTAGAACCCAATAGACATGAATCATCCATTCATGGAATGACCAGTCGGTCCAGGCTCCACTGGATAAAGGTGTGTTGTCCACCCAATGGGAGTACAAATTGCTTCTGGTCCCCTTCTTATGGGAATGGAAAGGACGACAGTCCCAGATGGATGGGCGCATGCCACGGTCCTGAGCTGCATTCTTCTGCTCTACCCTAGACACTACCTCCGATGCCTCAGCTGCAATGGGCAGTACTTGCTTCAGTTTGGATGGTTCACTGACACCCTGTGTCTGGTTTTTGTAGAAACTAGGCTTGTAAATTAAATGGGAATATGACAGGGACCACCAGCCCTGAACTACTGAATTTGTTTAGGGTGGCACTAATCTCTGCCGCATCCCCCCTGCCATGTGATACCATTTTTGATTTGCTATCCTGGCCAGGGGAGGGGAGACCCAGAGGCTTCCACTTGGCCCTCCTGCTCTCATGGCTCTTCCCCCACAGGTGGAGGAATCCATGTGGGTTCTACTGACTGCTGGGAATCTCCATCCTAAGCATATGTGCAGGTGGTGGAGAGGTGATCCCGACCACAGTGAGCCAGACCCAAGACCCGGTCCCTCATGCTCCTCCCCACCAGGGGTCTGTGGAGATACTGGGACCTCCACTCATCAGTGTCAACTCAGATCCTGCGCCCAGCAGTCCCACAAATGTCTGGATGTCTCCCTTTCCCCTGTGCATGGAGATGTAATTCATGGCTGAGAAGCCCCTTGGGGAAGGCCTGGAGGAGTCATTCCTGCCCACACTTGCCATGGGTTTGCAGCTCAGTCTTCACAGATCTGGTATCTCCTTCAGTCTGGGTTCTGGGTCTGAGGACTGGCTCGCGGCCGGAAACCAGCCACGGGATTATGATTTGGGGGTGGGAGGTGGCTGCCCTCAGCCTCCTGGTCATCCATCCTGGGTACTGTTGATCACACAATTAAGCCATGCCCTTGGTAACCGCCTACCCAGCTTGCCTCTGTGGACTCTGGGTTTGAGGAAGCCCCTCTGCGGCTCTCTGCACAATAGGCCCCAGCTGCTACTCAGAGTGGCCACCTGCTGAGATCATTGCATCCACCTTGCTTCTGAAGGTTAAGCAGCACCATCTGTTCTCTATCCCATCGAGATCTTGTCATCATCCCTGTTGCTATTAAGATCCCTCTAGAAACCTCTACTGTCAGCCCTGACCCTCAGAGGACAGCACCACTGAGCTTCTCAACCACGAGCCACCCTCTCCCCAGTGCTCTTTGTCACATTGGTGTAGGGGGGGGATCCATCAGCCCTCCTGGGTTTTCCAGCCTTACTCAGAGCCTTTGGTCCTGAGCTGACCCCTCCTGGGCATTCCAAGAATCATTCTAGCTCACAGTAGCACCCTCTCCTGGGGTCCTGGCTGGGCTGTGAAGTTCCGCATCAGGGATCTCCTGGGGTCCTGGCTGGCAGTGAAATTCTGCCTCCAGGCGGGTGTGCCCACGCTGACAGGCTCTCCCTCATCCTGTGCTCTGGCATCCTCAGGCCCAGGCCCAGGCACACTCTACTGGTCTTCCTGGTCCAGCCTGGGCCTGCAGCTTCTTTGGCATAAAAGTCTTCCCTGCCCATGACCCAATTTGGATGAAACTTGAGGACATTATGTTGAGTGAGATAAGCCAGTAGCCAAAGGACAAGTCTTGTATGAATCTACTTACATAAGGAGCCAGAGTAGCCAAATCCACAGAGACAGAGAGTAGAATGGTGGCTGCCAGGGCTGGGTGGGGAGGGGGTGATGAGGACTTAGTGATGAATGGGGAAGAGTTTCAGTTTGCGAAGATGAAAAAGTTCTGGAGATGGATGTGGTGACAGGTGTCAATGTACTTACTGCCACGGAGCTCTACATCCAGAAATAAGAACTTTTATGTTACATGTATTTCACTTCAAATTCTTTTAAAAAGCAAAACCAGGCCTCTACTCCCTTAGCAGGTCCAGCCCTCTCCAGTTGGGCTGCAGTGGGGTTTGACCCTTCCCATCAGTCTGGCTGCCTGGAGGAATGGTGGAGGTGGGTCTGAAGGAAGCACTGTCTTGTCAGACACCACCAGCTTGGGGCCATTGTGCAGTCTTCAAGCTGGCTAGGGGAAGGGACACTATTGCCTAAGGGGGAGTGGTCACTTCCACAGGCCCTGCATGTACATAGGAATCTGAAGCTCTAGATCCTCACTTGTACCTCCCCAGACTCTCCATCCGAGGTCTCAGGATCCCTTCCCTACTGAGGTCCTGACCTAGCTTGGGACACCCCTGGAGGCTGAGAGCTCCCCCACGCCTAGCAGTAACTTCTGAGCCTCGGCGTGATCCACCTCTCGCTTCCATCCTCCAAATCCCCCAAATGCCGGAGATCAGTTTCTCTGAATGCTCCAGGGAGGCTATCTGACTTTCCCATTTTGATTTCATTGGTTGTCATTCTCCGTCATCTTCCGAGTGGTGCTCAGAGCAGCCCCGTCCTCCGGTTCCAGGTCCCTCGCCCACCAGGATGTTGCGTCAGCTGGTGGGACCCCTTGCCCTGGGTAAAGTCCCCCTGGTTCACCGCCCATGCTCCATACAGTGAGGAGGGCGGTGAGAGAGAGACAGAGAGAGATAGGCTCATGATGCCCTCGCACCCTGAAGGGGCTGGGCCTCTGTACCAACAACATTGGCAGGTCACTGTCCCACTGGTGGCAGCATTGTCTCAGGAGGGACTTTCCCTGAGGCAAAGGACAATTACTGGGGAGGGACAGGCTGTGAACCAGTCTCTGCCCAGTGGGTGGGGTGGGCACGAGGGCTCTGAGGAAGGCATGGGGCGGAGCGCCTGGTGTCCACTCCCACCCTCCATTCAGCAGCCCTGGCTGTCTCCCCTCTCCTCTGCACTGTGGCTGCCTTGGGCTGCCTGGGGCTAAGGCTTGTCCCAAACCTCCAGTCCCGCAATGGTGCCCCGTCCCTGGCATGGTCCCCACTCCACCCTGCCCCAGCAGGAGGCTGGTTTGCCCTGGATGGGAAGAAGGCCTCACAGGCCTCACGGGCAGGGAAGGCTCCCATGCGTGCCACCCCTTCGGCCATGCCCTGGGGTTCCGCTCTTGGGATTCTTAATGGGTTTATCCTTGAATGTGTGTTTGTAAGTGAAGTCAATGGGACAATGGAGCGTCCTCCAAGACTCCTTTTCCTGCTTCCTTCCCACCCCCTGTTAGGCATTCTGGGCTGCCCCCTGCCCTGCCACAGGCCCAGGCTGTCCAGCACGGGCACTCCACCGATGAGATAGAGCCCTGGGCACCTGGGAGGTCTGCACAGGCCCCACAGGGATCCCTGAGCCCAGGGCTGATTTTAAATAGCAGAAGAAAACACGCCTCCTGCTTTCTGAACAAGGGCCCACACTTTCATTTGCTGCCTGCCCTGCTCTCAGAGTGTCTTCTCAGTAGACACACCAGGAGGGCCTGTAAGCTGCTGACTGTGGCCCACACAGCCCACACACTGGTCCCCAAATCTCACCTTCTTCTCCCATCTTCCCTTCATCAGGAAGAGGCTCAGCCCCTTTCTCCCCGCCCAAACCTAAAAACACACTCCAGGGCCCAGCCCTGTGAACTTGGGGAGGGTGGGAGTGTTAAACTTGAGCTCACCAAAGATTTCTGTGATTTTCCGAGATTGCATATATGACCGATTTAGGAAAACTTGCAGGGAACACAAGCCACATCCTGCCCGCAGGCCCGGTTTCCGTAGCGCCTATGGTGACCAGGTTGGCACCAACACCCCTGTGCCACTGCCCTGTCCTGGCCCAGACATGCTGTCATGGCCTCGGGTGCCAGGCTAAATGAGGTCTGTCACCTGTCCCCTGCTCATGGAGCTGAGTGTGTTTGAAGTTCATTTACTGTGTATGTTCCCCTGGGGTGTGACTAATGAGCCCTACCCCCAGACAACAGTGCCAGAAATCCAAACAGGGCTGGGCTCAATCCCATCTGCCTGGGGCTCAGGGAGTCCCTCTGCTGTCCCCAACACCCACTCCTCATGTCCCACACCCTAGCACATGGAACTGGAGCTGGGAGCTCACAGGCCCCTGGGGACCCATCTGCGCAGTTTGTTTGGGTGAGAGCTCTGTATTGACAGCAGCTCTGCCGGCAGCCCTTGGCAGAGAGAAGGCCGTGCCAAGTGGGTATCAAGCAACGGTTGGGCACACGCTCCAGATGACATGCGGGGGTGGGGGCACAGCCCTCCCCTACCCTGGGGAGCCACCTCCCGATAATCCCTCCCATGGCTCCCCGGGGAGGGACGGGAGAACACAGGATGATTGTCACAGATCATGTGCTGGGAGGAGAGCCGCGCAGACCTGAGGCCGGGAAAGGGGGCAATGAAAACAGCTCTTTGTCCAGGGCCTCATCTGCCGCACACTGGGCTTGTGTTTCTTGCTTTATGACAATTGGGCGAAACATTAGACTGGGCATCAATTATTCAGATTTCACTGTGAGGTCAGAACACAGCAGCTCCGTCCTGTCCCCACCCAGAGAGAAGGAGAATGCCAGGGGAGTCAGTTCCAGGCTGTGGGAATTTAGACAGACTCCTGGGTGGGGTGCCTGAGCCCCCTGCCCCCACGCTTGCACCCTCAGATTTCAGCTGCCCAACCCCCACCAGGTCTAACCCTCCTCCACCCGCACTGACCAAACTGCTTTCCAGGTATTTGGGTGGCGTTGAACACCAGAAGGCATTTCTCCATTTTCAGGCAGAAAGTGCAATTGAAGGAATCCTCTGGTACTCAGCGACCTTCCACCCAAACCTGAAACACACACACACACGCACACACACACACACGTGTGTGTGTGCATGTGCAAAAGGCACTGACATTTCTCTGGCTCTGTTTGCTTAGGACCCTGAGCCTGATCCCTTGCCTGGCCAGCTGCCCCTCATGTGCTGTCCTGGAGCTCCTCCCAAAGCGTCATTCACACACGGCTGTGGTCCTGGCTGCCACCCACCTTTCTCCTTTCTAATGTAAGTGTTTCGAGTCACACGTTTCCCTCCAAGCGCTGTTTAACTGTATCCAGAGATTTTGACAGGTTGTATTTTCACTACCATTCAATTCGAAAGACTTTGTAATTCTTCTTGTTATTTCTGCTTTGGCCTGTGGAATTTTCAGAAGTATTCGTTTGACTTCCAAATATTTGGGGGATATCCAGACATCTTATGTGATTTATTTCTACTTTGATTCCACGGCGGTCAGAGGATATTCTTGGTATATTTTCCAGCCATTTAAAATGTATTGAGACTTGTTTTATGATCCAGCATGGAAATAATGTGTCGTCTGCAGTGGGAGATAAAATATTGTGTAAATGTCAATTCGGTCAAGCTGGTTGATGGTGTTGTTCAATTCTTCTGGATCCTTGCTGATTTTCTGTCTGTTGGGTGTTGAAATCTCCCACTGTAATAGTGGAGTTGTCTGTTTCTCCTTTCAGTTCTATCCATTTTTGCCTCATATATTTTGAAGCTCTCTTATTATGTGCATGCACGTTTAACATGGTTAAACGTAACCGCCATAACAAAATCCCATAGGCTGCGTGGCTTAAATAACAGAAAAGTATTCTCACAGTTCTGGAGGCTGGAAGTCCAAGATCAGGGTGGCAGCATGGTCAGGTCCTGGTAAGGGCTCTCTTCCTGGCTTGCAGACAGCTGCCTTCTCACTGTGTGCTCAAGTGGCCTCTCCTCAGTGCATGCATGCATGCACAACCCAAGGAGACTCCCTCTCTCTTCTTTTTTTTTTTTTTTTGAGATGGTGTCTCACTTTGTCGCCCAGGCTGGAGTGCAATGGCATGATCTCGGCTCACTGCAACCTCCGTCTCCCAGGATCAAGCAATTCTCCTGCCTCAGTCTCCCAAGTAGTTGGAACTGCAGGTGTGCGCCACCATGCCCAGCTAATTTTTTTATTTTTAGTAGAGACGGGGTTTCACCGTGTTGGCCCGGCTGATTTTGAACTCCCGATCTCAGGTGATCTGCCCCACTCAGCCTCCCAAAGTGCTGGGATTACAGGTGTGAGCCACTGCGCCCAGCCTCTCTCTTCCTCTTCTTACAAATACACTAATCCTTTCAGAGCAGGGCCCCATTTTTACAACCTCATTTAACTTTAATCAATTCCTAAAGGCCCTTCAAATACAGTCACCTTAGGGGTTAGGGCTTCAACATATAAATTTGTAGGGGACACAGTTCAATCTACAGCAGATGGTTATACCTTTGGATGAATGGACACTTTTACTAATATGAATACTCCTCCTTATTTCTAGCAGTATTCCTTTTTCTGAAGTCTATTTTATTTGATATAAATGAAGTAATTTTTACTATGATTAGAGTTTACATTATACATTTTTTTTAAATTCTTTTACTGTTTATCTCCCTGGGATTTACATTGAAAGTGTATTTCTTATAGATAACATGCATTTGGGAGTTGTTTTTTTTTTTAATTCAATATGGCCATTGCTGCTTTTAGTTTAGTTTTTCTTTTTTTAGATATTGAAATAGTTGGCTTTACATTTGCCATCTTGCTACTTGTCTACTTTTTGTCTATCTGTTCCTTTTTCTCTTTTTGTTTTTTTGAATTGTGTATTTTTCAATATTCCATTTTTATTTCCTCCATTGGCTTATTAGCTATATGTATTATCTTTATTCTTTTACTAGTTAATTTAGAGTTTACAAGATCTGTCATTAACTAATCGAATAATAGTATACTTGCTTACATAAGGTGGAAAACCTTGAAGTGATATACTTTCATTTCTTTCATCCTTTGTTTTCCCATTGTTAGCCTTCCATCCCACTGTTATCGGATATATTATGTCCATATATGTAATAAATTCCACAGCATATTAATATTATTATTGTTGTAAATAATTATATTTTTTTTGAATGAGAAAAATTAACAGGTTTTCTTCCACAGCACTTGAAAAATATCCACTTGACTGTCTCCTGCCCTGCATTGTTTCTGATGGTCGTTATTATTTTTGTTCTCTATACATAAGGTACCTTTTTTAAAAAGAAACATTACTTTTTGGGGTCACAGCAAAATGGAGTGAAAGGCACGGAGATTTCCCAAATGCTCCCTGCCTTTACATACGCATCACCTCCTCCCCATACACATCCCCTGCCAGAGCGGTGCATATGTTACAACTGATCAACCTACACTGACACATCACTATCACCCAGAGTCCACAGTTTACATTAGTTTTTATTCTAGACATCATTAATTCTCTGGGTTTAGACAAATGTATAATGATAGTATCATGCAGAGTAGTTTTACTGCCCTACAAAAATTATCTGTGCTCTGCCTATCTATCCCTCCCTCCCTGAAACCCTTGACAACCACTGATCTTTTTACTGTTTCCATAGTTTTGCTTTTCCAGAGTATCATATAGTTGGAGTCACAGTCTGTAGCCTTTCACATCAGCTTCTTTCACTTGGTAATATGCATTTAAGTTGCTTCCGTGTCTTTTCATGGCTTGATATCTCATTTATTTTCATCACCAAATGATGTTTCATTGTTGGGATATACCACATTTTATTAATTCACCTACTGAAGAGCATCATGATTGCTGCTAAGAATAAAGCTGTTATAAACATCCATATGCAGGTATTTCACACACTAATGAACATCCATGTGAACTAAAGTTTTCAATTCCTTTGGGTAAATACCAAGAAGCACAGTGCTGTATTGTACGGTAAGAGTATGTTTAGTTTTGTGGGAAACCACAAACTGTCTTCCAAAACGGTTGTAGCATTTAGCATTCCCACCAACAATAAATGAGAGTTCCTGTTGCTCCCCCTCTTCATCAGCATTTGGTGGTGTCAGTTCCTGGGTTTTGGCCATTCGAATAGGTGTGCAGTGGTGGTAGCTCACTGTTGTTGTAATTTGCATTTCCCTGACGACATGTGATGTGGAGCATCTTTTTGTATGCCTATTTGCCACCTGTACCTCTTCCTTGGTGAGGGACGTAATGTGTCTCTTATTGCTGGCTGATTTTGAGATCTTCTCTTTAGCACAGGTTTTTAGCAATTTGAATATAATGATCTTGGCTATGATGCTTTTTGCATTAATTCTTCTTAGATTTCAATGCGTTCTTTAGAATAGTGTGTTTATATTTTTCATCAAATGTTAGAACATTTTCAGTTATCGTTTCTTCATCCATTTTCTCTGCCCTTGACCACTTCCAGGACTGCAATTGCAGATAAGTTACACCCCTTGACATTGTTCATCTTTAGAGGTACTATGCTCCCTAACAAGTTCATTTTTTTTCCAGCCATTTTTCTCTCTGTGCTTTAGTTTGGATAGTTCGAGTACCTCATCTTCCATTTTACTGCCTTTTCTTTTGTCATGTCACATCTTCTGTTAAGCCTATCTGGTGTTTTTTCAGACTTACATTTTTTTTAAATTAATGTACACTACAATAAACTTTTATTTTTTTGATGTACCATCAAAATTGACAAGCTGATCCTAAAATTCATAGGAAAACGTAAGAAACCCAAAATAGCCAACGCATTCTTGATAAATAACAAATTTGGGGATTCACAATTCCCAGTTTCAAAACTTACTATAAAGTCATGGTAATCAACACTATGTGGAAGTAAAATAGTGATAGACATATAGATCAATGTAACAGAAATGAGAGTCCACAGATAAATCCATATATTTATGGGCAATTGGTCTTCAACAAGCATGCCAAGACAATTCAATGGAGGAAGAAATAGTTTCTTTAGTAAGTGATACGGGGACAACTGGCTACCCACATGGCGTAAGAATGAAGATGTGGCCGGGCGAGGTGGCTCAAGCCTGTAATCCCAGCACTTAGGGAGGCTGAGACGGGCGGATCACGAGGTCAGGAGATCGAGACCATCCTGGCTAACATGGTGAAACCCCGTCTCTACTAAAATACAAAAAAAATTAGCCGGGCGAGGTGGTGGGCGCCTGTAGTCCCAGCTACTCGGGAGGCTGAGGCAGGAGAATGGCGTCAACCCGGGAGGCGGGGCTTGCAGTGAGCTGAGATCCGGCCACTGCACTCCAGCCTGGGCGACAGAGCGAGACTCCGTCTCAAAAAAATAAAAATAAAAATAAAAAGAATGAAGATGGATCCTTAGCTCATACTATTTACAAAAATTAACTAAAAATGTTTCAAAAACCTAAATATAAGAGCTAAAACTATGATATTTTAGAAAAAAGCATAGGCATAAATCTCCATCGTTTTAGATTAGACAGTGGTTTCTTAGATATTACACCTAAGGCTTAAAAAGAAAAATAGATAAATTGGCATCAAAATTTAAAACCTATGTGTTTCATTTTTTATTTTTATTTTATTTATGTATTTATTTATTTCAGACAGAGTTTCATTCTGTTGCCCAGGCTGGAGTGCAATGGCATAATCTCGGCTCACCGCAACCTCTGCTTCCTGGGTTCAAGCGATTCTCCTGCCTCAGCCTCCCGAGTAGCTGGGACTACAGGCCTGCACCATCATGCCTGGCTAATTTTGTATTTTTAGTAGAGATAGGGTTTCTCCATGTTGGTCAGGCTGGTCTCGAACTCCCAATCTCAGGTGATCTGCCCACTTCAGCCTCCCAAAGTGCTAGAATTACAGGCATGAGCCACCGCGCCCGGCCCTAAAACCTATGTGTTTTAAAGGGCACTATCGCAAAGAAAAAACAGCCCAATGGAATGGGAGAAAATACTTGTAAACAATATATTTGACGAGTGTCAAATATCCAGGAAAATAATATACATATACAACTCTTACAGCACAATAATTTAAAAAACTAAATTATGAGCAAGGATTCGAATAAACATCTCTCCAGAGAAAATATACAAATGATCAATAAGAACATGAAAAGATTCTCAGTGTCATTACCCATCAGGAGAAATGCAAATCAAAATGATGAGATAACAGTTCACACCCACCAGGGTGGCTATAATCAAATATCTCAGACAGATAAGAGCAAGTGGTGGCAAGGATGCAGAGGTATTAGCACCTTCATACACTGCTAGTGGGGCTGTAAAATGGTACAGCTGCTTTAGAAAACAGGCTAGCAGTTCCTTAAACAGTTAAATATAGAGTTACCACATGACCCAGTAATTCCACTCCTAGGTATAGTCCCAAGAGAAATAAAAACATATGGCCACACAAAAACTTGTACACAAATGTTCCCAGTAGCATTATTCGAATAGCCAAAAGTGGAAACAGCTCATGAATGGATAAACACAATGTGGTATACCCATATAACAAAACATTCTGCAGCCATGAAAGGAAGTACTGAAACGTGACAACATGGCTGAGCCTTGAAAATATTTAGCTAAGTGAAAGAAACCACACACAGAAAGCCACATATTGTATGATTCCACTTATACAAAATGTTCAGAAGAGGTGAATCCCCACAGACAGAAAGCAAATTGGTGGTTTCCAAGGGCTAGAGGAAGGGACAATGAGAATCACTGGTAATAAATACAGGTTGTTTTTTTTTTAATCTCAGGAATGACAGAAATGATCTGGAACTAGGCAGTGGGAATGTTTGCATGTCTTCTGAACATACTAAAAACAACTGAACTGGGCACTTTGGAATAGTTTTATGGTGTCAAATTGATGTTATTTCTTCTGTAAGTGTTCGGTGGAATTCACCAATGAGCCTAGAAATTTCTGTTCCAAAACAATTTTAACTGCAAATTTAATTTCTTCAAATGACATAGGACCATTCAGGTTGTCTGTTTCTTCCTGGGTGGGTTTTGGTAGTTTGTAGCTTTTAAAGAGTTGGTTTGGCCAGGTGCAGTGGCTCACACCTGTAATCCCAGCACTTTGGGAGGCCGAGGAGAGCAGATCATGAGGTCAGGAGTTCGAGACCAGCGTCACCAATATAGTGAAACCTGTCTCTACTAAACATACAAAAATTAGCCAGGTGTGGTGGCATGAGCCTGTAGTCTCAGCTACTCGGGAGGCTGAGGCAGGAGAATCACTTGAACCCAGAGGCGGAGGTTGCAGTGAACTGAGAGCACGCCACTGCACTCCAGCCTGGGTGACAGAGTGAGACTCCATCTCAAAAAAATAAAATAAAATAAAAAAAAGTTGGTTCATCTAAAATTTAAAATATAGGTATATAAAGTTGTACATGGAACTCCCTTATTATCTGTTTAATGTTTATGGTGTGTAGTGATATCCCCTCTTTGCTGATATAGGTAATTTGTATCTTTTCTATTTTTCCTTCATCAGTCTGACTAGAAGTTAATTGTACTGATCTTTTCAAAGAAGAATTATTCTGTTTCATTTATTTTCTCTATTATTTTTCTGGTTCTGCTGATTTCTTCTCTCATTTTTATTGTTTACTTCCTTCTCCTTGCTTTGGGTGTATTATGCTTTCCTTTGTTTACTTTATTAAGGTAGAAGTTTAGATTGAATAATTTTGAATTTTTTTCTAATAAAAACATTAAGTGATAAAAAAATTTTCTAATCAATGCTTTAGCTATACCCTCAAATTTGGATATATTTTCAATTATATTTAGTTAAAAATATTTTCTAATTTCCCTTGAGACTTCTTGTCCAATGAGTTATTTAGATGTGTTAATTTACAAGTGTTTGCTGATTTCCCTCTTATCTTTCTGTTACTGATTTCTAATTTAACTTCATTATTGTCAGAGAACATACTTTGAATTATTTAAATTTTTAAAAATTAGTTAGGGTTGTTTTATGACACAAGATATAATCCATCTTGTTGAATATTCCACATGTACTTGAAAAGAAAAAATCTGTGCTCTGCTATTGTCAGATCGAATATTCTAAAAGTGTCATTTGGATTCTTTTGGTAGATGGTGTTTTGTTCAGGTCTTCCAAATCCTTACTGATTTTCAGTCTGCTTGTTCTATTGGTAATTGAGAAAAAAGTATTAAAGTTTCAAATTATAATTGTGAGTTTTTCCATTTTTTCTTACAGTTTTATGAGCTTTTGCTTCATTTATTTTGAAGCTCTGTTGTTAGTTGTATATTTAGGACTTTTATGTGTTCTTAGTGAATTGACCTTTATATCATTGCTCTGATGTCTACTTTTTCTAATATTTATATACCCACTCCAACCTGTTTATATGGTATATCATTTTGCATCCTTTTACTTTTATCTTATCCATATAATAATATTCTAAATAGGTTTCTTATAAACAGCATATAATTGGTTCTTGTTTTCTAATTCCATTCTTATAATCTCTCTCCTTTAATTTGTATGTTTAAACCACTTACATTTAATGTAATTTTTGAAGTTTGGGTTTAGATCTACAGTTTCTCTGTTGGTTTCCTATTTGTTCCTTGATTTTTTATTCTGGTATTTTCCCCTCCCTTCCTTTATTTGGATTACTTAAATACATTTAGTATTTCATTTGTATTTAATTCTTGAGATTTTTTTTATAATATCTCTGTACTTTTTTAAGTGGTTACACTGTGGATTACAATATTCATTGTTAGATATATATTTTTTGTAGTCTACATAGAATTAGTATTTTACCACTTCAGGTGGAATTTTAAAATCTTTTTTTTTTTTTTTTTTTTTTTTTTGAGATAGAGTCTCACTCTGTGGCCCAGTCTACAGTGCAGTGGCACAATCTCAGGTCTCTGCAACCTCCACCTCCTGGGTTCAAGTGATTCTGCTGCCTTTGCATCCCAAGTAGCTGGGACTACAGGCACATGCCACCATGCCCAGCTAATTTTTGTATTTTTAGTAGAGAAATACATTTCTACAATGTTGTAGGGTGAAACATGGTTTCACCAACAGGGTTTCACCATGTTGGCCAGACTGGTCTTGAACTCCTGACCTCAAGCGATCTGCCCGCCTCAGCCTCCCAAAGTGCTGGGATTACAGGCATGAGCGACCATACCTGGCTGAAATTTTAAAATCTTACTGTCATTTCCCTTTATCACTTTTCCCTTTATCATATAGTTGCCGTATATATTACATCTACCCACAGTGAAAACCACATCAGTGTTATACTTTGTACATTTAATGGTCATACACATTTTAATGAATTTAAGAGGATAAAGGTAGTGTGTTATATTTACCCATATATTTGCCATTTCTGTTTTTCTTCTTTAATTCCCAATGTTTCAAGTTTGCCTCTGGCATCATTTTCCTCCTATCTAAAAAAACTTCCTTCAGATTTTTTTTCTTAAAGGAGGTCTACTGGCAATGAATTGCCTTAATTTTCCTTCATCTTACAATGTATTTATACCATTTTCATTTCTGAAGAATATTTTCACCGGACAGAAAACTCTGGGCAGACAGTTTTGGGAGTTTTTTCAGTTTTTTTTTAAATGCTGTGCCACTTTCTTCTATCCTCCATAATTTCTGATGAGAAATCCATCATCATACAAATCCTTGATCCTCTATTTAATGTTTCATTTCTCTTTGGCTGCTTTCAAGATTCTTTTCTTTGTCGTTGTATTTAACAATTTGATAATCCTGTGTCTGGTCATTAATTTGTTTAAGTTTATCTTGTTTGAGATGCACTGAGCTTCTTGAATGTATAAGTTTATGTCTTTCACCAAATTGGGAAATTCTCAGCCAGCAGACTCAGAAGGACTTCCTTCCTTCCTTCTTTCCTTCCTACATACATATCTTTCTTTTCTTTCTTTTCTTCCTCCCCTCCCCTTCCCTTTCTTCCTTCCTTTCCTTTCCTTCCTTCCTTCTTTCCTTCCTTCCTTTCTTTCCTTCTTTTCTTTTCATTCTTTTTCTTTCTTTGTTTCTTTGTTTCCTTCTTTCTTCTCTTTTCTTTTTTCTTTTCCTTCCTTCCTCCCTCCCTCCCTCCCTTCCTTCCTTCCTTCCTTCCTTCCTTCCTTCCTTCCTTCCTTCCTTCCTTCTCCTTCCTTCTTTTTCTTTCTTTCTCTCTTTCTCTCTTTTTCTCTTTCTCTCCTTTTTCTTTTTCTTTCCTTTTCTTTTTTCTTTCTTGAGACAGGGTCTTTCTCTGTTGCCCAGGCTGGAGTGCAGTGGTGTGATCTCAGCTCACTGCAACCTCTGCCTCCCTGGTTCAAGCAATTCTCATGCCTCAGTCTCCTGAGTAGCTGGGATGACAGGCATGAGTCACCATACTTGGCTAATTTTTGTATTTTTAGTAGAGACGGGGTTTCACCATGTTGTCTAGGCTGCTTTTGAACTCCTGACCTCATGTGATCCGCCTGCACTGGTTTCCTAAAGTACTGGGATTACAGGTGTGAGACACCACACCCAGCCTCAGCCAGTATTTCTTCACATATTATACCAGTACCACAGTCTTTCTCTTCTTCTTCTGTGTTTCAATAATACAAATATTAGATCATTTCATGTTATTCCATAGGTTCCTGATGCTCTGTACATTGATTTTCTGTCTTTCTACTATTCAATTTCTATTGCTCTAGCTTCATGTTTACTCACTCTTTCCTCTGCTCTCCATTCTGTTATTGAGTTCATCCAGGGAATTTTTAATTTCATTTGTTGCAGCTTTCAGTTCTAAAATTTTCATTTGGTTCTTGTTTGTATTTTCTATTTCTTTTTTAAGATTTTGAATCCTTTCATCTCAAAAGTTTCCCCTTACATATTGCAGCATGGCTACAATAGCTGCTTTAAGTCTTTAAAAATTCCAACATGTGTCATTTCAGGGTTGATGCCTTTTGATTATCTTTTTCCTTTTAGTTTGAGATTTTTCTGGTTCTTTAACTACAAGGCATTTGGGGTTGTACCTGGACCTTTTGGATATTATAAGGCTCTGTGTCTTATTTAAATCCCAAAGAGAATGTTGACATTGTTGTTTTAATACACAATTGACCTGATTAGGTTCGGGCTACGGGTTCTGACCCACCATCTGTGGGCTGTGGTTCCAATGTCAATTCAGTTTTCAAAGGCTTTGCAATACTATGTGAATCTGCTCTGCCTGTACATTCTCCATGGGCTTGTCTGGGACCTGGGGTTGTGGTCTACCTTTAAGCTCAATTCTCAAAGCTTGTGGTGTGCTATGAGGAACAGATCCATGCAAACGCAGCTCAGAAGTGAGCCTAGAAATTCATACACAATTCTATGGGATTACTCTCTTGAGACCTTTTCTTTCCATTATCTCCTGCTCTCTGGAGCCTCCCTTTCTCATCCTGTGGCCAGAGAGCCCAGGCTTTAGTTTCTCACTCTGCTGCACACTTTCCACAACTGTGACTGCATCCAGGGTCAATCTGTGGGAGAATCCAGGGAGAGAAAAAACAATGAAACATTGTCTCACACTCCTGGTACCGTGAGTCTTCTGGTCAGAGAGAAGAATTCCTGTCCATTAGAGTTTCAGGCACCCTGCCAACAGCCACTGCCCTTGTCACCCCTGCTGCTGTGGGATTGCTTGAGGCTGGGAGGGAGAGGATGGAAAAATAACCAGGGCATTCCTCTCACTCTCTGACTCTCAGGAGTCCCCTTTCCTGCTCTTCAAGCAGAAAGAGAGGGCTTCTCTTGGAGTGCTCTTTGTCCACACTCATTGTACCCTCGCAGGTTTTAGGGGAAGAGGCTTTGAGTCCAGGCTGGGTAATACTGGAGGAAAGGTAAACGGGAAATACACGACTAATCTGGTGGCCCCTCAGCTTCTGGCCTCATTCCCCCTGTCAGCTTATCATTGCATTTTTAGAGTTCTCAGGCGGCTGCCCCTTGACTTCTGTCCACGAAGCATCATTTCACTCAGCGGAAAGGCAGGTAAAAGGTGCTTATTTCATCTCGCCCGGATCAGGAACCTACCTCCATCTAGTGAATTTTTATTTCAGATGGGGTATTTTTCCAGCTCTAGAGTTTCCATTTGTTTTTTGTTTTTGTTTTTGTTTTTTTCTTTTTGTGATTTTAATGTCTCCCCTTGTTATGTTTGCATTTTTTTAAAAAATCCTTGAATATATCTATAATAGTTGTTTTAAAGTCCATGAGTACTAGTTCTATCACCTCTGCTTTTTCTTGGTCTGTTATTACTGACTCTTTTTGTTTATTTGTTTTGGGTTACATTTTCCTGCCTTTTGCATGTCTAATAATTTTTATGGAATGCTAGACTTGAATATATCTATAATAGTTGTTTTAAAGTCCATGATTACTAGTTCTATCACCTCTGCTTTTTCTTGGTCTGTTATTACTGACTCTTTTTGTTTATTTGTTTTGGGTTACATTTTCCTGCCTTTTGCATGTCTAATAATTTTTATGGAATGCTGGACTTGAGAATATTGCATTGTTGAATATCTGGATTTGGTTGTCTTCCTTTAGAAAGTGTTGCATTTTGTTCTGATAGGCACTTAATTTCTTTGTGCATCAACTTGAAACTCTCAAGACTTGTTTTAAAACTTTGTTAGGGCTTTATCTAGGGTCATTTCTTTCTGTGTTCTCTATTGGACTACAGGCACATGCCACTATAGAAGGGGGATACATTGTGAGAAATGTATTATTAGGCAATTGTGTTGTACAAACAACAGAGAGTGTTGAGTGTGCTTACGCAAACCTAGATGGCATAGCTTGCTACACGCCTAGGTTATGTGGTACAGCCTATTGCTCTCAGGCTACAAACCTGTGCAACGTGCTACTGAATACTGTAGGCAACTGTGACACAATGGTATTTGTGTATCTAGACATATCTAAACATAGGAAAGGTAATGTGTTGTATTATAATGTTAAATGGCTACGATGTCACTAGGTGAGAGGAATTTTTTAGCTCCACTACAATCTTGTGGGACCCCTGTCATACACGTGATCCATCGTTGACCAAAAACATCTTCATGTAGTGCATGACTGTAATTTGGTATTCAGTGAGGACTCCCCTCTGGCTGACCAGAACACGAAGGCCTCCCAACCTGTGCGAGTTCTGGTTACTGCAATGCCTACAGCTGCCTCTACCTGTGCATTGTGGTTGTGTGTCCAGCCCCATGGACTCTTGCCCTATATAGGTACACATCTGTTTTCATCTGAGACTCAGGGTGACCCCGTGCAGATTCATGAACCCCCTTTTTTTTCTTTTTCTTTTCTTTTTTTTTTTTTTCTTTCTTTTTTCTTTTTCTGAGGTGGAGTCTAGCTCTGTTGCCAAGGCTGGAGTGGAGTGCAATTGGTGTGATCCAGCTCACTGCAACCTCCGCCTCCTGAGTTCAAGCAATTCTCCTGCCTCAGCCTTCCAAGTAGCTGGGACTACAGGCACTCACCACCACACCTGGCTAATTTTTGTAATTTTAGTAGAGATGGGGTTTCACCATGTTGGCCAGGCTGGTCTTGAACTCCTGACTTCAAGTGATTCACCCACCTTGGCCTCCCAGAGTGCTGGGATTACAGGTGTAAGCCACCATGCCTGGCCTATGAACCCATTTTTCTGCCTCCCCAAACTCCAGTTGCTGTTTCCTCAGCTTGGCAAGACCACTGTTCTCTGCTGGATCCTCTCTCTGCACCAGGGCTGGGAAATGCCTGCAGGCAAGAAGCCAGGTCGATTGGAGGGCTCATGCTTTCTGCCTAGCTGCTCTGAGGGATCATGTGCCTGTACTACCTGTTATTTGCAAATAGTTTTTTTTCATATATTTTGTCTGGTTTCCAACTTGTTTGCAGCAGGAAGGCTAGTCTGATGCCAGTGCTCTGTCTTAACTAGAAGTGAAAGTCTGCTTATTTTAATCAGAATTATTGAATTATTGGACTGCTTTGACATCATGTAGACAAAGCTCTAAGTAGCTTTTTAAATATGTTACCTGGTGGAGCATGATGGCTCATACCTGTAATCCCAGCACTTTGGGGGGCTGAGCAGGGAGGATTGCTTGAGCCCAGGAGTTCAAGGTTAGAGTGAGCTATGATTGCACCGCTGCACTCTAATCTGGGGGGCAGAGTGAGACCCTGTCTCTAAAAAAATACATAAAATTAAAATGTGACCTGATAAAAGAGATAGCCTCAGAAATTTAATTGAAGTAAATATTGTACAGCCTGATTGCATTTTCAGATTTCTGACACATTCCCGTGAAAGTGTCTTAGGGAGATCCAGGGAAGCCTGTTTCTTAGAAAAGGGCTGCCATACTCTAAGAAACAGCTCTATAATAGTATTTGCAAAGCAATTAAATACAAACTTGCACTCCTGATTGTTACTGCAAAAGTAATACTTATCCATCATTGAGAATTTAGAATGTAATGGCAAGTCCCCCAAAAGAATCACCACAGTCCCCATCAGTTAGTGCTTGTCACTCTTTTTATTGTAGCAGCTAAACATTTGTACTCTGTTATCAATATATCCACACAAATAGTCTTGTATGAAAAAATTAACTCATAATGTATGACTTCTACAAATGCTATATTTGAGTCTCCCTAGCAGGGTGGATCTGATGGAAGAATTAGGGAGGTTGTTAATGATGCAAATTTGCAAGCCAGTTATTTGCTGCACTGACCTGAAGTAGGCGTGTTGTTGCATGTGGATGGTGGCAGGATGGCTGTGGGATGGACGAGTTCACGAGAAGCCACCGAGGGCTGTGGCTGCTGGGATGGCAAGGGAGTGTCGCTTGTTTCCCCTGGACATGCAGTGAGGCACAGGGAGAATCGATGAACAGGGAGAATCGATCCATGATCCGACCAGCCCTGCCCCTCCTTCCCCCTAGGAGGTAGGATGGCAGACAGAGACACTTATGGGCCATCTGTCCCAATAGTCCATAGAAGCCTCCTGGAGTCATAAATTTGCTGTAAGTTTATCTTCATCTCATTTAAAAAATAATGTTGTAAACCAGAATTAAATAAAAGACACCAATTCAAGAAAGCTATATTGTGGAAATAATTTTTTTAAAGGCAAGTTATAAAAAGACAGGATAATTGTATTAAGAAACTTGAGACAAAGGCTTGTTGCTGTGAATAAGCTTAATTATTTAAATTTGACCTTCTTGGCAGTCAAGGCAAAAAAAAAAAAAAAAAAAAGAAAATAGCATTACAAAGCGCTTGCTATCTAACACAGTTCCATGATTCTTCATTAGAAACTCTTGGGAGTGGATGCTTTTCTGATTCAGAACATTTGGATTTTAGACCAGTAATAAACTATGTATGTATGTTAAGTAACGCCCTAATAGGATTAGGGTGGCAACTCGTTGCCAAGTGCATTCATACATTTTTGCAGTGAAACATGCAAATATTCACATTAAGACTTTAACTATCCTTATATCTGACCAAGTCAGGTTTTGCCACCAAATGAGTTTGCCACGAACTTATGGAAAAAGTGTTGGTTTTCAGGATTATTTAGAATTTGGAACTGTGTGTTAGAGACTGCAGACCTGTAATAGAAGCTGTTAATTAATCTCTAGGGAGGGAGAAATGTTTTCCTACTTCACAAATGTTAATACCATGTGGACTTTAAAGATATTGCACAACAAAATGAGCAGGTTCACAGTGGATGTTTTACCAGAAAAAATGCATTGTGTCAACAAACTCTACTGAACTCTATTGGACAGGCATCTGGCCTGTCACCAGGATGCCGGGAGGGGCAGGAGAGGGCAGGACGCAGCCCTGGATGCGGGATGACCTTTGCTCTTCAGGTACACATTGGCGGGTGGTGTGCTGCCTCAGGAGGCCAGAGCACAAAGGCAGCGGGGACTGAGTCCTGGAAGGAGGCCAGCGACTGAATCAGAGGAGACGCTGCAGGGCAGCGCCAGGTGTAGGGGGTTTGTTTGGCTACAAGTGACAAAGACCCAGGATCAAGCTGAAGGAGCAATAGGGACTGAGGCTCTTGTAGCAGAAAGTACAGATGCGGGGTGGCAGTGGGCACCCTATGCCAGGCTCCAGGGTGTCTCCCTGGGTGTAGCCCTCCTCAGGGTGTGGCCTCACACTTGGCTGGTAAAAGATGTGATATCCTGACAATGGCAGACGTCCCGTGGAACATGCTAGACTATTTCTTCCTGTGGGTCTCTTTTATCAGAGAGGAAACCTTAGCCAGGAATTCCCAGCCAACTTTTGTTTATGTCTTATCAGCAGGACAGGGTCCTCAGTCCCCCAGCAAGTGGGGAGAGAGTCAAACAGCTGGTAGTGGCCAGCCAGGACAGTCCCCACGTCACTGGCAGGGAGGAGGGGGGCACATCGAGGTGAGCCTCAAACAGCGGGGAAAGGAGGGTCACAGCCAATGGACCAGCCACCCATTGAGCTCACCAGGGTTGGGGAGAAGGGTATGGGGGGACAAGACAGAGCTAGTGGGAGGTCAGCCTTAAAACCCTGGGATGGGTTGAAGGGCGTGGGTGATGACAATCAAGAGAAGTCCTGGACCTTGAGCTTGTGGGGAAAGGGGCCAAAAGGGGCTGGGTGAGTCTGGTCAGGGCTGCTTCTTCAGCATGGAAAGGCTTGGGAAAGCAGCGGGTTTGGGACTAGCAGAACTGAGGGGCTGAGCCCCAGCTCAGGCAGTGACGCAAGGGCCAGATCAAGGCACCTTTCAGGGCTGCAGGGCTGAGCACACCCCAAAGCCCACCGGCTCCACACCTGTGAAGGAAGGGCAAGCGGTGTGTGTTCTGTACCTGTGTGCACCACTCCAGTCCCTGGAAGTGTGGGCTGCTTCTCCCACACCAAGCAATGCAGTTCTCCAGTTCCCTGGATGCCAAACAGGTGTCCTACAGTGTAACTCAATTCTGACTCAATCTACCTAGATAGCATCAGACCCCACAGGTTAAGGGCTGAGCTCAGTCCCACAGAGCTGCCCTGCCCTGTCACATGCTGACTGCAGGTCCAGGTTGTCACCTGTGCTTCTGACAAAGAAGCTGTAAATCAGGGGTTCCCACGACTCCCTCCCTGGGTTCAATCATTTACTAGAATGGCTCACAGAACTTAGGGAAACCCTTTACTTATGTTTAGCGGTTTATTTTAAAGGATCTTATAAAAGATACAGATACACAGCCAGATGGAAGAGATGCGCAGGCAGGCAACGTGGAAAGGGGTCGGGGCTTCCAGGCCTCTCTGGGTGCCGCCCTCCCAGCCCCTCTGTGCGTTCAGCGCGGGGTTCTCCCAACCTGTCATTTCGGGTTTTTATGGAGGCTCCATTACAAAGACTGATTGATTACATCATTGGCCTTTGGAGATCAACTTGACTTTCAGCTCTTCTCCCCTCTCTGTAGTGGGGTAGTGGAGCTGAAATCCCAACCCTCCAATTACTGGTTGGTTCTCCTGGCAACCAACCCCATTCCTGAATCTACCCAGGAGCCCCCAGCCACCAGTTGCTCTCATGAGCACACACAGACACTTATGGCTTTGGAGATTCAAGAGTTTTCGAAGCTGTGTGCCAGGAAAGAGGGTGGGGAGACTACAAAAGGCCAAATGCATATTCTTCATGATAGCACAAAATCACAATGTCCTAATGTAGGAAAGTGATGGGTTCAGCTATGGCACTGCTGATGGGATACCTTCTATCCATTTACCTTGACAGCTAAGTCTTCACAATGACTGGAAGGCCAGGCTCAAGTGTAGGATCCTGGAATCCATTCTGCACAGAAATGTGGCCAAGGCCCCACCTGTTCCCCTCGACTCCCACTCCTTGCCCGTCCCACAGCCCCGCCAGCCCAGACCAGCCCAGCCCATATGGGGATTATCACTGGAAACAGCTGTCCCTTGTGGCGCAAGGCCCACAGCTGTGCACCCCTATCAGGAAGAGACGCAGGGAGGCCCACGAGGCCCAGGTGGAGGAGTCTGGGGGGAATGCTAGGCCCCAGGGCCAGCTGCATGGTCTAGCAGGGGCACAGGTCTGGGTGGGCAGATCTCCTGGGCCCACAGGCTCCTCACCTGTGGGGAGGGCACCACCAGAGGAGGGCCCGGAATAGCAGCTCTGAAGGTGGCACTGGCCTCTGTACAGGGGGTGACAGGGGAATGCAGGGAAGCAGGAGAGGGAGGACTCTAGAGGGATACCGCAGCACCTGGCCTGGGCCAGGAGGAGCATGGTACCCCCTTCACCAACATGGGGCCTGCCAGGGAAATGGCTGGGCACGCATTCTTTTCATGTTTGTGTGGAGTCTTGGTATTTTTTTAATGGCATAATATTCCACAGTGTAGATGGTGCCCCATCACACCCGGGCATCCTTTTTACCCCAGGGTGCAGGCCGTGCTGTTGGGAGGTTTGGAAAGGAGAGGAACCCAAGGGTAGGCTCCAAATGGAGGGCTGTCTCTTCTCCATTTGGGGTGTTTCTTGTTGATTCGTATCCTTGTTTGTGGGAGCCCTGAGCAGGACAGGGTCTTACAGGAAGGCATGGGTGGCATGGGCAGAGCAGTCTTGCAATTTTTGTTTGCGTGAAAGCTGTGCTCCTGGAGACAGACCTCCGGGTGGCTGGAGGCCCTGAGTTCAGGGGCTCCCTTTTCTCCTTGCAGCCGAGTTGGCCCAGGCTGAGGCTGTAAGTCAGAGCCGTCCATCCATCACCTGCAAGAGAAAGGGAGAGTGTAGGGGCGCTGGGCTGGAGCAGAGACAGAAGGACCAAGGTCTGGGTAAAGTTGTGGCCTGGCTGCTGGCCGCCCCTGGAAGGAGTGCAGTTGGGGGCCCCTGGATGATAGCCCTCCTCCAGGGCACTATGACTACAACTCGGCGTTTGTTCGTGCCTCTGCCAGGCCCCAGAGCCTGCCTGGCCTGGCTCCTGCTATGTGGGGTCAGATGTGAGGATGCTGAGCCCTGACCAGGAGGAAGGCGGTGGGGCACAACCGCCCAGCCCACCACCCACCCTCTGCTGTCACATGTCTGCCTGCCAGGAGGAGGTCCACAATGCGGCTTTGTGTGGCAGCTGGCTCTGAGCACACGCAGAGTGTCTGGGGCAGTCCTGGCCAGCAGTGCCAGCCCTGGAAGCCAGAGATGCCAGGCTGGGGAGGGAGGATCCACCCTGCCCAACCCCTCCAGGGCCTGGGGCCAGGCGCTCTCCAGGAAACACCTGGGCTGGCCAGGCTTCTTCAGGGGACACCCAGGACCCCTGGAGGCTGTGTCTGGGGAACAGGAAACTTTCAACAGAGGCTTGGCTGTTAGTCCCCAACTAGCAGGGCCTGTGGGGTACCCTGGGACCACCAGGCCACCGGTTGGACCAACTCAGCCTGCCTTGGGATTCCCAACAGAGCTCCCTGGTCCCGGGTGAAATGAGAAAAAAGAGGACAGCTTTGCCCATGTCTGTAATGCTGAATGTTTCTATTATTTTTAATATGAGTTTTTTGAAATGTGAAAAAATTCTTTTTAAATGAAATTATTATAGTGCATAGAGATTGTTTTTATGACAACCTCCTTAATCAGCAAAACTAAAAGTCACCAACGCTATTTTTAGCCTTTATAAAAATGTGGCTCCTGAGGCCCCCAAACATTGACCCCTCGGTGCTGGCCGGGCTGGCTGGGCGCCTCGCGCAGGCGCAGCTGGGCAGCTGTGGGGAACAGTTGGTGTGCGGCAGCCGGGAAGGCACGTCTGGAGGGCTCTGTGTGGGTGCCCCAGAGTTTCCCAGAGCTGGGTGGGGGTGGGGGCTCTCCTGAGCTGGGACCTTCTCCCCTCTGGACCAGGGATGGCGTTTACCCTCCCTTCCCTGCCCTTTCCCACCCCACTGCCTTTGTCCACTTTAAGAACCCACACCTGTGCAACCCTGCATGGCTCCCCTCCAGCCCGTGTGGGACAAGGGCCGGTCCCTGGTGTCCAGCCCAGCTCTCAGGAACACCCTTGGCGATGCTGGGCAAGAAGCTCCTCCTCAGCTCTTCCCTTGGCAGATGAGGGTGGTGTCAATGGGCTCCCTACAGAGTCCGTCCTCTTTGGGTTGCCCTAGCATTGCTACAAACGGAGCATTCTGTAGGAAGGAACAGACCTTTTGCCCGAGTGACTTGGCCTGGATCTGAGAAAAACAGCCGTCCTTCAGCCAGCAGGGACCATCCCCTGCCTTGTGGGGATGGCTGCTGTGTGTGGGCAGGCGGGGACAGCCCATCTGCCACGGCTGCCCAGTGGCGAGGTCCCTTGGGGACCCTGCCGCCAAGTGAGTGCAGGGCCTCACTGTGACCAGCCCACCAGGAGATGTTATCGGGCCTGAAGCAGGTCCCCAGGGGTTGGGCCATCTGGAGTGAGGCGGTGGCAGGGAAATTGCTTCTCTTTCACAGAAATGTTTAAGAAACAAATCCAGGGAAGGCCTGTTTTTTGAATGACACAGTAATGTGTCGAACTTAATTTAAGAAACACCCTCAGATATTTTTATTTCCTTTTTGCATTGAATTTGCATTGAGGTTTTCAAAAAATGCAAAAGGGCCTTTCTACTGGGCCTGAATCTTGCAAGATTTCTAACCCATTTCAGTCCTGTAAATAATTAGGTGCCATTGGTTGCTGAGACTGACTTTCCCAGACCAGTGGAGAAAGGCCCCGGCCCTGAGGGGCTCTGGGAACTTAGGGGACAGCACCTTATGGACACCCCTACTCAGGGAGGGATCAGTGAATTCATGCTTCTGGGCTTGGAACATTCCCCGCCATCTGGGCCTTTCTGTATGCATAGAGGGGACAGTGGGAACTGCGGGACAGAGGGTGGTCTGCACGCCCTCCCTGGACTCCATGAAGCCCATCTGGGTCCCCTGAGTCCAGACCAGCGCCCCAAGAAGCTCACAGTCTGGTAGGAAGCCGAGGAGGCAAACGAACAGGAACAGCCCTAAATAACTGCACAGTGCCCAGGCTGCCAGGAGAGTGTGTGGGCAGAGAAGGCTCCCAGAGCAGAAAAAGGATGCTCAGGGATGTATTCCAGGCCAGGGAGCAGCGTGTGCGGGGGCCGTGCGGAACGGCGCATTCTGCAAAATGCAGCGTCTGGCTGGAGGGCCACTCCGCGCTCCCTGGCCCAGCTCTGAGTCCAAGTCACCCAGGGATGAGCTTCTGGCTCTTCCCTGAGATGGGACGTCATGGCCCCAGGTGTGGCTGGCAGAGGACCTGCAGGCTAGGGAAGAGGGCATGAGGTCGGCAGGTTAGAAGTGGCTGGGGAAACACGCGCAGGTCGCCTCTCTGAGGCAGTTGTCTCTTCTGTGGAGTTGAGACCGGTGGGGGAGATAAATGCCAGGCACTGCAGATGCAGAGATCCCTGGGGAAATCGAGTGACTGGAATCTCCTCTAGGAATGGGGGTTTCTGGGGGGCAGTTCCAGGCATGGAGGGGGCTGAGGGACACAGCAGGACACACTCCAGACCATCCCAGGAGGCCTGAAGGTGACCTCAGCCCCCTCAGCTGCCGTGTGTGTCCCTCTGGCCCTGGCCCAAAAAGGAGATAGTGCATGCCTGTTTCTAGACCTCTAGACCCCTTGTGGGGTCCCTGGGCTTTCTCTGCCAGGGACAGGCAAGAGGGCACCTTGTTCCCTTTACAACTCCCACAGTCTAGCGAGAGTTGGAGCTCACTGAGTGCCACATGCCATTAGGACCTAGGTGGGAGATGGGGGTGCCAAGGAGGGGAAGGGGACTATGGAGAAATGGATGAAAGGGGACTAAGCTGGCTGGACGTGCCGAGCCGTGAGTGTCTGAGCAGGGGCTGAGCCCACCCTCTTGAACCTCAGACGGGGCCACTGGGGCCTGGTGAGGCCCCACAATTGTCCCCAGAACCTCAGAGTGCCTACAGGGCGCTGTGAGAGGCAGCACTGAGCTGAAAGAAGCGTAATCTCTAAGCAGGTGTAACCTAAAATAGAGCCTGATAGCTCAATGACAGATGCTTAATTTCTCACAATATTTCTGTCATTATGCTGGGACAGATATTCTTGGTTTGTTCAAAAACAAAGTCTTTTTTTTTTTTTTTTTTTTTTTGAGTCATTATACAGCATAAAAGAGACCACACCCTGAACAAGATTGGGACAGCACTGGGCCCCTGAGCCAAGCCAAGAGGAATCACCCCGCCCACACAGCCACCCTGCCCACAGGCCTTCTGGTCCCAGAGCCCCGAGCCGCACCCAAGCCTGCCTGGCTGGAAGAGGGGCTTCAGGGACTGATTCCACTTGGGAGTGGGTGAGGGGAGGTGACCTCAGGCTCCTTTAAAGCCTTGCCTCTCAACTCCTCACTCCCAAATCCCTCCAAAAGAGATAAAATGACTCCTAGAAAGATTAAAGGTCATGCACCAGAGATCATGCATGTGAAAAGTGACAGGAACACAAATTCACGCGAGGGGGGTCTCAGACTTTTGTCCACCGCCACCTGAGAGTGATAAGGCCCAAGAGGGCTCCCTGCAGAGCTGCCTGTATGAGATGTTGCTCTGCCTTAAAATGTCATGGGGATCATGTGTGGTATTCAGCGTACTCCTGCGTTTGCTTTCCCTGGTTTTAAAAAGGCGTTTTCAAGCACTCACCATTGCCTATGGAGCGTGGCTCACCCTCCCTGCCCACCCCAGAACACAGTTTGAGAACTAAGCTATTGAAGATGGACCCTTCCCCACCCCAAGCCTAGCCTGTCTCCATTTCTAGCCCGGCTGAGGGATGCGACCATAGCCCCATAGCACTAGTGTGAGTGGTAGCCTGGGGCCAGCCTGGCTTGCACACCACCCCCTAGCCACGCACAGCCTGGAGTGGGAGGGCACTGCCTGAGAACCTGCAGGAGGAAGACCATCGGGGATGTCTCCAGAAACTGGCAGACACACAGACAGCAACCCTTCCCCTTGGTGAGGCCCTGAATAGCCTTGCTAGTTCCTTCCCCCTGTATAGCCTACAAGGTCAGTCTCACCAGGGAAAATGGGATGCTGCATCCCAGGCCCATGGGGACAGAGGAGGGCTGCCGGCTGGGCCTGGCTGGGCTGGCTGGGGTGGCTGCACCCAAGGGTCAGAGTTCATCTGTGGCCCTTCTCTGCAGGGTCAGTCCTGGGAGGTGCTGGCCACCACGGTCATAGTCCAACCAGCTCAGCTAGTGATGTCCAGAGTGAGGCTGGCTTCATGCCACGGGACAAGGCCAGTGGTCAGGGTAGTGCCTTCCTGGGAAACTGCTCTCTGTTGGAGAGACAGCCATGATAGAATGACTTTGCAAACAGTTTGCAAGCTGGAAGGGCTGGGGTGGGGTTGGGGTGGAGGTGGGGGCGAGGGTGCTTAGAAAGCAATGAACAGCACCTGGTGGGGACTCACACCTGTGTTCACGCAGAGGGCACCTGTGGGCAGCTTGGCCAAATTACCCCGAGAGGCCAAGCAGCTTTCCTGCCCGGTGAAATGCAATCTGCTTTCTTCCTTTTCTCTAGTCATTATTTATTTATCTGAAAGATGCTTTTATGATAGAAAGTCAGGGCTGCACGTAGGCGTCTCTAATGAGGGCATTTGGGAGCAGAGAAGGGGACCAGGCATCTCCCCTGGGCGTGCTGGGGGAGGCTGACAGCCTTCACGCTTTGCAGAGCCCTCTGCCTGCTTAAAAGCTCCTCCCAGCCTTTCTCAATTTCTCCTCCAAGGCATCACAATGCAACGGTGTGCAGATCAGATCCTACTTTTACAGGTGAAGTGGCTGAGGCCTCCATTCCTCAAGTTACAGAGGCACCTGCCCGGAGGGAGCCCTGCTGGTGGCCTGCATCCTCTCCCTGGGCTCTGGCGCAGCTCACAGTCTGAAAATTACAACTCCCTGTTGTTGCTATGGTGACTGGTTGTGTTATTCTATCCTACAGAGCTGTGTGCCCCACCTTGCCCAACACGGTCTGTTTTTGCAGGAGAAAGTCTCTATCTCCAAGTCCGTGTGTGTGTGTGTGTGTGTGTGTGTGTGTGTGTGTGTGTGTGTGTTTGAGAGACAGAGAGAGAAGAAAGAGAGAGAGAAGAAAGAGAGAGAGAAAAGAAAGAGGGAGAGAAATGGACCCTGCATACTGCCCTTCCTGCCACCCCCACCTTTTCCCTGGGCCCAGTGGACCTTCTGTCCCTGCCCAGGAGGCTGCCTGGGTCCCCAAGATACTGGCCCCATTCCTTTCATGGGACACCAACTCTGGGCCACAGGCACTGGCTGTGTAGGGGGCCTTCCCTCGTGTCTCCTTGTGAGGTCAGATCCCTGTGTCGGTGCACAAAGGGCACCCCGTTCTTGTCTCGTCTGCAGACTACTCTGTGACATGGATGGACAGACCATGATCTATTTAGCCAGGCTCTCTAGATGGACAGTTGGGCTGTTTCCAATCTCTGGTTGTCACAAACAAATCTGTGAAAAATAACCTTGAACATATGTCATTTTGCACACGTGAGAATACGTGTAGAATAAACTTCTAGAAGTAGCGTTAACGGGAAATTAGTATATGCATTTCTAAGATTGGAAATTTTTGCAAATTGCTGTCCGTTGATATCATCCATTGTGATCCTAGTACATGCTGAAAACTGAACTCAACATTTTATCTGGATTATTTTATTTCATCTCACCATGGCCCTAAAATGGAGGTTATTCCGATGCTGGTTTTACAGATAAGCACACAGATGCTCAGAAAAACTCAGCAACATGCCAAATCGCCATCTGGGCTGGTGGGGTGGGGTCGGGATGGACCCTGAGTCTTCAGGCCCTTGTCAGGCCCTTTCCTAAGGGCATGCAGGCCCAGCCCTGGGGCACCTGCCCCGCCCAGGGGGCCTGGACCCTTGACCTGTTCTCCAAGCCCATTCAAGCATGCAAGCCTTGTGTGCCAGGAGCCCACGGACGGGCCCTTCTCACACCAGCCAGGCTCTCCTGGAACCAGTCACCAGCCACGCCACTGGGGCCTTAGGATGCACAGACCTTCTGCCCCCGAGGCTCTCCCCCATGAGACGCTGTCCTCAGCCGGGCTGGCTGGCCCGAACTTGGGAGCTTGGCTTGCTCGGAGGGGTCTCCCCACCCAGCCCTCTCCCAGCTCCCCGGTCTCCTTCTTCCAGGCCAGCTGGACACTTTGGGATGATGTCCTCTGGCCTCTGCATCTTTCCTCGGGTCTGGTCAACTCCTGGTCAGACTGTGAGTTCTGAGAATCAGGGCCTGCGTCCTGGGCCCAGCGTGATGCTCACCAAGCCGGGTGCAGGAGAGGACAATGGGAGAGGCAGGGCAGGCCCAGGAAAGCGAGGAGCCGCCGCCTTTCCCGGGAGGGCCCTGGCTTCCTCTGAAAGCGGTTAGCATGCAGGGGAGCGTGCCGGTCCCTGCCTGTATTTGCATGACAAAAGGGCCTGCCCAACGGCTCTCGGCGGCTTTGTTGAGAGCTGCAGCCTCGCTCAGGCTGAGCCTTGGGAATTGTTCCCCGACAGGGGTAGTTCCTGGGCTCCACAGCTACCCCGGCCGACAAAAGCCACATTGTGGGGCTGACGGCAGCTGCCAGCACCTGCTCCCTGCACCGCCGCTGCCTCAAGGCTCTGCACGGCACCTGATGCCTTTGCTAGGGACACAGCCAGGGGCAGACGCGGAGGCCCTGGGCATCATCCAGAACACATTGTGAGGGGTGGGGTGGGTGGTGGGGGAACCTTGCCTGGTTCCCAAAGGGCCTGGGGAGATGGCCCGGGGCTGGCCAGTGGCAAGGTGAGGACTCCAAGGTCACCAGTGTAAGCTGGAAGAGAGGAGAAAACCATAAACCCCAAGTGTGTGGCGCCCACGCTGCAGCATTGCATTATTTGATGCTTCGCTCACAACAGGTGTTTTTCTTACTCTTCAAATGGGGAAACAGGCTCAGAGAGGTTCACTAGCCAGCCCAGCATCACACAGCAGAGCCCAGGTTTGAAGGGCCCAGCCCCTCGGGGCATGCTCCTCACAGCGGCCCCAGAGTTTCCCCTGGCCCTTTCCCCTTTCCCTTCTGAGCTTCTCAGTACTTTCTCTGTCTCCTCAATGGCCTCGCCACAGCATCCAGCTGCCTCGGCAGCAAGCACAGGGCCCTCTGCCCTCGCCACGCCCCTGGGGTGCCTGCCGTCAGCGGCATCCCCTTCCTTGTGGAGCACTGCCCTCTTCCTCGCTGGTCCCGGGGGTGTGTCCATGACACACCACTCCCTTGTGTCCTTTATGGATCCACAAGCTCCTGTTAGCCTGCCGAGCCCCTGTGCACTCCTCCTCTTCCCCAGAAGCCCCTCCTGAGCCCGGCTGCCTTCTCTCCATGCATGGTCCTGTGTCCCGGCTGTGAGAACCTGCATTTTGGCACCTGGTACCTAGCCCAGAAGCTCTACCTTAGCGCCTGCAATAAGCCAGCACTCATGGAACTAAATTGACTTCACAACAGTATTCCAAATGCAAACGCTGTCGCTACTGTGACTCACAGGAGAAAGGCTTAACTAGTGCTTGCCTCTGGCTCACCTGAAGGGGCTGGGGCGGTGCCAGCCGCAGGTGCAAAGGCCTCCGCACACCCGCAGGCAGCGGCCCTTCCTCAGGCCTTGACGGAGACGGGAACTGTGTAGGAAAAGCTGTGGTGAGGGCCATCCCCTCCAGATATCAGAGCAGGGACGGGGGCCATCACCACTGAGTCACCCTGGAGGGGGAAGGCTGTGCTGCAAACTTGGAAACAGCATGAGGAGAGGGGCCCTCAAAGCCACCGCCTGCTCACAGCCCCCTGACTCCAGGGAAGGCTCCCTCCTTCTTTCTCCTGGGGATCTCCTGCTGGGACTCCCCGAAGTCCAAAACCAACCAGAGGGAGGTCAGAGGAGTCCATGATGCACCCAGTGGACTGGGGTAGAGGTGTGTCCTCTGAGGAGCCAGGAGCACAGCCCCCGGGGGAAAGCTTGGCCCAGCTGGAGGTGACACCATGACTGGAAGACAGGGCCGTGGGAAGGATCAACATGCAGCAGGTGCAGAAACCAGAGCTCAGGAGGAGAAAGACCCCGCAGCCTCGACAAGAAAGGGAGGTGTGGGGAAGACCCCAAGGACAGGCTGCAGGTGGGCTTGGCCAGCAGGAGAGCTATGGGCGGGACCTCAGTGTCACAGCCCAGGAGGAACTGAGCCCTTGCCTGGGCCCCACCCTCCCCGGCCTGCACCCCTACTGCACAACTATTCAGCTTGTGGGGGAAGACAGAGCCAGCTGCAGGCTGCGGGGGAAAAGGACCTGTGCTTGCCCTCCTTTTAGGTCCCAGGGACTCCCCCATCGCACCTGCGAGGAAGTTCCTGGGGGTCAGAGCCGCCTTGATCAAGCTTACGGTGAGCTTGAAAACCCTCAGACACACAGGCTAACCATCCTCACCAGGAAACCCTGGGAGATCTCAGAGAGGCAGAAGGGAGATGTGGAATTAGAAAATTTCATCCCCTGCTCCCCATCTACTGGAAAAGCAAAAGCCCACTCCTCAGGGCACGGGCATTTGCTGGGCACCCAATTAAACCTCAAAGGGCACTTGGAATTTGAATGAGTTCCCCAAATTGTCCCAAGTTATCCAACTGAATCAGAATTCAGGGTCTGTAGTAAGACCCCGGGGGTGGCCCACACCGGATGGGCTGATCCAATGGCTGTGCCCAGCCCCTCTCTCTTGCTGCCTCCCCTACAAGAGCTGCGAGGTCACAAACTTGCTTCCCCCATCTCCCTCAGTGCTGGCGGGCCAAGCACCCTGTGGCCAGTACAGTGAAACAGAAGTCTTGTGGAAAAGCATCTTCTTCTTAAGGAGGGCACAGGTCGCTGGCTTCTACCAGCCTCCCCGGGCTTCTGACTCCAGTTGCAGACCTGGAGCAGTGGCAGATGTCTCTAGAGCAGAAAGCCAACACTTTAAGGATGGTAGAGGAGCCGGGTCCCTGTGGGCACCCTTGAGCCACTTCCTGGGAAGTACCCACCTGCCAACCTCTTATGATGGGAGACTCCTGTTTTTTTAACTGGCTGTTGACTGATCTAACAGATCAACAGACTCCAACGTAGGCCCCAGGCGTGGCTTTGTGTGGCTTTGTGTGGCCCACTGTGTCTCTCACAGCAGGTTTCCCTCCTGTGCAGTGGGCCTGATTCCTGCATCACGGAGTGTCTTATCAGCTCAGGAGGCTATCACAAAATAGCACAGACTGGGTGGCTTATTTCTCACAGTTCTGGAGGCTGGGAAGTCCAAGATCCGGGTACCAGTAGCGGGCTTTCTCCCTGGCGTGGAGATGGCTGTCTTCCTTCTGTTTCTGCACGTGGTGGAGATGTTCTCTCTCTCTCTTCTCTCTCCTCTCTCCTCCCTCTCTTCTTAAAAAGTCACAAATCCAGCTGGGCGCCGTGACTCAGGCCTGTAACACCAGCACTTTGGGACACTGAGGCGGATGGATCATCAGAGGTCAGGAGTTCGAGACCAGCCTGGCCAACATGGTGAAACCCCAACTCTACTAAAATCACAAAAATTAGCCAGGCATGGTGGTGAGCACCTGCAGTCCCAGCTACTTGGGAGGCTGAGGCAGGAGAATCACTTGAACCCAGGAGGTAGAGGTTTCATTGAACTATGATTGTGCCACTGCACTCCAGCCTGGGTGACAGAGCAAGACTCCATCTCAAAAAAAAAAAGGTCACTAATCCTATCATGGAGGCTCCCCACTTATGACCTAATCGCCTCCCAAAGACCACACTTCTTCCTACCATCGTACTGGGGGTTGGGCCTCAACATATAAATTTGGGGATGTGGGGACTAAATTCAGTCTGTGGGGATCAGACAGGAGACCGAGAAGCCTGAGTGCTTGGTGTCATGATGGGTGGACAAATGTAGATGATTTCCTAGTAATCACCAATTTCTTTCAGAGATAACCCCCTGCCTTCTGGATAGTACACTGGGGGAAGACGAGGAGTACTCTTTTTTTTTTGTCTTATCTCTAAGAAAGGATGGGATGGGCTGGGCGCAGTGGCTCACACCTGTAATCCCAGCACTGACTGAGGCTGAGGCAGGTGGATCACGAGGTCAGGAGATCAAGATCATCCTGGCTAACACAGTGAAACTCCATGTCTACTAAAAATACAAAAAATTAGCCGGGCGTGGTGGCAGGTGCCTGTAGTCCCAGTTACTCAGGAGGCTGAGGCAGAACAATGGTGTGAACCCGGGACGTGGAGCTTGCAGTGAGCCGAGATTGTGCCACTGCACTCCAGCCTGGGTGACAGAGCAAGACTCCAAAAAAAAAAGGAAAGAAAGAAAGAAGGAAGGAAGGAAGGAAAGAGAAGGGAAGGGGAGGGAAGGGGAGGGAAGAAGGGGAGGGAAGAAGGGGAGGGAAGAAGGGGAGGGAAGAAGGGAAGGGAAGGGGAGGGGAGGGGAGGGGAGGGGAGGGGAGGGGAGGGGAGGGAAGGGAAGGGAAGGGAAGGGAAGGGAAGGGAAGGGAAGGGAAGGGAAGGGAAGGGAACCAGGTGGGGGCAGGGCTACAGATGGCTGTGGGCCTGAGAACAGCCGCATGGCCTAGGGTCACTGAGAGTGGGACTGGAGGTCTGTGGTCTCGGAAGCAAACTTCTTTTCTTTTTTTTTTATTATTATACTTTAAATTCTAGGTACATGTGCACAACGTGCAGGTTTGTTATATATGTATACATGTGCCATGTTGGTGTGCTGCACCCATTAACTTGTCATTTACATTAGGTATATCTCCTAATGCTATCCCTCCCCCCTGCCCCCACCCACGACAGGCCCCGGTGTGTGATGTTCCCCTTCCTGTGTCCAAGTGTTCTCATTGTTCAATTCCCACCTATGAGCGAGAACCTGCGATGTTTGGTTTTTTGTCCTTGTGATAGTTTGCTGAGAATGATGGTTTCCAGCTTCATCCATGTCCCTACAAAGGGCATGAACTCATCTTTTTTTATGGCTGAATAGTATTCCATGGTGTATATGTGCCACATTTTCTTAATCCAGTCTATCATTGATGGACATTCGGGTTGGTTCCAAGTCTTCGCTATCGTGAATAGTGCTGCAATAAACATATGTGTGCATGTGTCTTTATAGCAGCATGATTTATAATCCTTTGGGCATATACCCAGTAATGGGATGGCTGGGTCAAATGGTATTTCTAGTTCTAGATCCTTGAGGAATCACCACACTTTCTTCCACAATGGTTGAACTAGTTTACAGTCCCACCAACAGTGTAAAAGTGTTTGTATTTCTCCACATCCTCTACAGCACCTGTTGTTTCCTGACTTTTTAATGATCGCCATTCTAACTGGTGTGAGACGGTATCTCATTGTGGTTTTGATTTGCATTTCTCTGATGGCCAGTGATGATGAACATTTTTTCATGTGTCTGTTGGCTGCATAAATGTCTTCTTTTCAGAAGTGTCTGTTCATATCTTTCATCCACTTTTTGATGGGGTTGTTTTTTCTTGTAAATTTGTTTGAGTTCTTCGTAGATTCTGAATATTAGCCCTTTGTCAGATGAGTAGATTGCAAAAATTTTCTCCCATTCTGTAGGTTGCCTGTTCACTCTGATCATAGTTTCTTTTGCTGTGCAGAAGTTATTTAGTTTAATTAGATCCCATTTGTCAATTTTGGCTTTTGTTGCCATTGCTTTTGGTGTTTTAGACACGAAGTCCTTGCTCGTGCCTATGTCATGAATGGTATTGCCTAGGTTTTCTTCTAGGGTTTTTATGGTTTTAGGTCTAACATTTAAGTCTTTAATCCATCTTGAATTAATTTTTGTATAAGGTGTAAGGAAGGGATCCAGTTTCAGCTTTCTACATATGGCTAGCCAGTTTTCCTAGCACCATTTATTAAATAGGGAATCCTTTCCCTATTTCTTGTTTTTGTCAAGTTTGTCAAAAATCAGGTGTTTGTAGATGTGTGGTATTATTTCTGAGGGCTCTGTTCTGTTCCATTGGTATACATCTCTGTTTTGGTATCAGTACCATGCTGTTTTGGTTACTGTAGCCTTGTAGTATAGTTAGAAGTCAGGTAGCGTGATGCCTCCAGCTTTGTTCTTTTTGCTTAGGATTGACTTGGCAATGTGGGCTCTTTTTTGGTTCCACATGAACTTTAAAGTAGTTTTTTCAATTATGTGAAGAAAGTCATTGGTAACTTGATGGGGATGGCATTGAATCTATAAATTACCTTGGGCAGTACGGCCATTTTCATGATATTGATTCTTCCTATCCATGAGCATGGAATGTTCTTCCATTTGTTTGTGTCCTCTTTTATTTCGTTGAGCAGTGGTTTGTAGTTCTCCTTGAAGAGGTCCTTCACTTCCCTTGTAAGTTGGATTCCTAGGTATTTTATTCTCTTTGAAGCAATTGTGAATGGGATTTCACTCATGATTTGGCTCTCTGTTATTGTTGTATAAGAATGCTTCTGATTTTTGCACACTAATTTTGTATCCTGAGACTTTGCTGAGACAATGGGGTTTTCTAAATATACAATCATGTCATCTGCAAACAGGGACAATTTGACTTCCTCTTTTCCCAGTTGAATACCCTTTATTTCTTTCTCCTGCCTGATTGCCCTAGCCAGAACTTCCAACACTATGTTGAATAGGAGTGGTGAGAGAGGGCATCCCTGTCTTATGCCACTTTTCAAAGGGAATTCTTCCAGTTTTTGCCCATTCAGTATGATATTGGCTGTGGGTTTGTCATAAATAGCTCTTATTATTTTGAGATACATCCCATCAATACCTAATTTATTGAGAGTTTTTAGCGTGAAGGGCTGTTGAATTTTGTCAAAGGCCTTTTCTGCATCTATTGAGATAATCATGTGGTTTTTGTCTTTGGTTCTGTTTATATGCTAGATTACATTTATTGATTTGCGTATGTTGAACCAGCCTTGTATCCCAGGGATGAAGCCCACTTGATCATGGTGGATAAGCTTTTTGATGTGCTGCTGGATTCAGTTTGCCAGTGTTTTATTGAGGATTTTTGCATCGATGTTCATCAGGAATATTGGTCTAAAATTCTCTTTTTTGTTGTGTCTCTGCCAGGCTTTAGTATCAGGATGATGTTGGCCTCATAAAATGGTTAGGGAGGATTCCCTCTTTTTCTATTGATTGGAATAGTTTTAGAAGGAATGGTACCAGCTCCTCTTTGTACCTCTGGTAGAATTCGGCTGTGAATCTGTCTGGTCCTGGACTTTTTTTCGTTGGTAGGCTATTAATTATTGCCTCAATTTCAGAGCCTGGTATTGGTCTATTCAGAGATTCAACTTCTTCCTGGTTTAGTCTTGGGGGGGTGTATGTGTCCAGGAATTTATCCATTTCTTCTAGATTTTCTAGTTTATTTGCGTAGAGGTGTTGATATTATTCTCTGATGGTAGTTTGTATTTCTGTGGGATCAGTGGTGATATCCCCTTTATCATTTTTTATCACGTCTATTTGATTTTTCTCTCTTTTCTTCTTTATTAGTCTTGCTAGCAGTCTATCAATTTTGTTGATCTTTTCAAAAAACCAGCTCCAAGATTCATTGATTTTTTGAAGGGTTTTTTGTGTCTCTATCTCCTTCAGTTCTGCTCTGATCTTAGTTATTTCTTCCTTCAGATAGCTTTTGAATGTGTTTGCTCTTGCTTCTCTAGTTCTTTTAGTTGTGATGTTAGGGTGTCAGTTTTAGATCTTTCCTGCTGTCTCTTGTGGGCATTTAGGATTATAAATTTCCCTCTACACGCTGCTTTAAATGTGTCCCAGAGATTCTGCTATGTTGTATCTTTGTTCTCATTGTTTTCAAAGAACATCTTTATTTCTACCTTCCTTTCGTTATGTACCCAGTAGTCATTCAGGAGCAGGTTGTTCAGTTTCCATGTAGTTGAGCAGTTTTGAGTGAGTTTCTTAATCCTGAGTTCTAGTTTGATTGCACTGTGGTCTGAGAGACAGTTTGTTGTAATTTCTGTTCTTGTACATTTGCTGAGGAGTGCTTTACTTCCAGTTATGTGGTCAATTTTGGAATAAGTGTGATGTGGTGCTGAGAAGAATGTATATTCTGTTGCTTTGGGGTGGAGAGTTCTGTAGATGTCTATTCGGTCCACTTGGTGCACAGCTGAGTTCAATTCCTGGATATCCTTGTTAACTTTCTGTCTCATTGATCTGTCTAATGTTGACAGTGGGGTGTTAAAATCTCCCATTATTATTGTGTGGGAGTCTAAGTCTCTTTGTAGGTCTCTGAGGACTTGCTTTATGAATCTGGGTGCTCCTGTATTGAGTGCATATATATTTAGGATAGTTAGCTCTTCTTGTTGAATTGATCCCTTTACCATTATGTAATGGCCTTCTTTGTCTCTTTTGATCTTTGTTGGTTTAAAGTCTGTTTTATCAGAGACTAGGATTGGAACCCCTGCCTTTTTTGTTTTCCATTTGCTTGGTAGATCTTCCTCCATCCCTTTGTTTTTTGCCTATGTGTGTCTCTGCACATGAGATGCGTCTCCTGAATACAGCATACTGATGGGTCTTGACTCTTTATCCAATTTGCCAGTCTGTGTCTTTTAATTGGAGCATTTAGCCCATTTACATTTAAGGTTGATACTGTTATGTGTGAATTTGATCCTGTCATTATGATGTTAGCTGGTTATTTTGCCTGTTTGTTGATGCAGTTTCTTCCTAGCATCGATGGTCTTTACAATTTGGCATGTTTTTGCAGTGACTGGTGCCAGTTGTTCCTTTCCATGTTTAGTGCTTCCTTCAGGAGCTCTTGTAGGGCAGGCCTGGTGGTGACAAAATCTCTCAGCATTTGCTTATCTGTAAAGGATTTTATTTCTCCTTCACTTATGAAGCTTAGTTTGGCTAGATATGAAATTCTGGGTTGAAAATTCTTTTCTTTAAGAATGTTGAATATTGGCCCCCACTCTCTTCTGGCTTGTAGAGTTTGGAAGCAAACTTCTTAAAGGCAGGAAAACCAATGGTGCCTTTGTCAGAGCTTAGCTGTATCTTTACAGACAACGATGGCAGTGAGGGGATGAAATGTTCCTGTCCCTGCAGCTCCCTGCTCCACCCTCACTGGCACTCCCAACACCCCCTGCAGAGGTGGGCAGGCTCCAGAAAAGCCCTAACATGGATTACGACCAGGGTGAGAGTGCAGCATTCTGAAGACAGAGATCTCAGTTTGGTTGATAAAAAAGAGATATTTAAGCCGGGTGCAGTGGCTCGTGTCTGTAATCCCAACAGTCTGGGAGGCCAATGCAGGCAGATCACCGGAAATCAGGAGTTCGAGACCAGCCTGGCCAACATGGTGAAACCCCGTCTCTACTAAAAATACAAAAATTAGCCAGGCGTGGTGGCAGGTGCCAGTAATCCTAGCTTCTCAGAAGGCTGAGGTGGGAGAATTGCTTGAACCCAGGAGGTGGAGGTTGCAGTGAGCCAAGATCGTGCCACTCCACTCCAGCCTGGGTGACAGAGTGAGACTCTATCTCATAAAAAAGGAGAGATATTTGGCTAGAAAAGAGATTAGGAGTCCACTGCAAAAATGTAAATATGGTCTGCATATTATACAATATTCATAGATGAACAATAAAGTTATTCAGTCCAATACAGGCTCTGTGGCTATCCAAGAGCAAGTCCTCCTTTTTGCAAATATGTAGGGCAAAGTGTTGTGAGGTCAGCAGCTTGCTTTCAAATCATTTCAAAAAAATATAGAGATATAGACAGACAGATGGAAAGAGAAATAAAATGAGCGTGGCAATCACTGAAGAGTTGGTGAATCAGAGTAAAGTGTGTTTATTGCACTACTGTTTTGGCTTCTGGTTGAATTATTATTATTATTACTATTACTATTATTTTTGAGACAAAATCTCTCCTTCTGTTGCCCAGGTTGGAGTGCAGTGGCGCGATCTCGGCTCACTGCAACCCCCGCCTCCTGGGTTCAAGAGATTCTCCTGCGTCAGCCACCTAAGTAGCTGGGATTACAGGTGCGCACCACCAGGCCTGGCAAATTTTTGTATTTTTAGTAGAGATGGGGTTTCACCATGTTGGTCAGGCTGGTTTTGAACTCCTGGCCTCATGATCCACCTGCCTTGGCCTCCCAAAGTGCTGGGATTACAGGTGTGAGCCACTGCGCCCAGCTGAAAAGTTTTGAAACAGAATGTTGAGGAGAAAAGCAGGAGCTGCTAGGCCCTCTGCTGCAGCCCCTGACTTTGAAGGCATATGTCCTGGACAGTCCTGGCGTTCTGGGCACTGCCCTCCCACCCTGCTCCAGTCCCGGGTGGGCGTCTCCTGTGGATCAAGTGCCTTGCAGAGCCCTCTTCAGCGCCCAGGAGGTGTTTATGTGGCAGCCCCATGAGAGGCAGGAGGATGCTCCCCACTTTAGGATGAGGGCGCCAGGCATTTGGGGCAGTCCAGCCAGGACTCCAGCCCAGCCTCTCCCCGGCACAGCGCACCTTGGGCAGCCCTTGGGGGCCACAGAAGCTCCTTGACTGCAGCTGCATGCTTCTCACCATGTTCCCCTGACAGATGGGACCTGAGATCTTCCCCGGGGCAGCCCACTCTGTTGACCAGGGCTGCAAGGTGGCCTGCTGCGAGAACCAATGGCGGGCTGCCAGCTGCCCACCAGATCTCCCCCAAGGGGTCTGTCCCTGAAGACTCAGAGGGTCGGCAGAGGGTGCTGAAGCTGAGCCAGGAGACTGCTGGGAGAGGAAGCCCTGGGGTGCTAAGAGCCAAAGGGGCAAAGCCAGCAGAGAGAGGCAGCCACAGCATCTGGAGGAGAAAGGATGGGAGCCAGGAAAGGGAGCTGCCCGTGGCAGTCACTGCCAGGTGGTCCTCCTGTCCGAGCATCCAGTTGTCCTTTCCCAGGCCTTGTTCCTGCAGGTCCCTCCAGCAGAACTTCCAAGTATGCTCTGCTCACTGCATACTTGCAAGGAGCTGCGCTGGGTCCAGACGTGGCACTGGAGAGGGCTGTATGTGCGAGGGGCGGCCCTGCTGCAGGAAAACAGGACCTCTTTATTCTCTCTCATAATGCAGCCGGAGGATGCAGCAGGGTGGGTGCAGCAGCTCCTCTGCCTGTGGGGGGCTCCTGGACTGCCAGCAAGGTTCTGGGTCCCGCGCAGTGGGTGGAGGGAGAACAGAAGGCAGCAAGACCTCCCAGTTCAGAGGTCTCTTGGAAATGACAGATATCGTGCTGGGTCCTTAGATCCTACAGACCCAAATGTGGTCTCGTGGCACACCCAGCTGCCAGGGAGGTTGGCAAGCCAGGGATTTTTATTTGTTTCCCCTTTGTCTCTGCTAAGAGGCCCTTGGGAAGATATACCTGCAGTGAAGCAATGCTCTCATGAGCGGTCATCCTCGATGTGTCCCTCTGGGAAGTGGCCTTTGGTTGCAATCTCTGGAGCTGACTCCTGAATCACAGAAATTCCTCCTCTGCCAGGACAAATTCCACAGCATGCAGGGTTCTAAAGAAAAGATACATCTCAGCTTGGCACTTGTGAAATTATAGCTTATTTTTTAAAAGAAAAAATCTCTATTCTCATAAAGAAATTTGGTTTCCTGGAAGGAGGTCGGGAGACTGGGTTGTGGTGTCTTGGGTTTCCCCAAAGTCCTTATGAATCAGATACCATCAAACGTCAGCATGGAGAGGGCTCAGCCCTGTCAGCTCTCTGTGGCAGGCTGTGCTTCCTAAAGAATGCCACACCGCTGTCTCCAGTTCCACAGGCTCCTCTAGTCCCTTGTAATTCTTCTACCAAGAGGTGGAATCTACATCCCCATTCCCTTGAACTTAGGTGGGTCACTATATCTGCCTAACCCACGTGACTTCTGAATATCAGGTTGTAAAAATGTCATGCACTTCCACCTTGATCTCTTGAGACGCCCGCTCTTAGAACACAGCCCACCATACTGTGAGGAAGTGCAAGCAGCCATTCTAGAGGTTAAGGACAAAATGCCCAATTTCACAGCTGTGGCTGAGCTCCCGTTAAACAACTAGGACCAATGTGAACCCACCATCATGGAAGAGTCTTCCTGTCCCAGCTGAGCCACCCCAGCTGACTCTGCATGGAACCAAGATGAGCCATCCTCTCCAAGCCTTGTCCAAATAGCAGAGCTGTGAGCAAAATAAATGGCAGTCATAGCTGGGCACAGTGGCTCATGCAAATAATCTCAGTACTTTGAGAGGCCAAGGCAAGAGGATCATTGGAGTCTGGGAGGTTGAGGCTCCAGTGAGCTGTGACTGTGCACTCCAGCCTGGGCAACAGAACAAGACCTCATCTCAAAAAAGTAAAAATAAAAGTAGGCCAGGCATGGTGGCTCATGCGTGTTATCCCAGTACTTTGGGAAGTTGAGGTGGGTGGATCGCTTGAGTCCAGGAGTTTGAGACCAGCCTGGGCAAAATAGTGTGACCCCATCTCTAGTTTAAAAAAAAAAAATGAAAAAAAATAAATAAATGGCAGTTGTTGTTTCAAGCCACTAGGTGTGTGGTGGATTTTACACAGCAATCGTAAGCCATTTCAAATGAGGAAACTGAGCTGTAGAAAGCAGAGGTGATGTGCATGCATTTCCACAGAGGGGTGGTGGCAGAGACATGGCTCCAGGACCCTGGACTGCAGTTCTGGTGCTCCAGGATGGCCAGGCAGGAGAGAAATATGTATTCTGGCTGCTGGTGGAGAGGACCAAAGACCACCTAACTCTTCTGGAGATGAGCCCTCAGAGATCAGAGGGGGCTGTATGCCAATGAAGGTGTTCTGATCTGCTAATTACCTGAGGGTCCTCCAGGGCAGGCCTGGACTTCTTCCAAAATGGCAAACTTGGAGTCAGGACTGGGCTAAGAGCTGTTCTATCCATTCCCTCTCTCACATCCTAGAGCAGAGCCCCTCCCTGCCTCACCCAGCCCTGTCTCCAGGCAGATATCAATGATCTTAGAGTATATGTAAGTTCTCTATACCCAATGACCACAGCTGATTGGACTGGGGTGGGCCCCAGACCTCAAAGTTGGCCCATCTTTAGGTGGCCTGTGACTTAGTCTGGCACAAGAGGTTATGCCAAAATGGATTATGATGATTATATGGGTCAGTTTCCTTCAGCAGCTTAATTTATAGATATCAAGAAAACTAGGTCATTTGCAGAAGGACATGATGAAGGAAGAGGGTCTAGAAACACCTCCGTCTCCCAGGTTCAAGCAATTCTCCTGCCTCAGCCTCCTGAGTAGCTGGGATTACAGGCGTGCACCACTATGCTCAGTTAATTTTTTTTTTTTTTTTTTTGTACTTTTAGTAGACATGGGGTTTTACCATTTTGGCCAGGCTGGTCTTGAACTCCTGACCTCAAATGATTTGCCTGCCTCAGCCTCCTAAAGTGCTGGGATTACAGGTGTGAGGCACCGTGCCCTGCCTGGCTATTTTTTAAGACACTGCAACAACACTGTATGAACAATCTCTACCTTGAAGCAGGGGGTTCCTTCAGCTCAGCACGGCTGTGAACTGAGCCGAGGCTCAGGGGATTCCTGGTCCCTCCTTCCTTGCACTGAAGGTCTCCCTGAGAGCAGGGGCAGCCCCCACACCAGCTGGTCCTCTCTGTGTTGTGGGCATGTGGTGGAGCTGCTGTAGGTAGAGGTGTGTGCACACCGCTGGGGTGGTTACATTCATGGGCAGTTCCCCTGGATGTCTCACTGTCAGCGGGCCCAGGAATCCAGGCTGCAGTCCCTGAGCTGAGCTGTCTCAGTCCAGGATTACTGCTTCATAACGACACCTGGGCAGATAAAGGTCTTTGAGGAGAGACTTCAAGGAGACCACAGATGTGGCTGGAGAGCTCCCCCATTGTCTGAGCACCTATTTCCTGAGTGGCTGCTCACCCAAGGCACTGGACACCGAGGGGAGATGGCTGGTGACTGATCCCAGAGCTGGCTGAGAGCCGTGGGCATTCTTACTCCACTGCAGAGGAGCTGTTTAAGGATCTACCTTGTATTCACCCACCAGACCCAATGCAGACCCCTCAAACGGTCCCAGTCAGTAGCTTCCAGTGGGAATGACTTCTGGACTTTTCGGAAGTGACTTCAGGTTGGAAATGGCAGCCTTGTGGCTGCTCTCAAGTTTCCTGTAATATGATTAAATCTGATTTTTAACTTCTTCTCCTTTCTCTTTCATTGAGGGGAAAACATTCTTTTATTCCTGGAATATTAACATCCCTCTTTGTGCAGTTCTCTGCTCTACATAGGAAACAAGTTCACACCTCATACCAAATCAGACAGCTCCAGTTCAAAGAGGCTCAGACAGAAAGAACTCCTCAGACCTGTATCCCGAAAATATTTTAAATCAATTTGTCGAACTATAAAATCAGGTCTAAGAGCTCCTGACTCTTCAATACACTGTCCTACAAAGAAAGCCCAGAGCCCATAAAACTAACTGAATACATGAAGAACATGATAGATTGAGGATTCACTGCCTGCCGCCCCAGGTTAACAACAGACCATGTGTGCTCATTGCTGAGCTCCACCTGACCATGAGTGGCCTAGCAGTTCATTTCCAGCTTCACTTCCTGTGATTTGATGGTGCCTAGATGCTACCGACTGGTACTCACTTTAGCAGTAACAAAAAGAAAAACCACTTCACGTGTATCAGAACGGCTAACCCTTGCCATCTTTCAGCTCTAGATGCAAACAGCCCAGAATTCAAGGCAGTCATAGCCTACATTGTTCATGATAAATCCTCCCAATCCCATTAATGAGAACACTCATTAGACAGGATTCCCGTGACAGCCCAGAATGAACCAGCCTGGCTCTCCCTGAATCGATCTGGTAAGTCCCTGCGCTAATTGGCCAGCTTCCTGTAGGCTGGCAGTGGGGGCACCAGTGTGAGGTGAAAGGATTCTAGGCCGAGAGCCTGGGCTCTGCATCTTGCTTCATGTGGCTCTAGAAGTCTCTTGGCCTGACTGAGGCTCAGTTTTCTCACCTGGAAATGGGAATGAATGGCACCTTCTGTGTAGAGTTCCTGTGTGTGTCAATGTGTCTGGTGAGCACTGATGGGTGGGGGCTTATTGCTATTGACCAGAAGCTTGGCAGGAATCTCAGAGTCAATGGGATAAAATGCAGCATTTGACCCTGAGACCCAAGCGGGGAGGGGATCACCAGTTATGAATGGCAGACAACCAAGGAATGAGAGTGGGAGGGGTCATGTAGAATGGACAATTGTCATCAAGCCTGGAGATGTTCCCAGATCATGAGGGAGGGCAGGGATCCCGTGTCAGTTGTCATGTTTAGGAGCGGGAGCCATCTGCTCTGGCAAGCCTAGAAGGGATCGTCCGTCATTTTAACTTGCTTCCCTCGTACATTTGTTGCAGATGCTGTAAATACCTCTCGGGTGTTTCGATGGCTCAGATTCAGAAGCATTGCTGGTTTTAATCTTTCCCCGTGTAAATGTGCACCAGATGCGAAGTTGGCTTTTGTCCTTTAGAACTTGATCAATTATTTCGCACTCTGGACTACTGGGAGACAGGGCATAAAAAGAGTTTTCTACTCCAACCCCATGTCATACAACAGAAAATGGCTTATTCTTTGTAAAACGCCAAACCGTCAGTGACTGAGATGAGGTTTTTGATCAGAAGTTCTTCATCCAACAACCCCATTCTGACATGGTCAGGCTTGAGGGCTGTAAAAACTTTGGGGTCTAAGCCCTCCTTGGATGGAAGGCTTCCTTGGTGACATTATAAGTACGTCAGGACACAGGTCAAAAGCAGATAGGAGAGTGTGGGGTGGGGGTGGGGGGTTGAGCGCTTACACATGACTCCTGGGCTGAGGAGGACATTGCCTGCCCTCTGAGTTGGGGGGCACTGAGCGCTGACATTCAGACATCCTGGATAAACCAAACCACCCTCAGCTCCAGGCTGGACTCTGTGAGCAGAAGCAGGGCTTGCAGGCAATGGCTGCCCTGGGAAGAAGGAGGACAGTGCCCAGAGTGGGCATCTCACAGCCTGGCTGTCACCAGGAAGCCTAGAGAGCAACACTCCAGAAAAATGTCCAGCCCCATTCTACCTGGTACCTGTCGTTTTTCTTCCACCCCAGTTTCCACATTGATTCCGGTAGGCTAAGTCCCAGTAACAGGTGGACCCCAATGTCTACTGCGGCTCAAACACAGTGATGGTTCGGGAGCATGTTCTTGGCCAAAAGACTTTTGGGCCCAGGCTCGTTCTATTTGGTGGCTCCATCATCCCCTAGAGCTTTGTTGCCATAAGCATGTAGATGGCAGGCAGGGAAGGGAAGCTGCAGCATGGAGACCTGCTCTCTTAAAAGCCCCAGTGCAGAGGTGACAGGCAGCCCCTCCACCCATACTCCCATGTTGAGAATTAGTCACCTGGTCACACCTAACTACAAGGTGTCTGGGAAGGCCGGGTGCTGTGGCTCACGGCTGTAATCCCAGCACTTTGGGAGGCCTAGGCCGGATCACCTGGCTAACATGGTGAAATCCCATCTCTCCTAAAAATACAAAAATTAGCTGGGCGTGGTGGTAGGCACCTGTAATCCTAGCTACTCAGGAAGCTGAGGCAGGAGAATCACTTGAACCCAGGAGGCAAAGGCTGCAGTGAGCAGAAATTGTGCCACAGTACTCCAGCCTGAGCAACAGAGCGAGGCTCCGTCTGAAAAAAAAAAAAAAAGGGTCTAGGAAATGAACTGAGTTGCAACTGTGGAAAGAGAGGAGAGATTTCACTGGGCAGCTAGTGCTCTCTGACCCCATCTTTTGATTTTTGTTTTTCCTTACCTCTAAGTTAAACATGCACATCACTTGAAGAGTCAGATAGTTCTACGAGGTTTGTTAGGAAACACAGCAGTCCTTCCCTCCTTTCCTCCACTTTCCCTCCCCAGAAATGATCTCTTTTTCCTCTTTTACCTAATTATTTCCATGACTCAAACAGCATGGGTATTCGTTTTCCACTGCTGCCTAACAGAACAGCACAAGCTTAGTGACTGGAGACAGCAATGGTTTAGTATCTCGAGGTTCTGTGATCAGAAGCCTGGGCGTGGTGCAGCTGGGTTTTCTGCTCAGGGTCTCACGAAGCTAAAATCAAGGTATTGCCCAGGCTGTGTTCTCTGCAGCTTGGGTCCTTGTGCAAGCTCCATATGGTAGGAGGTCTCCATTTCAGTTGACTGCCATCCGGGAGCCAGTGTCAACTACCAGAGGCTGCCGGAGTTCCTTGCCATGTGGCCCCTTTGTCTTTAAAGCCAGCAATAGACTCTTCCTCACTTCAAATCACTGTCATGCTTCTACTCTCTCTGAGCTCCCTGTCTCTGACCTTTGACCCAGATTGAAAGGGCTCATGGGATTATCACAGGCCCACCCAGATACTGTCTCCCTATCTTCCAGTCAACTGATTTGGGACCTTGATCACATCTGCAAAACCCCTCACAGAAACACCGAGTGTTTGACTAACTGGGAGAAAGAAGGTGAGCACAGACCACAGGCAGGATGCTGGGGCCATCTTAGAATTCTGCCAACCACAGCACGATTGCATCGCTGCTTCTCGGTTTTTCAGTTTGGAGCCGTGTCTGTTGACTTCCCATTATGTATGTAGATAGGGACTTCCCTCCCACCCCTCTGCCCTGTGTACACCTGAGTGCCCCATTCCCCCACCAGATCCATGCAGAAAAGCTTATTAGATCAGTGTTCAGTATTCATTATTACCATCACGAAAACACTATTTGCAACTGTGCCAAGTAGTCAACTATAACTGACTTTCCTTTTCTTTTCTTTGGAGCTCTTTATTGTCTTTTCTCTTCATTTAGTTTTCTATCTACTTATTATTTCAATCCCAAACCCCTCACCAGTTTTCTCAGTCTTCTCAAGTCAGATTGGGTATTGGAGAAACTCTTGATGTGTCCCTGAATAGCTCAGTTCCTTGCCTTCTGGGGACATCATGGGTCTACTCCTGGCTCCCTGTGAACAAGATGGTGTCTTAGTCTGTTCAGGCTGCTATTACAAAATCACCACAAACTGGGAGGCTTATGAACAACAAAAATTTATATCTCACAGTTCTGGAGGCCGGAAAGTCCAAGAACAAGGAGCTGGCAGATCCGGTGTCTGGTAAAGCCCTGCTTTCTGGTTCATAGAAGGCCATCTCCTTACTATAACCTCACATGGTGGAAGGGCCAGGGAGTACTCCAGGGTCTCTTTTATTTATTTATTTATTTATTTATTTATTTATTTATTTACAGACAGTCTTGCTCACCTAGGCTGGAGTGCAGTGGAACAATCTCAGCTAACTGCAACCTCTGCCTCCTAGGTCCAAGCGATTCTCCTGCCTCAGCCTCCCAAGTAGCTGGGATTACAGGTGTGCACCACAAAGTCTGGCTAATTTTTGTACTTTTTTCAGTAGAGATGGGGTTTCACCATGTTGGCCAGGCTAGTCTCGAACTCCTGACCTCAAGTCATCCACCTGCCTCGGCATCCCAAAGTTGCTGGTATTATAGGCGAGAGCCACTGTGCCCTGCCTGGGGTCTCTTTTCTAAGGACACTAATTCCACTCATGAGGGCTCTGCTCTCACAACCTAATTACCTCTCAAAGATCTCTCCTCCAACTATCGTTACATTGGGATTAGGATTTCAACATATGAATCCTGGAGAAACACAAACATTCAGTCTTTAGTAGACGGTCCATGTGACCAGTTACGAGCAGAAATGATGTGTGTCACTTCTGGGCCAATGCAAGACCTTACAGAAAGTCCCTTTTTCCTCTGCCATGGTGACTGTCAGAGAGTGGCTGCTTTGTTGATCTGAGTGGTGGGGTGAGGATGATAGTGACAGAGAGCAAAGTCCCCATCCAACCCTCAATGTACTGAGAATTAGGCTTTTGCTATTTTAAGCCACTGAGCTTCAGGAACTATTTGTTACTGTAACATAACTTAGCTGATCCTGACTGATCCAGAGAATAGTAACCAGGAATGGGGCACTGCTGCAACAGAAACCAAGATATGTGGCTGATCAAGCAGACAGTGGGAAAATGGAATCTGAAGGCTGGAAGCATGGCCATCCATGTATTCAATGGCATAATATTTGGTAAATTGTCACACTAGATAACTTAAAAGGTTCAGGGAAAAGAGACTAAGAGTGTTACTCTACCATCAAAGACTGAGAGGCTCAGAGGATCTGCAATCAAGTTGAGAGAGAGGCATGTCTTGAAAAGTACTGTGAGTGGATACTGACAATGAAACCAAGTGGAAGCAAAGAGACTAGGTAAGATGTTAACTACATTTTCAAGAAACTAGCAGTGCCCAAAATTAGGAGTAATACAACCTGTGGCTGGAACTTAAAATAACTCTTGGTCTCCAACCTTTTACAGGCAGAAAATGGGCTGAGAAAACTGCTCAGCTCGCAAAAGCAAAAGGACATATTTCCCCAATATCCACTTCATGTGCAGCCAGGGAGGATAACTGCAAAAGGAAAAACTTCCCGAGGGTGGAGCAAAGCCCCTGGTTGCCCCATCCTCAAACTCCACAGCAAGCACATTTGAGGCTATTCAAGGAGTAGTGTCACTTTAGGGCAGGGGCCATATCTGCCCAGCAGGGTTTCAGGATTGCTACGGATACTGTCTACTGCATGTCTCCCTCTCCTCCCTTTTCTGAATTAGGCTGTTTGTTGTGTTATTCTATCTCTTTGCACTTCCAGCATTGGGTGTGCATATGAGCAGCAGGGGCCCAGACAATTCATCTTTATATCATAGGTCTCCAGACCAAGAGGAACCACATGAGCCACATGAAGAAACCACTGTTCCTCTCACGGGGGTCCTGGGCTTTGAACTGGCTGCCACAGAATGTCCCTCACCTCAAATTCCTGTTATCCTGTCTCTGGCCTCTAGACCCAGACTAAACAGGCATGTGAGATGGGTCAGGCCTACCTGGGGAGGGGTAAAATGTATTTCGTGTATGGGAAAGAAGGGATAGCTAACAACCTTGGGTCCATGCTATCCCTTGTCTTCTGTGTGGCAACCAGCACATTCTATACAGAGGCTGCTCCATCAACCTGCTGTTCCCAAGTGCCTCCCTATGGACGCGCAGCATGGCCAGAAATAAACCTTTGAGCTTTGCAGTGTGGCCCAGCCTCTCCTGACTGATACAGGGACTCTGTTCATCTCATCTCTTGAAACTGTTCCTGGAGCTGCCAATCTGCTCCAGCCTGGGCTGCTGACCCTCTGCACCTGGCTAGGCAGCTATCACCTGGGACTTCCTTTCCCTTCCATCCTGCAGTGACTTCCCTGCTTTCCGGATCACATGTCTCCCACTTTCTTGGTTTACATCTTTGTTTTGATGAAGTATAATCTCTGGTGGCTTCCTACTATGAGAAAGGATGCATGGGAGATAAATTTTTTGAAATCTCATGCATTTGAAAATACTTCGTTTATAGTTTGGCTGGGTGAAGGTTGGAAAATAATTTTCCTTTTCATTTATTTCCCACGGCTTTGTTCCTTTCCTTCTAACTTCAACGGGTTGTTGTGGAGAGGCCCACGGTCATTCTGACCCGACTATTCGTATGTGACTTGTTTTACTGTCAGGACACTTTTGTTCCCTGCATTCTGAAACTCGCCAATGATATGTCTTGGCGTAGAGCTATTTTTTCCCACTGTGTAGGGCTCTGTCCCTTTCAGCTTATGTCCGTGAAGACCTCTCTTGAATTAATAATTCATTGATGATTTTTTCTCTTGTGCTTTCCCTGATCACCTGTTGGGGTCCCTATTCGTTGATCAATGACTTTTTTTGGTTGGTCCACTCATTTAGCTTTTCTCTATTTTCCTTTTTTTTTTTTTTTTTTTATTTCGGTTCTACTTTCAGGGAGCTTTTTCACTATTACATTTCTGCTACCTTGCAAACATCTCAAGAACACTTTTCTTCCCCTGAATGTTTCTGTATATATGTTCTCCCTTCACAGGTTGTATGTCTTTTAAAATTTAATGACATTATTGATGGTTTTGTTGATGTTTACTTCCTTCTGCATGGACTGTTTCTTCCAACTTGTTTTAAAACTGTATCCTAACTTTGTATTTCATGACACAGGGTTTCCTGGGATGCCGGTCAGCTCTGGCTGCCTGCTTGTATTTTGCCCGGGAGGGACTGAGAGACTGACAAGAACTTCTGTGCACATGAGTGGCGGTGTTAACTGTGGCCTTCCCTATAGGGTAGTTGGGCAGCCACAAATGTCAGAATGTCTGGGTGTTTCCCCTTGGCATGGTTGGCTCCCCCAGGAAAGACCCTTCTAGTCTCCTGGCTGCTTGCATTCTGAAATCCCAGAAGGGGGCTTGTGGGTCTCAGCATCCAGTATTCATGTGTGCATTTAATCGCCTGATCCTATTACCGTACCTCTGTCCTTAATTGTGCCTGGTGTCCACCCACCCCAGACGCTGCCTTTTACTTTTTTCAGGTCATAAATATCCAGCCTTTTGTCAGAACAAGGAAGGGGCACTTATCAGGCTGCATGAAATTGGGGTGCACATATGGGCATCTGAGTGTTCCTCAAGCAGACGTTCTGCCAACCTTACTTTCACCCCGGTTTACTCTCACATTCAGAGGTACATAGTGCCACCCATTAGTGAACCTTCTGGGGGATTCCATGGAGTATATTCTTAGCTTTCCTTCCTAGCTACTATCTCAGGGTTTCATTTTCTTGAATCTGCTAAGTATTTTAGCTTCAAAAACTGTGTTGCTGTTACCTCCTCTCTTGTTCTCCCTGTCTTTGTGGATTTCTGCCTTCTAACAAATGCTCCAGAAGGAAGTTAAAGTCAACACATACTAACCATCCACCAACTTTACCCAGAAACTCAACCACCCTTTCAGCCTTTAGTCTCTATACTCCCCAGACACAGCTGCTCTGCTTTTCTGTTGCTTCCATTTGAAATGAGGCGGCTCAGCCCTCACATATACATAGGCCATCTCTGTCAAAATTTTACTTAGCAACGAAAACATGGACTCTTAGCGAAGAGATTTTCTCTGGGGAAGAGCTGTCTCTGTGTGGAAGACGCTTCCACGTAGGTTTGGGATAAAGTCAGTGAACACCACGACAATCATCAAACGCTGGAGTGGATTTTTGAGAAACCGGCCAGGGGGCTCAGTTTTCTATCCAGAATGCCACAGAATACAGTCAAAATTCTTTGGCATCCACATTCTTGGGAAACTCTTGGAGGGGGTGCATCAGTGCCGAGGACCCTTGGCCATGCAGGGCATCCCCTCACCCAGGGCAGGCCTGTTTTGTTCATGGCTGTAGTAGCCCAATACCTAGAATAGTGCACACTCTAGGAGGCCTACCACTGTGTATGCTGGCTGGGGTGACCCGGTGGAGAGACGTGGCACCTTGAAGATTGGGGAGAATTCTGCTGGCTGGAAAGGGGCCAGGAGGGTATGGGTGGCTGATAAGCTGGTGTAGGACCACTCCTTCCTTAAGAAGTGACTGACTGTGACATGTGGTGGGAATGGAGGAACATTCCGAATCATTAGTTGGTCAGGACACACGTCTCTTAAATGTCATCAACACAATCTGCCTAGAAGAAACATGATTACTTTCTGCCAAGCACAGACCCTCCTAGAGGGACCAGACCCAGCCCAGCACCTTTATAGTCAGCCCAGAGGGGAGCAACTCAATCAGCGAGACGGCATTTTTGGGTTTTAGTTACAGATACTGAGGGTGCTCAAACATCCATGCAATTTGCTGTTCACCATAACACGCAACCCGGAATGGCTGTTTCGGTCCCCCGTCGGTTACCTGAAAAGCAGTCTTACTGGGCCCCAACCCCAAATCAATTTGGTGAGAACCTGAACTCCGCTATTAACCTTAATTCTGAGAGAAGAATGACACCCCCCTCCCACTGCTGGGGTCCACTGAGGGTGAGTGCCCGGGCTCCTTCATTCTCCAGGCTCCTCTCAGAACACAGCAAGGGTGGCGGACTCCTTCCAATGTCCATTAAGCACAATGCACCGGGGAGAGGCAGTAGGCGGTTTGCTGAGCCCGGTTCCGAGGCGGTGGGAAGTTATTCACCAGCGGCTCCGAGGACAGCCCAGGCCTGGAGAATGGCTGGGGCCGCGGGCTGGAGTAGGGGTTACCGGTGAGAGTCAAGGGCAAGTTGGCCAGGCCCGGGCCGGGAGGCGCGGGCAGGACGCAGCCAAGCATTTCCTCCGGGAGGCCCAGACAGCGGGCGGGTGGGGCGCGGTGGGCGGGGTCCTCGCAGTTGGTGGCTTTTGAAGCCCCCCCGACCGCGGTGGGAGAGGGGCAGCCTAGAAGAGTTGGCAGCGGGCCTGAGGCGGGAGGGGGAGGAAGGGGCCCCGCGTTCCCTCAGCAGCGGCGCCGGCCGCCCTGGCACGTAGTTCGCTTCTGGAGGCACAGGCCGCGGTGGGCGCGCCACCCGGGCTGCCAGGCTCACTGCCAGCCTAGGCCAGACCTGTTCGGGCTGACCCGAGCTCAAGGGTAGCGCGGCCGCACACCGGACCCCGGCCGCCAGGAACGAGCCCGAGGAGTCTGTCCCTCCCGCAGGAACTGCCCCGCCCGGACTCCCGGAGCTCTGCAGGGCAAGGGCGTGGAGCGGGCGAGCGGCCTGAGGCTCTAGGCGCGGCCACCCGGCAAACTGGCGGCTGAGGGCGCGGCGCGAGTGCTTTCCGCCCCCAGGCAGCCCCGCGCCCGGCCGAGCAGACACGCCTCCCGGCCGGCGCCCATCGCGGGAGGAACAAATGGCGCCCTCCAGAAAGCACTCCGCTCCACGCCGGGGGCGAAGGCTGGCCACCACACAAAAGCTCCGGCAGGGAAGTGCCCGCTGTGTCCCCACCGCGGGGGGTACGGGCAGCAGCTCCGCGCCGCGACTACCAGGCCCACCACCCCCGGACGTCATGCGTCAGCGCGCCCCGCTCCAGTTTCCGCCCCTCCTCCTACCGGCCCAGGGGACACGCCCACTGGCGCGCGCAGGCCCCGGGACCGGGCACGCCCCTCTAACGGCCCGGATTGGCCTGGCCGTGCACTCACGGACCAATGGCGTCCGTCCTGGCAATCGGTCACGCCCCCTTCCCCAGGCGCGGGCACGCGACCCCTCCGTTCCTCCGGTGCGCGCTCTGGGCTCCCCGCCCCCTCCGCGCGCGCAGCTCCCCGCGGCCGCCGCCGCCTGTAACCTGCGCCGCCAGGATGTGGCTGGGGGCTGACGTCGGGTCCAGATGTGGCCCCGGCCCCGCCCACCCCCGGGGCCGGGCCGCCCACACCGAGCCGCGGCGCGCTCGGCAGCTGTCCCGCCTGCCACAATGCGCGGCGAAGCTGCGGCCGCGACTTGGCGTGGTGGTCCCTAACGTCGCCGCTCGGCATCCTTAGAACCGGCCGCCCCTGACGCCGCGCGGGGACCCCAGTCGTCCGCGCCCCCCATGCGCTCGCTCTTCGGTGCCCGGCCGGGCCGGCGCCTCGCAGACGCGGAGCCGCGCGGGTGACGGCAGAGGCGGCTGCGCGCCCAGCCCAGCCCAGCCCAGCCCGAGGAGAGGGCGCGCCGCGCCCCCGCCCCCCGCCCGCTCTCCCGAGGCCGTGGGTGCGGATGCGCGGCTGACGCCTCGCAGCGAGAGCACCGCCGCCGGCCCCAGCCCGCAGCATGGCAGCCGCCGCCTATGTGGACCACTTCGCCGCCGAGTGCCTCGTGTCCATGTCGAGCCGCGCGGTCGTGCACGGGCCGCGTGAGGGGCCGGAGTCCCGGCCCGAGGGCGCGGCCGCGGCCGCCACCCCCACGCTGCCCCGCGTCGAGGAGCGCCGCGACGGTAAGGACAGCGCCTCGCTCTTCGTGGTGGCGCGGATCCTAGCGGACCTCAACCAGCAAGCACCGGCGCCCGTCCCGGCGGAGCGCAGGGAGGGCGCCGCGGCCCGGAAGGCGAGGACCCCCTGCCGCCTGCCGCCGCCCGCCCCCGAGCCCGCCTCCCCCGGCGGCGAAGGCGCGGCGGCCGCGCCCCCCAGCCCGGCGTGGAGCGAGCCGGAGCCCGAGGCGGGGCTGGAACCCGAGCGGGAGCCGGGGCCCGCGGGGAGCGGCGAGCCCGGCCTCAGACAAAGGGGCCGGCGGGGCCGAAGTCGCGCCGACCTCGAGTCCCCGCAGAGGAAGCACAAGTGCCACTACGCGGGCTGCGAGAAAGTTTACGGGAAATCCTCGCACCTCAAGGCGCACCTGAGAACTCACACAGGTCAGTGGGGCGGCGCGGGCGCCCGGATTGCTCGGACGGGGTCAGTGCGAGCTGCCCGACCACGCCCCCGGAGCCGCCGGCGGGGCGCGAGGTAGGGGCCGGGCGGGCCGGGACGCCCGGGGCTTCGCCCCTTCCCCCGCCGCTCCAACCCGCTGCTGGCCCCGCGCGCCGTGCGAGGCGGGTCCTGGCTCTTGGAGCCGGCGCCCGCCAGGCGACCGCGCCCCCGCCGGGCACGCCCCCTCCCCGGGCGCGCTCGGGTGGGGCCGCGGGGGCAGATGTAGTCATCTGGGTCGGGGTCGGGGGCGGGGACCCCGCCCGGCCGGGGGGCGGTGTGGGCAGGTGCGGACAGCCTGGGTGTGGACCGCAGGCGGCACTCGTGACGGTGGGGCGCCCGGTAGCGGGGGCAGGGGACGCTCTCCGGGGTCCCTCCTAGTCTCCTCCCCCGCCGCCCGGGCGCGCGCTCAGGAGGGGAGGGGCCGGCCCTGGCGCGCGGCGGGCGAAGTTCACGTAGGGACAAGGCTTCCTTCGCCACTCGGCACATTCTCCGCTCTCTTCTTCCTGTAATTTTTCCAGCGCTCTAAGGTTTAATTTGTCGTAACCAGAGTCAGCGGCGGCGCTGGGCGATGCGGGGGGCGGTCCCGGCTCCCGCTCCCCGCCTGCGGCTCTTTGTGGGAACCCCCGCCCAGTCGGCCGGCGGGGGCGCGCCCGGCCCTAGGGCTCTTCGGCCTCGCAGCTCTCTCCGGAAAGGAATGCCCTGGCTGCTGCCTGTCCTCCGTGCTGACCTCTCGCCTGCCCACCTCTCACCTGCCCTGGGCCGGTGCGCGGCGGGCGGCACCTGCGCCAGGGCGGGCGCTGAGCCTCCAGCTTGGGGATCACCGCCCGCCCCCGCCAGCCCAGCGGCAGCAGTTCCCACGCGCGGCCCGATACTTTGTAGTTGATTCATCTGTGGCGGTTCCCTCCCCCACTTTTTGTTTCGTTTTTAACACAAAGATGAAAACGTGTTAATGGACGGCAATCCTCCCCCGTTTTTGTGTGAAAATTTATATGCTTCCCCTGAGCTCACGTGAGTTCTTCTGTGACACTCACCTCTTCGGGGGGCAGGCTCAAAACCCATGTACTGAATATTGTTGCCTTGTGACCAAGGGTGGTAGTGTCTCATTTGTAAAATAGTTCACGTAGTGATTAAAAGGCATTAAAAAAACCTGCAGCCTTGGAGACCGTAGAGCTGAAGGCCCCCTTTTTTTCCGGTACATTTGGAACTGAAAGGGCCCGAGGTCTGCAGGTGAGGCTTTCGAATTTCGGACTAACTTTCACTCCGGAGGCTGTTGTGGCCGCCCCAAACCGCGTGGCAAGTGATGGGCTAGAGAGTGAGAGCAGGGCCATTTCTAGGCATTCGGGGTCAGTTAAGGGTATGGGGGCTCAGGTTGGGGGTGGGGATCAGTATGGACTCTGAGTTCAGCTCGGGATGCGGCTGCAGGGTGGGTGTGGCCCTGGGGGAGGGGCCAGGCAAGGCTAGGCTGGGCTCGGCTCCAGGTGGACCCTGAGTATCGGGTCGGGGCAGCGCTTGGGGCGTGGCTGGGGTTGAGATCCGCTTTGGGGGAAGATGCGCGTGTTGAGCGGGATACTTAATGTTTGGGAAATTTTTCTACAGCCCCTGTTAGGGTGGTCTGCCACTCGGCAGCACCGGTAGCTGGGAATTGAGGAGGGGGGTGGCCGAGGGGAGGGGCTCGCCGTGGTGGGCGGGGCCGGCTCGTCAGGGCCTCAGCCCTGGGATGTCTTCCTGGTGGGTTCACCTCCGGCTTCAGGCTCTGGCCCCGCGCGAGCCCCTTGACTAGAATATTGGTGCAGGGGCTCTGGAGACTCGGGCCTCCCGCCGTAGGTGGGGCCAGTTTCCTCGGAGCGCCTGGAAACCGAAGGCAGGCAAAAGAGAATAGAACCAACCCTTTGAGTGTTTGCAGTGTGCTAGTGTCCATTCTTGAAGCAGAGAAACTGTTCCACCCTTCGGGTGTGCAGACATCAGAAGTGCTACCTCCAGGGTGGAAACCGGCCTCCATGTCGGGAGTGCACAGGGCTCCGGCAGCGGGGTGGCGGGGAGTTGGGAAGAATGCAGACTTTCAGGCCCCTGATGCCGACCCGTTCTAGCCTGCAGCTGGGAATGCATGTTACCGGTACCCCAGGTGACCCATTATGAGGGTTGCACTGCCCAGAAACCTGCCTCTGGAGGGAGTGTGGTTCAGCATCTGGCGGAGGGCACCCCTGGGAAGCCCATTTCCAGTTCCTGCCCAGATGGGCAGAGCGTAAGTAACTGGTGTTCCTCCAAGGAGAAGAGGAGCGTCTTGCAGAAGAAAGAAACCCAGGCAGCCCTCAGGGATGACTGAGAAGGCAGGCCACGAGGGGATAGCTTTGCTGCAGCCATGGGCTCTGAGGTGTCTGTGGTTTGTGGGCCTCTAGCAGCATTGTGGGGTCTCTGCAGTCAGTGACGGAGGTCATGCCGAACCCTGTGCTCCATTAGGTGTGGGAAGGTGCCCCCGCCGCTTCCTGCATCTCCAGGATCCACAGTAATTTCATGGCAGAGGGTGAATATCAAAACCAGGAAGGTAGCCAGCTGCTCTGTGCTTTTCCTCTGTGACCAGGGACCGGTTCCCAGATCTCCCTGCAAGTTGGTGATGTCTGCCCTGACCACCTGCAAAGTTTTCAGGGAAATGAGGTCAAGTATGTGAAGACCCTTTGGGAAATGCAAGGGTCAGCCTTGACTCTGGAGGCTCTTGTGGTCCGTTGGCCGCGGCTCTGCTCTGATTTTCCACCCCCACTCTCTGAACAGTTGCATGCTGAGAGCTTTCTGTCCTGGTTAGCTGTGTAGCAGTGTGGTCTCCCAGTCCCACTCTCCCAGGAGTTATTCTGTGGACACATTGGTCTCTGTCACATTTAGGTAATTGTTGATGTTATAACGAATGCATAACACCAAACCTAGAAAAGCATCTTTGCAGCTCGTGCTACTTTGTTATTTGGCCAGTTAGAACTTCCCAGGCCAGACCTGGAAAGTTTGCTAAAAGGGGCATAGGGGAGCAGCAAGACCAGGAGCAGATTTTCTTGGAGCCTGAGGTGCTTTGATGCAGAAATTCAAGGACTTACCTTCGGATAGGTCAGGCTGGGGCCCCCTTGAGGGCAGACTGGTTCCCCAGATCCTGCCTCTGGAGAGGTCCTGCGTGTTGTCCTGAATGGGGAGACTTGGCAGACTCCCAGCAGAATGGCCACTTGGTCTCTCTTGGCAGAGAAACCCTGAATACATATCTACCTATTTGTTCCCAAAAATAATTGTTTTCAAAACTGCTCTGTGCCCTGTTTTCCCTCCAGCGCTGGAGCCAAAACATCTCTGCATGCTGGGCCCTGTCTGGGTTCTGGGGGTTCCACGGAAAGGTGAGCATAGTGGCGTACACAGCCTTCCCTCCTGCAGAACCCGAAGCATGTTTGTGGTCCCCTGGCCTTGTTTGGGGTGGAGGAGGGAAGTAGAGCAAGATCACATTCTGTCAGCCATTTCCTGTGATAATTTGGGTGGGGTTAACCTGAAGTTTATCTTTACCCACTGAAGCGTGGATTTGATCCTGACCGATTATCGCGACCCCTCCCCCAAGGCACACTCTGGCTTTAGAGGCTTGTTTGCAAGCACACTGTTCCCTGAGCACCCTGCAGATGCTCCCTAATGCTGCCTCGGAAAGCAGAGCAGAGGACATCTGGGTGGGATCTCCTTTACCCAGGGTAAAGCCGGGCTTGTTGGTGGCCCGTGCCTTGTTCAGAGACACACACAGGCCAGGGGCTCAGCACTTCCACCCCTCCCTCTCACACCTTCGCAGTCCCAGGCTACCAGTGGCCCTAGTTGTGAAACTCCTGAAACAATGCAGAAGTGTATGCAGCATGGGAGGTGCCAGCCTGCACCACCCCCAAACCACTGTTACCCCACATTGGTGGTTTTCTTTACAGACCTTCTAGATGGATTTGCATGTATGCATACATGTGTATCCACATAGACATTTTGAAACATGCATAAATAGGATCCTAGCAAACATCTCACTGATGGCATTTTGTTCGGTGTGTGTGCTTAAATGAGGCATCTTCATTCTTTTTCCCAGCCACGTGGTATTCCAAGATGTGGTTATACGGCTGTATTGTAACTTATTTACCCTTCGCTTATGGACAGGACAGCTACATTGCCTTTTTTGTTTTTCGCTATTACTAGTTGTGTTTCAGTGGACTCTGATGTGTGTGTGTCTTGGTGCAGGGGAGCTGGCATTTCTGTAGGATTGAGACCTAGTGGTGGTGTTAACAGGGTTGATAAATGTTGGTGAAATTTGTTGTGGAGTTACTATGTTATGTTTTTAAAGGAAGTAGACCGCAGTTGTTGGTCCCCCCTCCCCTGAGGGAGAGACCTATTGTGTCACCACTCCACCTTCTTGAAAATGTTTACTTCTCCCAGTTCTCCTTTTTTGTGTGTGAGAACATTGAGAACATTTAAAACAGTGTCAGCAAAACCACTGTCACTCCCGCACGCCTGGTGGCTGGCTCTCCTGGCCATCTTCAGTTCTGGTTTTACAGAGATTGGATGGAGAGTGTGTGGTGGGCTCTCAGCCCCGGAGCAGTTGGGTGGGGGCTGGTGTGGTGCTGTGTCTGCCCCCGCTCCCCACTCCGCTGAAAGCGGGCTGGAGGGTGTGCTGCCTGAGCCAACTGATAGGAGGCAGTTCATTCAACCAGTAGCCTGTGTCTGGGGCTTCACATGTCTGGAACACAATCCTTCTGAATAGGTGCCATGAAGCCTACTTCTCAAGCTCTGACAGCCTCCTGCCCTTAGGTCCTGTTGGCTCCCACTTTACACATAGTTTTAATCTGATTGGTTACTGGGGAAGGGCGAAATACATGGATAGCAGCTGAAGGCAGGGGAGGAAACAAACCAGTAGGTTGTTAACATATGCATGTGTAAGTCTGTGTGTTTAAATGGGTCATGAAGAAGCCCCGCAGTCAGCCAGCACTGGAACAAGTGTGGGGCCATTTGTGGAGGGGCACATGTGTCTCCGCAGCAGTCCCTGAGGTCTGCATGAGAGACCCTGGAATGAATAACACTCTAGCAGGGATCTTGAGATACCAAGGCACTGTGAAGTGTGTTCAGTTTGTGTTTTCAGGAAGCAGTTAAAATAGTTTTAAAAATAAAAACTTCTAGAACGGTGCACTCAGCTCTCACAATCCTAAGACTTCCAGACTGTTTGCTCTAGGGGCCAGGCATCGTTCTGTTTGTATTAGTTTACATCAAGCTATCTAATCTTCACAAGGACCCTGTGAAGTAGGCTCTCTTATTATTACTAAATTTCAAATAAGCTAAGCCTTCGATGCCTTAGGAATCATGCCCAGGGTCACACAGTAAGTGAGGGTGGAACAGGGATTGGAGCTGGGGCTTGCGCCTGGGCAGGCGCTCCTGAGGTAGGTGTACCTACTGTGTCTACTGCCACTTCTGTCTGGATCAGTGTTTCAGGTGACTGCAGGTGAGCAGGGCCCTGTGGTAGTAGAAACCTGAATGTCCCCGGTACACGGCTTCCCGCACAGATTTTTGCTGCTGCTGAAAGATTGAGGGAGTAGTACAGTGAGCACTCCAGTACTCTTCCCATAGGGTCATTGGGTCGTATTTTGCTACATTTTTCTCCTTTCCTCCTTCCCTTTTTCTTTCTAAAGAAAGAAAAATTAATTTTTTGTCTATATTTTTCTCTCTTTTCCATCTCGCCTCTCTCTTTAAATTATATATTATCTGATACACAGTCCCTATTCAGTTCCCCTGGTGATTCCTAAAATGTCCATTATAGGATTCAGGATCCAGTCAATCACACGTTGTGTTTGGTTGTCCTATTTAGTTTCCCTTAGCTTAGGATAGTTTCCCATCTTTTGGTCTTTTATTATATTACACTGGCATTTGAAGGCCCGAAGCCAGTTGTCTTGTAGAACAACTCACAATCTGGATTGGTCCGATTGTTTCCCATGATCAGGTCTGGTTTAAACAAATTTTGGTCCAAAATATGGCACAGGTGATGTTGGGCACTTCCATTGCATCATGGGGGCGGGGCATGGGATATTAGCCTGTCCCACTGCAGGACCACATGGTTAAGGTGGGCGGCCAGGCTGAGCCCCTTCCATCCAGCTGGTTGGTTTCTACTCCATCTTCCAACTTCCTTGACTGGACAGATGTTGGGGGTTGGGTTCAGCTTTGGAAGGCTTTTGAAGTCAAAGGACCAACTGGAGGAGGCCTGGGCGCTCCTTTCCCCAAACAGGCAGGGCACCCTGATTTTCCTTTGAATGAAAATGGCTCCAGGTGGTATGAATAGCCAGCGCAAGGGTAGCTGTGAGAGTGTTCCTGGTCAGCCTACCTGAATGCTGGCCCTGTGCCACAGGCAGCCTGTCTCCCAGGGCTGGGGAGGGCCTACGACGGGGGACACCCTCAAAGTCCTGGTCTTTATGTGCTTTCAAGAATAAACAAAAATGATCCTAAGTCCACGCACCTGAGCCTGTTTTTCTTTCTTTTCAAAGCCCCAAATGGGATTATTTTCTTGAGAAGTCAACTTCCAGTCGAGATGGGAATAAACTCTCCAGCTTGGCGATTCAAAAGCAGCCGCTGTGCTGTGTGGCTGGGGGTGGGGTTGTGGAGACAGCCACCAGTGCAGTCCTTGCGGTGGGAGATACTGAGTTCAGAAGGCTTTGGACACTTTTCTGGGCCAATATGACGGAGACTTGAACTTGTTTTACTCTTGGCATCAATTGGGCACTGGGCACAGAAGAAATCCTCACCCAACCAAAAGCTCTGCCATTTGGCTGTGAACACACACGTATGCCTCCATATCCACGTACATGTGTATAAACACATACGGGTGTGTGTGTGAGTGGACGTGGCACCCTGCTCATGCTTGCTGAACAGAGGAGCATGCACACCTGGAACATAGTGGCTATGTGGAACCTCTGATTTCTAGTTCAGTTTTAGATCTTAAGTCCGTCTTCACCCCCAGCCAATGTCGATCAGCTGTTTGTGAGTCAGGCTCTTGGGTGAGACGTGGAGTTTGCTCAGTTCAAACTGGGGCTGTGGTGAAGGGGCTCTGCCTTCGCACCCCGCTGCCCCACCCAGCAGAGGGACCGGGCTCCTGTGTCCTCCACACTGCTTCAGTTCCCCTCCTGATGCGGGGCCAGGCTGTGATCACCATTTGCAGTTAGGCATTGTGTGTGTGTGCGTGCGTGTGTGTGTGTGTGTGTGTGTGTGGTGGCAGGGGTGGGGTGGGGGGAGGGCACAGCATGGCACCAAGCACCAGAAACTCAGCCTTGACCAGTCCCTGGTTTTTACTAACATCATTCTGGACAAACAAGACAGAGAGAGCGTTTGGCAGGGGGAGGATTCTGTTTATTGTTCTCCGTTTTTGAAGTTCATCACAAAAACACTTGCTAACCAGAAACTTGGCTACACTCCGTGGCCATTGGCCAGTCTGTCCCAAGGTGACTTGTTTGGAGAAGCACTGAGGCTTGATGCCTCAGATTAAATGTCCTTGTGCTGGTGCCACAGGGGTGTGGCCTACTCTGCATGGATGGGTGACCCTGGGTCCCCAGGCACAGGGCACAGGCTTGTCTCCTTGAAGCTGGAGCCCACGCTGCAGCATGAAAGAGCTCTGCATGAATTGAAGGCCCAAAGCAAAAATTGCTCACCAAAGAGCATGTGGCTCAGAGCCTACCTCGGCCTCCTGTCTCAGGAGAAGCTTCTAAAGGTGGAGCTGTGGCACGTGCCTGTCTCCTGTGAGCGCAGGCCAGGTGGAAGGAAGCTTGGAAGTGGGGAGAGGATGATGTGGGCTCAGAGGAACCTGGGACTTCTCCCCCGACCCCAGCGTCCACAGGACACACATGGGAGGTGAGGTGATGCCTAAGCAGCCTGGCGAGTGGCCAGGGCCCTGGTTGGGGCCTCCTCACTCCCTTTTGGAGCACTGGCAGCTAATCCTTGGGGGTCTACCATCCTTTCCTGGTCTGGCCTCGTTGGAGGACTCATCTGCCTTCCTCCTGGAGTAGGGAGAGCCTGTGAACAGAGCAGTGACCCCAAGGCCTATGGCCACTGGGGATGGCAGGGGCCTTGTGCTTCCATATGTGGGTCCAAGCTGTGGATGGGGAGGCCAAGTGTCCTGGTATGTGGGAGGTGGTCAGGTGCTCCCTAGAGATCTAACAGGTATGCATGGGTTAGCGAGATCTCAGAGTCCTTGGGCCACACCTAAGTATGTGCAGGGCCTGTGATACAGCCAGCATTTCCTCCTCTAATATTCTCCGAGACTTTCTTTTTTTTTTTTTTTTTTTTTTGAGACGGAGTCTCGCTCTGCCGCCCAGGCTGGAGTGCAGTGGCCGGATCTCAGCTCACTGCAAGCTCCGCCTCCCGGGTTTACGCCATTCTCCTGCCTCAGCCTCCCGAGTAGCTGGGACTACAGGCGCCCGCCACCTCGCCCGGCTAGTTTTTTGTATTTTTTAGTAGAGACGGGGTTTCACCATGTTAGCCAGGATGGTCTCGATCTCCCGAGCTCGTGATCCGCCCGTCTCGGCCTCCCAAAGTGCTGGGATTACAGGCTTGAGCCACCGTGCCCGGCCTCTCCGAGACTTTCTACTTGTCTTAACTCTTTTATTGTCTAAATGTTCACTGTAAAGAAGAAGAATAAAGGGAACTTGGTTTAGGGCTATTGGTGGAAGTTAAAGTTAATGGCAGAGCATGAATAGGGGTGTCTGCAAGGAATTGTTAGAAAGGAGATTGGAAATAGAGCAAAGGCATATGTAAGTTCAGAACCTGACTCCTTTGTCGATTGGGAGTGGGGCAGAGGGCATGGGTCCAGCAGGTCATTGGTCTCGGGTTACCAGAAAGGTGAAGGCTGTTCACCCGGGCCATTGGCTGGGGGTGCTTCTTAAAGCCAGGATCTGGGAGCTGGAGTCAGCACCTTGGGGTGCACCCGGGCATCATAGCAACAACAAACCCCAACACATTGTCATGGACCAGGGCAGATAAATGGGAGTTAATGACATGGTTGTCACACATCTGAATCTGGGATATGTAAATGTGACACACAGTCTGAGGGTTTGGCAGGCTCTCTATGGTCTTACTTTGCATATTTTGGCCTATCTGCTCTCCCAACTTAACTGCCCATTGTCCTCACCTGCATGACTGGCCATATCTGGTTTGCCTACTGGTCATTGAAGGCATCCATAGGGGTGCCATCTGCCCCCATGTCCCTTTCCTGCCAGGCATGCTAAGTGGCCCGGGGCAGGGCAGGCAGGAACTCAGATTCCCTCCATCCCATTGCTGGGGTCTTACTTCCTCCTCCGCCCGACTTACATGTGGAAGGATTCTGCTGTGCTCGTCCACTAGTTGTCGTTTTTGTCTCTTAGCAGGGATGGTGGCAGGAGGACGCCTCACACAGCAGCACGTGAGGACCCACAGGGACTCTGGCCCCTTGCAGCTGTACGTTCAGAGGGAAGATGCCCAAGGTTTTACTATCTTTTCCAGAGTGCCCTTTTTTTCTGCTTGCATGGCAGGCTGTTTCTAAAATTACAGCCATAGGTTGCTTAATGACAGGGGTGCGTTCTGAGAAATGTGTCGTTAGGCAGTTTCGTCCTCGTGTGAACGTCATAGAATGTACTTATTATGCACACCTAGACGGCATAGCCTACTGCACACCTAGGCTGTATGGTGTAGCCTATTGCTTCTAGGCTACAAGCCTGTACAGCATGGTACTGTCCTGAATACTGTGGGCAACTGTAACACAGTGGTAAGCATTTTGTATCTAAATATAGAAAAGGTACAATTAAAACAGGATATCATCTTATGGGACCAGCCTCTCATCCCACGTGGACTGTCATTGTTTGAAACGTCGTTATGTGGTGCATGGCTGTATTTTGCTGCTTGGCCTAAGGTGCCAGGGCATTCTCTGGGGAAGCCTGAGGGGCTTTGCAGGCTACCGTGTTTTATCAAGGTTGAAATTAGTTTTAGCACTTTACACTGTGTCCCCTTTGCGGCTGACAGAGCAGGAGACCTTCAGTGTCTACTGTCACAGGTGTAGAGCCGCTGTGTTGGTGAGCAGGTGGGTGGTTGTCCTGAATTACTGTCAGGCTTTAGAGTCTTACAGGAAATACAGCCTTGGCTACTTATAGCTTGTGATTTAGTTTCCCTAATGATGGGCTGGGTAGTACACTTTAGCAGTTTGCTTTGGACAAATTGTATCATTCTTAAGTTCACTCACATTACCCTTTGAGAAACTTCAAAGTTTGTTTCCCTGATCTTCCTAGTTGCCCTGGATTATGAACCAAGCGTTGGAATTCCTTTGCACATGTAGCACCGCACATGACCTTGGAAGATGTATACTTATGTGAGTGTGTGCATGTGTATGCGTGTGTGTGTGTATATGCCTGTATTTGCGTGCGTGTGTGTGTGTGTGTTTGTGTATGCACATGTACATGTGGGTCAGCCATGCAGCCAAGTCTCAGAACAATTGTTCACTGGAAGGAACCCAGTCTGGAGGCGTCTGGCCAGGTGGTGCAGTCTGCAGCACGATGTTTGTTTCTCCCAGCCCCATGAACCCCAGTGGGGCTGCATCACTTAAAGGCCCGTCTCTACAAGAGCAGGGTAGGAAGCAGCAGTGCGTGCCCAGCCATGGCTGTGTAGGCAGAACCAGCCTTCAGGATGGAGGGTGGGACCCTGGAGCCATGCCTGAAGGTGTGTACCATTAGTCCCTGATGGGGCACTCCATCTTGGGCCGTTCTGCCCCCTGGTCTCTCTGCTCCTCCTCTGCAAACCAGGGGGGCCAGCAACCTGTTTGGATCCTGGCCCTGCCAGATTAATGCATAGGAACTGAGTTCCTTGGCTGCCCAGCTGAGGTTCAGTGTGGCCCCATTCTCACTTCCTCTACTCCCCCTTGTACTCTGGGATCTCAGCATTTCTTTGAGTCTTGAGGGATTTTCAGGACAAGCAGGTGGGTGGGTATGCAGGGGAGCAGACCCCAGGGGGCCTGAGGAGAGAGGGGGAGGGTACCCCTCCTTTGTGCTGTCTGTAGCTGCTCAGCCTGGGAGACACTGTGGGGGAGGCTGTGGCTTCCTCCTTCCGCCCTCTGGGGATGCCCTGGCGGCCTGTCCCTTGGGGTGTTGGGAGGAGGTAGCTTGGCTGACTGTCCCTGCTCATGGTCAGGGTCCTCCTACACAGCAGAACTGGAGGTAAACACTGGGTTGCCTTGGCAACTGGGCTGTACCACAGCTCCAAGTGCTCCTGGCTAGAGAACTTCCCATTGTCTCAAGTTTCTAGGATGGGTTTCTATTTTGATTTTTTCCTTTTTTTTTTTTTTTTTTTTTTAATTAGCAAGAATGACTAAGATACCAAAATGTCTGACCTGGTTTCTATAATTTCTTAATAAACATTTGTCTTCTCTTTATAGGAGGAATGTTTTAGTGATTCATTGACTTTTCTCTTAGACGGTGGCGAGGCCCTGGTGAGGCAGTGCGGGGGCAGCAAAGAGGGCCCCCCGCTGCCGACAGCTGGCACGGGAGGCTGGGAGAGCGCTGGCCACAATCCAGGGACCAGACGTTCTTACGTAAACACCACACCAGGATTTTATTGGCTTCGAGGCTAATTAAGTTCCATGGAAAATTTTGGGGAGATGCCTTTCCCCTGTTGGGTGTTCAGATACCCATAACTGGTGCTTTCAGAAGCTGTCTGAAGGCTGATGAGTCTGACTGAGCCTGAGGAGCGCCCTCCCACCCAGTGCTGGACTCTCCTGCCAGAGGCCTGGCCCCCTCCCTGCAGGTCAGGGCATGTGCTCATTTATACCTTGTTGGTGGTTGCTGTTAAATTCTAACTGCTCACGTAGGTAGCCTGGGCTGGCTGCGCCCAGTGGATGGCCTCCCGCCCCCCCGCCTGCTGTCTCGTGGGAGTGCCCCAGGTGGCACTTTGCTGTGGGAGATGCAGCAGCAGGCTCTCGCACAGGCCTGACCCTTCACCTTGGATTTCACTGGGCTTCCCTGCTCTGCCCACCCGTGGATTATCTTGTAGAGAGTCACCCACCCCAAGGAGGAGCCAGGTGAGGATCCAGGGAAGTGGCTTTGTTTATTTTACTATCAGTAGGGCTGACCCAGGTTGCCCTGGTGGGTGGTGTGGCCTGTGAGCCTCTCTGCCTCTAGGCCTGTTTCCAGGGTCTCGTCTTCATTGTAGGCCTGCAGGTCTATTTGGGTCCCTTCTCACGACTGAGGCAGGCTGAGGATGTGCTGAGTTGGGCTGGGCTGCCTCCTGGGTCCTCTCTCCACTGCCCTCACGGCCATCCTCAGGCATGAACCTGCCTCAAAAGCCTGTCTCTGCAGCAGCTGCCGTGGCAGTTGCCAAGCGAGCTCAGCACTAAAAAAAAGGTTCAGATTTGCTGCATTTGTTTTAGAATGACTCCCTGGTGTTGCTTGTGCACACCCCAAGCCTCCTGGCCTTTCCAGGTTTCCCTGTTGAACAGGCAACTCGCCTGCAGTTGGGTGGCACAGGGCTGTGGCGAGGGCCCCAGCATCCATCCTCACCTGGGTGCTCAGCTCCTTTCTTGTCATCCTTTCTCTCTTTGTAAAGCAGAAACAGTCCTGCTAACATCACCCCTTTCAAAGATGTATGCAGAATTTGATTGTTTTTTTTCTGGAGAATGTACTTTTTATAGTATTTAAGAAAAAACTCGTGCTGGGCATGGTGGCTCATGCCTGTAATCCCAACACTTTAGGAGGCTGAGGCCGGAGAATTGCTTGAACCCAGAAGTTCGAGACCAGCTTGGGCAACATAGTGAGACTCCACTGGGCATGGTGATGCACACACCTGTAGTCCCAGCTGCTCAGGAGCCTGCGGGCAGGAGGATCACTTGAGCCCAGGAGGTGGCAGCTGCAGTGAGCCACGATCTTGCCACTGCACTCAAGCCTGGGCGACACGGGGAGATCCTGTCTTAAAAACAAGAAAAAAATCTCAAGTCGAAGGTATTGAAATAGTATTGGAACGTGTTAAAGGAGTCCAAAACATGAGCACACTTGGGAGTTTCTCGGGGCACCCAGCGCCCCTGTGCACTGTGTTCATCCTGACAATTTGGGCTCTGGACCTGGAGCCCCGAGTCATTGCTGTGTCTCTCTTATTGGACCACCTCTTGGAAGTTTGACTCCACAGATGTTGTGTTTGCATGACCTTCCTTGGGAGCCTCTCAGTGTTTTATTTTTCATCAGAGAAAGGCCTTCTTGTCTGATCGTTCTTTGTTATCTAAACAGAGGCACTGTGGCGTAGTGATGAGCCCTGGCATTGGAGAGGGACAGGCTGAACCCAGCTCTGGGTTTTCACTGTGAAGTGGGTCTGGTCATGCTGCCTCTAGGAGCAGAGGGGTAGAACGTGGGTGAGGCACCCAGTAGGAGGGATGTGTGCGTGTGTGTTCATGTGTGTGTCGGGTGAGGTAAGTAGTGATTAACTTGCAAGAGCAGAATTTCACCCCCTGCAGTATTGTTCATGGGCACCTGAATGAACAGACAGGTTTGCTGTCTTCTCAGACAATTCAGAACCTTTTTTTTTCTTTTGAGACTGGGACAAATCAGAACTTTTTTTTTTTTTTCTTTTTTTTGAGGCTGGGTCTCAGTCTGTCACCCAGGCTGAAGCAAAGTGGTGCGATCTTGGCTCACCACAGCCCCAAACTTCCTGGGCTCACACTATCCTCCTACCTCAGCCTGCCAAAGTGCTGGGACTCCAGGTGTGAGCCACCACACCCAGCCCAGAACTACTGTGTTAAAGCAGGTGCTGGGTCACTTTCCAGGATCTTCACAGCCTGCCCTGAGCCCCACTTCCCAGAGTCACCCTGTGACACAGCATGTGGGGTGAAGCTCCCAGCATCTCCAGCCTCAGCTTCTGTGTCTGTATCCTCCTGGATAAACCCAGACTGGTTGCAGGAAAGTGGTACAGTCTGTGAGCTTCTGTGAGCATCCTGTTGTTGCTATGGAGACCCTGTTGCTAGGCATCAAGCATGCTCAGACTAGGGAGTGGTGACCCCGTCTCAGGTGAGCCTCACGTGTTACCAGGTAACCAACCCCTCTCGGGTACCAACAAGCTGTACCTGGCCAAACTCTTTAATCAGCAGAAGTAGCTGAACGGAAACCTCAACCTCAGGGTGAAAGACTGAGTTCCCAGTCGTCAGAACAGTTCTGGACAAGTCCACCTGTCTGAGGTGGGCTTGAAGGTTGCCCTGCACCCTGTGTCAGCAGTCTTGGGCAGTCTCACAGGGACAGGACAGACTGTGCCTGCAGGTGGCCATGCTAGTCCTGCCGAGTGACCCCACCCCAAGGGAAGGACTTTCTGAGACCAGGCAGTCTTGGGTGAGAATGCCGGCTGCCCTCCCAGGGACGCAGTGCCCTGCTGGGTGGCCCGCCTCCCCTCCCGAGGCCCAGGCACCGTGATGGGTTTCTTAACTGACAGCTCTTCAGTAGAGAACAACAGAAATCTTGTTTGCAGCAAAACTTGCCTCACCCGACCGCTTTATAACAGCTCCTTCAAGTGGGGCGAGCTCATCGCTGCCGTCGGCATCTCAGCCATCAGCAGCCCAGAGAATCCCACTCAGGACTTAGGTTTGCTATTTTTGTGTCTTGCCTGGGCTTCGCTCGTTTCCACAGGCATTCCACTTCTTGTTTACAGGAGTAATTGCCTTCATGAGCTTTGGGCCATCTGCGGATATATGTATTTTTTCCTTTATTTTCCTTCTTTTTTGGGGCAGCAGTTCTGTGTTTGCAAATATGAGGATTGTTTCCTAAAGGGAAGCATGAGGCCTTCTTGAGGCTGGCCTCTTGGCTGCTGAGCCGGGCCTTTGCACCCCTTTCCTGCTTGATTTCCGTCTTCCTGTGAGTGTATTTGGTATGGAAGTGCTTCCTATGGTCGGAGGTGAACGTTTGGAGTGACTAAGGAGAGCGTGGCCTTCTTCGCTCTCCCTCCCGGCATCTGATTGCTCTGCGGACACTGTGCGTGTTCCCCAGGCAGGGCCAGCCTGCTGGAGGGGGTTGGGGCCTCTCCTGGCCATGGGGTTTCCACATCCGCCTGCTGGCCAGGCTCCTGTGCTTGGGGAAAGGAGGACACTGAGGCACATACTGTCGCGTGCTCTGCTCTTGTGGTCGTGAGTGGCCTTTTGTCTCTTCTTCTCTGCGTGACTGGGTGTAGAGTGGCGCCTGTGCTGGGGACTGTCCTGCACCCTTGCACAGGGCCCGCCGGCTCAGGTGTGCAGCAGACACCATCCTGGGAGAAACAGTGGCAGGGTCTGGGGTGGCCACATTTGAATGTTCTGCAGACACAGATGCCTTCGGGACTTCAGACTTGTCCCCATCCCTAAGGCGGGACACAGTGCCTACAGACAGGCTGGGTGCACACAGCCTCCCGAACAGCCTCCTGCAGTCTTAAGTCTGCACACCTCCCACCAGGTGTTGGCCCCCAGCAGTGGGAAGGAGACCAGCCTTCAGGCTGCTCACCTGAAGGGAGAAGGCACGGAGGCGTGAGGGGTGCATCCAACCTTCAGTGGGGATCCACAGGGGCCCGGGTGCTGACGGGCCCTGGCAGAGTCTGTTTGCCCACCCTTGCTGTCAGTCTCCTGAACTACAGGAGCAAGAACTGGATTTCACGTTAGGCGATAATTTCCAGCTTCAAGAAATGACCTGGGAAAGTTTTCTACTTAAACTGCCTGTTGTTGTTAAGAGCTGGTCAGCTCTGGCTTTCCAACAGCGCACGCAGCCCTCAGGCCAAGCTGAGTCCTGGTGTGGGGATATTCCCACTAACTGCGGGTCACTGTGACTCCACAGGGAAGGTCTCCTTGGAGAGGTCTGAGGCTCTGGTGTACGAATTAACCTGCTCCTTAGTCTTCCCTGGGAGACCTCTTGATCCCCTGTCCCCACCCATACTTTTGGTCACTTGTCAGTCTTTGTATAATGTGTTCAGTGTTTCTCCCTGTGAGACCGCAGCAGAGACAGGAGAGCCACACATTGCAAGTCACCCGTGCCTGGTTGCTGCCCTAAATACTTACTCTGCACAAATGGCCTGGCTCTCGGGTGACTTTGGCCCTGGGGGATGTTCTCCAACCCCCTGGGGCAAACACCTGCCAGTACTTAGCAGTTACCTCCAGCTGGCTCTGGGTACCCATACCACCCGGGGCCTGTCACACCAGCTCCAGAGGTGGGGCTCTCCCCACACCCGTACCCATCTCTGTGCAGATGCAGACATCCCAGGTTCTCCCCTCCAGCCTGTGTCAGGATGATAGTGGCCACCTAGGCTTGCCCCTCTTTGGGTCAGGACTGAAGGAGTGTCAGCAGAGAGTGGCCTCCTTCACCTGCCTTTTAAGCCAGGGCATACTCTGAAAACATGCCATGGCTGGACGTTTTCATGTGTCTGGCTGGCAGGGGCTCCAGGGGAGGTGGCAGGGGTGCCAGGCACCAAGGCCAGGAATCCCCAGCCACCCCAGACATTTGCCAAGCTTGGCTTCTCAGTGCCTTGGCTGGTGGCCTTTGGGGGTGACTTCACCCCACTGTCATGGCTGGCCCATGGCAAAAGGGGTCACCTGCTGCTTAGAAGCTGAGACTGGGCTGGGCCAGGCCAAGGGCCCTGTTTGTCTTCTGGGTTGTGGGGGTTTGGGCCAATGGGGAGGGAGAGACCCCCCAAGGGACCATTATAGAATTTGCTGTAAGAATGTGGAGAAGGAGTTCTGGTGCTTGGGTTTACAGATTTTCAGATTTTTATTCAAAACATAATGGAACCTTTCTTTTTACAAAATCTCCTGGAATCCAGTGCAGAAAGAGCTGGGAGGATTGCCGGGTGGGGCAGGATGAGGGTGGGAGGGGTTTTGACTTTGTCCTGGGGCTGTGCGGGATCCTCCCTGGGTTCCCCAAGGAAGCTGCCTGAGTGGAGAGGGAGGGGCTGCAAGTAACCAGGAGCAGGCCAAGGTTCCAGGGTTCAGCCCAGGACAGCCAGGCTAGGTACAAGCCAACCCTGGGGGCTGGCCAGCGAGTGTGAGCTGTTGCAGTTTGGGGCAGGTGCCTTCCAGGCTCTGTGAGTCAGGGTCCGCTCCTGGCCCTTCTGAGGGTGCCACCCTGGCCTCCCCACCTTTGAGCAGGTTGGGCAGTGGGTCTGGGCTCCATAGGGCTGGTCAGGAGGAGGCAGCTGTGAGATCCCGGACAGAGCCAGGAGAGGAGCAGGACAGGCAGGCGTGCTGCATCGGGCTGGGACTGTGGGGGGTCGGTGGACAGGGGTGGAGCGGGGTCTTGGGCATTCCTCACTCCTTGCCTGAGTGTCATGAGGGGCCTGGCCTTGGCTGGTGTTTCTGTCCCTTGAGGGTGTGGTGTCTGAGAGCAGGGCCCTGTGTGCTGCTCTGGGGGCCTGGAGGCCTGTGTCCCCACCCCAGCCTGCCTTTGCCCTCCTGTACCTCTGGCCTGCGTCTTGCCCCTTTGGGTACCTGCCTGGAAAGCACTGGAGTTGGGGGCAGATCCTGCCTTGAGTGACCACCACGTGCCCAGCAGCAAGCAGCAGAGGATCTCCAGGAGTGTAGCAGGGTCCCCTCCTGAAACTGACAGGAAATCTGTGAGTGTGAGGATTGGGTGAGGTGGAGAAAGCCCAGGAGGTGCACCATTCCTTTGGCCCCCAGCCCCCTCACCAGGGGACTCTGCCCTGCTCTTGTCTCCCAGTGGCCTGCGTGGGCAGCGTCGTGCCTGGCTGTTGCAGTTGTGAGGCCGCAGCCTGAGACTGACCACGCCAGGGCTTAGTGTGCTTAGTTCTGACCCGGGTTGTCTGCCCTGCCAGCCTGGTGTCAAGTCATCAGATGCTGTGGGCCACACGAGGTCATATTTGCACCATCAGTTTACCGGGGGCAAATGACTTGCTGGGGAGGGCTGCAGCTGCTCCCCACCTCTCACCCCTGGTTGTCTCTTTTGCCTGGAGGGTACCGTTTGTAGGCACTATTAGGGGTTCTGGTTCTAGAGAGAGAGTATCTGAGCTCAGAGGGAGTGGGTCTCCACAAGTGTGCCCCTGTGCGCCGGCATCTGGCACAGGCCTGCGTGAGCCCCTCTGTACAGATGCCTGCCTCACGCTGAGAGGCCCACGGCCCAGGCATTTCTCTCAGGAGCCCCCGCGAACCCTGACGGGAACCCAGGGCTGTTCTGCACAGAACACCAGGTCAATGATCTTGACTCTGTTTCTGGGAAGATTACCCATCTGTGGCTTCCAGAAAGCACCTGTTCTTTTTTTCTGAAACTCACAACCTTCTCCCCTGACCTCCTGTCCTCTGCTTTTCTCTGAGGCCAGAAGGAGAGATTTCCACACGGGCCCCTCACCCTGGCCACAGGCCTGAGCTCCTGCACAGCAGCTGCTGTCCTTCCCCTTCTGGACTGGTCCACTCTGACCTGACCCATCCTCTTTGGTAAAGAGTATGATGGACCCCCCACCCCTGTTACCGGTATTCAGCCACCCTGGAACTGCGGCCACCCACACAGCTGTGGAAAGCCCCCAGGCCACAGCCGGGTAGGAGCTCCTCTCCGGGTTCTCTTCTTCCTCTTCACATGCTTCCAGGCCGGAGCCCCAAGGCCTCTTGCTGCCCCCTGCCCCAGCTTTCTCAGGAAATGGGGCGTCCCCTCGTTGCAGGCCCCCCGGGCTGACTTTTGTGTCACACAGCAGCCTTTACTTCCGTATCTTTCTTTCTCTTTTAAAGGCATCGCCTTCAACTGGAAGAAGAAATGAAAATACCACCTGTGCCTCGAAATCTTTCTGTTTCTAGACAGGGACATCCCAGGCACTTGGTGGTGGGGCTGGGGCTCCTGCTTGCCATAGGTGGGCTGTTGGCCCTGCAGGCCAGGCTCCTGCCTGCCACCACTCCGCACCCTCTGTGCTGGCGGCATCAGGGAGGGTCTGGGAAGATGCAGACTGGACGTGTGGGTTGGGTGGGCCAGTAGGGGAGAGGGGCAGCGTAGGGTCCTGAGTCTGGGGGCAGGAGCAGACTGCGTTAGCAAGCATGGGTGAGGACCTTGGTTCCCCCACCTGCTGGCTGTCACCGGGGCTGGGACGAGGTCAGGTCTGTAGTCTGTGACAGGGCGTGGCACCGAGCCCAAGCAGGTAGGAGGATTTGAGGACCTGTGAAGCTAGAAGGTCAAGCAGGGAATTCAGGGTTTGGACACCCTCCTGGGATCAGCAGGCATTCCCCCTTCATTGCTCTGCTGGTAGCACCAGCCTTCCCAGAAAAAGGCTTCTTTGGCAGGGCCTGGGAACCCCCTGGAGGGATCGGGGCGACCAGCTTCTTTGCTGAGCCCCACCGGGACATCACACCTCAGGAAGAGGCTGTCCTTGGTTCTCGTGGTGGGGAAGGGGAGCTGTGAACAGGCTTCCCCCTGAGGCGAGGCTGGGGGTGGGCAGTGGAGACTGGAGGCAGAGAGGAGCTACCCAGGCTTTGCGGCGCGTGGGTGGCAAGCCTTCTAGAACCTGTGTGTGCTAGCGTCAAAGGGGACCCTCAGGCTGGGCTGGGAGGGGCCCCACCTTGACTGTGGTGATGAGAGGCAGGATGTGGGGCCCAGGGGGGGACTCTGCCTTGGAAGTGCTGCTCATGAGGGATGGGGGCTTCCTATAGCAGGCGCTTAGCCAGCGGAGCCGCAGGGTAGGGGAGAGAGGCAGGGGCAGTGTGGCTTGGGAAGTCAAGGCAAGAAATGGTTAAAGGAGAAGTGGGTGTCTCAGTGGCTGGGCCCAAAGGCCCCCATGCTGCCATCCTGTGGCAGCAGCTTGAGGGGGGCCCAACCTCTTATGTCTGCCCTCCCACGCCCTCCAGCCTCTGGGGCCCTGGGGCAGCATATAGGCTGCAGGGGTTGGGGTCTGCCTCTGTTATAGTGGCTGCAACGCTGGTGGAACAGGAAGGTGTGTTGTTGGCTTGTTGGCTTCTCCTGGACCACACCCCCTGAGGATGACACCCTCCCAACATGAGGGAGAGAGCTGCACTTCTCAGTGCGTTCCAGATCTCAGGCTTCATTGTCTCCAGCCTGGCCTTCTTGGCCACTCCACATGAGTCTCCCTCAGTGTGGAGGCTTCTTCCTGCACTTTCTGGGACTTTTTTTCTGAAGGCGGGAGGCAGGCCTCAAACCCCAGGTGTACTTGCTGGTGGAGGAAAGTGAAAAACACTCAGGCTTTGTGGGAAGACAGGACGCCATTCCTCCTCCCGTGGATTGCCTGCGGAGCTGGGACAGGAAGCTTGCTACTCCTGTCAGAATGACTGTGGAGGGTGGCTGGAGGGTGATGTCTAGAAGAGGGAGTGGTGCACAGGAGCGCAGGCGCCCCTCTTCATCTTGGTTTTGCACTAAAGGGGCGGCAGAACCCAGAGGGCGTGGCTATGTCAGCCCAGCCTCCAGCGCCTTCCGAAAGGAAGAAACCGTGCATGGTCCGTAGGCACACGCGCACGCCGCGCCACATACTTTTTATTGAAGTATACATGTGCTACAGACCATTTAAGTACAGAAAAGCTAAAAGAAGAAATTAAGTGGCACCCACAGTTTTGCTTCCCAGACAGGACTGTTGCTTGGCCCTGTTCTCACTGAAAACCTGCCAACATGGAGCCCAGGAAGCCCCTCCTGGCAGCCAAGGGTGTGGCCCTGCAGTCACGGCAGCCTGCCTGGTCTGGCCACCGATGTCCGCATTTTTTAGACCCTGCAGTCCTGACTGCATCTCAGGCCACGGTGCCTTGGGCTCCAGCGGGGTGTCTCGGTGCTGGCGTTGTAGAGTTTAGGCACCACCCCAGAGCCGTGGCGGAGGCCCAGTGTCCTGCTGTAACAGAAATACTGGAGATGGGTGGCAAATAAACAACAAGTTTATTTTCATGGTTCTGGAGGCTGGAAGTCCAAGATTAAGGCGCTGGCAGCTTGTGTATCTGGTGAGGAACCTCTTCCTGGTTCGTAGACAGCTGTTTTCTTACTATAACGTCACCTGGTAGAGGGGCGAGGGGATTCTCTGGGGTCTCCTTTCTTAGGGCACTCATCCCATAAGGAGGGCCCTGTCCTCATGACCTTATCACCTTCCAAAGGCCCCACTTCCTAAGGCCACCCGTCACCCTGGGAGTTAGGGCCACAGGGTGTGGGTTTCAGGAGGCACGGACGTTCAGCCCACAGTGCTCGGCGTTCTTGCCTAACCACGGAGTGCAGATGGCGAGGTGCGGTGGGGTACTGTATCCTCTGCAGGCCTACTCCCCCCATTCATGGCAGCTTTTTTGCCCCTTAACTTTGTAGGGCCACAGCCTGTGACTGTCACTTCATCTGGGGGAATCCCACGACCCAGGGCAATGCTGCTGCCCATTTGGGGAGGGGAGGCTGACGCTGCTTTCCCTGTGAGCCACCTGTGCAGATTATGACGTGTTTCTCCGGAGCCTGGGATGGACTGACACTGGCTGGGCCATGTGAGAGGCAGGTGCCCTGTCAGGCGGCAGTGGTACAGCAGCGCTTTCCTCGATGAAACGGCCACCGTGCCGGGGACCTGGGGATCTGGAGGGCGCTTGCCTCGTTCTGCACTGACTCTCAACGTGAGTCTCTGGGACCCAGTCTGCTCCAGCTGGTGCCAGCCTGTGGTTAGTCACCTTGCCTCTGGTACTTCACTGTCCTGGCTACATGAGTGCAAGGGCAGTGCTCTGCTCTTAGTGCCTGGCATGCAGTGGGGAGGAAGTAGGCTGGTGTCTGCAGGAGAAGTCCTCCGGGCCCATGTGAGGTCAGTATGGGCCAAGCCTGTTGTGCCCCTGTGCCTGTGACCCATGCTGGGAGCAGGGGGCTTCAGGTCCTCAGGCTGCTTTAAGCCTGTTTCTCCTGGGCCTGGAGGGCTTCCTAGGGGAGGGGGTTCACAGCTTCCAGGTCCCCTCCTGCCAGTGTGAACTTGGGTGTGAATTAATGAAAAGCAGATGAGCTCAGATGTCCCTGGAATTCCACATGAAGTTGAATGGTGTAATGTAACCAGCCATGTGTTCTTGGCGGAACCAAAAGTACTCGGAGTGTTGCTGAAGCTGCCAAGTCCTCAGAGGAGCCTAGCCTTTGCCGAATTTGTGATTCATGGGATGAATCCCATTTCATGAGATGATGTGCTTTTCTCCACCGAGTGAAGCCCTAGAGAAAATGACCCCTAACTCTCGGCCATTCCAGACTTAGAGAGTGGTACAGCATGCGGCCCCTGTTTTTAAGCCAATATGCCCATTACAGGGCAGAAAGGGGCCAGGGTCTGCCTCAGTCGTGGTAGGATATTGGGCACCCTGGACCCACGGATCCTGGACAGAAAGATGAAGCTTTGGGATTGGGGAGGGAGGGCATGGGCCAAGCAGGCCCCCAAGGGTGCAGGGCACCTGGATGCCGACCACATCGGTCCACTGTTCAAAACCTCGCCCTAGCTCTCCTCTGCCTGGGCCTAATGAGAACGATGGTCTCTCAGCTGAGCAGGTGGACACCTGTGAACTTCATCTCATTACAGATCTCAGAGGAGGGAGTCTGTGTGGTTCTGGGCAAGGATGCTCCACTTTGCTTCTGTCTTCACCAAACTCTTAATATTTGAAATGTAGGAAATTATGCCCCTGCAGGGTTCAGGATAAAGGAAATGACACCCAAGCCTTGGTTCTTTGTGCCTGTTCCATCCACTGGGTATTTAGAGAAAGCAGCTTGGCATGTAGGGTGGTCTCTGGCCCAACTTCACCCCCTTTTTTGGTGAAGTCTGGGACTTGCACAATGACTGGCTCTTTGGCTCAGCTTTCAGACCTTGAAGGATCTGCAAGGAAGCTTTGGTCTGGGTACAGCCCTTGAGAAGCACCTTAGAGGTGGCCATGCCAGTGGAGAAGGTGAGGCTAAGCAAGCTCGTGAGGTGCGCCCATGGCCAGGCCAGAATGCAGGCCTGGCACTCTTTGCCCAGGCACCTTCTGGGCAGCAGCAGTTTTCAGTAAGGAGCTTACTGTTTAATGGCCTTTGTGTAAGAACATGATAATGACGGTGACAGCAGGGAGGCTAGGAGGAAGTGTGGATGGACTTCCGAATAAGAGTTCCCCAGTGTCTCCAGGAACCACTTGGTTTGTAAAATGAGCCAAATCCACCATCCCTGGACCTGGGGCAGATTCTGAGTTGGGCCACGGCCTGGGAAACCGGAGCTGGAGAGTCTTTGCTCAGCCCATATCATGGACTTGCTCTTGGTGCTCTGGGCTGGGGTCAGATGTCAGCGTGTTCCTGTTGTTGTAAGAAGTTGCCTTGCCAAAACGTCATCATTTGAGTGCCCCGGCACTTGTTTTTATTTCTACTTACGAAAGTGGAACATGTTAATTAAGGATGATTTGGGAAACAGGAAAGTATCAAGAAACATTAGTAAAGAGGAAAATCATTAACATTAATCCCACCACTCACAAGTCAACACTGTTAAAAGGGTTTTGCACGCCAGGTGCGGTGGCTCATGCCTGCAATCCCAGCACTTTGGGAGGCTGAGGTGGGCGGATCATGAGGTCAGGAGTTTAAGACTACTGGCCTGGCCAACATGGTGAAACCCTGTCTCTACTAAAAATACAAAAATTAGCTGGGTGTGGTGGCGGACGTCTGTCATCCCAGCTACTCAGGAGGCTGAGGCAGAGAATTGCTTGAACCCAGGAGGTGGAGGTTGCAGAGTGAGACTCCGTCTCAAAAAATAAAAGGGGGGGTTTTGCAGTGAACAGAAGTCACTGTTTAAGTAGAGTTTATACAACAGAGGGATCCCCAGGCTGCCCTGTACCTGGGAGCTTCAGACTCTTCCAAACAGGCCTCACCTGGACCCTCAGATCTTGGAGGCTTTGTGGTCCAGCCTTGGACACTGGGTCCTGAGATCTTGCAGTTCAGGGAAAAGTGAGATTGTCTCACAGCAGAGGCCTGGCCTGCTGCAGGCCACGCTCAGGGGTTTCTACCTCCCTCAGTCTCAGTTTCTGCCCCACAGGCTCCCTTGGTCCTGCTCAGAATGCACAGACCTGATGGCACCAGTGAGGACAGGCTGTGTGAGCTCTGCCTGGCCCAGATGTGGGCTGGCCATGGGCTCCATGCCTGCCTTCTCCATGGGCCATGAGGTTGGCCAGCAGCCTCAGCAGCTGCTGAGATTAGTGTCTCTAATGTGGTGCCACTTGGTGTGCCTCTGGCTCCTGGCCCTGTGGTGGCCCCATGGAAGGGCCTGTCAGCATCTACTCACTCCTGGGGACAGGAGCAGTATCTTCAGGGCTGTGGGTCTACCGACCTGGTCTGTGCATTTCCAGCCTCCTGTGTGCTTCCGAGCTCTGAATTATGACCACTGTGCTGATTTATTTCTTCTGACATTTGCAGACTGTTAGGTGGCAGAGATCAGTGAATAAAAACTTAATAAAAGGCTATATTTAATCCCATGCATCCTAGGCTGAGCCAAGTTCCCTTAGGACTGAGCATCACCAGATGGAACCCAGAGACCACCGGCATTGGGACCTCCAGGGTGGCTACCTGGAGTTTTTGTGGGGGAGGGCAGTTTCTTGACTGTGGAGCATGACGAGGCCAGACCCACCTCCCGTCTGTCTGCAGCCACCGTGCAGCCACCTAGACCGTGGGCTCTGTCGGTGGCAGCTCGGAGTGTGCGGCTTGCTCTGGGCGGGCCTTCCAGGGGAGGAGGGACTGCAGAGGTGGTGACAGGGAGGGGACCCTGGGCCAGGGGGCTGGGCTCAAGGGTGGCTCCACATCTGCTGACTTTGTGGCCTGATTTCCTGGTCTGTCACTTAGGGAGTTTTGCTGGGGCCTGTTAAAGGGGGAGTGCCTGGAGGTATCAAAGCAGGGGCTTGTGGCCCTGGTCATCCAGCAGTTACTGGGGGTGTTTACAGCCACCTGTGCTGGGCCTCCCTGGAGAGGAAGTCACACCCACGTTAAGTGCGTGGGAAACCTGTCCCAGGCATTCTGTAACCATAGCTGCAGGTGCTCTGGGTGTTGCCTCCCGGCTGTAGAGGGCCCCCTTGTGAAGAGGGGAGCCCCAGGTTGGGGGGTCTGGGCTGGGCAAAGTCCCTGCCATCTGGCCTGCCCACCTGGGGCTGGCCATGTTGGGCCTGGTCCCACCAGGGCTTGGGGTGCTTCCAGATCTGTTTTCATTTTCAATTCCCTTTATTGCTAAAACCACGTCGGGGCTGCAGAGAACAAACTGTTGTCCTCAGCTGACCTCAGATTCCTGGCCTCAATTGTTTGCCTCTTGCTAATTTTAGCTGCTGATCATTTCCACCCTTATCCTCCCCCCAAAGGGAGACACAGACCAAGAATAGCTGCTGGGAAGGGGGGCTGCGGTGGCTGTGGCCAGAGTTCCAACAGTGAGCTGGCAGGGCTGTGGGGTGGCTCGCAGTGGCCAAGCCTGGGGCAGGGGGCTCTCGGCAGGCAGCCCCCCACAGCCTTCCCTCTCTCACCGAGGAGCCTGTGTTGCAGGCCTGGGCCGCAGAGGAGAAGAGGAGCTCGCTGCTCCTCGTTTTAAATGGAAACCAGGCTGCTTCTGGGGGAAAAGTACACCCCGTGGCCCTGCCTAGCTTGAAGACCCCTGAGAGTCCCTGACTCCCCTGAGCCCTTCCGACTCCAGGACCCAGGTTGTAGTGTGGGGTCAGATGTGGCACTTGACTACAGCCAGACTCTGGAGACAGTGTCAGTGTGGAGGCCTCGGGCCTGTCCAGTCCCCACCCAGCATGGCCCCGGAGCCTGGCGCAACTCTGCCCTCCCAGTGAGTGTCAGGCTGCGGTTGACTGACAGCAATGTCCAATCCAGGACATCAGCCCAGGCCTGCAGGATGGGACTTTGCCTGCCAGGGGCAGGCAGAGAAGCAGCTGACCAAACCCCAAACCATGGTGTGCTGGTGAGCAGGCCTGGGGAGAGCCAGAGGAGGGATGGGCTGAAATCCAGCTAGGAGGAGTGGCCTCCGGGCAGGGCCTCGGGTTGCAATGTCTGTCCATATATTAATAGGTTTTTGTTTTTTATTTTTGCTTTTGAGACGAGTTTTACTCCTGTTGCCCAGGCTGGAGTGCAATGGCGCGATCTCAGCTCCCTGCAACCTCTGCCTCCCGGGTTCAAGCAATTCTCTTGCCTCAGCCTCTCAAGTAGCTGGGATTACAGGCACCCGCCATCACGCCCAGACAATTTTTTGTATTTTTAATAGAGATGGGGTTTCACCGAAATGTTGGCCAGGCTGGTCTCAAACTCTTGATCTCAAGTGTTCCGCCCACCTCGGCCTCCCGAAGTGCTGGGATTATAGGCGTGAGCCACCGCGCCCGGTCATATTAATAGTTTTTAAACTTCTGTTTGGAGAACTTCAGACAGATGCCCACTTCTTCAGGACACCCACATTTTAAGCACCTGCTAGCCCCCTGCAGTCTCATCTCTGCCCTCCCCCACCACTGTCCCCTCCAATTGTTTTGAAGGAAGTCCCAGAATCGATGGGGTATCAATTTCTCCATAAATATTTTAGCACCTTACATCTTCAAATGAAAGCCTGATAACGTCTAATTTTGATACTGGGCTAATAGCGTGGAGTGAAGAATCCAAAGCCTGAAGTCGCCCCACATGACTTGGTATTGGGAATTGTATGGGTCCAGCCCTAAAACCCCCGAGCTTGGAGTTGGAACCACCATTTAAAGAAGTGATAGAGCTCATCTCGCCATCCCTCAGCCTGGAGTTAAAACTAGTCCGTAGGTAAAAAAAAGGCAACCAGGACACAGGTGTTTATGAGATCAAAAGCAACAACAACCGAAACGATCAACAGTGCTACTGAGGTAACACAGATAGGTGAGGATGAGGCCAGGTGCTCCGTGTCTCCTGTGGACAGTCCCTCACCTCCCCTGAGCAGAAGGGCAGAGTGTCATCTCCACATGCCTTGGGGAGATGGCAGGGCCAGCACCCTCTAATGGCTTCTGAAGAGGAGCTACTAGGAGAAGAAAGTGATGCTCTAAGGAAAGGCTGGACTGGCGAGAACGCTACACCCATCCCATTTTGTAAATTATGTTAAAAATTGTATTCTAGTAGTGCATGTGGTAATACACATAGCTTAAGGATCCAGTCATTCTGTACGCTCACTGTGATAAGCAGGTCACCCCCACCCTCTGCCAGCTTCTTCAGCTACTGCCTTTGGTATTTACCTTTCCCAGCTCGGTAACATGCTCATAGGGGCTCTTCTTGACAGTAGAAGAGTGTTGGGCATTATCTCCTGACTTCCCATGATGGCACATGAGTGCCTGCAGGCACCCTTCCCCCACACGTGTGATAATTGGATATTTAGGATGGAGCCAGCATGCAGTATTTTGGGGATCATGGCAGTAAATGCTAGTTGCAGGTGACCCATACATTACGTGTGTTTCTTTCTCTGAGGCTCAATAGTTGCCGTTTCTGCTTGATTTTTCCAGTGCTGTTGTCCCCACACCCCCAGCCCCCAGGTGTCCCCACACACCCAGTGTGGCCTGTTCTGTGTGGCCTGGGTAACATCTCTGCGGGGGTTGGCTGTCATCCTGGGACCCCTCCCTACCATCTAGGCCCCATTTCCTGGAGCCCCTGCCGTCTGCTTCTTGGTGGCGCTCCTGCTGCATAGCCTCCTGGAAGGGGTGCACTGGAGGCCATTTTTCCTTTCCTTCCGACTTTTATTTTAAGTTCGGGGTTACATGTACAGGTTTGTTACATGGGTAAATTACATGTCACAGGGTTTGATGATGTTGTTATTTCATCACTCAGGTAATAAACATAGTGCCGGATAGGTAGTTTTTCAGTCTTTCACCTTCCTCCCTCCCCGCTCAAGTAGGACCTGGTGTCTGCTGTTCCCTCCTTTATGTCCCTGTGTACTCAGTGTGTAGCTCCCACTTATAAGTGAGAACGGGCCAGGCGCGGTGGCTCACACCTATAATCCCAGCACTTTGGGAGGCCAAGGCCTGTGGATCACCTGAGGTCAGGCGTTCAAGACCAGCCTGACCAACATGGTGAAACCCCGTCTCTGCTAAAAATACAAAAATTAGCCGGGTGTGGTGGCGGGCGCCTGTAATCCCAGCTGCTCAGGAGACTGAGGCAGGAGACTCGCTTGAACCTGGGGGAGACAGAGGTTGCAGTGAGCCAAGATCGTGCCACTGCACTCCAGCCCAGGCGACAGAGCGAGACTCCATCTCAAAAAGTAAGTGAGAACATACAGTGTTTGGTTTTCTGTTCCTGCGTTAATTCACTTAGGAGAATGGGAGGCTATTGTTTTAAGGCTTACATGTCTGGAAATGTCTTGATCCTGGTCTGAGGTTGATTCACGTTTCTCTGGGTTGAATCATAGGTGGGAATGGTTTCCTCGTGGGGTTTGGAAGGCTTTGCTGCAGTCTCTGAGCTCTGATGTTGCTGTGGAGAAGACTGAAGCTGTTCTGATTCTGGCTGTGTGCACCTGCCAGTCTCTTTGCGTCTCAGGGCCTTTTGGGCTTGTGCCTTTACCCAGGGCTTGGAAGTGTGCACATGCATGGAGGTGCTTGGCCAAGCTCTGTCCTCTGCAGCGGGCCCTTCGGGTGGCATCTGGAAAACATTCTTGCCATTTTCTTCACGATCCACCTCACCTCCTGTGTTCTCAGGGCTGCCTTCCTGTGTTCTCAGGGCTGCCTGCAGTTTCTTTTATTTGGAGCTGTTGGATTGATCCTTACATTTTCGTATTTTTTCTCTCTTACCCATCCATTTGTATTTTTGCTCTGTTTTCTGTGAAATTCTCTCAGTGTTCTCTCCCAAACCCTGCTATTGGGATTTTTATTTCTGCCACATTTTTCCTTCTGTATCTTTACTTTCAAACTCGGGTTTCTGGGCCTCCCTGTTAAAGGCGCATGCAGTTCTTGCTTCCACCGGGCCGTCTGTGCGGTGAGGATATTAGTGACAGCTCTGGAGGACTTCTCGTTGCGTGGCCTCTGCTCCCTCCGCATCACCTGTCTCTGCTCCTTGGTCTGGGTCTCTCGCCCACCCACGTCAGGCTCTTCTGCGTTGTCTGCTGATCCTCGATGTCTGGTGACATGGCCCAGAGAGCCTTGAGCTGAGTGGGGGCTCCTGGGTGCCCAGCGGGCTCAGCAATGGTGGCCTCCTGTGGATGGTCTACTGGGCCATCTCCTTCAGCGTTTTCCCCCGAGATGAGTGTTCTGCTCCTGCCTGGGGGAGGGAGGGCGGTCCTGCTGCCGCAGTGGGAGAGAAGCTGGGAGGCAGTACTCAGTGAGCGGGCTGTTCCTCACACCCCCGTGCTGGAGGCTGCCCCGCTCTGAGCTGGGTCTGGAGTCCTCGGTCCAGAGCTCCCTCCTGTGTGGACCCTCCCAGAAAGTCAGCCTCTGGTCCCTGGCAGGTGCAGGAAGGGCAGGCAGCCATCTGTAAGGTGGGGAGAGACCTTGCGTCCACAGCTGCTTTATCTGGTGTCCAGGTGCCCCCCACTAACTGCACCCCCACCCCCACCAGCGACTCCTGAGCCTTTGCGGGGAAACGTGGATTGATTTCTTGCCTTCTCTGCTGTCTTTCTAATTTCTTGCTTCCAGATTATTTTTGTTATTCTCTTTATATTTTGTTTTGTCTGCTAAAATCGACTTTCTTTCATTGTAGTGGGATCTGGGGCTGGAAAGGTGGTGGGTGCCGGTGCCTGACCTGCCATCTTTATCCAGAGTTCCTATTAGGCCTTTGGTCCAGTGCAGGAGGTCTGGGGAGAGATGAGAGGATAAGGTAAGCACTAGGCAGGGGTTCTTGCCCAACAGTGTTATCCAGGAGTTTGCCAGAGATACACCCAGCAATATCCTGGAAGCAACTGAAGGCAGCTCACAAGAAGACAGTTGCGCAGAGGAAGGAGAGAGTTCAAACCTAAGGTTGGCAGGTTGACTATAGTACAGTCACAGTTGTCTGCATTCTTACAGTTTCCATCAAAACAGCGTTTCCTCGAGTGGCTGCTCAGCTCCCCCGTGGTTAACATGCTTGCAGCAGTGGATGAGAGCTCCAGTTGCTCCACCAGCATTTAGTATTGTCAGTGTTTTGGATTTTAGCCATTCTCGTAAGTGTGTATAGTGATATCTCTTTGCTGAAATTTGAATTTTCATAATAACAAATGACACTGAGCACTTTTTCACACAGTTGTTTACCATCTATCTTCTTTGATTCAGTGTTCAGATCTTTTGTTCATTTTTTAAATTGGGCATTTGCTTATTGTTGAGATTGAGTTCTTTATGTATTTTAGATACAAGTTGCTTTTACTTTAGATCAGCCTCAAATGAAGAGCATTTTTACCAGCTAAATAAACCTGGCTCTGTAATTGTGGATTCCAGCCTCATGTTCCTGTCTTGCCTTGGTGCTTCAGAAAATCTCTGAAGAGGTGGATAGCAATGTCATCTCTGGGCTGTCACCAGCCATCAAGGCTGTGTTGGTGTACAAGCAGTCACATTGCCTCCCGATGCCCAGAACGAGGGTGCTAACCGCACACTGGCTCCTGAAGCCAGGAAACGTTCCCTTCAAGATGGCAGAGGAAAGGTGGGGGCAGCGGGGGTCAGCTGGACGTGCGTCACCCCACTGCGCTCAGGGAAGATGCTCCTGGCTTCCCTTGGGAGGCATTAGTGATGAGGCTCTCACAATGGAAAGGAAATGGAAATGTCTGTTCTTTGGGTTCAGCTCTCGAGTCCAGAGGTAGCACCATTCATCTGGAGAAGGCCTTCACTTGCAGCAATCCATGATCTGGAAGCTTCTGGGGCAAGAGGCAGATATACCTCTCCCTACATATTCCTTCAGGAGCAACAGGAGTTGTGACTCAGGGCTGTGCATGAAGGAGAGAAGCTCCAGAGCCCTTGTCTCAGGTGGCTTCTGGCCTTCTGTTGGCAGAAACCATTGGTGTTCTATTAGTGCTGTTTTTAAAAGAGACCTTGAGAACGGAAATTTGCAAATGTGTTTTGTAACCCTTAGCAAAAGGAGAGCAAACACCTTTATGAAATTCTGGCATGTGGTCCTTTTAACCTTCCAGGCAGAGTGTCCTGGTGCATGCGAACTAGCGCTATTCCCTTCTCAGGAGCTGGGGTGCTGGGTTCCGTGGAAGCAGTCCCGGTGGTGAGCTGGAGCTTGGGTAAAAGGTATGTGTGTGTACATACACCACTTTGTTATATAGTGTTATTGCATTAATTCCAACTGTCCAAATGGATTCATTTGATGAAGACAGAAATGCAGAAAGGAGAGTCACACACAAATCCCATCTTCCTGAGGTAACCTCTGTTTCCTTCCTGCAATGAGAGCTCTGGCATATGCATTTCGTGTGTGCATTTGAGGGCGGGGCTCAGCCACTTGGTAGTCTCTTTTCTTCCCTGTCCACGTTCCCAGGGGCTGTTTATGAGCGGCTCACATCAGTGGTTCAGAAGAACATTCGAGAGAGATAGCTGGGCTGTCTCCATGTGCTTACTCTCCCTCGTCCACCCCATTCAACAGATTGTGAAGCCTGGTTCCAGTGACCTTGGGGACAACCTCGAGGAGCGCTGAACCCTTACCCGCCATGTTGTGGTCCTGGGGGAGGGAGGCAGGCAGGACACAGGACAGTGTTCCTGCCCCAGTGGCTCCTCCCAGCTCTTGCTAGCCCTCCCTTGGCATCAGGCAGACCTAGGTAGCCTCAGGTCTTGGAGTCCCATACAGAGCTGTTGCAGAGGGGGTCACTCCAACCTTGAAGCTTCTGGGGGCCTAGCCATGGGATAGTGCAGAGTGTGGTACTGCTTTTCTTCCTGGCTGGTGTCCCTGGGGTCAGCTCCCTTAAGGTTAGGGCCCTGTTCTAGGCTAGGACAGGGAAGGGCATAGGAAAAAGGGCCAGCAGGATGCAGGGAGGAAGGTATGGGCACAGACACGCAGTGGGCAGGCCTGTGCCGGGAAGAGGGTGGGCTTTGTCTCCCGAGGAGAGGTGGCCCCCAGAGCACTGATCTCCCCACATGGCAGGCAGTGGGGCTCTGTTTCAGGCCAGCCCTCTCTCCAGTGCACTTAGGCTGCGACAAGCCTGGGCAGGATGTAGGGGGCTACTAGACCTGTGGGCAGGGCTGAGGGACAGGGCCTGGATCTGCCAGGTCACCTGTTCTCTGCTAGAGGGTTTTTGGACACAAGGGCTTTCCCAAAAGATGGGGGCAACTTGCTCCCAGTGAGAAGATGAGAGAGCCCCTGGTGGCTCCATGGGCCTGGGCTGCTGCAGGAGAGGCCTGGGGGCTTTCTGGCTCCTTCCTGGGGGTCTGGAAGTTGCTAGCAGAAGCCCCTGGCACTGTTCACCTGTTCCAGAGAAAACAGATCATTGTCCCATTTGTTGTTGTTGTTGTTTTGCCTCAGCTCCCTCAAAAACCAAAGGCGTTTTTTAGGCCCATCGTCCATATTACAAGCTCATTGTAATTCGGATGTATTTGCTTTGTGAAACCAACCCTGAAGAATATATTGTTTTGTTATATTCTGCTGGAAACCTTGCCACATTTTTCCTGAGAAAACTGAGCCTGCTGTGCACCTGGAGCCAGCCAGGTGGCAGGTGCTGGGCCTGGAAGAGGAGCCCGCCGAGGCTTCTCCAGCACTTCTGAGTGCCATTGTTTTGAGTGCACTGCCTGGTGGCCCTCGGCCCTTCCCAGGGAACTGCCCGGCTCGTTCCTTAGCTGTGGCTTCCTGCTGCAGGGGAGCTGGGGACCGTGGAGGTCCCCCACAGGTCCTCAGGCCCAAATGCCCCCAGCCTGGGCAAGCCTGCAGTGAAATAGGCCCATAGAACCTGACTGTGGGGGCCGCAGGGACCCCAGGGTGCAGAGGGTAGCCTCACTGCACAGTGGGTGGGTGTCCCTGCTTGCTCCTCCTGGAACGTGAACGTGGGCAGCAGTGTTCCTATTCCATGCTGGGGAGGGGCTGTGAGAATGTCTTTCTTCCTGATGGAGCCTAGCCTCAGGCCCCACTCTTCTGGGTGTGTTACTTTGGTGAGGTCACTTGGTTCCTTACCTCTGACATGGGTTTCACATCAACACTTTCTGTCTCTCCAGGTTGGTAGAGTCCAGTGAGCCCAGTGCAGGCCAAAAGTAAAAGCTGCACCCCTGTAAAGAGTGTGCATGCATCTGTTTGTGCCATTGAGTGTCTATAGCAGAGCTTAGCAGGGTGGGGTCACTGCCAGCAAGGTTCCCCCCACCCCGGGAGACACAGAAGGAGAGGGCAGGGGGAGGAAGTGAAGGCTGGGGGAGGGGAGACACAGGAAGAGGAAGTGGGCCACAATGGTTGCCGAAGGCTCTGCAGACAGGGGCCCCTCCCTCAGTTGCCTAGATTGCCAGCCGGGAGCACGGGGCCCTGGGGTGCAGAGCTGGGGCTGGCTGTGCAGGTGCTTGTTCATGTCAAGGAGCAGTTGGACTTCTCCGTGAGGTTCTGCAGATCTCCTCTGTGACTGCCAAGGCTGGTGCCCCCCACCCCCGCCCAGACGTCACAGCCAGAGGCAAGCCCAAGAGGCCTTTCCATACTGTGTCCCTTTACCTACCCACCACGTGCTCTGCCCTCTTTCTTCCCTCCCTCCCTCCCTCCCTCTTGCCTTTTCTGTTTTGGTGCAAGAGAAACCCCTTTCCCAGTAATCCACAGATTCCCTGGTTCCCACTCCTCACGAGCCCCTGCAGCAGCACTTAGGGTCTGCATCCTAGTGGCCAGATGGACATGGCTGTCCTAGCTGCCAATACCTGCCCCATCCACCTGGACTAATTTTCAGCCCACAGTGGTGTCACAGAGTCTTATGGCAGGAGTGTGATATTCAGAAGCCTGAAGGGAGCTTCTGACGTGTAATTACAACCCTGGAACTGCTTCTGTTTAAATCCTTTGCTGAATATTTGTCACCCATAGCCTTTTAAGTCTGACCCGTTCTAAACTGCTGGGCCTGTCAAACAGTTTATCAGGGAGCACCCTCCTCCAACAGGACAGTTTGCAGTGTGACCCAGGGGCTCTCAAGCCCCAGAGCCCTGCCCTGGGAGCATCTCCTACAAAGCTAGACTGGACTTGATTGCTATTTTTGAGTTTCTCATCCTGGAAGCCACTGCCCAGCACATTCTGAGGAGAATCTGTCTGGGCGACCATTGTTATTTTAGGAGAGCTCTTGGGGTAATATGAGGAAATGTGCTTTGAAACAGGGAATACAGAATGGGGCCGGTAATGTGCTCAGAGTGTTGAATATCTGCTTTTTAAATTGGCATTATTGATGGCTGCGTTTTCTAGTTTGCTATGGATTTTTTTTGTTTTGAATTTAACTTTTTGAGTAGGAAATGCATGTATGTGTTTCAGAATCTGAAAGATTTAAGTAGTTTCCCCAGGGAAAATTCTGTCAACCTTCCTTGTCCTCCATCTGCTCAGTGTTCCCTTGGGTGATCTCTGTTCTTACTTTCCTAGGGACCCTCTCTCTGCACATACAGGCCAAGGCACACATAGATCCTCGCTGGTCATCTCTCCTCAACCTTGTTTTCTTCACTCAGCTTGGAAATCTTTCCATATCAGTTTGCAAAGAACTCGTTCTACTTCTTTGCGATAGTATTCTGTTATATGGGCGTTCCATAATTTATTTGACAGGCCCCAGTGGAAGGACATGAGTTGTTTTCAGGCTCCTGCTGCATTGACTAATCAGGACCATATCCCATTTTGGAGATGTGCAGATGGGTTTATAGGCTAGGATGTCAAAAGTTCAGATGTGGGATAAAAGGGTGTGCCCATTTCTCATTTTAATAGGTATTGCCAAATCGCCCTCCATGGAGGTTGTAGCAGTTTGTACTTCCATCAGCAAAGAATGCCTGCTTACTTGCAGCCTTACCGAGGTGATGGCTACCAAGCTGCATTTCAGTGTGTTTTGTTTGCCGTTACATACTGCAAATGTGTGTAATGGATGAGGTGGAGCATCTTTTCAGGCACTTGAGAGCCATTTGTAGTTCCTTTTTTATGAATCGGCTTTGCCCATTTTTCTGCTGGATATTTTTCTTTTTAAAATTCCTGTGAGCTCTTTCTGGTTTGGAGATCAGCCATTTGTGATATGAGCTGCAAATATTTTTTCTCTCAGTTTTGTCAGTTATCTCTTGCCTTTGTTTATGATGACTTTGTTCATGGAGAAGTATAGTATACTTTTTTGTGCAGTTGATTGATTGAATGATTGATTGAGACTGAGTCTCACTCTGTCACCTAGGCTGGAATTCAGTGGTGTGATCTCGGCTCACTGCAACCTCTGCCTCCCACGCTCAAGTGATTCTCCCGTCTCAGCCTCCTGAGTAGCTGCGATTACAGGCACCCGCCACCACACCTAGCTGATTTTGTATTTTTAGTAGAGACAGGGTTTCACCATGTTGGCCAGGTTGGTCTTGAACTCCTGACCTCAGGTGATCCTCCTGCCTCAGCCTCCCCAAAGTGCTGGGATTACAGGCATGAGCCACCACGCCCAGCCTTTAGTCTTTTCTTTTATGGTTTGTGGACTTTGATTCATAGAAGGAACTTCTGTCTTACAGTTTTCTCCTAGAATGTTTGTGGTTTTATTTTTCACATTTGAATCTTTGACCCATTTAGAACTTATGCTGGTATAGGGTGGGAAGAATGAACCCAACCTTTCCAGATGCTACCGAAGCGTCCTGATATGTGTATTTGTAGCAGGAGAAGCCACAGACAAAACTCCTCAGACACCGAGTTAAAGAAGGAAGGGCTTTATTCGGCCGGGAGCTTTGGCAAGACTCACGTCTCCAACAGCCGAGCTCCCCGAGTAATTCCTGTCCCTTTCAAGGGCTCACAGCTCTAAGGGGGTGCATGTGAGAGAGTCGTGATCAGTTGAGCAAGCAGTGGGTGTGTGACTGGGGACTGCATGCACCGGTAATTAGAATGGAACAGAATAGGACAGGGATTTTCACAGTGCTTTTCTATACAATGTCTGTAATCTATAGATAACATAACTGATTAGGTCAGGGGTCGAACTTTAACTACCAGGCCCAGGGTGTGGCGCCGGGCTGTCTGCTTGTGGATTTCATTTCTGCCTTTTAGTTTTTACTTCTTCTTTCTTTGGAGGCAGAAATTGGGCATAAGATAATATGAGGGGTGGTCTCCTCCCTTATATTGACTGCTCCCTGCCCTAGGGGTTGGAAATGTCTCTCCATCCTATGCAGTTATCACTGCCTTTCGTTCTAATTCTGCCATTTCCTCTGGGCTTCACTGGCCAGTGATCATCTTACGAAACTGTGTTGAATCCTGGTGGTCTCGTTTCCCCACGTCATGGTTTTGCAGGACTTTTTCTGGCTATTCCTGTGTGTTTTTCTGTATGAATTTTTAGGATCAAGTTATCCTATTCGAAAACAAAGCAAAGCGACAAGAAAAATGCCTACTGTAAAAAATATCTTCACATGCATTGTAGAAATGTAGACACACATTTGCCCAAGGAGGATTCTCTCGTTGAAGCAGCGTTCCCTCCGACACTGTGGCGGTCTCCAGCCAGGCTTCAGCACCCTGCCAGCTCTTGCATGTGAAGAGTGGATGGTAGTGTGTGATCAGCGGCACTAGACCAGAGCGTCCTGGGACGGGGCACACGTGCCCCCCATGTCCTTTTTACTGCGCGGCTCACGGACATGCTTCCCGGGGCCCCTTGGCCCATAGGTGATAACATTGTTATCTCCTCCAGGCACCACTGTGCAGCAGGCATGTGTCCCGTGTATTCTCCCACTTAACCCTCACAGTGACAGAAACAGGCTGGACGACAATCCCTGAGGCATCAACAAAGGAGTGGGGGTGGGGCAGGCTGCTTCCTTGCCACAGGCAGATCCCAGCTGTGGCTCTCGGCTCTGGCGCCAGCCAGCTGAATGACAGCTCACTGTCTCCTCTCGGGCCTCACTTCCCTTACCTGCTCAGTGGGTGGGTAAGAGCTTCCAGCCTGGACTTCCTGGGCGGCCATGTGCATGTCAGCTCCATGTGGCTTAATAAACCACTACTAACATTTCTAGAGACAAACAGGGCAGCCAAATGGCCTCCAAAGGAGTTAGGAAGTCCACCTCCCAACACAGACGCCAGACCTTTCTTTCTGCCACCCCTGAGGCCATATGCCTGAGTTTCATTGGAGGCCAGCAGTTGATCAGCCCCTGTGTTTGACTGTGTGCCGAGCTGCTCCAGCAGGAGGGGAACAGGCTTCCCTGGAGTGAAAAACATGGCAGTCTTGAGGTTGGGAGCTAGAAGTGGCCCCAAACCAGTGCCCACAGGGCAAAGCTGTCCATCGGTGAATGACAGCCCACTCACTGGTGGGGAATAGCTGGAGACTGGGGGCAGTGGCCTGGGAGCCCGAGGGGAAGCAGTTTCTCTTTGGAAGGCTCTCCCCATGCCTCCCTTTGAGTCTGACCAGCCCTGCCCCTGCCATTGCCCCCAGATACACACCCACGTGGACCTTCGCGCTGCAGAGGTCTGCTGTTGCATCCAGGACATCCCTGTGAGGGTGCCAGCTCATCTGCCTTTCCAGGACCTCCCGGTAGGAGGTGCACTTCTTCCCTTCTCCCTTCCATGAAGGGGAGCTCAGCGAGGCTTCCGAGAGAAGACCCAGCAGGAGGCCAGAAGAAGAGGCCCTTGCAGCAGATGCTGCTCTGGCCCTAGCTTGGTGCTGGGCATTGAGAACATTGGAAAAATGACCCCTCAACAGGCTTCCCACAGGAGGTTCACAGACAGATCTGCAGTGTGGTTCATACAGGGGTAGCTGGAGCTGGGTGGAGGGCGGGGGGGCCCACTCACCTGTGGGGTGGTGGGTAGGAGTTTGGCTAAGGCTGGATCACAGGAGATAACTTGGAGCGTGCCCTTTGCGTAGGTGAGCAGAGTGGAGTCCGCGCCACGGCCCGAGTCTGAGCTCAGGCTTTGAGCTGGAGCATGCACACTCCTGAGCTGGCTGCATTTGCACGTGGTTGCTGTGGGGGAGGGGGGAGGTGGCTGCTGAGGTGGATGGGGGGCTCAGCTGAAGGAGAGAAAGCCCCTGCGCTGCCCTCCCGGCTGGCTCTCTGAGGGAACACGCTGTCCCCGCCTGGGCCTGCGGCTTGGGCAAGAGCAGCATGTGGGACGCTGTGTTCCCTGATAAGATGAGGCAATTGCTCTCAGTCGGCGCTGCTCCGCTCGCGGCCTCGCTGTGGCGCCAGGGAACATTTATGTAACGCGCAGCCCTGAGCAGCTGCCCCGCCCAACCTTACTCCAATCCCCACCCCCTACTCTCCCGCAACTCCATGCGGTCCCCTACCCTGCACCCCCCAGCCATGCAGCCTGGTACCCGAAGAGTCCCCCACTACCTGGCACCCGTAGGACCCCCAAACCCCAGCATGGCGTAGCCCCTCCCCCAGCTCCCCACAGTTCCCCCAGCCCTCTTACAGCCTCCCTTCCAGGCTCCAGGGCACCTAGCGCCCCTCCAGGCTCCACCCCAGCCCCCTTCCTCTCACCCAGTCTCCTCACAAGGCCTAATCCCACCTTATCTCAGGCCCCCCATCCCATGCACAGGCGCAGGCACACACAGCCAGAACCCCTGGGGCCCTCCCACCTGGGGAGCTGGAGTGGCTCTGGGATCTGGCAGGAAGGCTAGGAGCTCCTCCGCAAGAGTCTAGAATCTCCTACCGATTCTCTTGTCATTTTGGAGCTAGAGGGAGCCCTGTCCTGTTGAGTCCCTGTCCTGCTGTTGCTGTCTCCATATGACATGCCCGGCTGAAGGCAGATGAAGGGTTTGAGCCCAGCAAGGAGGGTGCTTGGGTTTGTTTAGTCCGATGGGCCCCCTTTGCCGTAGAATGAGAGGTGGCGCACTCCCTGAAGGGCCAGGCCTGGCTGGCCCCTCACCTCACTGGGTGCCCCCCTGTGCTCACTTCACTTGGCTGCACACAGCCCCCCTGGAGTCTGTCCCCAGAACAGCAGTTTTTAGAGTGAAGCTGGACACCCGCAGGTGTCTTCCCTTCACCAGGGCCATGAGATCAAAACTGTTTTCATAACAATAGCACTGTTTGCCTCATTCTCCCAAAAGAGTACAGTAGGCTATTGCAGATGCTACAAGATGTGTGACAGCACTGTCCCTCTTCAGTGACTGGAATGCATGCTTGGATTGAAGACTTCGTTTCCATTTTAATTTCTAATTTCTAATATGATGAATAGCAGGGGCTCTCACCCACATGCACGAAAGCTCCTGGGGCTCCTTGCGACCGTGTGGGTGAAAGTGGCCTGGGGCATGTTGCTCCCTGTTCCCGCCCCAGCCCGTTCTCCCTTCTCTGAGCTGTTCCTTGTCAGCCTCCTGGGTGCTGCCTGAGTGTCACTACCAGGGGACCCAGCCAGACCTGGTGCTGCTGCTCCTTGCTGGCCTGAGCCATAACTCCTGTTGTGGGCCAGTTCACAACTGTCACCTCTCTGCAGCGGGCTGAGGGAGGAGCAGAGAATGGAGCCGTGGGGCCTGCATCTGCCTGGGTCAGGACCGTGTCTCTGGGCCAGGCACCCAGTATGTCCCCTGTCAAAGCATAAAGCTCCTGACGTACAGGGAGGCCAAGAGCTGTGTTGGTGGAGTGGCTGCGCCAGACACCCGCCTTCCTCCACTCCAGGCTGCCTGGCACCAGCGCCCCATCCATTGGATGCTGCATTTCTCTGCGGCCCCAACATCGTGTGGCCCATCTGTAGCTCTGTGTACCTCACATGCTGCCCCGGCCTGCAGGCAGAAGGAGCTAAAGGACAAGGCTCCTCACAAGAGCTATTAGGAAGCAAGGCTGAGTGTGGCTTCCCCCCACACCGACAGGCGCAAATCTGGGGAGACTCACTTGACAGGGCTAATGACTAAGAGCAACAGTAACGGCTGAGATTTCAGGAGTGGACCTTTGGAACGTGCCAGGCACTGTGCTGAGGCCAGTCATGCACCGCCCCTCGGGATCACTGTATGGACCACCCTATGAGGATGGGGCAGTGTGCTCACTTCCTGTGGCTGCTGTTACACATTACCACAAACTGGGTGGCTGAAAAGCACCTGAAACTCACTGTCTCACAGTTCCAGAAACCAAGGTGTTGGCAGGGTTAATTCCTTCCGGAGGCTCTGAGGGAGAATCTGCTCCATGCCTCCCCTTCCTTCCCCTGCCCCCTTTCTCCCCCTTCTCACTTGCTCCCTTCCCCCTCTTCCCCACCCTCCACACTTGGGAACGCATCTCCAGATCCTTACCTGATTACATCTGCAAAGACCCTTTTGCCCGATAAGATCACATGCACAGGTTCTGGGGGTTATGGCTTGGCTATATCTTTTTGGGGACCATTATCCACTCTACTACAGCCAGCAAGGAGCTTGTTCGAGGCCATAGTGTCACAGCTAGGGAACAGGGTCTGAACCTCATCTGTCAGACCTGACATGGTTAATGCTAAACCATTTAATGCTGGACTTTCCCAAGCTTTTGATGACTAGTGTGCGACGTGAATCTCCAAGAGTGGAATTACCGTGCAACATTTTCACTCTTTGGTTGACAAAATTTTTTATTCTGGAAGCAATGAATAGTTTTATACAATGATAACATTTCTTTGAACATGTTTTGGGAAATATTGGACTAGATATTTAAGGAACTATATTTAAACATTTCTTCTTATTGTTATGGAAGAAACAAATACATAGAATTTTTTTTTTAAGACCCAAGGCGGGCGTGTGGCTCATACCTACAATTCCAGCACTTTGGGAGGCTGAGGAAGACGGATCACTTGAGGTCAGGAGTTCAAGACCAGCCTAGCCAACATGGTGAAACCCTGTTTCTACTAAAAATATAAAAACTAGCCAGGCATGGGTGGGTGCCTGTAATCCCAGCTAGTCGGGAGGCTGAGGCAGAAGAATCACTTGAACCTGGGAGGTGGAGGTTGCAGTGGCAGAGCAAGACTGGCTCAGATTAGATAGATAGGTAAATAGGTAGAGATACCCATAACACAGAGGAGCTTGCAACAAAAAAAAATCCTCTCACCAGTCTAGCGCCACTCCCTAGAGAGCATTTCTTTTCTGATTTTAGTTGTCTTGATGGTTACTGCTATAAATGAACTGTATCTTATTGCTGTTTCTTGATTTATCAAATTTAGATATTCTCTGTTATCCCTCCTGCCATGAAATTTAAGGATTTACCTCACTCCTGTCCCTCCCCTCCAACTCTTCCTAAATTGATGGATGTATTATTTTACTTATTTTGACTATCTTTGTAATTTTAAATCTCTGTGTTTGATTTAGGTATGTTCTTTGCACACTGTGTGCATTCCGACTTTTCCCTTAAATCCATGTTCTCTGCTGGGCCCACAAGTCAGTTGTATGGCCTTTGTTTATAGGATTGGTTCTAAACACTGACAACTAGTGCTAAGGTTAGTATGACCACAGCTGTGTGAAGTTTGCTTCCATCAGCAGGGCTTGTGCTGGGATTACGTTTCTTGCCACCACCTCATGGAGTTGTGAAGAATAAATAATAGAGCATAGGAAAAATCCCTAGAACCGAGCTTGGCTCGGAGCTCTTGACCCATAATCATGAGGCATTTTCATTTACATCTAATTTGAACCACAGTTTTTTTATATGTCTTTTATTTTTCCTGGAGTTTCTAATTGCCTCTTTTTTCTTTTAAACAAAGAAGAGTGATGTGTCTTTACTGTATCCTGAAGTGTATCCAGCCTTTTGATGGTACTCTGTGGTGCACAAAACTCACTTTCCTCCTGGAATTTTCCCCCGTGAGCCCCGGTCCTGTGCTCCAGTGACCTCCCAGGTCTCTGCCTCGCTCTTGTCATGAGGTGGCCCTTTACTATACAGTCATGTCCCTAGCTCCTTGGTCTTATCTCATTTTAGCTGGAGTGTGTGAGACATTAACTTGGAAGACCCTGTTCCTTTGTCTTCAGGATCCTCTGTGACTTAGGAAAAGTCTGGTGTCTGTCCCAGCCTTGTTCCTTTGTGGATGACCTGGTGTTTGTTTCTTCCTCCTCTCTCTATTAAGCTGTGAGAGCTCCTGTTTTTACTCAGTGTTCTGACATTGCAGAGCTTCTCACAGCAGAGATCTTAACTCACTTACCTGGTCCACCTCAGTGCAGCCTGTCTCATGTTAGTCTCCTGTCTCCTTTTTCTTTTTCTTCTTTTTTTTTTGTACTCTTTGACAGAGACTGTTGTTATTTCTTTTGTAATTTCTTCTCCGTATTTTCTGTTTTCTCACTTGATTGTAATTGTCATGTATTTGGGAAATCGTGGTGCTACTTGATTTTGAATCCCCCCAACACCTTTTCCCCCAAAATGTAAAATCGATAAAGAGAACAAAGGCACCCACACGTGGCCCCTGCTTCAGCAGTGCCAGGAGACGGAACACATCTTTTCCAGAACTGTTTTTTGTTGTTTTTTTCTCATATATTTGCTTTGAGTGTATTTCCAGCTTTTATATGAAGGTTTTATATGGACATAATGCTGTTTTCAATTTCTAAATGCTGTTGTTTTGCTGGGTTGGTTTTTTTTGTGTTTTTTTGGAGATGGACTCTCACTCTCTTGCCCAGGCTAGAGTGCAGTGATGCAGTCTGGACTCTCTGCAGCTTCCACCTCCCAGGTTCAAGTAATTCTCCTGCTTCAGCCTCCCAAGTAGCTGGAATTGCAGGCGCACACCACCACACCTGGCTAATTTTTGTATTTTTAGTAGAGACGGGGTTTCACCATGTTGGCCAGGCTGGTCTCAAACCCCTGATCTCAAGTGATCCACCCGCCTCAGCCTCCCAAAGTGCTGAGATTATAGGCATGAGCCACCGTGCCTGGCCGTTTTTGCTCTCTGAACTTCCTTTGTATTGTATTCTCTTTGCTTTTGCATCAAATTTTGTCTCAGATTCCTCAGAGAATACAGAAGTTTCAAGTTAAAATTGTCTTCTGTTTCCTGGCTTCACTCTTTTCCTCTAGAGTTGGTGGTTAAATTGCGCTTGGCCTTTCTCTTCCATGCTGCTGGTTCTCCTTGGCTGTCTGGCCATCCCTGGGTGTCTGCTTATGTTTAAGGTGGGTGGGTGAGTGGGTTTCCTCTGTTGAACATGGGTAGACCAGCTTCAATGACTGGCAGTCACTTTAGGGTCTGTGTGGGGGTGAGAGGGGAAGTGACCAGGTAGGAACGGGAGCCCTGCGGCCACCCCTAATACCAGAAGGGCTCCTTTCTGGGGTGCCAGAGCCCCCCCGCCCCAAGCCTGGTTCTTCCTGAGCCGTTGATGTCATTTTTGTGATTGAGAGTTTTGTGTGTTAAGAGTTTGCCTGGGTAAATGCTGGCCTGTTTCCCGCTCTGAGTGAGGGACGGGAAGGAGGGAGCAGCATCCAGACCTACCTTGATTGCCTCCCACCCCACTGTGTTCTGCCTCCTCCCCACCTGCACAGGCCCCTCATGGGGTGCGCTGGGCTGCTGCCCTTGTATGTCACCACGCTTGGGATGCAAGAGCCTGTCTCATTCTCCTGCTCTACCAGCCATCCCTGGTTGGCCACTTTGGGACTTCTGTGAGAGAAGGAGCAGCAGACTGTTCGTAGAATTCCAGGCCCAGGAACTCACCTAGGCTGACCCTCTCATGTTACAGACTAGACTGAGGAGGGTCAGAATGAGAATTGCCTTCCTGCCCTGCAGGGGTCCAGAGTGTGGCTCCCATGGAGCAACATGGGCAGCTGGGCTCCCGGAGGCCTGTGAAGCCAGGGCGTGGGCCTGCAACCCCAATGCATTGGAGACTGCTGGCCCTGCATGGGTGTGTAGTGCAGCCTGCTTTGTGGTGTATTTAGGGGGTCCACTGCCAGGAGCCTGGGGCCCTGACCGGTTCCTACCCATGGGCCCTGCAGCTTTAGCACCTGAAATGCTGTTTTATCCTAGGCCGTGTCCTCTGCCTCCATCCCAGGCGTGGGTGGGAGGGCAGGGGCCACCTTCATCTCTGCGCTGATGGATTTGTCACAGGAGCCCTTGGAGGTGGGGCACATGGGAGGGGTGATGAGAGATCGGGGTGTTGGGTGTTGCGGGTCCTTTCCCAGAGAGGGTGTGAAAGCGGGGCCAGGTGCGGATACTGACGCTCTGCCCCTGTGTCCACAGGTGAGAGGCCCTTCGCCTGCAGCTGGCAGGACTGCAACAAGAAGTTCGCGCGCTCCGACGAGCTGGCGCGGCACTACCGCACGCACACGGGCGAGAAGAAGTTCAGCTGCCCCATCTGCGAGAAGCGCTTCATGCGCAGCGACCACCTGACCAAGCACGCGCGCCGCCACGCCAACTTCCACCCGGGAATGCTGCAGCGGCGCGGCGGGGGCTCGCGGACCGGCTCTCTCAGCGACTACAGCCGCTCCGACGCCAGCAGCCCCACCATCAGCCCGGCCAGCTCACCCTGAGCCCGCCACAGCCATGAGCAGCCGCTCCCACCCCCTCGTGAGTCCCTGGCCTTTCCTTTTGTAATAAGAGAGAAGAGAGAGAACTTGATGTGAAGTCCACGAAAAAACAATTTTTTTCACCTCAGGTGTCAAAGTAAATTTGTTAAAAAAAAAAAAAAAAAACCACAAAAATTTCAAAAAACACCACCCACCAAATTGCACAACAGATATACCCACAAAGTTGAGATTCAGCGGTGTTGAACCCCCTTTCTCAGGGATGGACACGTTCCACGAGGTCAGTGAGGACACCCCTTCCTGCCGCCTTACTCTGTACATAGATTTGCACTCTGGAGTTTTCTGTTAGGTTCGGGAACACGCTGGGGACAGAGCAGGCCAGCCAGTCTGGTGGAGCTTAGCGTCTGGCTGGCTGGCCGGCCAGCCTGTGGGTCTGTTGGGAGCAGATGTGGTCCCTGACGTTTGTGCCTCCATGGCAGATTCCTAAGCAGCGGGCCTGACCTTTTCCTGCCCGGCCCCCCACCCAGCCTCTGGCCTCTGCCCAACAAGCCTGGCTGGGCTTGCAACGCAGCTGATTCTGAGACAGGCCCCTGCAGAGGGATGCCTTAAAGCTGTCCCCGGCTGGAGGAGCACTCCACCTTGGGGATAGTGGAGGGGGCCTTCAGCCCTCTGCACCCTGCCTGCCTCACACCCGGCCTCCGGGAACCCTCTCCTTCGGCGCTAGGGAGCACTGGAAGCAGAGGTGCCAGCCCTGGCTGAGCGTAGCACTGCACCGTCCGACCTCCGAGTCAGGGGCCGGGGTCACACCTGCCAGGACTCCGCTTCTCCGTGTCCCTGCAGAAGGCACGCAGGACCCTGTCACTATTATACCTGGGCCTCTGATGGGGAATTCTGGTCTTGTAAAAAGATGTTAGAAATTCCTGGTAGCACATCCAGTTCCGGAGTCCTCCCGCATGGGCACGTGTGTTGGAAACAATGGGCAGGTCACGGGGCCTCCTCGTCAGATGGCCTGTGTGAGCGGCTGTGCCTGCGGCAGCGCATCGTGCTTCACAGAGACTGCTGTAGCAAGAGACCGGAACATTGTGACTTGGACCTTTTCAGGAGTGGCGCGGATGTTACAGGAAATGCTGTCGGAGAGCGCGCATTCTATTTCCTCCCCGGGGAATGCCAGATGGAAAGTTGTGGGCCACACTTTTCTCAGACCCACCATGTCCCCAACTCAGACTTAGCAAACCTCCAGCCTCTCCGTGTCCCTGGACTCCTCCTCCCTTTTCCTCCTGCTTCTCCTTGTCCTGCCTGGAGGCTCCAGGCCATACCCAGCTGGTGGGGCTGCTCCAGTGCCCCATCACCAGCCTTCTCCTGGCAGGAGAGGAGGAGCAGAGAGCTGAGTCCTGGGTTGGGATTGGAGCCCTGGGCCGGGTCGGTCAAGCTGTGGTCCAGCAAACTCCTCTGCAGATGGCTGGAGTGTCGACCCCAGGCTTGTGGCCCAGGTACCACCTTCCCTTCCTCCTGAGAGTTGGGGCCTGTAAATATAAGGGCCCAGGACAGAGTGCGTGCGTGCGTGTGTGTGTGCGCGTGTGAGCACACACGCGTGTGTGTTGGGGGGTGGGGGGATTGGGGTGGACTCAGGGTGTCTTGCCAGAGATACCTGTTTTGATGAGTACCTATTTTGATGCAAAGGAGCGGCTCTGGGACCTCAGAGGGCCGCAGATGGGCTTCCTGGGCCCAGCGTGCCTTGGTCGTGGCCATCCTGCTTCTACTCAGTCCTACCATGGTATGGGGTGCAGCACAAACCCGGGACCCAGGCCTAGCCACTGCCCACCGCTGCCGGCCACTGTTGTGGCTGGCTCCAGAGTGGACAGGTACCCTCTGTCCACAGCAGCTGCTCAGGCACAGGATGCTGCCGGGTGCCCGCTTCTCACCACTGTGTGCCAGCTGGGAGTGGCCGACAGCGTGGTAGTGTTTTCTAGGTAGAACGATGGGCCCTAAATTGGGCAGTAGCATTGTTTCTGCTGTGGTGAGAACTGGCAGGGAGAGGGTCACCCCCACACTGGTTGGATGCGGAACTGGCCACTCTGGCTGCCATGCTGTGTTAGGCTCCCTGACAGCCCTGCTTGCGTCGGGTCTGGGAGAGAGAGTGGAATATTCGGTAGGGACCTTGACAGAAGAGAGCCCTGGGTGCTTGTGGTGCAAAGATCTTCATGCCCAGTTCCAAAGTGAGGTCCCTCCCAAAGTTGTTTTCGTGTGAGGCAGAGAAAGCCACACTCTGACTACATTTTATGTCTCAGGAATTCACATTCCAGGTTCAGGAATTTTATTCCAAAGTCCTTTGGTGCACTCACTGTCCACCGTTCCCCAAGGCAGGGAGAGGGAACGGCCCATCCCTGGGAGGCTGGCAAAGCGCTCTCCAGGGAGCGGTCAGGCGTCCTTGTGATCTGCCCAGGGTGTCATGGAAGGAGATTTTCTAGCTCCACATCTGTCTGCACATAGGAAGGAAAAGATAGGACTCTAAACCTAGTCACCTTGGAATAAAAAGAAGAGCTGGTTTGTTTTAGAGCAGGGCGGGGGGTGGGGGAGGGAAGCGGGTGTTGGCTGTTTCCAAAGAGAGCACTTAATTTAATTTTTCCTTTAAATGACCCAGGGCTGTTCCGTCTGATAGATGGAAGGGTAACATTGCCTTAAAACAGAAATATGCAGGCATTGGCTATTTTTGGCTTAAGAGAGTGTCTTCTTTCCCAAAGTGGTTCTCGTTTAATGGCAGGGTGTGGTCCTTAGGCCCCGGCCTGGACTGGGAAATGGGGGCGGGTAGGGCACCAGGAGAGAAATCCTGCTGGGTACTCCTGGCCAGACCCTCCTGAATCATCTGGGGTTTTAAACTCATCTCACTTGAAGGGCGGGGAGAAACCCATGAATCTCAGGCACAGTTCACAGGGGTCCTCAAGGGCAGATGTCCATCTCATCATGAAGTGAGGGATTCCTGTGGAAGAGGGTGGTGGGCCTTGGAACGCTGCCTCCACTGAAGTGGGCACACAAGGCGGACCCTCCTGAAACAGGCTTCATTTTCTTCAAACATGCAGAATGTTTTCCCAGACTGCATCTATTTCAGGGTCTTCCATTTTTGTGGTTTATGGCCATGCTTGCCAGTTTTGGTGGGGTTGAGGAACCCATAGGACTCATATAAATAATAGTGAAAACTCAAACCCTTGTTCTGGGACTTCAGTTCTAGTGGTCCATAGGGGCAGAGATCTCAGAATGAAGTTCGCCTGAGTGAAGGGAGAGTTCCCCTATAAAAGGTCTAAAATTGATTTGGGGCTCAGGCATCAAGGGGCTGGTGTTGCTCATGTCCCAGACAAGGAAGCCCCTCTTTACATCAGCCATATTAGGGGAACGCTTGTCAGCTCCCCAAATGCCTACTGGATCCTACAGCCATACAGGAAAACAGATGGACACAGCCCTTTCCTCAAAGAGCCCTGGGATCCTGTCCTGCAGGGTGCTGCGTAGGAACGAGCAGAGATGTCCTGGATGGGAACATGGTCCTGGAGGTGCCCTACCTGCATCCTGCTGCGCCCCCACCCACGACACTCGAGTGCAAGATGGCCGCACTCCTAATCCTGACTTTATTCCCAGGCCCCACACCAAGGCAGGTGCAGGATTCGCCATGGTGCAGCCTCCAGGTACAAAGATCTGAGGCAATGGCGATCCCAGGCCTTGCTGCACCCTGAACACAGCTCAGACCGGTGAGGGGTGATTCAGAGGTGGGGATGGGCAGAGAGGGCTGGCCACTCTGCCTCAAGACTTGACCTCAAGTCTTCTGTCTCCTGACCTGGTGTGTTCCAGAAGACCATCCTCTTTCTTGCCAGAAGCAAATGCTAAGATGGACTGCACAGGGCCCTGGGACTCCCTAGGGACCCATTCAGGATCTCAGCTGGGCAGGGGTGCCACCCAACAGGAAGATGTGATCTGAGCAATAGTGTGGCCTTGTTTCTCCACTTCTGGTTGTGGCTGTGTTTACAGGGCTACCTGACTATTTTCACCTCTGACAGGTGTCACTGATTTTCTTTCCCCCATTTAAAAAAGGTCATTTAGTCAAAGACACAGTGCTAGAAGGTTTAAAGGGTGTGATGTGTTGGTCACATCACAACCAGTAAGAAACGCTTTGTAGGTTATCCACATCTTTTGCTGACTGTTTCCATATACAATTCTGGTAACCATATTTTCCAAAGCTAAAATCTGAGGCGTGGGCTGATGGTTTTTGAAATCAGGATTACCCCAGGGAGAACCAGGTCCTATTACTAATTTTCCTGATTCTGAGGCTCTGAAGACTTGTCTGAGACACATTCCAGAGACCTTTGTACCAGAACTTGGATGCACAGTCCAGCTTACTACTGACACACACCTGAGTACCCTTTAGGGCGAGGTGCCGCCGCCTGCCTGCCGTCGTGTCCCTCAGCATCAGAAGAGTTGAATTCGGCCGGAGACGGGAGCCCGGTGTCCATGAGGGAAGAGGGGCCGCACTTGGTTTCTACGGATTTCGGACTTGCAGTGCGGCTACCTGGCCCTGCCCTGCCTCTCTCTTTCTCATACAGCTTTAAAACTTTACTACTTTTATTTAAAAACGAACTGGATGGGAGAGAAGTAGCTTCCCCTACCCTACAAGTCACACATTCCCGAGAGGGGGTGGGGGGTGGAGGCAGGAAGTCCGGGGGTGGGGTGGGGGGCGAACAGCTTGCTTAAGGCCTCAGGGTCCTGCTTTCTCCAGCCTCTTCTGAAGGGCCTGTGGACAGGCCACAGCGCCTGCTTATTTGGAAACCAGGTGTGTGAGCCGAATGCCTGCGAGGCCACACACTCAGCACAGGAGCCCCCCTGTATCTGGCTGCCCTGAGAGGAGCAAGGGCCACCTCCCATGTGGCTCTAGACACCCCGTGGGCCCATCAGCCCCAGTGTCTGAGCGGGCTCCACCCCGGTGCCGAGTGCTGGGGCCTCTGGGGCTGGTCGGCCTCAGCAGGAAGGAGGCACTACTGAGCAACTATGCATTGTCATTGTCGGGTTTGGGGCTTGCGGTGGTTCCTTGGTAACTGGGAATTGCTTGTGTGCATGTGTTGGGTGCATGCTTCCGGGCCTCAGCTGCCTCAGGCCCGCACAGGCAACCCTTTCCCATCCAAAGCCATTGGTGGAGCTTCTCTGGAATCGTTTGCCAAAAGCCCAAGGCAGAATCCAAGGGTCCAAGACCATTTCCATGGAGCTCATGTTTTTCTTTTCTGTAGGAACTTTTTTTTAACCAGCACCCACCATAATTCTGAAGGCCATGTTTCATCTTCCTGGATCACTACAGTGAAGTATTACAGTTGTACAGTTCCCAGTCTGGCCTTGGCTTGCTCGGATAAAACTTTGTATGTATTTTGTATGGCATAGATTCTATATTGTAATGATGTCCTATGCAAAAAGAAAAATTAACGAAATTGTAAATTTTATTGTTTTAACGTGTATGCATGTTTAGTGACGTTTACATTTTGAAATAAAATTTATGATTCATTATTTTATTTGCTGGAGCTAGTCTGTTTGAAGAGCATGTCTTGCAGAGGCTCTGGGATGGGAAGGGAACTGAAATGGACAAAATCAAGCAGTCGCAATTGACTGAGGGACTGAAGCTTGCCTGGAGCTTGGCGGGTCCTGTTTTGGAAGGAAGGCCTTGCAGAAGAGCTCTTGCAGCGAGTGGGTGCTCGTCTGGCTTCCCCTCCTGCCCATGGGAGGCTGTTTCAGCTCATCACATTCCCACCCCTCCGTCCATCCGAAAGAGCATGGAGGAGAAAGGGATGTGGCGATGGCAGGTTCCCTCAAAGGGCACAGCGCCTTTCCCTCAGAGTCCCCCCAAAACACCTGGACTTCCTTCTCCTGGGCAGCAGCCACCGCTTCTTTCAATCCCATGTGCCCTGCTCGCCTTACCCCTCAGCCTGGAGTCTAGAAAACACACCTGTTTCTAGCTACCAAAGTTCTTACAACCTACTATGGGCACAGACCCCAAAGTGTGCTGCAGCGAGGACAGGTCCCCGGGCCCTAGGAGTCTGGGGAGTAGGAAGGCAGGTGTTGATAGCAGAGCCCGTTGAAGTCCCCAAGGAACACTAACTGCCCCTGGCTGCCCCCAGGGCAGATGATGTCCTCATCAGAGGCAATTGGAAGCCTGCAGCTAGTGGAGGAGGTGGCTGCTGGGGTGGAGTTCTGGCCTGAACCCTGTTCTAGCTACAGCATGTGGAAGGGAGGTGCTGGTGCAGCCACATCTCAGGGTCACCCAGGGGTAGACCAGCGCTGCGTCTGGGCCGTAGGCTGTTTGTACATGATTACCTGTTTTTTTTTTTTTTTTTTGAGACAGAGTCTCGCTCTGTAGCCCCACTCTTCACTGTTGCCAAGGCTGGAGTGCAGTAGTGCAGTCTCAGCTCACTGCAACCTCTGCCTCCCAGGTTCAAGCGATTCTCCTGCCTCAGCTTCCTGAGTAGCTGGGATTACAGACGTCTGCCACCATGCCCAGGTAATACTTGTATTTTCAGTAGAAACGAGGCTTCACCATATCGGCCAGGCTGGTCTCGAACTCTGGACCCCAGGTGATCCACCTGCTCGGCCTCCCAAAGTGCTGGGATTACAGGATTGAGCCACCATACCCGGCCTGTGATGACCGGCTCATGGGGTAAATGAATACCACCACAAAATGTGAAGTGTTACTAACAAATGCAGGCATTGCAGCTGATCAGACGTGGGTTTTCCCGAAGCTCCCCCAACACCAGCTGGCATCGCCTGATGAACGTTTGTTTTCTGTATCAGATTGGGGGCAGGGAGGTGTGAAATGAATGCACCCAGGCACACACTGAACAGTCATAAAAACAAGCACACATTTTTCAAACAAAAGTCTTTTTGGTACTGAGACATTTGGAGCCCATTCTTGGTTGGAGTATTTTCCCAGGACAGCCACTGTTCCGCCTTCTCAGAGCCATTTATTGCTCAGGAACTTCCCCAGATAGCAGCAACTGCAGGGTGGATCCGCTTCCATAAATAGGTTTGTGTCGAGAGGATCCCAGATGCTTAAAAAATATTGACAGAAAAAAAAAAAAAAAAGCCTGTCAGTTATGATGTCACTGCCAAGATTTGAAACCCCTCCTGGGGTTTCTTTCCAGAAGACTGGGGTCGCCACCATTCGTGGAGCCCCCGTCCCAGGAGTGAGGGGTCTCCTAAGGCCTTCAGAGGCCCCCAGTAATGTAAGAGGGAGAAAAAAAGCAAGCAATAGATTTTCCTGGCGTTCGAAGAACAAATGTATGAGTGTCTGTGGCATGCGCATGGCACATTTTCTTCTCACACTTCCTTTTTGGACCAGGTCACAAAGCAGTTTTGGGTGGCAGAGAGGGTCTGTGGCTGACGGGTTGTGTCAGAGATGACAGCATCCTAGACGCAGGCCTGAGGGGTCAGCCTCAGGACACTCCTGGCTCTGACCTTTTTTCCATATTTCTCAAGACTTGGATTAGAAGTCAGTTTGTGGCAGTTAGGTGAAGTGCTGTGTCTGGCTGCATAGTGACCAGGTGAGGAGAAGCATCTGGTGGAGGGCGGGGGTGCACTCCCCAAGAGGGCAGAGCCTGGCGAAGGCTCACAGTGACATCTGCCCCTCTAAAGAAGGACTTCCGGCCTGGCGTGGTGTTTCACGCCTGTAATCCCGCACTTCGGGAGGCCAAGGCGGGCGGATCACCTGAGGTCAGGAGTTCGAGTTCAAGACCAGCCTGACCAACATGGAGAAACCCTGTCTCTACTAAAAATTCAAAAATGTGGCATGTTCCTATAGTCCCAGCTGCTCGGGAGGCTGAGGCAGGAGAATCGTTTGAACCCAGGAGGCAGAGGTTGCAGTGAGCCGAGATCACACCACTGCACTTCAGCCTGGACAACAAGAGCGAAACTCTGTCTCAAAAACAAGTAAATAAATAAATAAAGAAGGACTTCCCATCCCTTGGTGCTGGCCTGTAGGCAGTGAGCACCCTGTCACTGGAGGCATTCAAGCAGGAGCTGAAACACTGCTTGCCAGGAATTCCATGAAGGGACTGGTGTTCTGGAAGGGGGCCTGGTTAGCGTTCAGAGGAAGGGCCACAGGATTTTCCAAGGGGACTCACTGGGGTGTAATCATCAAGACCCTCTGACACTTGCTCCTAGCCTTGTCGGTCGTGTTGGGGTGTGGACTAGCCTTTTCTGGATTGGGTTTGGCTGCAGAAGGCCTTCAATAACAGATAAGGCAATGTGTAGCTTATTCTGGGGACATGGGTGGCTCAGTCACCCCCAATCAAACCTCATCTAGGCCATGATAAAATTCCTGCCATTAGCACCATTCCTGAAAGGTCTTCTATGTGGAAAGCAGTCAAGACACGCGGCTACTCCTGGTAGGGCTGCTCTCTCTGCACCAACTTTCCTGCACTGTTACGCGTTGGAGACCAGCATTCCAATGGTACATAGGACAGGCAGGTTTGAACAGAAGACAGCGTTGGAAACACAAGGTCTGTATTAATTGCCAGTTGCTGGCCGGGCGCGGTGGCTTATGCCTGTAATCCCAGCACTTTGGGAGGCCAAGGCAGGCAGATCATGAGATCAGGAGTTCGAGACCAGCCTGGCTAACATCATGAAACCCCATCTCCAGTAAAAATACAAAAATTAGCCGGGCGTGGTGGTGGGCGCCTGTAATCCCAGCTACTCGGGAGGCTGAGGCAGGAGAATGGCTTGAACCCAGGAGCTGGAGGTTGCAGTGAGGTGAGATCGTGCCATTGCCCTCCCAGCCTAGACAACAGTGCAAGACTGTCTCAAAAAAAAAAAAAAAAAAAAAAAATTGCCTGTTGCTGCTGTAACAAATTACCATAAGCAGTGGCTTAAAGCAACACAAGTTTATTCTTTTATTCTCTTATAGCTCTGGAGGTCAGAAGTGCAAAACAAGTCTTACAGGGCTAAAATGCAGGTGTCATCAGGGCTGCTTCCTTCTGGAGTCTGTTTTGCTTTCCAGCTTGTAAAGGCCACCTACATTCCTTGGCTTGTGCCCTCCTCCCCTATCTTCAAATCCAGCAGAGCAGCATCTCCTCTCTGATCTCCTGACCTCCCTCTTATAAGGGCCTCTGTGATTACCCTGTGAGACTGAGATGTGGCTGCACATTAGGCCGCCCCCAACCCCCAGCTAGTCCAGGATGAGCCCCCCATCCCTCCCAGCCTTCATGTCCTTCCTGCACTCCCCTGGGCTGGGGAGAGCAAAGTGGCGGCTTAGGCTGCAGGGCTTGATGAACTCCTGCATAGTGGAAGGAACCCGCATCCCACTCTCCACGGCCCTAGCAAGGGCCACAAAACATAGTTGAATTAAACTGGACTGAGTATCTCTTCCACCTGTGTTTTGTTGTCCTTCTAGTATTCCCCATCAATTATTCAGCTTTAAAAAGTAGGAGTCATAATCAAAATAATTGTCACTTCACTACAGTTCTTAAAAGCCGATCAGTTCTTGAAGGCCTGCACCCCAGCTCACCTGCTGCTGCCTGCACAGCCGTTGCTCAGGGCGATGACCACACAACACAGTGCTGGAGAAAGGTCTGGTGTCTCCGCTCTGGGCAACCTGCCACGCAGCCTTGCCTTCACCTGGGAAGCAAGCTTGGCATGATCTGTGTAGGGTCATGGTGAAGTTCACAGTGGGCTGTGAGATGTCAGATGCTGGGAACTGTGCCCATGCCAGATACTCAGGCCCCCAGGCCAGGCCTCCACTCTCACATGCCACTGGGAAATGATCCCCGTGGATGGAGACCGGGTCCGACCGGGGACACAGAGGAAGGCTGTCTCACGCTGCACTCCCTGTCCCAGATGCCTCCCAGGCAGCAGCCACTTGGCCGGGTCCTGGGCCAGGTGCTTGCTTGCTGAGCTGTGCCCTCTGAGCACTCTCAGAGGGAGGTGTGAGTAGTCCCAACTTAGGGCTGCAGAGGGTACGAGGCTCAGAGGGGTCAAGTGGTCTTCTCAAGGTCACACAGCTGGCAAAAGTCACGGAGGGATCCTGGTCTAATTGGACCACCAGCCACAGCTGCCTTTTAAGCTCTGAGTTCTAAAGGCTTCTAACCTGTCCAGGGGTACCTTTGTCTATTCTGTGGCATTGTGGGACAGGCCCAGAAGACTGGCGGGCCCCATGACGCAGGGCTGGTGACTTAGCATTTTTCTGGCTGCTGCATGTGTGGGGCCTGAACACTGGCCAGTCTGTGTGCCTGCACCTGGCAGCCTCGTGTGTCCAATGCAATGTCCTCTAAGAAGACGAGCAAGCTGCCCTCAAGGGGCCCAGTCCCAGTCACTGTGAGGTTCAGACCTCCCTTTAGGGCCCGCCAAGCAACCAGGCAAAGCCTTTTCTCCTGCATAGCTGTGACTTCCCGTGCCCAGGCTGCCAATGTGTGTAGATATCGCATCCACTCACTCAGACCTCTTGGAACTTAGAGACAGAGAGTACAACGTGGTGATGGGCGTTGCCCTTATTTGCAAACACATGAGAGGCCTGAGGAGCTCAGTCTGGGTGTCCTGACCCCAGCTCCAGGGCTCATTCTTGACTCCATCATAATGTCTTCCATTCCCAACCTCACAATTGGGTAATCATTTACTTATGAATTCGCCAGGGGACCAGGGAGAATTGACAGTAAATATGAAGATGGCCTGCATAATTAGCAGACTTCCTCTGGACCTCCTAAGAGGAGTCCTCATCTCAACACCAGCGACACGAGGGTCACTGACCGATTGTATTTTGGGAAAGTGGTTATTACCTGCTTACCCTGAACACAGCTACTCCTTGTCTCTTATCTGTCTCCTGGTCTTTTCACCATAAACACACTCTGGTGGGTTTCCTGAGATTGACTGTTGGCCTGTGGGGGCTGGACACGCTCAGAGCAGGGAGGATGGCCTCCTTCCCAGGCTCTGCAGTGCTCTCCCACCATGGCCCAGTGGACTTTGTACATGAACCTTCCACTTTGGGAAGACGAGCTGCTAGTTTGCAGAACCCGGATTACAATGGAAACACAACTTCTAACTCCGAGAGAACATGTGCCTCTGCAGTGAGGGTCACAGGGCCAGGAGAGGCACACACAGGAGTGTCAGCGATGATGAGCAGCCTAGTGCTGAGGACAGGGCCGTACTTACACTTTCATTGCATACGTTCTTGTGAATGCAGCGAATATCACAAAAGAACAACATTAAAAGAAAGTTACCTGTTAAAAATATCAAGATGTTTCAAATAGCTTAAATGTCCAGGAATACGAGATTAATTCAATGAACCACATAACCTCCATAATCACCAATACCCAATCTATTATTAAGTGAAAGAGGTAGGTTGCAAAACAGTACGGAAGTATGATCATGATTTATTTTAGAAAATTTTCTCTATAGCTATATTGTGTTTACATGTTTAAATGCATAGAAAAAGGGTAGGTAGGCCAGGTGAGGTGGCTCATGCCTGTAATCCCAGCACTTTGGAAGTCTGAGGTGGGAAGATCCTCTGAGCTCAGGAGCTCAAGACTCGGCTGGCCAACATGGTGAAACCCCGTCTCTCCTAAAAATACAAAAATTAGCCGGGTGTGGTGGTGGTGCCTGTAATCCCAGTTACTCAGGAGGCTGAGGCAGGAGAATGGCTTGAACCCGGGAAGTGGAGGTTGCAGTGAGCCGAGATCGCGCCACTGCACTCCACCCTGGGCGACAGAGTGAGGCTCCTTCTCAAAAACATAAGGACAGGTAAGAGACAGAACAAACTCAAGCAATTGTTACCTTTAGGTAGAAGACAACAGAGGACTTTTATTTACTTATTTTTGTGTGCTCTCTAAATTCTCAAAACTACTCAGGTATCACTTTTGTCATCAAAACTCACAATAGCACTTTTGTGAGGCTAAGAGCTTGCCAAAGGTAAGCTGGTGCAGTGTGTCCCCACTCCATCCCCCAAAAGATGTCCACCAACATTCATGACCGTACTTTTGGACACACCCCAAATGCCCTCAACATGTCCACACAAGGACAGACACGCCCAATGGCTGACCACACATTGGTGCAAAGGGATGATGTAGAACTGAGGGTGTCATCCCAAAGTCACCAAAAACAATGCTGCACCACAAAAGCAAACAGCTAAAGGAGCACCAAACACACCAAGCAATGCCATGAGCTGCTCATGCATCCATACCTACTATGGACTGAATGTGTCCCTGCCAAACTCACATGTTAAACTCTAACCCTCAATAGGATGGCATTAGGAGGTGAGGCCTTTGGGAGGTGATTAGACCATGAGGGTGGATCTCATGATTTCATAATCCTCATGAATGGGATTGATGCCTTCACAAGAAGAGATGTGAGAGGGATGATCTCTCTCTCAGCCATATGAGGATACAAGGAGGTGGTGGCCATCTGCAAACAAGGAGGAGAGCCCTCACCAGACACTGGATCTGTTGGCACCTTGATCTTGGACTTCCCTGCCTCTAGAACTATGAAAAGTAAATGTTTGTTGTTTAAGTCATTCCAGTCTATAGTAATTAGTTTTAGCAGCCTGAACTGATGAGTATCTATAGACCAAGAGTATGAAACCACATGATGAAGGTTAATCCCAAAGTCAGGACAAGATGACTGAGAGGGGCCCAAGGGGGTTGCAACATTAGATTTATTTAGGATTTACAGGTATTTCCTGTTCTAGTGCACACCATTTTATTGCACTTTGCAAATATTGTGTTTTTTAGAAATTGAAGATTTGTGGCAAATCTACCTTGAGCAAGTCTATCGGTGCAATTTTTCCAACAGCACATGCTCACTTTGTGTCTTGGTCACATTTTGGTATTTCTCAAAATATTTCCAACATTTTTATTATTATTACATCTGTTATGGTGATCTGTGATCAGTGATCTTTGATGTTACTCTTATAATTGGAGTGCCATGAACCACTTCCATATAAGGTGGCAAATTTAATTGATAAATGAGTGTGTTCTCACTGCTCCATCAACCTGCCTTTCCCTGTCTCTCCCTCTCCCCTCAGGCCTCCCTATTCCCTGAGACACAATATTGAAATTAGGCCAATTAATAACCCTACAATTGCCTCTAAGTGTTCAAGTGAAAGGAGGAGTCATAGGTCTCTCACTTTAAATCAAAAGCTAGAAATAGTTAAGCTTAGGAAGCCATGCGAGGAAGCTTCAAAAGGTGAGGTAGGCTGAAAGCTAGGCACCTTGTGCCAAGTAGTTAACCACATGGTGAATGCAAAGGAAATGTTCTCAAAGAAACTTTTAAAAGGGCTACTCCAGTGAACACATGAATGATACAAAAGTGAAATGGGCTTATTGCTGATATGGAGAAAGTTTCAGTGGCTTGGATAGAAGATCAAACCAGCCACAACATTCCCTTTAGTCAAAGCCTAATTCAGAGCAAGGTCCCTAACTTTCTTTCAATTCTACAAAGGCTAAGAGAAGCTACGAAGCTACAGAAGAAAAGTTGGAAGCTAGCAGAGGTTTGTTCATGAGGTTTAAAGAAAGAAGGTATTAGGCTGGGCGCAGTGGCTCAAGCCTGTAATCCCAGCATTTTGGGAGGCTGAGGCAGGCGGATCACCTGAGGTCAGGAGTTCGAGACCAGCCTGGCTAACACGGTGAAACCCCGTTTCTACTAAAAATACAAAAAATTAGCCAGGCGTGGTGGTGTGCACCTGTAATCCCAGCTACTTGAGAGGCTGAAGCAGGAGAATTGCTTGAACCTGGGAGGCGGAGGTTGCACCATTGCACTCCACCTTAGGCAACAAGAGTGAAACTCCATCTTAAAAAAAAGAAAAAAGAAAGAAGGCATCTGCACAACATAAGAGTGCAAGGCGAAGCAGCAAGTGCTGCTATAGAAGCTGCGGCAAGTTATCCAGAAGATCTTCGCCAAGATCATTGCTGAAGGTGGCTTCACTACACAACAGATTTTCAGTGTAAATGAAACTGACTTCTATTTGAGGAAGATCCCATCTAGGACTTTCAAAGCTAGAGATAAGTCAATGGCTGGCTTTAAAGGACAGGCTGGTTTTCTTGTTAGAGGCTAAGGCAGTTGATGACTTTAAGTTAAAACCAGTGCTCATTTACCATTCGGAAAATCCTGGGACCATTAAAAATACCCTAAATCTACTCTGCCTACGCTCTTGAAGTGGAAGAACAAAGCCTGGAGGACAGCACACCTATTTACAGCATGGCTTACTGAATATTTTGAAGCCCACTTTGAGACTCCTTTCTGATGAAACTTGAATGAATGAGGAGTTGCTTCTTATGGATGAGGAAAAACAGTGGTTTCTTGAGATGGAATCTACTCCTTGTGAAGACGCTGTGAACATTGTTGAAATGACAACAAAGGATTTAGAATATTCCATAAACTTAGTTGATAAAGCAGTGTCAGGGTTTGAGAGGATGGACTCCAATTTCAGAGGAAGTTTTACCATGGGTCAAATGCTGTCAGCATTGCACACTACGGAGAAGTCCATCACTAAAAGACTAGTCCATTGGTGTGGCAAACTTCATTGTTGTCTTATTTGAAGGAATTGCCACAGCCACCCCAACCCTCAGCAACCACAACCCTGATCAGTCTGCAACCATCAACATTGAATCAAGACCTTCCAGCACGAAAAAGACCAAAACTTGCTGAAGGCTTAGATGATTGTTAGCATTTGTTAGCAAAAAGTATTTTTAAATTAAGGTATGTACATTGCTTTTACAGACAGAATGCTATTGCACACTTAATAGGCTACAGTATAGTTTAAACATAACTTTTATATGCACTGGGAAACCAGAAAATGTGTTTGACTCTCTTTATTGTGATATTTGCTGATTGCAGTGGTCTGGAACCAAACCCACAATATCTTGAGGTCTGCCTGTACTAGAACTGGGCGGTGGGAAAAGTGGGGCTTGTTTTTCCTTTCTCTGTATTCACTTTAGGTGTGAAATGTTTGACAATCTGACAATCTGTGACCTGGTTCACAGATGTGGTTCCTGCCTGTTATCAGGGCTTGGCCAGGTTCAGGCAGGCCTGCAGGCTGTCCCCACAATGGGCAGATTGAAGTGTGCACAGATGTCTGTGACAGGGCTGTGACTAGCCTGTGATCAGGCTGTGGCCAGGCTGCTGTCTGGAGCAGGCAGAGCTTTGTCCCATAATAGGGGTGCTGCCAGGGAGTCTGGCACCTGGAGCACAGCCACTGGCTTGGACACGAGCCATCCGACAGCGTGGAATAAAAATAGAACTGCTTCAGCTGGAGAGGAGACAGGCTGAGCTCCCTGCTGCGAGGCCTTTAAAACAAGAGCAGGTTTCATTGATCTGAGACTAGGTAAGGATGTTGCCTCGAGTCAGGAAGGAGTCGAAGTCATCTGCCCTGGTACCTGGAAGTGCCTGAACATGATGGGGCTGGGTGGTTATTACTCTTCTTATCAGCTGGCACTGTCCCTTTAGGAAAGCATTAGAAACTGTTTTTGTTTGTTTTCCCTTCATGTCTAGGTAAAGAATGCATACTCTGTATACAGTTGCTGACAGTTGTAAAACTGAGAAAGTGCCAGTGAAAATGATTTAAAAAATGAAACAGTAAGGCTGGGCATGGTGGCTCATACCTGTAATCCCAGCACTTTGGGAGGACAAGGCGGGCAGATCACCTGAGGTCAGGAGTTCGAGACCAGCCTGACTAGCATGGAGAAACCCTGTCTCTACTGAAAATACAAAATTAGCCGGGTATGGTGGTGCATGGCTGTAATCCCTCCCAGCTACTCAGGAGGCTGAGGCAGGAGAATCACTTGAACCCGGGAGGTGGAGGTTGTGGTGAGCCAAGATTTCAAGCTGGGAGACAAGAGCGAAACTCTGTCTCAAAAAAAAAAAAAAGAAAGAAAGAAAAAGAAAAAGGAACAGTAAAATATGTTTATTTTATGGAGTATTGAGTCATGATGTTCAAGGACTTTGGAAGTAATTTGACTGTTGGTTTTGTTTTTAAAATTCGGGAATTCTAATCATACATATGAACAAGGTTAAAAAATACCAAAAACAAAAAACAAAAATCGAATGATAGAATGTCTCTTTACCCATCCCCCCCACACACACCAGTTCTACCACCTTGGGACTAAACTTTATCGCTTCTGTTTTTAATTTGTTTTTGTCATTATTCCCTTCAGCTTCAATAAAATACTTGTCCTCCTACTTTGTGATTTATGAGTATCTGACAAAATATACTGGCTTCCTAATATGAAAGATGAATACCGTTGACCCTTCAACAACACGAGTTTGAACGGCGTGGGTCCACTTCTATGTAAATTTTCTCCTGCCTCTGCCACCCCTGAGACAGCAAGACCATCTTCTCCTCTTCCTCCTCCTCCTCAGCCTACTCAGCATGAAGACAATGAGAATGAACACCTTTATAATGATCCACTTCCACTTAATGAATACTAAATATATTTTCTCTTTCTTATATTTTCTTAATAACATTTTCTTTTCTCTAGTTTACTGTATTGTAAGAATGCAGAATATAATATATCTCACATACAAAAGATGTGTTAATTAACTGTTTATGTGATCAGCAAGGCTTCTTCTAGTCGACAGGCTATCAGTAGTTAAATGTTTGAGGAGTCAAAAGTTTTATGTGGATTCTTGACTTCATGGGGGAGGGGATCAACGGTTCCAACCCGTGTTGTTCAAGCATCAACTATAATTACCTCCAGTCCCCTCTCCCCTCTGTACCTTCTCCCTCCTCCCCCTGTGTTTACATTAGAGGAGTGTTTTAACCTTCTGCAGGTTATCTCTGAAACTTTACATTAGCTCTTACTCCCCTGTGTTTACTACCATACCTTTGGTCTGCGTCTTGACTCCCCTTCATGGAAGGTGATAGTAGGATGGCCTCTGCTATCCACTCTCTCTAGGTCCCACAACACCATCCTCCTCAGCCTTTACTTCTGCAGCTTTGTCTATAGTAAAAGTGGAGCCCAGTGCATTCAAACTGCAACAGTGGGAGCCTCTACACTCATGGGCAGTTGGGCATATCACTGTTACATGTTACTCACTGCACAGCTACCTGCTGGGCCAGAAGGACATTTCTTTCTCTGTGGGCCTAAAGTCACCACCACCACCACCACCCTGTCCAACCACACAAGGAAGGTATTCTTAGCATCAGAGCAAATGGGGCAAACTCATTTTGCCTTCCCTCAGGAACTGAAAATCCTATCCTATGTTCGTTTGCTTTATAGTTGAAGCTGAATTTTGTTATATACATTTTCCCTAGAGCTTTAAATTGCCTTTCTTCCTTATTAACACATAATATTAATAACAGAATAATAATGTGCCTCTGACATGGCCTCAGTTTTGCCACCTTTTTGTTCTCAAGACCTCCCCTTCCCTCTCCTACCCCATGGATCCAGACTCCAACTCCTTGTCCCTGGGTAGGAGCACAGCCCTGGACTCCCTTTACCACCCCCTGGTGGATCACTCAAGAGTCAATCCCAGGTCTTTCTCTTAGCTTTCTTTCTCACTTTGCTGGAATACATCCTCAAGTAACTATCCAAGAAAGGATGCATGGGAGGATGGGTTTCTGTTTTTTTGAGTCCTTGGAGGTCTAACAGTATCTTTTTTTCTACCCCATGCTTGATTCATAATTTGGCCTAGTGTAGAAAACAAGGTTCAAAATTACTTCCCAATCATCTTCTTACGACTATTGCTACTGATGGGGATGTGATGCACTGCAGTTCTCAGCCCTTGCAGTGAACATTTTATTTTTACCATCTTTGAAATCTGTCAGCCAATCTTACTCCCTGTTGCTCTGCACTTTTGTTCAGATATTTCTAGAGGCAGGTTATTTTTTCCTTGATCCTGCATTCCATGGAGCACTCCATCTGCAGACCCATGTCTCCTTAGGTCTGTTCCTTAGGTCTGCACTGCTTTCCTCCAATCTTGTATTGTTAATTCCCCTCCCTCTACATTCTTTTCCTTTGGAATTCCTATTAGTTGAAGGTGGATTTACTGAATCAGGCTTCTGTGTCCCTTATCTCTGTGCTCAGCATTAGCCCTATGTTTATTTTCCTTCTTTTCTTCTGGTCTGCTCCCTGAGCTGAAACAGGCTTGCTTATTCAAATCTCACTCATCCCCTAAGACCCAGACCACAGGTCATGTCCTGTGGGAGCCTTTCTGGCCATCCTGTCCCCAGGCATTGTTCATGGCACTCTTGGCCATGGCATTTTGGCCTGACCCTTACTAGGCTGTTGAGTCAGGAAAGGATGTACATTCTCAACTGCATGGGCCTTCTCTATGGGTTGGAGGGCTGTGGGGACTATGGGGCGGAGGGGAGGGATAATGTGGGGGACTATCGGTGAGTGTGGGAGGCTGTGTGGGGCTGAGGGGGCTGTGAGGGGCTCTGGGGGACTCTACAGGGCTGAGGGGGCTGTGTGGGCCTCTTAGGGGGGTTGTGTGGTGCTGTGGAGGGGCTGGGAATAGGACTGAGGAGGCTGTGGGGGTGGTGCTGGGTGTTGGGCTGTGGGGGGCTGAGGGAGGATGTGTGGAGCTGGATGTGGAGCTGTGTAGGGCTGTGGGTGTAGGAGGTGTGGGGCTGTGGGGGGCTGAGTGTGGGGGCCTGGGTGTGGGGTCTGTGGGGGACTGTGGGGTCTGTGTGGGGCTGCAGGTCTGTGAAGGGACTCTGTGGGGGACTGTGTGGGGCTGTGTGGGCTGCGGGGGGCTGGGTGTTACTGTGCTCCTCAGGCAGTCAGGAGCCCTAGAGGAGTCCGCGGAGTTGGGCTAGGGGAGGCGGACCTCGGCGGGAGGCGCTTCCCGGGCTTCCCAGGCTCTAGTAAGTTCCTGGAATTAGGGAACTGCCGGCCTGGGGGAGGATCTATGAGGGCCCCGGGGAGGGCGAGGATTCCTGCGCGGACTGCCGCGCCCGGAGGGCAGCCGGGACTGCTGGGCCGGGGGCGGGGGAGCCCTTGGCCGTGCGGGCGCTGAGCCGGGCCGGGCCATTCACTGCCTCCGAAGCGACTGGCCACACCCGACAGCTGCCCCCTCGCCTCCGACCCCCGCGGCGCCGTCTCCACCCCGGCTCGGACCCCGGCCAGCCCCAGGCCCTCGCGGCCACCGCAGGACGTCGTCTCCACTTCGCAGCGCCCTCTGTCCACTGCGATGCCCCCAGCCCACCGCGGCTCAGATGGCACAAGGATGAGCCCGTGGTCCGGGAGAGAACGATAAGAATCGTCACTGTGCTTTGCACTCTGTCATTCTAAGTTTCTTCTCACGTGAGCTCATGTAACGCGGACAGCGACCCTCGGTGAGACCCGGGGAGGCGCCACCTCCTTGGCCGCGGGCTCAGGCGCCGAGTCACAGGTCACGGGGACGTGGCCCCGCCCCGCTCTCCCCGCTCCCCACCCGCGTCCTTTTCCCCCCGGTACTCTGGGCTCCTCAGGCCCCTGACCGCGCATCCCGGGTCCTCCACGCGCGCGACTGTCCCGCTCCCGAAGGGGCTTTCAGGGTGCTTCCTCCCTGACCCCTCAGGCCTGTCCTGGGGGTCCGCCCTGTAAATAGCCCCGAGGAAGGAGCCCCAGTGACTTGGGTGGCGTTTTGGAAATTCAGTGGAGTCTGCTGGCGGTATTTTAACAATGGGGGCCCTGCACCGGCCCAAGACACGGGTCAGCTCCGGGCTGGGCCAGGAGCCCCATCTGGGGCCCCACACCCATTTCTGGGATTGGCCCCCACCCCGCCCCCGCCGCACACCTCCCGCCCCCGACGCTTCCGGGAGGTCTAAGCGGCTGCAGTGGGCGCGTTGGGAACGGCTCTAGGTGCGCGATCCGGCTCCGTCCAGGTCCGCTACGCCTGGAGAGCGTGGAGGCAAGTTCTGCCGGCTCCACCTGCAAAGCAGATCTCCTTCCCACGACTGTGCAGCCCCGCTGGCTCCAGCCCCACCATACCCGCCTGGACGGAGACGGACCGCAGCCTGGGAGAGCCTGCAAGCCGGGAGGCGGGCGCGCGAGCCTTTTACAAGGAGAACCCACAGCGGCTTGCCTTCTTGCTCCAGCGGCCTCTAGATCCTCCCCCACCTGGCACCTAGGTCTCTCCCAGAACTCGGCCTGCCCCTACCTTCCCGCCAGCCCCCACCCTGCTGGGGCTACCGGGGCCTCCCAGCAGCATGCAGCATTCAGTAAGCAGCCACCGGCGCGGCCTTCGGCCTTTGCACTTCCTGGTCCAGAGAGAGAGGTGACGGAGGTGTGCTGCGCACTCCCTGTACGCCTCTGCTGCAGTGCTCCCCCTGAGAGGCCTTCCCTAAACCTGGCTAAACAGCACCCTCCCCGTCACCCCCCGGCCCGTCGCCCCGTTCCCCGCAGACCTAGGATGCACCCACCCGCCAGGGGGTCTCAGAGCCAGGGCAGGGTGCCGGCCATCCAGCCCCCATCCCAGCACCCTGTCCCTGGGTCCTCCCACTACTCCTCTAGTACCCCCTACACGCCGCGCCGCGGGGCTCAACGCCGCTGTGCTCTGGGGTCGCAGCTGCGGCCGCTTCTGTGCTCCAAGACCAGAGAGCAAGCAAAGGCAGAGCTTTCCCAGCCAGGCATCGCTGCTTTGGCCTTGAAGGTGAGGGGAGCGGTGAGGAGAGTTCCCACTGAGCTCATGTTCATTATGACCCAGGCACCGTTCTGAGTGCTGGACCTGTATCCACTCGTCTCATTACTACCACAGTCCGGTTCACAGAGCAAACGGAGGCCTCTGCGGAGAGTCAAGGGTATGCTGCGTGGCTGGAGGGCACCGGGTCGGGCTCCCGTCTGTGAGGGTGGTGGGTGGGGAGGTGGGGGGACAGGCAGCCGCACCTGCCAAGTCTGGACTGCCTTTGCCTTTGCATCTCAGGGGCCTCCCACAGGGAGGATCACCTGGACAGACAGGAAGCAACCTGCAGGCAAGGTTGTTCCTGGCGGCACAGTCCATGAGGCTAAGGTCTCCACGGAGAAGCGCTGTGCACCAAAGAGAGATGCTGACAGCGCTGGGGTACACTGCTAGGTTAAAGAAAAGAAAAGGAAGGTGCCAAGCAGCACATGAAAGACAACACTACCTGAGTAAGAAAGGAGGGAATATTTTGGCCGGGCGCGGTGGCTCATGCCTGTAATCCCAGCACTTTGGGAGGCGGAGGCGGGCGGATCACAAGGTCAGGAGATGGAGACCATCCTGACTAACACGGTGAAACCCTTCTCTACTAAAACAATGCAAAAACAAGTTAGCCGGGCGTGGTGACGGGCGCCTGTAGTCCCAGCTACTCGGGAGGCTGAGGCAGGAGAATGGCGTGAACCCGGGAGGCGGAGCTTGCAGTGAGCCGAGATCGCAAGCCAGTGCCCTCCAGCCTGGGCGATTGAGAAAAAAGAAAAAAGAAAGAAGAAAAGGAAGGGGAGGGGAGGGGAGTATTTTAAAGAGTGTGGGTGTGTATTTTATATAGACTTTGCTTATTTTTTCAAAAAGAAGTCCTGTGGATATGGGCAGAGAGGATGGAGGTGGAAGTGAGATTTCTCTAGGCCATTTTTTCTATGACATTTTTGAGATATAATTCACATATCATATAATTCACCCTTTTACTGTATATAATCCGTTGGCTTTTAGTATATTCACAGACATGTGCAACCATTACCACAGTCAATCATAGAATACTATCTGAAAAGGAAACCCTGTACCCTTTAGCTATCCCCTCCCACCCCCGGGATATTCCCCCATTTGCTCTGGCCCTAGGAGCCACTCATCTACGTGCTGTCTCTGGATTTGCCTTTTCTGAATATCTCATATAAATGTAATCAAACAATATGTGGCTTTTTGCGTCTGTTTCGTTTCACTTAGCATAAATTTTTAAGTTTCATCCATGTTGTAGCATGTGTTAGTACTCCACTCCCTTTGCTTTGCTTTTTTTTTTTTTTTTTTTATTATGGCTGAATAATACTCTGTCGTATGGGCATACTATTTTTTAAAGTCCATTCGTCCACTGATGGATGTTTGGGTTATTTCTACTCCTTAGCTGCTATGAATGCTGCTGCTATGAACATGTGTGTACAAGTTTCTGTGTAGACATAAGTTTTCTTTTCTTTTTTCCTTATTTATTTATTTTGGGATATAAGTTTTCATTTCTCTCGGGTATACACCTAGGAGTGGGATTACTGGGTCATGTGGCAACATTATGTTTAGTTTTGAGGAGCTGCCAGACTGTTGCCATCTGCACTGTTTTACATTCCCACTGGCAATCCATGAGAGGTCCAGCTTCTCCACATCCCCCGACACTTGTTACTGTCCGCCTTTTTGTTCATAGCCATCCTCATGGATGTGAAGCGGTACCTTATTATGGTTTTGATTGGCATTTCCTGGATGGCAAGGGTGCACATTTCATCTACAGTTTTGACATTTAATTTCATTTAATAATATCACCTAAAAATTAATTTGTTAAAATAAAAATCGGGAGGGGAACCCCCAAAGTATAAGGAATTGAGTTTCCCAAGTTATGCTGCTGCTTGGTGGTGGAGCTGAGGTTCTGGCCCAAGAAGTCGGCGTCAGAGTCCCCGACCCTCCGTCCTCTGCCTACTGGACATTCATCAGCTTTTCTGGCTGTTGTCCCCTCAGGGCCTGTGATACACATGCCCTGGGAGGGTTGGGGTTTTTTTTCTTTCTTTCTTTCTTTCTTTTTGAGACGGAATTTCGCTCTTGTTTCCCAGGCTGGAGTGCAATGGCGTGATCTTGGCTCACTGCAACCTCTGCCTCCCAGGTTCAAGGGATTCTCCTGCCTCAGCCTCTCGAGTAGCTGGGATTACAGGCATGTGCCATCACGCCCGGCTCATTTTGTATTTTTAATAGAGATGGGGTTTCTCCGTGTTGGTCAGGCTGCTCTCAAACTCCCGACTTCAGGTGATCCGCCCACTTCAGCCTCCCAAAGTGCTGGGATTACAGGCGTGAGCCATCAGGCCCAGCAGGGAGGGCTGGTTTAATCAAGACAGAGGATGGTGGGTCAGCCACCAGCTCTCCCAGGCCTCCTCCTTCTGTTGCCAGCCCACTTCTCCAGCCGAGGAGGACATCTGCTCTTTGTCACCATGGGCAGTGTCTAACACATTGGGGCTTGGGCGCTTCCCATGCCTCTTTGCTTGGGCATGGATGGTCAGGCTGAGAATCCCTTCCCCCACAGTTCCCCCACACCCCTGAGAGGCCGCTGCCTGAGGAGATCCCCTTTTCAGGTCCACAGCTCAACATCTGGAGTGACTGGAGGGAGGGATGCAGGGATGTCTGAACACACTGGGAGAGCAGGGGGTTTTGTGGGGAGCCTGGCTTTGGGGGGGTGCCTGTGGCTGGTGGATGGGGCTTGTTCCTCACACAGATTCGTTTTGGGGATGTAGGGCGGGGCTGGGACACCCTGTCATCCTGTCCATGCTGCTGGACACCTAGCTGGAGCCACCAGACAGCACAATCTACTTGAGGCTGGTACAGCTTTGTCGGGGACAGATGACCAGAGCATGGGGGCCTACCATTACCAAGCAGCCACGGTCACGGTCAGGTGTCACCAGGTTGCAGAGAGTCAGACAAGTGTCATTTAAATACCTGTTGGCTCTGCTAACAGACAGGAAGGCCTGGAAAAAAAAATCACACACACACATACCGGAAGTAAAGGAAGCAGTAAATAGCCCAGTGGGACACAGAAGTGTGCAGCCACCAGAGTGGAGCTAGAAAATGTCAGTGAAAAGAGGTAGGAATTAGGTGACGTGTGACCAGTGTTCAGGGAACTTGTGTAGGAGGGCTCTTCCTCTCCTGCCATGTGAAAAAAATTGGCAAAGCAGCTGTGACATAGGCTCAGCCTCTTGCCTGGCTGTGAGCAGGGCCACTCCAGATGTTAAACACTCCACCAGCCAGGAACCTAACCCGACGTTCCTTGGAAAGGTAACTCTGATACCATCTTGATGACAACATTGTAGAATTGTTCATCCAGATGTTAAGGAGAATCAAACCCGCAATTTTAACATTGTAAAACATGTGCACCTGGTCTTTTCAGCATTTGTTATGTTTTGGATAATGTGGCCCGTTAGAGTCATAGGCCAACCATGTAATAAGAATTTAAAGTTAAAATTGAGGAATTAATTTAGACTTGAGATTTTAACTTCTAAGTTCTTTTTTTTTTTTTCTTTTCTTTTCTTTTTGAGACAAGGTCTCACACTGTCATCCAATCCGGAGTGCAGTGGCATGATCATGGCTCACTGCATCCTTAACCTCCCAGGCTCAAGTGATCTTCCCACCTCAGCCTCCCATGCAGCTGGGACTATAGGTGCATGCCACCAGGCCAGGCTAATTTTTTGTAGAGACAGGGCTTTGCCATGTTGCCCAGGCTGGTCTCAGACTCCTGGCCTCAAGCAATCCACCTGCCTTGGCTTTTCAAAGTGCTAGGATTACAGGCATGGACACCATGCCTGGCCCCAAATCTGAGTTCATATATAATACCACAACACTTCGAAAATGTGAATCATCATATTTTAATATACTTAATTGATTACATACTTGGGAAAGTTTTTTTTTCCTTAATGTTATTGAGACTATTGAACTATTTAAAAAGAAAATTAAAACTTAAATGTTCAAATGCAGTTTACTATATTTAAAGAGTCTCAGGTCAGGCGTGGTGGCTCACCGCTATAATCCCAGCACTTTGGGAGGTTGAGGCGGGCAAATCACCTGAGGTGGGGAGTTCGAGACCAGCCTGGGCAACATGGAGGAACCCCATCTCTACTAAAAATACAAAATTAGCTGGGTGTGGTGGTGCATGCCTGTAATCCCAGCTACTCGGGAGGCTGAGGCAGGAGAATTGCTTGAACCCGGAAGGCAGAGGTTGCAGTGAGCCAAGATCACTCCGTTGCACTCCAGCCTGGTCAACAAGACTGTCTCAGAAAAAAAAGAGTCTTTCTGACTCATGCGATTCCATCTGCCTGGACTTGTGGCCGGTGCTGGGAGGGTGGCAGAGGGAGAACACATTCAGGTGAATGAGGAATCTGCCCTCAAGGGATGAAGGTCTCCTTTGTCAGGGAGACCACAGGGACTTGAGGTACTACTCCAAAGGAAAAGACACCACCCAAGAGATGCACAGAGCTGGCACTGGGTTGTAGAGAAAGGACCACAGTCTGTGGGCTTCAGGGGCAGGGGCACACCTGGTGTGGGGGACTGACACTGTCTGATGGCTGGCTTGGCTGGACATGGGGACACAGGGAGGGTGGGCAAAGCAGTGGACCCAGTGAAGGACTCCGGGGCTCTGCTTGGGTCTTGCGGAGTAGGGAGGGGCAGCTCCTGTAGCTTTTTGCATACTGGGTAACTAGGGCTTACATTTTCAGCCTGGTTAGTTGGATGGGGGACAAGTGGGGCCCTGAAAGGGCATCCCATCAGCACTGACATGTGAACTGAGATAGTGGAGGGAGGGTCAGGGTGCCCAAGCAGTGTACGGTGGCTTCTTGGTATGCTGGTCTGGGCACCTTACTGTGGAAGTCACCCCCATGTCTCCGTGGCCGCCTCTGTTCCCAGTGTCTCCAGCAGACAGAGGTGGCAGAGCGCCCTATTCTGTCCCTGCTCAGATGCTTGGCTGTGCCTTTGAAGAAAGAAGACCAGACACTGAGATAGATCTGTAACCCCCAGCCTGGTTAAAAGGCAAAAGGCAAGTGTCTATAGGACCGGGACTCCTAGCCCGTGAGCCGAGTAGGGGGTCTGGCCCTAAGCTGCCCACACACCTGGGTGTGGTCTTTGGTGAGGGCAACGTTCAGGCAGATCAGGAGTTCCAGGAGTCAGCCTGGGTGTGCATCAGAGATGAGGGGAACAGATGGGAGGCCCTGGAGGGAAGCCCTGGAGTGATTCTGAGTGGGAGATGCCTTCGGGGCCCCTGAACTCCTGAGCTCCTGGCTTGAAGGAAGCAATGGTGGGGTCATGTGTGAGGGTGAGACAGAAAGGCTGCAGGCCAGGAGCTTGCACACTGCAGCCAGCATCAGGCTTCTCTGGAGGGCTCATTAAACAGTGTCTGATTCAGTGAGTTTGCGGTGGGCCTGGGTACTCCAGCCGGTTCCCAGGTACTGCTGCCACTGCTGGGCCCCACAACACCCTGAGAATCACTGCTATAAAAACCAAAGCTCATCTCTTCATTCTTTTTATTTCATGAAAAAGAGAAGGAACAAAAGGAGATGGGCAAGTCTAGTTAAGCCGGTTGGATCCAGTTTGGAAGTTGATGTGGCCCTTCCTTTTCTTAATACCCCAGGTCTGGGATGGTGGTACCAGAGCTGCAGGGACGGGACCTTGGGGACAGAGTAGAGTTTCTGAGTGACTCGGGGGGTAGCCCCCTAGGCAGAGGCCCCTTGTCTTTTCCTGCCTTTGGCCTTGTCTTGGCCTGGCAGGACTTTCCTGGGGGTGCAGTTAAGTCCTCATCCCTGTCCGCCAGGCTTCCCAGCCCATGAGGAACACACAAGCCCCAAGTGAGGTGCTGGGCCTTAGAGCCTGGAGGCTGTGAGGGTGACGTGGGATACTAAAGAAGAGGGGGACCAGGTGACAGGGCATAGCAGGACTTCTGTGCAGAGGGATCAGGCCGAGCCAGGGGCTGTAGGGCCGGAGAAGAGCCTGGTGGGGCAAGAAGGGTCTCCTGTGAAAGCCTTGGGCTATGTTTTGGGGAGACAGGGTAACCCACTAATGGGTTCATTTTGCCCGCTGCCTGAACAGAGCTGGTTTCTCAAGACGGGAACTGCAATAGAGAATGAGTAATTCTCTCAGAGCCAGCTGTGCTGGAGTCAGGAGTTTCGTTATTACTCAAATCAGTCTCCTCAAGCACTGGGGAATTAGAGTTTTTGTTTGTTTGTTTGTTTGTTTTGAGACAGAGTCTTACTCTGTCACTCAGGCTGGAGTGCAGTGGCACAATGTCGCCTCACTGCAAACTCCGCCTCGTGGGTTCACGCCATTCTCCTGCCTCAGCCTCCCTAGTAGCTGGGACCACAGGCGCTTGCCACCACGCCCGGCTAGTTTTTTACATTTTTAGTAGAGACGGGGTTTCACCGTGTTAGCCAGGATGGTCTCGATCTCCTGACGTCGTGATCCACCCGCCTCAGCCTCCCAAAGTGCTGGGATTACGGGCATGAGCCACCGTGCCTGGCCTAATTTTTGTATTTTTAGTAGAGACGGGGTTTCACCATTGTTGGCCAGGATGGTCTCCATCTCTTGACCTTGTGATCCGCCTGCCTCAGCCTCCCAAAGTGCTGGGATTACAGGCTGGAGCCACCACGCCCGGCCTAGAGTTTTTAAGGATAATTTGGTGGGTAGGGGGCAGCCAGTGAGTTGGGAGTACTGGTTGGTCAAGGATGAAATCATAGGGAGTCGAAGCTGTCTTCTTGCACTGAGTCAGTTGCTGGGTTGGGGCCACAGGATCAGATGAACCAGTTTATTGACCTGGGTGGCGCCAGCTGATCCGTGGAGTGCAGGGTCTGCAAAATATCTCACGCACTTATCTTAGGGATCTTAGACTTTACAATAGTGATGTTATCCCCAGAAGCAACTTGGAGAAAGTCAGAATCTTGTAGCCTCCAGCTGCATGACTCCTAAACCATAATTTCTAATCTTTTGGCTAATTTGTTAGTCCTGCAAAGGCAGTCTAGTCCCTAGGCAAGAAGGAGGTCTGCTTTGGGAAAGGGATGTTAAATTGTCTTTGTTTTAAACTATCAACTATAAACCAAGTTTCTCCCAAAGTTAGTTCAGCTTACGCCCAGGAATGAACGAGGACAGCTTGGAGGTTCAAAGCAAGATGGAGTTAGTTAAGTCAGATCTCTTCCACTGTCTGGGTTATCATTTTGCAGTGGCGGTTTCAACAGTGGGTCAGGGGCTGGTGCCTGTCCCTACCCTGCCCCCAGAGGACACTTTCCCTCCTCCAGTCCAGGTTTTTCCTTTGACTTTGCCACAGGAACATTTGCCAGGGGTCATTTCCCAGGGGGAAATAGGCAAAGCGGGGTTGGGGACAAGTCTGAGGCCCTGAGGCCAAGAGGGTATCCAGGTTCAGGGTAGGGTGGGGTAGGGCGGGGCAGGGCAGGGCCGGGCAGGGCAGGGCAGGGCAGGGGTGCATGTGGCAGGGCAGGCAGTCTTCCCCGCTCTCGGCTCAGGCCACGCCCAGCGCCAGCATAATTACCCGGAGCATAATTACCAGCCCAGAGAGCCGCTGACCCCGCCCACTGCCAGCCATTCTCAGGCCTGGGGCGGTGGCGCCCTCTCCTCAGTGACGTGCACTTGCAAAGGCTGCAGGCCAAGAGGCCCAGACGACTCGGAGCGGGAGGGTCCGTGGTCTGCCAACGTCGTCTGTCCTCAAGGGAGGGGCGCTGGGAAGTTCCTGGGCCTGTTTCCCCTTTAGGGTCAGGGCTGCCTCTTGGTTCCAGCTCTAGCAGCTGCTAGCAAGTCCTTTAACATCCCTGAGCCTCAGTTTGCCCATCTATAAAATGAAGATGGATTTGTTGAGGACTAAAGGAGCTACTCTTTGTACAGTGTGAGGCTGATTTTGTAACTATTATTATTATGTTGTTTTCAACCATACCCAGTGGCCAGCAGCTCCTGGCATATCATAAATGTCAGAGGGACGAAATTTACAGATGAGGACCTGGAGGGCGTCGGAGTTAGGAGCTGGATGTGGGGTCTGCAGACTTCTCTGGTTTTCGGGGGGTGATCCACTCTCCCTGGGAATTCTTCTGTCTTTCTCTCCCAGGCCTCAGCCTGAGGGCCTCTGGCAAGTGCCTCTCCAGGAAACCACCACCTCCCAGCTGCTCTCCAGGTTGACCCTGAGTTTATCTTGGGTTTTACGCAGTTTCGGCAGCCCAGGAGCTGGTAATTAGCCTAATAAGGAGCCTGCTAGGCCTGCGTCTGTGCTCAGGCTCCGATGGTTACCCGGTAATTTACCTGATCTCTCAGATAAGGCCTTTGCCTGGACACGTTCCCACCACAAAGCACAGGATGCTCCTGCTCGGGCGGGGCCGTAATTGGTGGTGTTTTCAGAGATTCCCCAACCCCTTAGTTGAAAGGAGCCCAGGCCTCAGAGGCACAACCATGGCCATCACAGCAAGGAAACAGCCCAGGCGTTAGGGGACAGGGCAGCACTAGGACACAGCAGACCAGACAGGGCAGCACTGACGATTTTAGAAGGGGTGTGGGGGTGGCGGCAGAAGCTACCAAACCAAAGCAGCCACTGGCAATCTGTGTGTAGTGGAAGGGAGCAGAGCATGGTGGGCAAAGAGGGAGCCGATTTGGCCCAGGGCCAACCCCACAGCCTGCACCCAGGCTCTGGCCAGCGCCTGTTTCAGGGCATGCTTGGTGCTGCTGCCTGGCCCCCAGGGTGCCCCCAGAGCAAGAGCCCACTGGCTCCTGGACCCCAGTGGAGAAGGAGCAACCCCTCCCATCCCAGGGCTCAAGCTTGGGGCTCCGAGGCCCACGTGGCCACCAGGCCCCTTCAAGCCACCTTTGTCCCCTTCAAGCCACCTTTGTCCCCACACACAGTACCACATCAGGAGTGTCTGACTTTGGAGCAGGCCCCCAGACCCTGGAAAGATCAAGCAGGAGGCCAAGGCTGTCGGAGCCCAGAAGCAGGAAGAGTCAACCATGCACGGTGCCCTCCTCCCTCTCCCGCAGAGCAGCTACAGGACTCTGTGGGCGGCAAGAGCCTGCAGCCAGGCCAAGAAGCCCTGGGCAAGCCCTGCAGTCGCCGAGTGCTCGCCCACACAGCTCCCTCTGATCTGCCCCACTGGGCGGGGCTGTGTCATCTACTAGGTTTTCCCTGGAGCCTGTGCCCAGGGAAGCTCAGTGTCACCCTGCCCCAAGCATCCTGAGTGTCCCTGGCAGAGTGGGAGCCCCTCATCCTGCCTCAGTGAAGAGGATGGTGCTGGCTGCCCTGGAGGATGTCAGTACCAGATGGAGAAGCAGAGCAGAGACTCCACTGGGCAAAGCTGAGCTCTCTCTGAAAACAAGGGGCCCCTTAGCTCCACAAATTGGAGGGGGGGCAACCCACATGGCAGGGAATTGCATTCCGGAGTTTTCTGCCATAAGCTGGAGTACAATGGTGCAATCTTGGCTCACTGCAACCTCCGCCTCCCAGGGTCAAGCAATTCTTCTGCCTCAGCCTCCTGAGTAGCTGGGATTGCAGGTGCACACCACCACGCCCAGCTAATTTTTGTATTTTTAGTAGAGACAGGGTTTCATCATGTGGGGCAGGCTGGTCTCAAACTCCTGACCACAGGTGATCCACCTGCCTCGACCTCCCAAAGTGCTGGGATTACAGGTGTGAGCCACCGCGCCCAGCCTATCTCTGAGTTTTTTGCAGTCAGCTGTGCCAAACCACCACACACTGCCCTTGGTTTCCCAGAGCCATCCTGCCTACACAGGGGATAAGGCCATCCCTGGGGATTCCTTGACACCCACTGCTCCAGGTCCAGGCCTAGACCTGCCCCCTCTACTCCCAGATGAAGTCCAAGGGCACTGAAACCTGCACTAACCTCCGCCCTGTGGCTGGGTGCGGGACAAGGGGTGTGGTCTTAGAGTCAGAGCTGGCTCACTTTGGGTGGATGTGCCAGGGTGGGGTGGGTCGCTGTGGGACAGAGGGGCACCAGCCACTGGGAGGGCGGGTCTTCTGGCTTAGGGCTTTTTTGTGCATGTGCACACCTGTCTTGCCCAATCTGCCAGGGTGGGCCACAGGGAGGGGCTGAGAGCCTGACTCTGGGCTCTAGGGCTTCTGCCATGCTGGGCCCACACCTTGGTGCCTTTTTCTTTCCTAGGCCCCTTTGCGAAGTGGCTCTTCAAAGCTTCAGCTGCCCCTTTGACTTTGACTTCTGCTCTTCACCCAGGGCCTTCCCACTAGGGAGGGTGACTCAAACCCCCAGGCTGCTGTCAGCACTGCTTGGACCCACAGAGGCCACAGCACATGGTCTCAGGCCAAGCCAGACTACAGCCTCCCCATGGGGTTCTTGACATCCTGCCAGGAGACGAGTCCTCCTCCTGCTCCACCCCTCTGCTCGCCCTCCGCCTGGCCTTCATCAGTGAGGAAAGGGTATTCTCATTTTCTGCGGGGAATCCACGGAGCGAGAGCAGTGACACAGATGACAGGAAAGCCCCGCCTTCATGTTCATGCTTGTGTTTTAACTGGGGAGAGGCGAGAAACCATCCTCAGCATTGTGTCAGATGGCAACCACGAAACAGAAAACAGTGAAGGACAGAAGGGGACCCCACGTGGAGGGAGTGGTGTGCGGTTTAATTAGGTTGCTCAGGGAGGTCTCCGTGAGTGGATGACATTTAAATAAAAGCCTTAAAAAGTGAGTCGGCAAGCCTTATGAAGTGTGCCACAGGCAGGGAGAACTCAAACCCCAGGTCCAGAGCTGAAGGTGGCCAGTCCCAGAGCTGGGATGGCGGCAAGGCAGGGGGCTCGAGCAGCGCAGGGAGGCCAGAGCTGGGGTGAGGTGCCCTGCAGGGAAATGGGAAGCCCTTGGGGCTTCCAGCAGAGGGGTGGCAGGCCCCAACTTGGGTTTCGGGTTTTACCTGGATCACTGTGCTGTGTGGAGGGTGGGGGAGGACGGAGGAGGGCCGAGGGAGAGGGTGGAGGCCCAGAGACCAGGCAGAGGGCAGATGCAGGAGAGAAGGGACGATGCCTTGGACCAGAGTCGATTGTGCTGGGGGTGCAGGGTGACTGCCTGTGAAGGGCGGGCTGGCTGGATGCCATGGCTGTGACATGTGGGAGGGAGGGGCAAGATGAGCTCACCCCGAGATGTGGGTTTGAGCACCTGGAAGCGTCGCATCGCTATCATCTTTTGATGTCACCAGGTGACCTTCTGAGGCAGGCGCTGCAATGTGTCCTGTGGATAGATGAAAAAACAATTGTTTTTCTTTGTTTTTGAGATGGAGTTTTGCTTTTGTTGCCCAGGTTGGAGTGCAATGGTGCAATCTTGGCTCACTGCAACCTCTGCCTCCCGAGTTAAAGCGATTCTCCTGCCTCAGCCTCCCAAGTAGCTGGGATTACAGGCATGCGCCACCACGCCCAGCTAACTTGATAATTTTAATAGAGACGGGGTTTCTCCATGTTGCCCAGGCTGGTCTCAAACTCCTGACCTCAGGTGACCCGCCCACCTCAGCCTCCCAAAGTGCTGGGAGTACAGGTGTGAGCCACTGCACCCGGCTGAGACAAAATCTTCTGCAGAGTTATGCCCTTTTCACGAAGTCCTTGCCCACCTGCCCAGGGTCCCTTGGGCCTGCTTTTTGTCCCCTGGGGGTTGTAACGTCCCGGCTGGCTTGAGTCAGGGCAAGGCACGGGCAGGGGCGAAGTGGGTGGTGGGCTGCCTGCTCTGAGGGGAGCAGGGGTCAGGGGTGTGCCTGAGGCTTGCATCCCGCCCTCTGGGCGCAGGCCTGTGCTGGGGTGAGAGTCTGTACTCCGGAGCAGGAACCAGCACTGGGTGGGACCATCTGGTGCGTGGGGCTGGGCTGGGCCCTTCGTGTGGGAATCTGATCCTCTTAACAACACTCAGCGGGAAAGACTCTATTATGCCCATTTTACAAATGGGGAAACTGAGGTTCAGAGACGTGGGACTTGCCCAAGGCCACACGGATGCAGGGACCTGAACTCAGCAGTCCAGCTCCAAGGTCTCTCACTGTCTTCTGGCTGCATGGCCCCCTTAGGCTTCCCCACAGCACGAGCGCTGAGTCTCCGAGGGCAGTCCTAAGAGAACCAGCAGACACTGACTCACCATTTGTGATCCAGCCTCAGAAGCCACACAGCATCGCGTACCCAGAGTGGCACGCATGCCCGCCTACAGTCAAGGGGAAGAGAGGAAACCCCACCTCTCAGCAGAACTGCCAGAATCGCCACGTCAGAAGAGCACGTTCGGAGGCAGATCCTGCCGCCATCCACTTCGCAGAATGCAGGGCTTACCCGAGGAGACGTGGGGTCTGGGTGAGCAGCGCCAATGTCCACCCCAGTGGGAGAGACGCCGCATGTCCAGGACACAGCCTCTGAGCGAGGCTGTCCGGGGGCCCACACAAGGGCTGTGGGGGCCAGGCCTGGGAGCTGCAGATGTGGGTTCAGCTCCAGGCTCTGCTGCTCCCTTGCCTCTTGACCCTGGGTGGGGTCCATGGCCTTCCTGGATGGAGATCTCTCTGGGAGGAGATGTGCCCCCGCCAGCCTCTGAAAGGAGAATGAGGTTTAGATGAGGACGGGAGGTTGGAAGGAGCTCTTGGTTGGGGACCCTGCCCCACAGGGGCACCTCTAGGGGCAGGAGATGAAAGCCGTGTGCTTGGGGCACCTCAGATACCGTGGCGATGAGGCTGGGCTGAGACTCAGTCAGAGGGTTCCCAAGTGGTCCCAGTGACAAAGACCCAGAGAGACAGTTCCAATCAGGAAATGTGTGACAGCTTAATGTGAAGAAGGCACTCAGGAAGTCCACAGAGCCTGAATGTCCCCGCTGTGGCGCAGGGTCTCATGCTCAGGTCCCACCTGGCTGTTAGCGGCACTGGGACCCAGGGCTGCCCTGCTGTCCCACCGCCAGGCGCCGAGGAGCTGTCTCCAGCAGCAGCTGCTGCACAGAGCCCCAGGTGGAGCCTGGGGAGGCAGGCTCAGTGTTCTCAGCTTATCACCAGACACTGAGTTCTGCGGCTCATTAGTCTAGACTTGTTTCGTCAGAGAAGGTCCTCCTTCCCCTGGGATGTGTAGGCTGTTCTGGCTCAGCCCACAGCAGTATATGGGCCTTATCAGAATATGAAATGCTAAAATGTGGGGAAAAAAAAATACTTTTAAAAATGTTTGCCTTGGAGGGACAGGCAATGGGACTCATGAACTGTTTTCTTCTTTCGTAAGCAGCCTCACTAGCATCCCTTGCCGCCGCAGAACTGACGCACAGGGCCAGGTCCCTTGGGGCCCAGCAGGAAAAATGGATGCCAGGAAGGGCATGCTAGCCCAGGCCTGGGGAGCACCAGCTGCTTCCCATTGGCTCTCTCTCTACGGCTTGATTGCCAATTCCAGCTGTCAGTCTATCTTGATCCCCAAAATGTTTTGAGTATAGATATGTCTGCTGATCCCCCTCATTCTTTTAGTGTCTTTTCTGCTGTTTAGCAGTTTTTGGGCAAGATCTCTTGCTCTGGTCTGGATAACTCTGGGCAACATAGTCCAAGTCAAAGGCTACAGTGAAACTGTATTTGCCCGGCAAATAATCGATGAATCATGACTCCAGAATTCTTGTCTCTAGCTGGGGGAATAAAATCACAAACGAGATAGACGCTGTCGGCTGGGGCTCCTTTAGAGGCCCCACCATACGTGTTCCCATCTTTAATAATGAAAGCCTTGATTTTTAGCTCGGCATGTGGCTATTAGACCAATTCTGGCTGATGGGGTGTGCAGTGGTGTCATGAACAACTTCTGTAAATGAGTGGATGAGCCCTTCCTCCTCCTTTCTCTTCCTGCTGGCGGAAGTGTGGACATGACGGCAGGAGCTGCAGCAGTCACATCGGACCATGGGTCATCGTGGGAATGGAAGTCACATAAGGGTATTTAAAGCCACACAAGGATAATGAGCACTGGATAGATGGAGCCTGAGTCCCCATCACAGTGTAGCCCCTGTAACAGACCTGGACTTCCTGCCTCCCACATTGAGTAAACTGCTCTCTTGCTTAAGCCACTATTATGTTAGGATTGTTTTAACCCATAGTCAGAGATAGTCCTAACTGATTCACCACCCTCAGAGAGTTTACAGCCAATTATGTTTCTCATGGAAAAGGTTAGCCAGTGGTTATGTGATCCCAGACTGGAGTGCCAGCTGCGCTAAGGCAGTTCATCTGTGGGAAGGCTCTGTCCTTGTCAGGGAGAGGACTCCTGCTACACACTGGCATGTTACCACAAGTACAATGATAACTAAGCATGTGGACATAGGTGCCCACAGAGCAGACTGAACACCTCGTTTGCTTCCCTCTCGTGTCTGAACTCCCTGGACATGACCGAGTAGCATAACCCAACCAGAGCTGAGAAGGAGAGTGGGGCACAGGCAAGTTACCAGTGGGCCCGTGGCTATCATGGACTTCCAGAAAATAAAAAACAGGCATGATGATGTTGATTTATAAACCAAAGCAGAGGGCACTGGAGCTCAGTAAGTGTGCAGGAGTGAGTGTATGTGGCAGGGAGGAGGGTAGAAAGGAGGAGGCTTGGGTAGAAGGGTACCTCTACCAGCTGGAAATGAGAGGTGAAGCCAGCTGGACTTCTGGAGTGGGTGGGGACTTGGAGAACTTTTCTGTCTTACAAAAGGATTGTAAAATGCACCAGTCAGCTCTCTGTGGCAAGCTAGAGGTTTCTAAAATGGACCAATCCGTGCTCTGTAAAATGGACCAATCAGCACACTGTAAAATGGACCAATCAGCACACTGTAAAATGGGCCAATCAACAGGACATGGGTGGGGACAAATAAGAGAATAAAAGCTCGCCACCCTGCAGCCAGCGGCGGCAATCCTTTCCAGTCCACATCAGTGCTGTGGGAACTTTGTTCTTTTGCTCTTCGCAATAAATCTTGCTGCTGCTGCTGCTTCTTTGGATCCATGCCACCTTTAAGAGGTGTAACATTCACTGCAAAGGTCCGTGACTTCATTCTTGCAGTACCGCAAACTCACGGGAAGGAACGAACTCCGGACACAGAAAGGCTGCAAGCTCAGGGTCCACGGTTTGGGAAGAGAGGAAGCTAGAGACTTCACTTTTGGAGAGTGGATGAAGAGATTGTGCGTGGAACACTGCGGGGAGCTCTTTGCTTTAATCACAGGCTCCAACATGCCTCAAAGAGGCTAAGAGTACTGTTTTGTAGTAGGATAGAACCAATAATATGCTTATGCTGTAGATGGAAACATGTCCCCCCAAAACTCATACATTGAGTTTCACCCCAGTGTGATCGTACTAGGGGGAGGAACCTTTGGGTGGTGACCAGGTCATGAGAGCAGAACCCTCATGAGTGGGGTTAGTACCCTTAGAAAAGAAGAGCCTGCGTGGTGCTGTGCGCTTGTCATCCCAGCTACTCAGGAGGCTGAGGCAGGAGAATTGCGTGAACCCGGGAGGCAGAGGTTGCAGTGAGCTGAGATTGTGCCACTGCACTCCAGTCTGGGCGACAGAACGAGATTCCATCTCAAAAAAAAAAAAGAAAAAGGAAACAAGATCCCGGAGAACCTCCTCTCTTCTTCTGCCAGGTGAGGCCACAGCAAGAAGACTGCCGTCTAAGAACCAGGAGGAGGTCCTCGCCAGTCACCAAGTCTGCTGGCGCCTTAATTTTAGACTTTCTAGTTTCTGGAAATGTGAGAAATGAGTTTCTGCTGTTTATAACCAACTCTGGCTGTGCGATTCTGTTATAACAACCTGAGCTGACGAAAACATATTGCTAGGAAATTGGAGTGAACTTAGGAGAAGGGTTAGTATCTGCTGGAGTAAAGCCTGGTTAGTTTGGTCTCTTTGTAGAGATGAGGAAGCTGGGTACCCTCTGGTGAGGACTGCCAGGTATGACTCACCCGGCTAAGCAGAAGTCAAGCCAGCCTTCCCAGGAAGGGGAGCGGCCTGCTGAGTAAACAGACCCTGGAACCACAAAGGGAACCCTTGGCAGCTGTCTGTATGCATCAGTCTTATCTTTCATCTGTGTACATAACAGGCAACCAAGGAAAACAGTCACAAGGCAGAAGGACCAAGAGGAACAAAAGTAACAGTTGTCCCTGGAAGAAATAGATACTAAAGGCAATGAATAGAATAAAATAGTCGTAATTAACATCTCAGATATGTTTGAGGAGATATTGCATCCACAAAACAAGAATGGAAAACTAGAAAAAGGACAAATCAGGGAATCAAAAAAGTTTAGAGACATTACAAATGTGATGATAAAAATTAAAAGCAAATCAGGAGGAGGATAGGAAAGTAAAGTTAAAGAAACTTCCCAGACTGTAGGGCAAGAAGATAAAAAGATGAAGAGTCTGACAGGGCAGGTAAGAGATGCATAGCGTCAATCCAGGGTGTCAAAATGTGTCTGATAGGCCTGGCGCGGTGGCTCACACCTATAATCTCAGCACTTTGGGAGGCCAACGCAGGCGGATCACCTGAGGTCAGGAGTTCGAGACCAGCCTGGCCAACATGGCAAAACCCCATCTCTACTAAAAATACAAAAATTAGCTAGGTGAGGCAGCAGGCACCTGTAATCCCAGCTACTCGGGAGGCTGAGGCAGGAGAATCGCTTGAACCCAGGAGGCAGAGGCTGCAGTGAGTCAAGATTGCGCCACTGCACTTCAGTCTGGGTGACAGAGTGAGACCTTATCTCAAAAAAAAAGAAAAAAAAATCTGCTAGGAGTTCAGAAAAATGAACAGGAAAAAAATAAGAATGGAGGGAAGTGTAGTGGTCTCTATTGCTGCTGTAAGCAATGACCACACACTTAATGGCTTGCAACAACATAAATTTATTATCTTAACAGCTATAATGGCCAGAAGTCCTAAAATCAAGGTGTCAGCAGGACTGCATTCCTTCTGGAGGCTCTAAGGGACAATTTGTTTCCTTGTCTTTCCTAGCTTCTAGAGGCTGCCTGCATCCTTTGGCTTGTGGACCCATCCATTTTCAAGGCCAGCAGTGTATCCTCTTTAGATCTCTCCCTCTGACTCTGACCCCTGCCTCCATCATTGCACCACCCTTTCCTCTGCTTCTGATGTCACATTATCTTCTCTGACTTTGGCCCTCTTGCCTCCCTCTTATGAAGACTCTTATGATTACATTGGGCTCCCTGGATAATACAGAAAAATCTCCCCATTTAAAGATTTTAAATGACATCTGCAAAGTCCCTTTTTCCATGTAAGATAACATATTCGTAGGTTCCAGGGATTAGGAGGTGACACCTTTGGTGCACCATTATTTTGTCTACTACAGGGGAAATAAAGAAATGTTGGGGGAATAATTTCCCAGAGCTAAAAAAGGAGGAACAATTTTTAAATTAAAACTTTCTCAAGTTATTTCATAGGATGATTGAGAAAAGATAGCTGGGTGTGGTAGCTCACACCTGTAATCCCATTATTTTGAGAGGCCGAAGTGGGAGGATCGCTTGAACCCAGGAGTTCAAGACCAGCCTGGGCAACACAGGGAGACCTCTTCTCTATAAAAAAGAATTGAAAGGAAGAGAAGGTATCAATACCTGGGCATTTTGCCATGAACTACTAGAAAGACAAGAGGAGGGGGTGGCACAGGTCACTGGCAGAGAAACAAGCTCGCAGCACGATGTGCTAAGGAGAAATAGAAGGCTTCCTTCAAGGCTGGAGGGAAAACTATCTTGTCTCAAAAATGATACGGTAAGCCGAACTATTAATTATGAAAGCAAAAATAATGTTTTATGTGTAAGAAAATATTTTAAAAGTTAACCACCCATGAACTCATTCTGGGGAAATACATACACTTGAGAAATACTCTGGTCATGAGAAAGTGAACATCAAGAAAAAGAAAAATAAAGACTTCCCCAAACTACAGAACTAAATCAATATTGCAGTGAAAAGCAATTCCATACCAGGAACTCAAAGATTATTCAATAATAATAAGTTGAAGGAGAAAAAATCATTTGACTCTCTCTACAGAGGCCAATAAAGCCTTTGGAAACATTGAACACCCATTTGTACTTATAGTCTTGAAAAAATGAATGGACACATCCTTATCATGATAAACTATGTATATACCTCATGCTAAAATCACTGATTTATGTAATGAGGAAACACTAGAAACATTCCTACTAAGGTTAGGAACAAGGCAAACATTTTCTTAGCTCTATTATTACTTAATATATTAACCAATGCAATCAGGTAAGAGAAAAGAACTGGAGGCATCTCTGTTTGCAGATGACAAAATGGTGCATCTGGAAAACCCTAGAGAACAAAGTTGTAAAATAGTTGGTAAAACTGCCTGAAAAAAATAAACGAATTCTGCAAGACAGCAGGTTATAAAATTAATAGAGCAATTAATAGATTTCATATGTTGCATATAATATATAAATTGCACATATGAAGTTAAAAGATGAATTTTTTTCACCAGGTAATCACGGGGAAGACCAAGGAGACTCTCGAGAAAGCTTCCTTCTTAGTGGTGGTACAGGTCACTTCTCCCCTATCCCTCCCCTGTCCCTCACCATCCATGGGAAAAAACTTAAAATGTGAGGATGGAGAAGTGCCAACAGTGTCATCCTTAAGAGAAAGGGAAGTTAAAATTCTAGCAAAATACTCCCCATTCTAAACACAAGGTAACATTAGAATTTGAAGTCTGTTATATAATGAGAATGATTATTGCAACATTAAATCTCAAGTCAAACTCAACTCCTGACTAGATTAATAGAACCCCCACATTAAAGACGTAGAAGGAAAGGTGTGCTCATTTCCAAGTATGAAAATTATTTACCTCTGTTACTACTGTTAAATGTTTATTTTTAAACAAAAACTATGAGCCATATGAAAAAGCAAGATATGTTGGAACTGACAGGGATCTTAAAATTGTAATGATTCGTGTGTGAAAGACTCTAAAGGAAAAGCTGGTAACATACAAGATCAGGTGGATGATTCAGGAGAGAGGTGGCAACTGTATGAAAGAATCAACTGGTGATACTAGAAATGAAAAACACAGTGAGAGAGATGAAGAATGCCTTTGACTGGCTCATCAGTAGACTAGACACAGCGAAGATAAGGATCAACATGAACTTGAAGATAAGTCAATAGAAAAACAAAGAGCAACAAACAGTTAAAATAAAATAAAATAAAATAAAAAACCAGCCAGGCATGGTGGCTCATGCTTGTAATCACAGCACTTTAGGAGCCCAAGGTGGTGGATCACCTGAGGTCAGGAGTTCCAGACCAGCATGGCCAACATGGCGAAATCCTGTCTCTACTAAAAATACAAAAATTTGCTGGGCATGGTGGTGCATGCCTGTAATCTCAGCTACTCAGGAGGCTGAGGTGGGAGAATTTCTTGAACCCAGGAGGCGGAGTTCACAGTGAGTCAAAATTGTGCCATTGCACTCCAGCCTGGGCAACAGAGCAGGACTCTAGCTCAAAAAAAAATCTAAAAAAACAAAAAAACAGTTCATCTAAGAGCTGTGGGACAATACCAAATGATGCAATATACACATTATACAAATCCCAAGAGGAGAAGAGAAAGAGAGTAGGGGGAAGAAATATTTGAGAAATGTTGGCTGGGAATTTTTCCAAAAATAATGACAGACACCAAGCCATAGATTCAAGAAATTTAGATAACACCAAGCAGGAAAAGAAAGAGAGAGAGAGAAAGGAGGAAGAAAAGGGAGGAAGAAGGAAAGAAGGAAGAGAGAAACCACACTTATGTATGTCATATTCAAGTTTCCAAAAATAAAGACCCTGAAGACAGCCAGAGAAAAAGGACACATTACATACAGAGAAACAAAGATGAGAATTGCAGTGCACTTCACCTCAGAAGCAGTGCAATCCAGATTACAATAAAGTGACAGAAGCAGTGCAATCCAGATTACAATAAAGTGACGTGTTTAAACTACTGAAAGACAAAACTGTCATCCCAGCATTCTATATTCAGCAAAATATCTTTAAAAAATGAAGAAGACATACTTTCTCAGATAAATAAAAACTGAGAAAATTTACTACTAGCAGCCTTGCAATATAAGAAATGTTAAAGGAATTTGTTCAGGCAGAAAAAAATACGATACCAGCAGAATCTTGAATTTACAGAAAAACATAAAGTATTCTGGAAATGAAGCAAATGTACATAAAATAAAGTCTATTTAAAATTTTCTTAATTTTAATTGTTCTAAAAGACAACAGTCTCAAGCAAACTATAAGATCAATGTATCATGTGTTTATAGCATATGGAAAAGTAAAATGTGTGACAATAGCAGAAAGGATGGAGGAAATAATTGGGAATATAATAATAAGCTCCTTACACCACATGTGAAATGAAATAATATTGGACTAGGGGCGGTGGCTCACACCTGTAATCCCAGCACTTTGGGAGGCCGAGGCAGGTGGATCACAAAGTCAGGAGATCGAGACCATCCTGGCTAACACGGTGAAACCCGTCTCTACTAAAAATACAAAAAAAAGTTTAGTCGGGCATGGTGGCTAGCGCCTGTAGTCCCAGCTACTCGGGAGGCTGAGGCAGGAGAATGGCATGAACCCGGGAGGCGGAACTTGCAGTGAGCCGAGATCTAGTTCCAGATGACATGACTGTACATGCAGAAAAGAAAAGCCTCCTCCCCAAAAAAAAAACTATGAAAAAAAACACTTCTAGAATTAATAAAGGAGTTTAGCCAAGATACAAGGATACAAGTTGAATAAATAAAAATTAATTATATTTGCTACTAGTCATGCACAATTGCAATTAAAAATTTTAAAATCACCACTTTAAAAAGCAAAGAAGAGGAGGAACTTCTACACGTTTAGGTGTCACTCAAAGAAAAACTTGTCATGTTCCACACCTCCAGCTCCAGCTTAAAAATTTTGCCTGATTGGAGAAGAAGGCCATAAAACAGATAGTTTCCAATCTCTTCTCATTCGAATTGACTTCTTGTGAAACAGAACGTGGAGAAGTTTAAACCCAAGGGCCTCTAGAGAACAGTGCGAGTTGTAGTGAAAGGCATCTGAAAGGAGATTCATGAATTTATGAAGAGAAAGCCTAAACCAGGCTGGCTAGTTTTCAGGACAGAACTGAGGAACAAGACAGCTGGGAGGAGCACTTCTGAGTTCCTGGGGGAAAATATGAAGCTTAGACCTCAGAAACGGTTCCTTCAAAGGAATCACAATTTGATTGGATGTCTTTGTAGAGGCATCAATGCCCCAAAGCACTCTTGAAAACAAGAGCACAATCATTGAGCAATTAGTGGTTTCACATCTGGATGTGGCCGGAGACAGAAAGAGAGTCCTAACAATACCCCAAGTCAGCTCATTATTCAAGTTGAAGAACAGAGAGAAAATGAATGGGGGAAAAGAAAAAAAGACAGCCTCAGAGATATGTGGGACATGATTAAACACAACAACATATACATAACAATGTACCAGAAGGAGAGGAAAGAAAGTAGAAAAAAATATTCAAAGAAATAGTGGCAGAAAACTTCTCAAATTTATTGAAAACAACAACCTACTCATTCAGAAAGGTCAATCAACTCCAAACAGGATAAATTAGAAAACATTTACAAACAGAAACATCATGATGAAAACCAAAGACAAGAAAAAATCTTAAAGGCAGCAAGAGAAAAATGACTCATCACTTAAAAGAGAACCCCAAATACATTAGCAACTGACTTATAACAAAACACAGGTCAGAAGGCAGTGAAATAACATATTTGAAGTGTTCAAAGAAAAAATCAAGGAAGAATCCTATATACATCACAGCTGTATTTGAAAAATGAAGGCAAAATAAAGAAATTCCTAGATTAAAAAACAAAACAAACAAAAACCCAGAGAATTTGTTGCTATTAGGCCTGCCTTCAAGAAATACTAAAAAAAATTCTTCAGGTTTAAAGCAAGTTACCTTAAATGGTAATTTGAATCCACAAAAACAAAGAGTATCAGTGAAAGTTACTGTCCTTTAAAAAGACACTATAAATGCATATTTTCTCTTTTGTCTCATACTTATTTTAAAGGCAATTATATAAAATAATATGTATATCATGCATTGTTGAGCCTATAACATATATGTGAAATATATTTGCCAATAACATCACAAAGGAGGTAAGTGGGAGTAAACATGTAATGGGCTAAGAAAATGATTATAACAATGTATCACTGAGTTTGTAAAATTAATAGATGTAATGTGTATAAAAATAATATCACAGAAATGGGGGAAATGGAACAGGGCTTTATAGGAATAGTGTTCTTAATAGATCACTGGAATTAAACTCGTTTAAATCTCAAGGTGATTATGATCAGTTAATTATATATGGTAGGCCCTAGAGCAACCACTAAAAAATGTAGTACAAATATAGTGGGAAAAAATCCTAATGAAATTAAAATGCTACATTAGAAAATATTTACTTACTGCAGAAAAAACAGTAAAGCAGCGATGGAAGAACAGAAAAAACACAGGACATATGTAAGACAAAAATAAAATAGACATAAATCTGACTATATTGATAATAATATCAAATGCGAGTGGATTAAACAATTCTCAAAAGGCAAAAATTGTCATACTGAATTACAAAAAACATGCTTCTACTTACTATATGTTGTCTGCAAGAAAGACACTTTTAATTCAAAGATACAAATAGATTGACAGTAAAAGGATGCAAAAAGATATGTCATGAAAACAGCAACCATAGGAAAGCTGGAGTGGCTACAGTAATAGACAAAATATACTTTAAAGCAAAATATGTTGCTGGACATCAATGGGAATACTTTATAACAGTAAAAGGATTAACCCATCAGGAAAATATACCAGTTATAAATATATATTCAGCTAATAACAGAGCACCAATACATGGAAAAAACTGACAGAAATGAAGAAATAAATAGACTTTACAATATCCTCTCTTAATGATAGATAGAACGATTAGACAGAAGATCAATAAAGAAGTAGAAGAAGACTTGAATGACACTATAAACTAACTACACCTAACAGACGACTATAGAACATGCTATGGTTTGGATATTTGGCCCCTCCAAATCTTGTGTTGAAATTTGATCCGCAATGTTGGAGGTAGGGACTCAATGGGAGGCATTTAGGTCATGGAGGCATATCCTTCATGAATGTCTTGGTGCTATCTTCACATTAATGAGTGAGTTCTCATTCTATTAGTTTTCATGGAAGCTAGTTGTTTAAAATAATCTGGCACTTCCCTACCTCCCCTCTCTGTTGCTTCCATTCTCTTGCCATGTGATCTCTGTACACATTGGCTCCCCTTTGCCTTCTGCCATGAGCTCATGACTGAAAGCAGCCTATAGGCCTCACCAGAAGTAGATGTTGGTGCCATGCTTCTTGTAAAGTCTGCAGAACCATGAGCTAAATAAAACTCTTTTCTTTATCAATCATCCAGGCTCAGGTATTCCTTTATAGCAACACAAATGAACTAAGACAGAACATTCCACTGAATTGCGACAAAATACATACTGTTCTCAAGTGTACATAGAACATTCTCCAGGATAGACCGTATGCTAAACCGTAAAGCATACCTCAATAAATTTAAAAGAATTGAAATAATACAAAATATGTTCTCTGACCACAATGGAATGAAATTAGAAATTTGTAGCGGGAAAATAACTTGGTAAACTCAGAGATATGTGGAAATTTTACAAAACACTCCTGAATAACCAATAGGACAAAGAAAAAATAAAAAGGGAAGTCAGAAAATAGATTTATGTGAGTGAAAATGAAGATACAATATCCCCAAAGTAATGGAATGCAAGTAAAACAGTGCTTAGAGGGAAATTTATAGCTGTAAATACCTATGTTAAGAAAGAAAAAAGATCTTAAATCAATACTCTAACCTTTCACCCTAGGAAACTGGAAACTAAACCTAAAGCAAGCCAGAGGAAGAAAATAATAAAGATTAGAATAGATATCAATGAAATAGAGAATAAAAAACAATAGATGGACAATAAAAATAATAGAAAAAATTGATAAACCCAAAGCTGGTTCTCTAAAAACATCTACAAAATTGATAAATGTTTAATTTTCAGGTTGAAATTTTCAGTTTCTAGGTTGAACAAGGAAAAAAAGAGGGCTCAAATTAGTAGAATCGAAGTGAAAGAGGAGACATTACTACTGTCTTTACAGAAGTAAAAGGGGTTTTAAAGAAATACTATGAACAATTGTATGTATGCCAACAGATTAGGTAACGACAAATTAGATAAAACTGACAAATTTCTAGAAAGATACAAACCACAAAAACTGATTACACAAGAAATAGACAATCTGAATATACCTCTAAGAAGCAAAGTAATCAAAAACTACCCACTAAGAAAATCTTAGGCCCAGAATACGTCGGCACTGAATTCTACCAAGCATTTAAAGGAGAATTAATGCTAATATCTCACATTCAAAAAAAGGGGTGGGAACAGTCTGCAACTCATTATGAAGCCATTATTATCCTTATACGAATACTAGACAAGACATTACGAGAAAACTACAGAGCAATACCTGTTATGAATACAGATATTAAAAATTCTAAACAAAATAATAGCAAACCAAATTCAGCAATATATAAAAAGAATTATACACCATGACCAAGTGATATTTACAGCAGAGATATAAGGTTGACTTAACATTTTAAAAATAATTAATGTAATACATCACATCAATAGATTAAAAACCAAAAATCACATCAACATCTCAAAAAGCATTTGAAAAACTCCAACACCTTTTCTTGACAAAAACACTTACCAAACTAAAAACAAGGAAACTTCTTCAATTGGATAATGGCATTTATACAACACACATATCAAATGTCATACTTAATAGTGAAAGGAAATATGGACCAAAATACTCTCAAAGAATCAAGAAAAGAGAGAAAAATTAACGTAGAACAAATGAGACAAATAGCACCTTTAAGATGGTAGCTTTAAATTGAAATATATTAGAAATTTCATTAACTTGTCTGTTGCATGTTTGCTTTGTTATTAACTGTTAATATGTTTCCTAGAGTTCAAATATGTCCCTCAAAGTTCCTGTGTTGGAAACTTACTCCCCAATGTAAAGCATTGAGAGGTGGAACCTTTAAGAGGTGAGTAGGTCATGGAATGCTCTGCCCTAATACATGAATTAATGGCAAGGTTGTGAGTAATTATCATGATTAGTTATCATGAAAGTGGGTTCCTTAAAAAAGGATGAGTTTGGTTTGCCCCCTTCTCCCTCTCTCATCCATGTGATGCCTTCTACCACATTATGAAGCAGCAAAAAGGCAATCACAAGTTGCTGGCCCTTTGATCTTGGACTTCCGAGCCTCCAGAACTGTGAGACATAAATTTCTTTTTAAAATAAATTATCTAGGCTGGGAACAGTGGCTCATGGCTGTAATCTCCAGCACTTTGGGAGGCCGAGGCGGGTGGATCACTTGAGGTCAGGAATTCAAGAACAGCCTGGCCAACATGGTGAAACCCCATCGCTACTAAAAATACAAAAATTAGCCAAGTGTGGTGGTGCACACCTGTAATCCCAGCTTACTCAGGAGGCTGAGGCAGGAGAATTGCTTGAACCTGGGAGGCAGAGGCTGCAGTGAGCTGAGATCGTGCCACTGCACTTCAGCCTGGGTGACAGAGTGAGCTTCTGTCTCAAATAAAATAAAATAAAACAAAATAAAATAAAATAAATAAATTATCTAGTCTCTGGTATTCTGTTTTTTTATTTTGTTGTTTGTTTGTTTGTTTTTTCTTTTTTTTTTTAGACAGAGTTTCACTCTTGTTGCCCAGGCTGGAGTGCAATGGCACGATCTCGGCTCACTGCAACCTCCATCTCCCAGGTTCCAGTGATTCTCCTGCCTCAGCCTCTCGAGTAGCTGGGATTACAGGCGCATACCACCACACTCTGCTAATTTTTGTATTTTTAGTAGAGACAAGGTTTCATCATATTGGTCAGGCTAGTCTCGAACTCCTGACCTCAGGTGATCTGCCTGCCTCAGCCTCCCAAAATGTTGGGATTACAGGCATGAGCCACTGTGTCTGGCCTTCTGGTATTCTGTTATAGTGGCACAAAATGAACTAAGACAACGTTAAATGATCCGATTATATAAAAAGGTTGTTAAAGTGTATTAAAAAGCTAACAAACTACCTTTTTTTTAAATGACAAAGTGCACATTCAACACACAAGGATACAGGGAGCTTGTGAATAAGAGGACTAAAAAAGATTTACTGTGCAAACACTAACCAAAACCCACCTCTCTATATAAAAAGGCAAAATAGAGCTTATGACAGAGCCTTGCTTCTAAGTAACTCAAGGTTTAAAGAAGAATTGCAATTAAAAATTTGCACTTAATTACATAAAAGCTCTCCATATACTGTATATCAAATCTTGTTGGAAGCAGCTAAAGTTGTACTTTAGAGGATTTTTTCAGCCTTCAAACATATAAAGAAAGAACAAAGGCTGAAAGAGCAATTATCTATTCGAAGAAATTAGGAAAACAAAATATCCATTTGAAGAAATCAGAGAAAAAGTATATTACATTTAAAGAAAGTAGAATGAAAGACACGAGGATGACAAGAACAGAAATTAATGACATAGAAAACAAACAAAAATAAAAGGAATCGACCAAAGCAAAAGTTGCTTCTTTGCAAAAATTAATGAGATGATATACCTTTAGTAACAGTGTTCAAGGACAAAAACAAAGAGTGCACAAATAGCACTATCAAGAATGAAAGAGGACCATCACTATCAATCCCACAAATAATAATATGAAAAGTAGAGAACATACTGAACAACTCAACCCCCAAAACTGTGAAAGATAGTTAACTGAAAAAATACTAATTACAGAAACATACATAGTAGAAATAGTACTAAAGAAATTTAATCAGTAAGCAAAATTTTTTTCTACAAAAATTTTTGTACAAAGCTACCATGCCTTTCCTAGCAGGATCTATGTATTAGACCATTTTTGTGTTGCAATAAAGAAGTGTTCGAGAATGAGTAATTTATAATGAAAAAATATTTTGGTTTGGTGTGGTGGCTCACATCTGTGATCCTAGCAATTTGGAAGGCCAAGGCTAGAAAATCCCTTGTGCCCAGGAGTCGGAGACCAGCCTGTGCAACATAGGGAGACCCTGTCTCTAAAAATACATACATATATATAAACATAAATAAGAAAAGAGATTTAATTGACTCACAGTTCTGCAGCTGTACAGGAAGCTTGGTGCTGGCATCCTTTTCTAGTGATGGCCTCAAGATGCATACAACCATGGTAGAAGGCAAATGGGGACCTGGTGTATTACATGATGCATCTCCCCAGAAAAGGCTTGAGAGGCCCCCAGAATCCCTAGTTGAGTGAAGATCTTTCCTTGTATGAAGCCAGGCCATAAAGACTGAAGTGGTGCCTGTTTTTCAAAAGCACAAATCTCAGTAAAAAATAATAAGGCATATGAAGAAATAGAGAAAAATGGCCCAATCAAAGGAACAAAATAAATATCCAGGAACTGACCTTAAACAAAGAGATCAATTAACGACCTGAAAAAGAATTCAAAATAATTGTCTTAAAGAACTTCAGTGTGATACAAGAGTACACAGACAGACAACTAAAAACAAATCCAGAAAACAATGTATTAACAAAGTGACAATATGATCAAAGAGACAAAAACTAAGGAAAAAAAATATCCAGAGCCGAAGACTGCAATAATTGAATTATAAAATTCACTAGAAGGATTCAATAGACAACTTGATCAAGCAGAACAAAGAATCAGTGAAGGTGAAGACAGATAATTTGAGGTGATCAAGTCACAGGAACAGAAAGAATAAAGAATTAATAAAAGTGAAGAAAGCATAAGGGACTTATGAAAAATCATCAAGCCTATCAATGTACATGTTACAGGAGTTAAAAAGAAGAATGAGAGCAAAGGGCAGAGAGCTTATTTGAAGAAATAATGGCCCAAACTTCCAAATCTAAGGAAGAAAATGGACATCCAAATTCTGGAAGCTCAAAGGATGCTGACTAAGAAGAACCCAGAGATGCCCACACTGAGACATATTGTAATCAAACTATCAAGGATAGTTTGATGTATCAGAAGTCAAGGATAAAGAGGGAGTCTTGAAAACAGCAAGAGAAAAGCCACTTGTCATGTACAAGGGAGCTACTATAAGATTATCAGCTGATTTCTCAGCAGAAATATTATAGGTTAGAAAGGAGTGAAATGTTATATGCAAAGTACTGGAAGAAAAAAAACTTTTGTCAACCAAGAATATTATAACCAACAAAACTGTTCTTCAAAAATGAAGGAGAAGGCAGCCAAGTGGTTTCCCAAAACCACAACCCAGCTGCCACTAGCATCGTCACCACCCATAAAAGAACTGAGCTGAGTGGGGGTGCTGCCCAGAGTCCTGTGGGCAGAAGATTATAGCAGGAGCTGATGACCCTCATGATGTCTGGTGACAAAGGGATTTCTGCCTTCCTTGAATCAGACAAACTTTTCAAATGGGTAGGGACCATCCATGGAGCAGTTGGCACAGTATATGAAGACCTGAGGTATAAGCTCTTGCTAGAGTTCCCCAGTGGCTACCCTTACAATGAGCCTACATTGAAGTTCCTCATACCCTGCTACCACCCCAACATAGACACCCAGGGTAACATATGCCTGGATATTCGGAAGGACAAGTGGTCTGTACTGTATGGCATCAGGACCATTCTGGTCTCCATCCAGAGTCTGCTAGGAGAACCCAACATTGATAGCCCTTTGAACATGCATGCTGTTGAGTTCTGGAAAAAAGCTTCCCACAGCTTTTACCTGCAAGAAACCTACTCAAAGTAGGTTACCAGCCAGGACCCCTGACCCAGGCTGCCCAGACTGTCCTTTTTTTTTCTTTTGAAGTGGAGTCTTGCTCTGTTGCCCAGGCTGGAGTGCAGTGGTGAGATCTCAGCTCACTGCAACCTCCACCTCCCAGGTTCAAACGATTCTCATGCCTCAGCCTCCCGAGTAGCTGGGATTACAGGCACCTGCCACCACACCCAGCTAATTTTGGTATTTTTAGTAGAGACGAGGTTTCACTATGTTGGTCAGGCTGGTCACAAACTCCTGACCTCAGGTGATCTGTCCGCCTTGGCCTCCCAAAGTGCTAGGATTACAGGCATGAGCCACCACACCTGGTCTCCCTGCCTATCTTTGTGTCGTCTTTTTAAGTTTTCCTTCGATGGTCTGTCGTGTCTGTGATTTCTGTATAGGACGCTGTATCTTGAGCTGTGGTATTATTTTTGTTTTGTTTTTGTCTTTTAAATTAAGCCTTGACTGAGCCATTGTGATGTATATTAAATAAATACATTTTGATCATTAAAAAAAAAGGTGAAATAAAGACCTTCCCAGAAAAATAAAAGCTGAAGGTGTTTATCCACACTAAACCTACCTTACAAAAAAATGCTAAAGGGAGTTCTTCAAGTTGAAACAAAAGGACACTTGACAGCAACACAAGGGCATAAAAAATATAAAGCACTCAGTAAAGGGAGGTATATGGAAAAGTACAGAATCCTATAATATTCTAATGGTGGTACATAAATCACATCTAATTCTGGTATAAAATTTGAAAGATAAAAGTATCAATAGAACTATAACTATCAAACTATGTTAATGAACATAAAATATAAAAATATGCAATTTGTGAAATAAATAACATGAAGTAGGGGGGATGTAAAATGTTGTATGTAACTCATATTAAGTTTCTGTCAGTTTAAAATAAATGGCTATAATGATAAGGTATTATACTTAAGCCCCATGGTAGTCACAAAGGAAATATCTGTAGAAGATATACAGAAGAAAATGAGAAAGGAATCAAACATGTCACTAAAAAAAATTAACAAAACCTAATGAAAGGCAGCAAGAAAGGAAAAGGGACAAAATAACTGCAAGGTATACAAAAAACAATCAAGAAAATGGCAAAGTAAGTCCTTTCCTGTCAGTAATTATTATATATGTAAATCCAAAGAAATAGAGGGCTGGGCACAGTGGCTCACACCTGTATTCCCAACACTTTGGGAGGCCGAGGTGGGCGGATCACCTGAGGTCAGGAGTTCGAGACCAGCCTGGCCAACATGATGAAACCCCATCTCTACCAAAAATACAAAAAATTAGCAGGGCATGCTGGCGTGCACCTGTAATCCCAGCTACTCGGGAGGCTGAGGCAGGAGGATCGCTTGAACCTGGGAGGCAGAGGTTGCAATGAGCTGAGACCACACTGCTGCACTCCAGTCTGGGTGACAGAGCAAGACTCCATCTCAAAAACAAAAAACAAAAAACAATAAAAAAAAAGAAAGAAAAAAGAAATAGAGAGTGGTTCAACAGATTTTTCAGAACCTCAAGACCCACTCACCTTAGATACAAAGACACATATAGGCTGTGTATTAGTCCATTCTCACACTGTTATGAAGAAATACCCAAGACTGGGTAATTTATAAAGGAAAGAGTTTTAATTGACTCATAATTCTTCATTACTGGAGAGACCTCAGGAAACTTACAATCATGGTGAATGGCAAAGGAGAAGCAGGCACCTTCTTTCTAGGGTAGCGGGACGGAGTGAATGCAAGCAGGGGAAATGGTAGATGCTTATAAAACCATCAGATCTTGTAAGACTCACTCATTACCATGAGAATATGGGGGAAACCGTCCCCATGATCCAGTTAACCTCCACCTGATCCTGCCCTTGACATGTGGGGATTATTAATATTCAAGGTGAGATCTGGAGAATCGTAAGGAATGGCCCAAATAATTTTGTAAAAGAGAAACAAAACTGAAAGTCTCACACTTCCCAATTTCAAAATATATCGCTACTCTGACACTAATCAAAATAGTATGATACTGGCATAAAGACATATAGAGTAATAGAACATAAGAGAGATCCCAGAAATAAATCCTCACATATGTGATCAAATGATATTTGATGAGGGCAAGACCGTAACCAAAGCCTACTTTCTGGAATAGTACCAATGCCGGTGTGGAAGATCTGTGGGCCTTATCGATGAATATAAAGATTTCAGTGGCCGGGTGCAGTGGCTCACACCTGTAATCCTAGCAATTTGGGAGGCCAAGGTGGGCAGATCACCTGAGGTCAGGAGTTTGAGAGCAGCCTGGCCAACATGGTAAAACCCCATCTCTACTAAAAATACAAAAATTAGCCAGGCGTGTTAGTGCATGCCTGTAACCCCAGCTACTTGGGAGGCTGAGGCAGGAGAATCGCTTGAATCCAGGAGTCGGAGGTTGCAGTGAGCTGAGATCGTGCCACTGCACTCCAGCCTGGCCAACAAGAGTGAAACTCCATCTCAAAAAAAAAAAAAAAAAAACCCTAAATGCCTTTAACAGCACCCAAGTCACCTCTTGAATGCTTTCCTGCTTAGAAATTTCTTCCGCAAGATACCCTAAATTATTTTTCTCAAGTTCAAAGCTCCACAAATCTCTAGGGCAGGAGCAAAATGCCTCCAGCCTCTTTGCTAAAACGTAACAAGAGTCACCTTTACTCTAGTTCCTAACAAGTTTCTCATCTCCATCTGAGACCACCTCAGCCTGGACTTTATTGTCCGTATCATTATCAGCATTTTGGGCAAAGCCATTCAACAAGTCTCTGGGAAGTTCCACACTCTCCCACATTTTTCTGTCTTCTTCTGAGCCCTCCAAACTGTTCCAACCACTGCCTGTTACCCAGTTCCAAAGGAAAAGTGTAAAATTATAAAATTTGATTCTTAACCTATATCATCTATAAAAATTAACTTAAAAAAGATAATAGAGCTAAATATAAGACCTGAAACTTTAAAACTCCTAGAAGAAAATACAGAGGGAAAGCCTCCTGACATTGGACTTTGCAATAATTTCCTGGATATGATACAAAAAACACAGGTAATAAAAGCAAAAATAGACAAATGGGACTATATCAAACTTACAACCCTGTGCATCAAATAAAACAATCGAGAAAGTAAAATGCAACCTACAGAATGGAAGAAATATTTGCAAACCATTTGATTGGTAAGGACTTAATATCTAGAATATATAAAGAGCACTTACAGCTCAACAACAATAAAAACATATAACCTGATTTAAAAATGGACAGAGGACTTGAGCAGACATTTCTCCAAAGAAAATATATGTGATGGTTGATTTTATGTGTCACCTTGACTAGAGGTGACACATAAAATTGCCTCCCAGGTTCAAGCGATTCTCCTGCCTCAGCTTCCCGAGTAGTTGGAATTACAGGCATGTGCCACCATGCCTGGCTAATTTTTTTTATTTTTAGTAGAGATGGGTTTTTACCGTGTTAGCCAGGATGGTCTCTATCTCCTGACCTTGTGATCTGCCCGCCTCGGCCTCCCAAAGTGCTGGGATTACAGGCGTGAGCCACCACACCTGGCCTGGCCAAATCTTAAAAGCATAATCTTGAGAGAAAGAAGCCAGGTCTCGAACAATGCATACACTGCACGATTCAATTTCTATACCCTGCGAAGGCTTGCGGATGCGCCCTTACCATTTAGGGACACTTGCTTATGTGGTCAACTATAAAGCAACTGAAGGAAGGAAGTGTTGACTGGGAATGCCAGGTGGCAGAGATCTGGGGAAGGCCACGGGGATGGAGGAGGTGTGATCCAGATGGATGCAAGTGGTGGTTACACAGGTGTTTGCTTTACGATAACTTGCTAAGTTGAACATTTGCATTTTAAACATTTTTCTGGATGTATGTTATATCTCACAATAAGGAGGAAGACTAGAGAGAAAGGAAGAGAGAAATCAGAGCACTTATAAAAACCTTTCATGGCCGGGCGCGGTGGCTCAAGCCTGTAATCCCAGCACTTTGGGAGGCCGAGGCGGGTGGATCACGAGGTCCGGAGATCGAGACCATCCTGGCTAACATGGTGAAACCCCGTCTCTACTAAAAATACAAAAAACTAGCCGGGCGTGGTGGCGGGCGCCTGTAGTCCCAGCTACTCGGAGGCTGAGGCAGGAGAATGGCGTGAACCCGGAAGGCGGAGCTTGCAGTGAGCCGAGATCGCGCCACTGCACTCCAGCCTGGGCGACACAGCGAGACTCCGTCTCAAAAAAAAAAAAAAAAAAAAAAAAAAAAAAAAAAAAAAAAAAAAGAAAACCTTTCATGTCGTTTTGCTGAAAAAGGAAGGTTGCTGGAAGGGGAAGTGAAGTTGAGATTTTTTTTCCTGGTTTTTTTTTTTTTTTCTATTTAATGCCATCTCCCCCTGCCCCTTACGTCCTTGTCACCAAGCTCTTATCAGGAGCTCTTGCACTGGAAAGGGAGTTTCTTCCTGACCACCTCCCTCGGCTCCCTGTTTTCCTATCCAGACATGGCCTCTGCCCTCCATGGAAGGCTCCATACCAGCCAACTGGACCACACCTTCTCCTCTACCTGGTCATTTTCTTTCTCTGTCTTCCTCTCTCCCTCTATTCCTCCCTCCCTTCCTCTCTCCCTCCCTCCCTTCTTCTCTTCCTCCCTTCCTTCCTCCTTTCCTTTTCTTGTTTCCTCCCTTTTCTTGCTTTCTTTCTTGTTCTCTTTCTCTTTCTTTCCGCCCTTTTTTTTTTTTTTTAATTTAAATAAGGTCTTACTCTGTTGCCCAGGCTGGAGTGCAGTGGTGTGATCACTGCTCACTGGAGCCTCAATCTCCTGGGCTCAAGATATCCTCCTGTCTCAACTTCCTGAGTAGCTGGGACTATAGGCATGCACCACCACACCCAGCTAACTTTTAATTTTTTTTGTAGTGATGGGGTCTTGCTTTGTTGCCCAGGCTAGTCTTGAACTACTGGGCTCAAGTGATCCTCTTGCCTCAGCCTCCCAAAGTGCTGGTATTACAGGCATGAGCCACTGCACCTGACCTGGTCATTTCCATTGAAAGTTGGATATTGTAGGCCGGGCGAGGTGGCTCAAGCTTGTAATCCCAGCACTTTGGGAGGCCGAGACAGGTGGATCATGAGGTCAGGAGATCAAGACCATCCTGGCTAACACGGTGAAACTCCGTCTCTACTAAAAAATACAAAAAGCTAGTTGGGCGAGGTGGCAGGTGCCTGTAGTCCCAGCTACTCGGGAGGCTGAAGCAGGAGGATGGCGTAAACCCAGGAGGCGGAACTTGCAGTGAGCTGAGATCTGGCCACTGCACTCCAGCCTGGGCGACAGAGCAAGACTTCGTCTCAAAAAAAAAAAAAAAAAAAAAAAAAAAGAAAGTTGGATATTGTGAATTTTGCCATGTTGGATGCTGGATATTTTTGTATTCTTTTAAATAATCTTAGGCTGGGTGCAGTGGCTCATGCCTGTAATCCCAACACTTTGGGAGGCCGAGGCGAGCGGATCACTTGAGGCCAGGAGTTCAAGACCAGCCTGGTCAACATGGTGAAACCTCATCTCTACTAGAAATACAAAAATTAGCTGGCATGGTGCCACATGCCTGTGATTCCAGTGCCACATGCCTGTGATTCCAGCGCCCACTGCACTCCAGCCTGGGCGACAGAGTGAGACTCCGCCTCAAAACAAAGCAGAGAAATAAACACTTAAATAACCTTATGTTTTTTTTTCTGAGATGTAGTGAAGCTACTGAGAAACTGTTTGATCTTGCTGGGTCTCGCTTTTATGATGTGTTAGATGGGTGTGGAGCAGTGCTTAGTCCAGGGCTGAGTTTAGGCTACCCACTGAGTACTGGAGCCAGTGGCCAGTGAATCAGGAGTTGTGCGTTCTGGCTGGTGGGAGCCTCCTGGGAGCCCCAGCTGCTGTTCTTTACTTCCATATGGTGGCTTTTCCCTGGCCGCAGGCAGCTTCTTCACACGCATGAGGTGAATAATGGAGGAGACTCTTTGAAGATGTCCAGGGCTCTGTTTTGCCAGCTCTCTCCTTTTAGGTCCTCTGTCCTGCAAACTCTAGCCACCTTGATCTCCCTGGACTGTCAGCTCTGTTCCCTTTGCCTAGGGAGTCCACTCTCTTCCACCAGGGTCCCCCCTTCCCCAGTCCCTGTCTACTCTGCAGCCTGTACATGCGATCAGGGCAGTGAGCCAGGGCCGTCAAAGGCCTCACCTGTTTCCTACCTCCCGTTCTACTGAAGGCTATGGGCTAGGATGCCCGTCCAGCCCGTGGGCTCAGACTACAGCACCTTTGTGGGCCCCAGGGAATGTCGTCTCAAAGATACCCCCGCCCTGAGAGCCCAGCCCTGTGAGGTCTCCCTGATCCCTTGGTCTGGAAGCAGTGGTGCCCCTGTGTGGGCTGACACTGACTGGCCACTCAGGCTCCGTGCAAGGGACGTCAGTCTCACGCCAGTCCCTGGCAGCTGAGGCCACAGCTGCCCCACAGCCGCTCTTGCCCCTCCTGCAAAAGGAGTAGTTTGCCCAGCTCAGGGTCTTAGCTGCCCTCACCATGCGAAGAATCTTCTGGCCCCAGACCACCAGGAGACACATTTCTTTTTTGAGCACCTGCCAGATGTAGGAAATCTTTTGTAGAACTAAGAGAAGATGCAGAGAGAACAGCCAAGTCCTACCCCAGAGAGATTCCCAGCTGGTGGAGGGTCAGAGGCCTGCCATCATTGTCACTGGCGGTGTGATCATTCACACAGCACAACACTGGTGCCAGGCTCGTTGCTTTGCCTGCACACAGCTGGACATACGGCTGCCCACACAGTCAAATGCAGGGTCAGCAATGGCAGGGGACAGAGACTTGCCAGGAGAGCCAGGAAGGTGCACAGAGGAGGTGCCATGGAGCTGGCTCAGGGGATGGGCAGGCCTTGTATAGACGACTGGGAAGAAGGGCCGGGAACCAACAGCACCCCCCAACGGAGGTTCAAATTGGGTACTTGCCCCCAGTTGAGCCAGAGTGGGGATGTGGGAAGGCTTGGAAAGCAGGAGAGGCTGTGGATGGAGGTGCGAGAGGCTTGGAACTGGGTCTTTGCTATCTCAGGGGCGTGGAAGGGACTTTTGAGTTTGAGAATGACGTGTCGGGAGCTCCCTGGTTCCACAGGGCTGGACCTGCTGGGGCCTGAAGCAGGTTAAGAGCAGAAATCAAGAACAGGTTTGTGAGTCAGTAGCTGGAAACATACCGGAAAGCAGGCTTCTTGAGCCCCCCTCCTTCCTCAGCCCTGTGGACCCGGCAGCGGCCCACACCTCCCTGCCCCGGCGGCAGCCCCCACCAACGCTGGCCCACAGCAGCTTTCGCTTAACCGGCCTGACTCCAACCCCAAGGCCATGGAGCAGCACGCTGGGCGCCTTCCTGCATGGGCGTGCACCCTTACTGCTGTGTCTAGACTGCAGACACAAGTGCTGGCGGGGGCCGGGGACCGGCCAAAACTAGGGCTGAAATCATGTTCAAAACCACAGTCAGGGCGGACTTGTCAGAAAATATTCCTTTCCTTGAGCCGTCGCAGCTCAGCCTCCTTGAATGACCCCAGCCACTTCCTTCCTGTGTGTATCTTACGCACGCTAAGGAACGGGGCGGGTGCAACATGTGTGTTTTTACTTCTTTTAAGTTTTGTCTATGTTTTGTCCTTTCAACGTGTTGTAGCCTGTGGGGGTGGGGCTGCTTCCGAGGGGCCTTTGTCACTGTAAGGGACACTGGGGACAGCTCGGGCTTTCCCTGCAAGCTGAAAACCTTTGGTTGTGAGAATGACTAGGAGGAGGGTCTCTCTGGGGTCATGCTTAGGACCCTTCACAGGTGGCGTGTTTAATCTCAAAATGGCCTCAAGAGGCTCTCGATCTTTTACAAGTAACAGACAAGGAAGGTGATCGGGGAGGCTGGAGAGCTTGTCAAGGTCATGGACCCATGGCTTTCTGTCCCCCAGGTCCAAGCTCTTTCCTGGACATCTGCAGGCAATGTCGACACGCCCTCCAGTGTCTGCGGCGGGCAAAGGATGTGTCTCCACCCCCAGACCTTCCGATCCCGCGCTAAAAGTGTCCCTCAGCCTGTTTCCTGAGAAGCCCAGGGACTTTTGGCTTGCTACTTTTTCTTTCTCTTGAAGTAAACAGAATAAAAGAGAGTTGCTCAGACGTCTTTGGCTGTGACCCACAGGAGATGATGCAATCTCCATGACACCCCCACATGCATGTGTATGCACAGGCGTGTACAGATATCTAAAACCGGCACCAACTTCACAAAAACACTCACCCTTATGCGAGACACATTCACCCTACACTCATCCGCCATCTCTACAGAAAATTAAAGTATACATTCATAGCTGCTGTATGCATGCGTGTACAGATGTATGTACATTTATTCATGTATGTGTGTAACTGATACTGTGTTCATGAAACACTCACCCTACATGTGATACACTCCTATTTTCTAGGAATCGCCGCCCACTGAGCTTATGTCCAAACTTTAGTAGATCATGGTCTAAGTCTGGCAAACACTGAGCAGGGAGGAGTCATGCCTGCGGGCCCCAGGAGTTCCTGGATTTAGGTCCTGATCACTCTGCTCCACCCAGTGGAGCAGGCACATGCACACCGCCCATAAGGAAAAAGGGAAGGAAGGAAAGGAGGGCGGGAAAAAAGGAGGGAGGGAGGAGGAGGAGAAGGAGGGAGGGAGGGAGTACCTCCACCATCATAGGCAGGACCTGTGACAGCTGAACAGGGCCAGGCAGCTAAGCACCACTCTGGGACTCTGGGGTTTCTTAGGGGATGACGTGTTTCTGGGGTCCAGGTAAGAGGAGCTCAGGGTGACGCCTCCAAGGATGTGAGTCCATGTGGCAGCCGGGCCCCTTGGAGCCCCTCTGTGTCCTCGTATCCTCTAAACGCAGATGATGGTGAGAACCCATGCCCAGCCCACACTCGGCCCATCTCTGGGAGAGTGTGGTTACCACAGCACTTGGTGTGGTGGGAGGTGCACAGGGTGGAGGTGCTTTGCATTCACGTGAGACTTCTGGCTCTCAGCTCATCCCATCCCCAGGGCCTGGCATGAGTGGGGCGAGGGTGGGTGGGAGGGCGCAGGAGGTGGGAATGCCATGTACTGCGCACTGCTCACTTCCCCCATTCGCTCGCCCTGGTTGGGGTCCCAGACCAGGAAGCTCTGTTCACAGAGGTGTGGCCTGGGGCTGCTGCACTGCCCAGCAGGTTGTGGGGCCCCTTTACTCCACGCTGTGTGACAATGTTACCTTTCTGGAAAGAACTCGACCAGCCCCCTTTTGCTAGACATTACCGCAGACAGTAGAGAGAACTAAATATCCAGCCAACCCTCCTCCTGGAGCTCAGGCCACCAGGCTTCAGGGACTCGCTGCCATCCTCACAGGCTCAGATCCCTGCTGCAGAGTCAGCTAGGTAACCCCTGGAGGTGGGGTGTTCGAAGCGCAGGCTGCCCCCCGGACGCGTGGAACACCAGCCCTGACTGCCAGGATGATCTGAGGTGGACTGACCTTCCCCTGGGCACTTTCATGCAGTGTGGGCATGGGCATGACAAGTGGCCACTTATCATCCTTCCCTGCGAAGACTGGGCCAGGCTAGAGATGGACCCCAGCAGTTTCATACCCACCAAGGCCACTGGGAGCTTCCACGTAGTCACTGCCAGGAGTGGCTGCTGGCTGGGGAGAGGATCCTGGAATGCCAGTCATCGGAGGCCCTCACAGGTGACTGGGAATGTGGAGCAGCAGCAGGGTGCCTCTTCTCTGCCATGTCTTATGTTGGGGTTTGCTCTGGTTCCCCTCGCAGCCACTTATAGCTCCCCCAGTGACGATGCGGCACTGCCGGCCCGAGGTCTGCCTCACGGCCTAAATATCTGTGGGGTGGCATGCAGGGAGGGGTGCACCCCAGAAAGCAGTCCTGGGATCTCCCTTTCTACCTTAGCCTTTCTTCCCATTGGGGGCTTCCTCCCATGAGTGTTGTCAGGTCTTAGCAAATAAAAATATAGGATACCCAGTTACATTTGAATTTCAAATAAAGATTTGAATAAGAGTTTAGTATAAGCACATCCCAAATGTTGCATGGGTGTTCCGCATTTTTTCTGGCAGCTGTACCTGCTAGACCTTGGGTTATGTGGTTGGGTCTTTGGACGTGACATCTGCACGGGCTGGGGGCTGAGGCTGCTGGCCGGGGTGAGCCAGGGCGGGCCGCCAGGCTGCAGAGCCTGCATGCAGAGAATGGATGTGAGGAGAAGGGGCCGGAGGAACCAGGCCCTGCAGGTGCAGAAGAGAGAAGCTGCACACGCTCCCAAGGACCTGAGAGCCCTCACGTGGGTGGGCCGTGGTCTCCTGTGGCCTGCTAGGAAATCCCCCTCCATCTGAATTCACTTGAGAAGGTCTCTGTTTCCCAAACCCTGTCCCCCACTGCACCCAACCCTGCAGTGAGTCACGAGGAGCTCTCCTGTAAGGGGCAGAGGAGGCTCACTCAGTGACCTCTGTGCCACCCCACATCAGAGGAGATGGGGCTCTCTAGCGGTCCTAGGAGCACCTCATTTCTGTCACATCCCCACCCCTGGGCTCACAGGACATGAGCTTGAAGGGAAGTGGGAAGACTGGGCATGAGAGGGAAGGGCCAGGATAGACACACCCCCAGTAGAAGGGCCTGTGTCTTCCTCCTCCCACACAGAGGCCGGGTAACTTGCTTTTTTTTACTAACACGTTGACCTTAGGGGAAACGGGGGCCTCACCAAAGGAGGGCTACTAGTGGGTCAGCCTAGCTTAGGAGAATTCTGTGTTGGGCTTTGCAGCCAGAGAACGATTAGTAATTGGAATTTTTAATGTATAACTGAGGATATGGCTCAAGCTAGGTGAAACAGAAAGAGGACATGTATCGGCTGTGTAGTGGGTGGTAGCTTCAGGCACAGTTGGTTCTAGGAGCTCAAGTTGGATCTGTGTTCTCTCTCTCTTTCTCTGTCTCCACAATTCTATTCTGTTTCCCTGCTTTTTAGGCTTCATCCTCAGACCAGCTCTCCCAGCAGCAAGCTGATCATCAACAACTCCAAGGTCAGAGAAGCTAGAGCTCCCAGAGCAGAGAGCTCAAGAAAGTCCCCATGGTCTTTCTGACTCCTCCCCCTTGGGTCATGTGCCCAGCCCTTTGGCTGGAGAGGCAGAGCTGGGGCCAACCCTGCGTCACGTCTTCGCTCTTGTACAGGTAGGAGGTCCATGTACCCACAGGGAATGGGAGTGGCCTCTGCAGGTCACTCCCATGCCGAATTCTCTGCCTGCCTCCCGACTGTGTGTCTTCCTAAGTGGGGCCTCACTGGGCGCAGGGGTGGTTTGTCTGAGTGCGGCTTCAGCTAATCTTAAGTGCTTCACAAGAGACCTCTTCTCCATAGCACTCTGCGAGCACCCATTGTTGTGACTTCTAACAGGCCAATCAGAAGGCCATGTAATTACAGATGGTTTCCAGCTTATGATGGTTCCACTTATAATGTTTCTGATTTTATAATGGTGAGAAAGCAATATGTATTCAGTAGGAAGCGGTAACATACTCTGTCTCGATGCTGGACACCAGTCATGTGATCACGATGGTAAACACGATGGTAAATCACGACGGTGCTGCCAGACAATTTGCCCAGCTATAGGCTAAATGAGTGTTCTGAGCATGTGTAAGGTAGGCTGGGCTATGATGCTCAGTAGATTAGGTGTATTACACGCATTTTCACCTTATGAGATCTTCAACCTACAATGGGTTCATTGGGATGTGACCTCATAGTAAGTCCAGGAGAACTTCTATGCAGCTGACAGGTGACAGAGTGTAGCCCCAGGCAGCAAGCCAGCCTCCTGTCAAAGCAGGGCATAGGTAGAACCAGTCCACAGGCTCCTGCCCCCTTTGCTGATGGAGACTTTCAGCACCGACCCCATCTGGCTCTCCTCCTTCCAGGGCCCTGGGAGATGACACTCCTGAATCCCTCGCAGGGAGCGGGATCACGTCTTGGGTGAAGGCTGTGTCACCTCCAGGGGGAGGCATTTACCTGCTCATCTGACTCTCCAGGTCCTCTCATTCTTCCCACCCACAGTGACCACGGAGGAGGTCGTGGGTGGAGACTGAGCCACTGCCTGTCACCAGGTCAACTGCTCCCCTGAGAGTTGTCCAGCTCTGAAGTGCACTTTGTGTGAGGGGAAACGCACCTTTGCTGTGCTCCGCTTGAGGTTTGGTGCCGTTTGGTGCCGCAGCACATGTTGGCCTCTCCTGACACCTCAGCAGTCGCTGGGCAATCTGAGGCCCCATCAGCCCCAGGATATCTTTCCTGCTCCTTCTCTCAGTCTCTTGGGATCTGCAGCCTGCCTCCCTTCTCTATCAGATATTTCTGGGCTGGCTGATTGAAATACTAGTATGAGCTAGTATCTTTTTTTAAAATTTAAATTGACAAAATTGTATATATGTATGGTATACAACATGATGTGTGATATACAGTACGTATACATTGTGGGTGTCTAAATCAAGCTAACATATCCATTACCTCACCTACATTTTTGGTGGTAAGAATACTTAAAATGTACTCTCGGCAATTTTCAAGTCTATAATACGTTGTTAGTAACTATAGTCACCAAACTGTACAATAGAATTCCTGAATTTATTCCTCTTCTTTAACTGAAATTTTGTATCTTTTTTTTTTTTTTTTTTAGTAACTATAGTCACCAAACTGTACAATAGAATTCCTGAATTTATTCCTCTTCTTTAACTGAAATTTTGTATCTTTTTTTTTTTTTTTTGAGATGGAGTCTCGCTCTGTTGCCCAGGCTGGAGTGCAATGGCGATCTCGGCTCATGGCAACCTCCACCTCCCGGGTCCAAGCCATTCTCCTGCCTCAGCCTCCCAAGTAGCGGGGATTACAGGCGTGTGCCACCACGCCTGGCTAAGTTTGTAGTTTTAGTAGAGACGGGATTTCTCCATGTTGGTCAGGCTGGTCTCGAACTCCCGACCTCAGGTGATCTGCCTGCCTCGGCCTCCCAAAATGTTGGGATTACAGGCATGAGTCACCGAGCCTGGCCGAAATTTCGTATCCTTTGACCAACATGTGGAACCCCTTCACCCTCTCCCTCTACCAGCTAAGTTCTTCGTGGCTGATGTGGGTTAATCGTGTTATGCCATTGGTTAGCCTTATTTCCCACCAAACCTTCTTTTAGGCTTAACCTAATCCCTTGAGCTTCCTCCAGGGTCCTCCCCTGGGCCTGCGCTGTCCTGCTCCCTGCGTGGGCCTTGCTCTTGGGTGCACAGGTGCACTATGGCCATCCTTCAAGGCAGGATCAAATTCCTGCTCGTGGACTTTCCCAGCGTCCAGACCCGGAGCCTGGGCTCTGGCAGCAGGCTCCTCTCTTGCAGGTCTCTTGGAATCGCCTCACGCTTGCCGGCCTGGCTATGGACTCGGGGCTCCTGGAGGGCAGGTCCGGGATCCAGCCCTACCCCCACGCTTGTGGATTCTTACCCACACGCAGGTCCCGCGTTGGCGGAACTGTGGAAGCTTCAGGCCACCCACCCGAGTCACGCGGACTAGGATGCCCCGCCCCAATCTTTGGTTGGGGATGGGAGGGTAGGGGGAAGGGCCCGAGTGCCGGGGGCCGCTGCGCAGTCGCCGCTCCTGCCGCCGATGTGGGTGGCCGCCGGGCGGGCAGCGGGAGAGGGTGGCCCGCGCTGACCCGCCGGCCCTTCGCTCTCCGGGCACCGCCCCAGCCGAGCCAGCGGAAAGCGCGAATCAGAGTCGCGCGGCTTCGAGGTCAGGGTGACCCGCGAGTACGGGCGGCGCCTGCAGACCCACCCCGGAGACGCCTGGTGCCCGCGCCCAGGTCCCTGTCCACGCGGCCTCCGCGCCGCGCCACACCGCCTCCCGCAACACACCCGTCCTCAGCTGCTGCAGAACCTAGATTTAAATCGGGAAACTGGCTGGATACCAGGTTGCAAAGAAAGTCCTTTCATTAAAAAGGAGGCACACGAATGAAAGGAAAAGCAAAGGACATTAGTGTGGGAGAGTTGGCCCCAGAAAGCCCTTAATGTCTTTTATTTTTTGAGACGGAGTCTTACTCTGTCTCCCAGGCTGGAAGTGCAGTGGTGCGATCTCGGCTCACTGCAATCTCCACCTCCCGGGTTCAAGTAATTCTCCGCCTCAACCTCCCGCCACCATGCCCGGCTAATTTTTGTATTTTTAGTAGAGACGGAGTTTCACCATCTTGGCCAGGTCACTCCTGATCGTGTAACAGCCGCCTCCGCCTCCCAAAGTGTTGGGATTACAGGCGTGAGCCACCGCGCCCCGTCCTTTATTTTCATTATTCTTTTGAGACAGGGTCTTGCTCTGGAGGAGTGAAGTGTCGTGATCTCGGCTCCCTGCAGCCTCGGAACTCCCGGGCTCAAGTGAGCCTCCTTCCTCAGTCTCCTGGGTAGTTGGGACCACAGGCGCGCACCACCGCAACAGGCTTTTTGTTTGTTTGTTTGTTTTTGTAGAGAGGGGTCTCACTATGTTGCCCAGGCTGGCCTTGAACTCCTGGGCTCAAGCTATCCTCCTGCCTCACCTCCCAAAGTGCTGGGATTACAGGCGTGAGCCACGCCCCCGGCCCCTCTTGATGATATGTTGACATGGCTACGGGGACAGGATAGCTAATTCACATGAATGCCACCGGCTAAATACGTCCTTGCCAGTACTGGGAGACGGCCTGCTGCTGGCAGTGGTGAGGGTGATGATGGTAGCCACTGTTTCTATCTTGAGAGCCTAGTGTGTCCAGGGACTTTGCTGAGCGGTTTGCATACATGGTCTGTATCCTGACCACGAGGATATATCCATTCTTACCCCAACAACAACCTTTTACATTGACGTATAACACATACCAGTCTAAGGCACGATCTCTCGGCCTCTGACTTCACACTTGCTTTTCCTTAATTTCTTCCTTGATGCAGTTTCCCAGTCAGTCACTACGGCTGTGTGCCAAGCCACCTGGAAACTTAGTGGCTTGACAGTGACAACATTTATTTTACTCCTGAATCTGCAAATTGGGTGGGGTTGGCTGGCGGAACGGTTTTGAAGACCCTGCTCTGAGGTGTTTCTCCGTGACAAAAACCAGTCTCTGCCTGGGCTGTGAGGCTTGGCCCGGGACATGGAGGAAGCTGACTGCCAGGACGCAGAGAGCAGCATCGTGTTTGATAATTCTGCACCCTAATGCTGGAGGGGGTGCGGTTCAGGAGTCTGAGCGCGGTTCAGGAGCATTTATTCCTGAAAAGAATAAATGACCCCATCCAAGTCATGCAAAATTACAAAGCAGTTACATTAGGTAGGAAGAGGGCAGACTTGGGTACCAGTTGGTACCATAGGCTTCTTCTCTATGACGGTCTGATTTACTCTCATCCAGCAGATGGAGGGAGACAGGGAGTTCAGAGAGGCTCAGCTGAAGTCAGCAGCTGGGCTGGGATCCTAGTCTCCCCACCCAGTGCCTGCAGGGGGACCAGTCTCTTCTCAGAACAGCCCTTAGTGTTATTTATCAAGACTAGATATTTTTTTCTCATGTAATTCAGTTACAACTTTTGTTTTTGTCCTGACGTGTGTGTCTTTTAAAGCACATTCCTCGCATCTGACTTCTGTTTTTCTGACTTCATCTGTTTACTACTCATCACATGGCTCTTCATTTCTTCTTGCTTAGTAATAAAAACAGGCCGTGGCCACATCCCGTAAGTTTTGCTGGGCAATTTTCTCATCATTCCCGTCTTATGTAAATGCAGTTTTGTTTTTCTCGGTGAGCTGATGTTTCTTTAGGACAGTGATTTTATTTTTAAGTTTCAAGGGGTTAGATTTTAAAAATTGGGGTGTGATTTACATACAGGGCATTTAAAAAATTAAACTTTTAGTTGTTGACTTGAAGATTTATTGCATTGAGGTTTTTAACCTCATTACACGTTCTGCTTTTTGGTATTTATTGAGGTTTCTCTGTGGCCCAATATTTCATCAATGTTTATAAATATTGCTTGAATTCTGGAAAGGAAAGTTTTCTGGTTTTGGTGGTTTTTTTGTTTGTTTGTTTGTTTTTTCTTTTGTTTTGTTTTGTTTTGAGACAGAGTCTCGCTCTTTTGCCCAGGCTGGAGTGCAGTGGTATAATCTTGACTCACTGCAACCTCTGCCTCCCAGATTGAAGCAATTCTCGTGCCTTAGCCTCCCCAGTAGCTGGGATTACAGGCATCTGCCACCATGCCTGGCTAATTTTTGTATTTTTAGTAGAGACGGGGTTTCACCATGTTGGCAAGGCTGCTCTTGACCACCTGACCTCAAGTGATCTTCCCCCACTTGGCCTCCCAAAGTGCTGGGATTATGGGCCTGAGCCACCATGCCTGGCCAGTTCTCTGTTTTTATATAAAATTTAACATAGACATGACTCACATGTCATAGCCTATAACCACAGTCATATGCACACTCATGTTGCACCAAGATTATGAAGGCCTGCTGAGCCTTCCACCCTCCATCCCATTGCCAAGAGCACAGTCCTCCACCGAGCATGGCCTATGTCCCTACAGCAGTGGAAAGATGAAAGAGTACAAACCCAGCTCGAAGCCACACTTTCTCACCTAGACTAAGTAAGGCTTCCTTTGTTCCCTAATCTGGCCTCTAAGACTTCCCCTTCAACAGCTAGATGACCTCAGACTATGACCTCATGGTCTAGAAATTTACCAGATTGCTCAAGAAAATCTTGGTTTTGGGCCCTCAAACCCATCTCAATCCCAGGAGCTCAAACCGAACCCAGAGGCCCCAAGAGAGAACCTTTGCCGTGGTGTTTCTTTAACCTCACCCACCCACCAGCCTGCATCTGGGCCTCAAGAAACACTGCTCCTCTTAAAAAAAGAAAGAGCTCACGTGACAACTGATGACTCTGAACAAACGTGTGTGTGTGTGTGTGTGTGTGTGTGTAGGTGTGTGTCAGAGGGGGTTGGGGGGTGGGGGTTGACTTCGTTAGCAGTGTCTACTCAATCAGTAATATGGATTACATTATTTAAGCCTTCATATGCCTGTGGATTTTTGATATACTGCCTCCATCAAAAAGTGTGAGTGAGGCCGGGCGCAGTGGCTCACGCCTGTAATCCCAACACTTTGGGAGGCTGAGGCAGGTGGATCACGAGGTCAGGAGATCAAGACCATCCTGGCTAAAACAGTGAAGCGCCATCTCTACAAAATGCAAAAAATTAGCTGGGCGTGGTGGCGGGCACCTGTAGTCCCAGCTACTCGGGAGGCTGAGGCAGGAGAATGGCCTGAACCTGGGAGGCGGAGCTTGCAGTGAGCCAAGATCGTGCCACTGCACTCCAGCCTGGGCGACAGAGTGACACTCTGTCTCAAAAAAAAAAAAAAAAGAAAGTGTGAGCGATACAGTAAAACGACCCCATGCAATTGCATTTTTGTCAATTTCTCCTTGTATTTTTAAAGTTTTCATTTAATACATTTTAGTGGAATAATATTTCCCATGTAAGAAGGATTGTGGAAGTTGTCATTTCATGATTTAGAAAAATAAAATGACCTCCTTTGCCTTATTTTCATAGTTATTGTTTTAGATTCTATTTTCTGTGAATTTTTTCTTTAAAAATGTGACATCTGTTCTTTTCACTTACTTGTTTGCAATTGACCTAGCATATTTTCGTTCATTCCTTTGCTGTCATTAGCAAATCCATAGTGAGCATCTCCTATATGTATGCCACGCGGTGTCTCAGAACTGAGCTTTGCAGAGTGTCACAGAGACACGGCTCCTACCTTCGTGAATCACATTCCACGCCTCACTCTATTTTAATTGTGTCTCTTATAACCAGCATATAGTTGGATATTGTTTTTTGAGTTTAGTTAACTGATTGTCTTCTTATAGAGGTATTTGAACTACCCACATTTGTCACTGTAACTAATACTTTTGGTATTATTTTTGTTATGCTGTTTCATGTTTTCTGATTTTGTTTTGTTTGTTTGTTTGTTTGTTTTTGAGACAGGGTTTCACTCTGTCACCCAGGCTGGAGTGCAGTGGCACAATCTCGGTTCACTGCAACCTCCACCTCCCAGGCTCAAGTGATCCTTCCACCTCAGACTCCCAAGTAGCTGGGACTACAGGCCTGCACAACCACACCTGACGAATTTTTGTATTTTTAGTAGCAACAGGGTTTCGCCATGTTGGCCAGGCTGGTCTCCAACCCCTGACCTCAGGGGATCCACCCGCCTCGGCCTCCCAAAGTGCTGGAATTACAGGCATGAGCCACCATGCCCAGTCGCTTTCTAATATTTATGCTTACTTGCTCTTTCCTTTGTTTTCTGTCTTTCACTGTCTGGATTTTGTCATCTTTGGTTGTTATATTATCCTGCGTTTTATAAGGCATCTTCTCTGCTTCTTTTCTATTAGTAGAGTTCTTTTAGATTATTGCCTATATTAAAGATAGTAAGTTTAGAAAAGGTTCTTCTTCACCTGGTCTGTTATCCACTCCTTCTTGGTTCTTAACAAAATAAACTAGCATTGATACCGAGACCACTGGCATGGGACTAGTGCTATGCTGTTATGTACTTTTGGCCTTCAGAATAATTCTAAGCATTTACATTCAGTTATGTGACCAGATTCACAGCACCCATATAGATTGGTCTCTTCTTTCAAGTGATTTATCTGCTCACCATCCATCTTTGACATCATATCACTCTCATTTTTTGAACCTTTAAATAATTTCATATGTTATTCAGTTGGGGTTATGTTTTCAAGAATTGTTGGTGATGTAATTTCTTAGCAAGCTTTTGCATATAGTCTTTTAGTTGTCTTTTTCACATGAGACACAATTTAGTTAACTATATAATTCTTGGGTCACAGGCACTCCTTTTTATAAGTTTCTTAGAAAGAACTTGACTGCCTTCTGATATTTAGCATTGTGGAGAAGTCTGATTCCCACCTTAATTTTTTTTCTTTATAAAGAAACTGTTTTGTTTTTGCTTTCTGCTTAGACGTTGGAAGGATGCTAGAAGTGAGGATGTAAAACATTACAGCCACTCTGGAAAGCAGGATGGCAGCTTTTTAAAAAAAAAACAAAAGTAAGCATGCTAGAGGTTTATCAATTCTATTGTTTTGATTAACCAGCATTTTACTTCATTGATTTTAATTTCACTGGTTTTTCAATATAACAACTGTTTTGATATATAATTTGTATGCTGTATAGTTCACCCATTTAAAGTGTGCAGTTCAATAGTTTTAATAGATCCACTTAAACCATCCCCATAATTTTAGAATATTTTCATCACCCCATAAAGGAACACCGTATCAGGCTGGGCGAGGTGGCTCATGACTATATTCCCAGTACTTTCGGAGGCAGAGGCAGGGGCATCCCTTGAGCCGAGGAGTTTGAGAACAACCTGCGCAACACAGGGAGACCCCAGCATTGCACTACTACACTCCAGGTTGGGGGACAAAGCCAGACCTTGTCTCAAAAACAACCAGACAAAAATCTTACTTGAGTTCGAAATGTGTGTCAATCAGCAGTCATGCGCATTCTTCCCATCCCCCACAGCCCTGAGACAATGACCTATCTCTTTAGATTTGTCTATTCTTGAGTCCAAAGGCAGTCTGGAGACATTTCTTTTTTGTGTGTGCTCTCAATCTTTTCTCTTAAGGCCTTCAACCGATTGGATGAGGCCCACCTGCATCACGAAGGGTAATCTGCTTTACTCAAATGCCATTGATTTGAATGTTAAAAATACCTTCACAGCACATCTACACTGATGTTGTGGCCAAGCGACTCGGCACTATAGCCTAGCCACATTGACACATAAAATCAGTTGTCATAGTTCACCCCTTGTCATCTTGGCGTCCAGACATATTTCCTTTAAACTGTACTTCATCTCCAAACAGAGGCATTCAATAACAAGGTCATACTTCCGCCTAGCATGATACAACTATTCTGCCTACAACCGAAAATGCACTAACCCTTACCCCAGAAAAAGAAAGTCCTTGAATGACATCTACTTTTCTTTGATATCCTATAACTTAAATACTAAGATATAAAGCTCATACATCTTATATGATAAGGCACTAAGAGAGGGAAGAAAACAAATACTTTTTCAAATACATGCACACAAAGATATTTGTAACAAAATAAGGAAGAAGCACTTATAACAGTTACAGTCCTTGTTTCTGTCACGTGGTCTTAGCTGGTATTTCCAGTTACCCTTGTCTTCTGTGCATTCTGTATTCCCTTTGCCTTCAGCGAGCCCTGATGAGGTGACCTGAACTTCATTATTAAAAGGTTTGGGCCATTAGTAGTTCTGACTGCGTTTTGTTCTGTTTTTTTTTATTATTTATTTATTTATTTTAATGGACTTTAATCACAGGGCATGGTAGTGCTAAGAGATGCTCTAAAAGAGCTCTTCTATTCCACACGTGTTCTTCCTTATCTCCTGTGTGCAGTAGCGGTCTGGTTTCCTGTGTATTCCAGATCAGTTTCCCCAGCCAGTACAGTAACTCTCTTCTTTGCCTGTTAGTTCATTTGCACGAGGAGCTCAAAGTGGCCGGGTGGCAGTCTTAACTTCCAGTTCAGTGGAATCAGTCTTGTGTCTCTTGGTGGAAGCGTTCCTTGTTTTGGAACTAAAACCTCTAGATGAGCAGAGCACAGCACGAAGTTGCAGAGACAGGAAGCAAACAATGTCCTAGTGGTCACTACGGGTAATAGTGAGTGGTGCCACTCCCATGTCCACCCTAGATTCCTGGACTGTTGAAGAAATCCTGACTATCAGAGAAACAGTATCCTATATTGGACACAGATCCAGAGAACACACAGCCTGCTGGAGAACCTTGCCGTAGCCCCGCAAAGTGTTGCCACCTAGTTGGTGCTGTAACTGCATTTTCCAAAGGCCATTCCACCATTCTATGAAGCCATCTGCTTCAGGATAGTCAGAAACATAGTAAGATCAGTAGATTCCATGAGGATGAGCCCGTGCCACACTTCGTGTGCTGTGAAGGAAATTCCTTGCTGAGTAATACTGTGTGGAATACCATGATGGTGGATAAGGCATTCTGGAAGTCCACAGATGGTAGTTTTGGCAGAAGCATTGTGTGCAGGGAAAGGAAATCAATATCTAGAAGGTCTATTCCAGTAAGAACAAAACACTGTCCCTTTTGTGATGGGAACTGTCCAGTGTAATCAACCTGCCACCATGTATTTGGCTGAACACTCTGGAAAATGGCACCATGTTGAGGGCTCAGTGTTGTTTCTGCTGAGGGTAGATTGGGCACATAGTAGATTGGGTATATTGTCTCTGTTGAGGGTAGATTGGACACATAGTGGGAGCAACTGCTGGGTCAACCTTGGTGAGTGGCAGTCTGTTGCTGAGCCCATGCACAGCTTCCATCCCTGCCACCATGGCCGCTTTTTGTTCAGGAGCCTATGGATGCTGAGACCAGCTCAGTCAGGGAGCCCCTAACCCAGTGGCACTAGAGGAATTAAAGACACACACCCAGAAACATAGAGGTGTGAAGTGGGAAATCAGGGGTCTCACAGCCTTCAGAGCTGACAGCCCTGAACAGAGATTTACCCACATACTTATTAACAGCAAACCAGTCGTTAGCATTGTGTCTATAGGTATTAAACTAACTAAAAGTGTCCCTTATGGGAAACAAAGGGATGGGCCTAATTAAATGAATAGGTTGAACTAGTCAACTGCAGCAGGAACATGCCCTTAAGACACAGATCGCTCATGCTATTGTTTGTGGCTTAAGAATGTCTTTAAGCGGTTTTCTACCCTGGGTGGGCCAGGTGTTCCTTGCCCTCATTCCCGTAAACCTACAACCTTCCAGCGTGGGTGCCATGGCCATCAGGAACATGTCACAGTGCTGCAGAGATTTTGTTTATGGCCAGTTTTGGGGTCAGTGTATGGCCAGATTTTGGGGGGCTTGCTCCCAACATATGGATGATGACAAGCCTGGCTGGACAAAGAGGCTGACTGGTATCCACAAAATGGGTCATCTTATTCACTCCATTATTATTTGAGATGGAGTCTCACACTGTTGCCAAGGCTGGAGTGCAGTGGCACGATCTCCAGTCTCTGCAACCTGTGTCTCTCGGGTTCAAGCGAGTCTCCTGCCTCAGCCTCCCGAGTAGCTGGGATTATAGATGCCCACCACCATGCTCGGGCAATTTTTTGTATTTTTAGTAGAGACGGGGTTTCACTATGTTGGCCAGGGTGGTCTTGAACTCCTGACCTTGTGATCTGCCTGCCTTGGCCTCCCAAAGTGCTGGGATTACAGGCGTGAGCCACTGTGCCCGGCCTCCACTTGATTATTAAGGTCCTCCTTTTCTGAGGTCACTCTTTTAGTGAACTGTCACATGAGACACACATATCTTCACTTTTTGTGCCCATTCAGAGAGATCTATACACATACCTACCTTGACACATAATATCAGAGATCTATACACATGACCTCCTTGTCATCAATTTTCCAGTTATATTCCCTCCAAGTCCCTGACCATCCATTCAGACCATTGGTCATAGTCCATAATTGGTATATAATCACATGTCAGGCCATTTCTACTTCTAAACAAAAAGAATGAGAGAGAGAAAGGCTTAAGGGGGAAGGGGAGGGAGAGGGGGAAGGGGAGAGGAAGAAGGAGCAGGAGGATAGGAAGAAGGGAGAGAGAGATTTTAAGAAATTGGCTTGCATTATTTTGGGGACTGACAAGTTTGAAGTATGTAGGGCTGGCTGGCAGTCTGGAAATCCCAGCACGAGTCAGTGTTGTCGTCTTGAGTCCAAAAGCAATCTGGAGGCAGAATATATTTTTCTGGAGACCTCAGTCTTTTCCCTTAAGGCCTTCAACTGATTGGATGAGGTCCACCCACATGATGGCAGGTTATTTGATTTTACTCAAAGTCTATTGATTACATTATTAATTTGAATTTAAAAAATAACTTCACAGCCACATCTGGACTGATGTTTGACCAAGCAACTGGACACTGTAGTCAAGTTAACCATCACAGTCATGGTGTCTAATCCTTTTTGTAGTTGCTGGATTAGTTTTGCTAGTATTTTGTTGAAGATTTTTGCATTTATATTCATGGGAGATATTCGTCTGTAGTCAATTTAATGGATTTATACTCTTCTACTTCTTATTTCCTTCTTTCTTGCTTTTGGTTTAATTTTGTCCCTCCCCCAGTTTCTTGAGGTAGAAACTTAGATTACTTATTGGAAACCTTTTCTCTATTATTGAAAATGTGGTATTGAAATCTATAACTCTCATTGCTGAATTGTCTGTTTCTCCCTTCCTTTATCTCAGTTTATGCTTCCTCCACGTTGGTGTACCATTATTGGGTGCATAATTTTTAAACAATTGCTTTATCCTCCTGATAGATTAATCCCTTTATCACTTTTTAATGTCATCTTGACAAACTTTTTTTGGTTTGAAAGTTTAGCTTGTCTGATGTCTGATGTTAGTATAGCCACTCCAACTTTCTTGTGATTGCTTTATGCATGGTACATCCTTTTTCTATCCACTTACTTTTATCCCACTGTGTCTTTGGATCTAGTGCATCTCCTGTAGAGAGTACATAGTTAGATCATGTTTTTTAAAATCCAGCCTGATAATCTTTGCCTTTTGATTGGATTATTTAATCCATCTACATTTAATATTATAGTTTGATTTACAGCTGCTATTTTACTTTTTGTGTGTTATATGTTTTATGTCTTTTCAGTCCTTCATTCCCCTTTACATTAAATATTTTCTAATGTACCATTTTAAATTCATTAATGATTTTTTTCCACAATTCTTTTAGTTATTTCCTTAGTGGCTGTTCAAAGTCTTACTGCATACATCCTAAATTATTAGTATCAGTTTTATATTTATACTAGCTTAGTTCTAGTGATACATAGAAACATTGCTCTTATATAGCTCTGTTCCTTTTATCCCACTTTTGGTGATATTACTATTATACATATTACATTATTGTTACAAACCCAAAGAGTCTTTAATAATTATTATATTATATAATTTTATGTCTTTTAAAGAAGTTTAGAGAAGAAAGAAGAGTGGGTATATATTAATAGTAATTATTAATAGAATTATTATTTTAGAATTATTAGTAATTCTATTATATTAACCTTCTTCCTTATTTCTGGTTCTTCTCTTTTGTTCCTGTGGATTCAAGTTACCATCTGTAGTCATTTCTTTAGCCCAATACAGCTTTGTTGCCACCTACTTCCTTTTTATTGTTATTGGCAAAAACGTTGCAATTCTATATGTTATATGTCCAACTATACATTCTATATATATAACTTTACATAATTGCTTTTAAAATCAGTTAAGAGAAGAATGAAAAAAGCATGCATTTTATATTGTCTTTTGCAATTATACAATGTGATGACATAATTACCTATACCAGCACTTTTTGGGTCTTTTTAGGGTAGATTCTAATTAACCTCTGGGGTCACTTTGTTTTAGCCTGAAAAACTTCTTTCAGTATTTCTTGTAAGTGGGGCAGTGAAGTCAGCTATCAACAATATCTCAGTTTTTGATTATTTGGGAGCTTATTTTACCTTCATTTATTTTTTATTTTATTTTTTGTAGAGATGGGGTCTTGCTAAGTTGTGCAGGCTGGTCTCAAACTCCTGGCCTCAAGCCATACTTCCACCTCTGCCTCCCAAGTGCTGGGATTACAGGCATGAGTCACTATGCTCAGCTCATCTTCATGTTTGAAAGATAGTTTTGCTGGATATAGGCTTTTTTCTTTTTGAGCATTTTACTTTATTTTATTTTTTATTTTTTTTGAGACACAGCCTCACTCTGTTACCCAGGCTGGAGTACAGTGGCACGATTTCAGCTCACTGCAACCTCCGCCTCCTGGGTTCAAGCAATTCTCCTGCCTCAGCATCCTGAGTAAACTGGGATTACAGGTGTGTACTACCACACTTGGCTAATTTTTGTATTTTTAGTAGAGATGGGGTTTTATCATGTTGGCCAGGCTGGTCTTGAACTCCTGACCTCAGGTGATCCACCTGCCTCGGCCTCCCAAAGTTCTGGGATTACGGGTGTGAGCCACCATGTCTGGCCTGTTTGAGCATTTTAAATATGTGATTCCAATGCTTTTTGGCCACCATTTTTTTTTTTTTTTTTTCTGATGAGAATTCAGCTGCGAATCTTATGGGAATTCTTTTGTAAGGGATAAGTTTTGTTTTGTTTTGTTTGTTTGGAGGTTTTAAAAATTGTCTACTTGTTTTTGGCTTTCAGCTTTTTCCTCTCCCCCAGCACTTTTACTGTTTGAGATATAGTGCATTTTACTCTTTGTGGATCTCTGTGGTTATCCTACTGGGAGTTTGTTGAGCTTCCTGGATGTATATTGTTTTTCAATCAACTTAGAAATTTTACAGTCATTATTTATTTGAATATTTTTCCTTCTCTTCTCTCTCCTCTCCTGGTATTCTCATGATGTGTATGCTAGTGTGCTTGATGGTGTCTCATATATCGCTGAAGCTCTGTTCGTTTTTCATTTATTTTTCTCTCTGTTCTTTGGCTTGCATACTCTCTGTTGATCTATTTTCAAGTTAATGAATTCTTCTGCCAGTTTTAATCTTCTGCCAATTTAAACTAAAAACTCTAGTGAATTTTATTTCCATTATTATACTTTCCAATTCCAGTATCTTCATTTAAAAAAACAATTTATCTCTCTTTGTTGCTATTTCCTATTTGATGTGATATTGTCATTATACTTTACTTCTTGAGTCATGGTTCTCTTTAGTTCTTTGAACATATTATAATGGCCACTTTAAAGTCTTTGTTAAATCTGACACCTATTTAGCTGTTTTTGTCACAAAAAAGTAGCTATGGGAGATGATAGCTATGTTCACCTGCTTCACTATTGTAACCATTTTTCTGTATATACATGTCTCATAACATTATGTTGTAAACCTCAGATATAGACAAATACAATTTATTTTTAAAAATCTGACATCGAGTTACTCTCACAGGATGTTTTCTTGCTGTTTTTTCCTGAGGTACAGATGATGCTTTCCTATTTCTTAGCGTGTTTCAGTATTTTTTGCTGGAATATTTTAGATAATTGATGATATATTGTAGCAACTCTGGGTGCTCACCCCCATTTCCCCCAAAGGGCTTGCTATTGTTTTTTTTTTGTGAAGGGCTGGATTGTTTAAGTGAAACCTACTCCCCCTGGTGTTGGACATTTGATATTGCTTCTTCAGGCAGCCTTGGCTCCGCAGTCACAGTGATGGCGGTGGTTTTGGCAGTCCCTCTTTGACTGTCTCTTTCCCTGGCCACACCTAGCTGTAAACTCCAGTAATTGCTGGCTGATTGTGATGTTGTTGTCAACAATGCCCTTGAGATTCAATTGCTCTACAGATGGAGTCAATCAAATACAGGATCCTTTGAAGGAGTGGTTCTGGAGATTGGTACCGTTGGCCCTCCATATCATTGAGTTCCACAGCCAAGCTTTTAACCAACCGCAGATAGAAAATACTGTTTTGTTTTTTTTTAGAAGAAGATGGTTGTGTCCATAAGAAAATACTGTTTTGTTTTTTTTTAGAAGAAGATGGTTGTGTCCATATTGAACTGTCTTTTTTCTTTGTCATTATTCCCTACGCAATACAGTATAACAAATATTTACCTAGCATTTACATTGCATAAGTAATTTAATGATTTAAAGTATATGGGAGGATATGTGTATTTTATATGCAAATACTAGGCCACTTTATACAAGAGACTTGAGCACTCATGGATTTTGGTATCTTTTGGGTAGTCCTGGAACCAATCCTTGTGGATATGAACTGAATTTGATATATATTCTGACTCCAGATGAACTCAGGTTCTCTGGAAAAATCTCCAAGCAATGGTTATTGAGCTGGGGGTGGGGACGAGGGTGCACTTCTCTCCAGGTGATATTCCCACCTTCGGATCTAGGCACTTGGTGGATGGAGGTGGGCAGTAGCTTTGGGTTTTGTCAGCTTGCCTCTTCTGGTGGGGCCCCACTGTTCTCAGCAGCACGGTGCCCAAGGCAGAGACTTCATGTCATGGGTGGTGGCTGGACATCAAGGAGCCCCCACCTCTCGTCGCCCTCACCTCTCGTCGCCCTCACCTCTCGTCGCCCTCACCTGGAACTTAATCTCAGGCAGCTGGACGTAGGATAAGAAATGCTGACCTGCCACTCCTGGGAAGATACTGTGGACCTCCAGCTGGGACTCCAGGTACAGGGGAATGTGGCTGCTGCTCCTACATGCAGAGAAATGCAGCTGCTTCCCACTCCTAATTCTGGAACAGTTTTTCCCCACCCACTGCACCCAGCTCCTCAGGCTAGAGGGTCTACAGGGCAATTGGACTCAGCACCACTTCTGGTCCTCTCAGCTGGCCCTGGAAGGGCAAAGCCTGATGGGAATCTCAGTCTTATTCAGATGCCTGTCTCCCCAGCCCTCCTCTGCTCCTCCCCCCTGTGGTGGTGCTGACTGTGGGTGGCCACTCGTCCTGTCTTCAGGGCAGGCTGGCGCTGCTCCGCTGGTGTCCCCAGGGGAGTGTGGCCGAGGTCACAGGCCTTGTGGCTGGTGTCTGGCCAGTTTTGGTGTGAACCCCTTGCTGGGCTCTGCCCACCTCGACTCCCCACGGCACAGCAACATCACTCAAACGGTGTTTGCACACATGTGACTCAGTGATTTCTTCTGTAGGATTTTATTCTGCAAATGTGCTCACGATTGAGTAAAGACAATGACAAATGTGTTCACTGAAGCAGTGTTTGTGACAAAAGTCAGGAAACACCTAATGCCCACTAAACAGGATGACTTAAGTAAAGTATCATCCGTTCACACAATGGCATGTGTCTGTCCAGAAAGCAGGATTCTGTGATCAAGATATGTAGACATGTGCCCAGCATGCTCCCACATGTACAAAGCCCTCACACGAATATCCTCACACACGCGCATATGCGCTTGGGTGTCTGGAGGGACACGTGGCACGCGGCAGGCTGCGGCGCCTTGGGAATGGGTGTCCAGACCCCTGTTCTCTGCATCACTCTCTTTTAACTAAATCAGCATTTCATCCCTTTTAAGCCCACTTTCACCATCCTTCTATTATATGTGTTTAAAACCCGTTCATGACTTTATAAAAACATCTCTTTGGGAAAAAGTGAGCCTGGGAAGGAAGTGTGGATTAGGAGTTTTGTTTTTTCCTTAAGATTATCTATTTTTTCCCAGCTATTTGCAAGTCAGTTTCATGAGCCATTTGGGAATGTCCTTTTTATTTACTGTGGATTCCAGACAAACCCAGAGTCTTGTACTGCGCAGCACAGCCCGCAGCAGCCTTGGCCCGAGAAGCCGTCTGGGCTGGAGCTAAGAGTGTGACTCAGCTGGGACCTATTTTTCCCAACCTGCCCTGCCTGCCGCAGGGCACAGGCAGCTGTAGGTAGAGGCTGGGGTGCTCCAAGACAAAAGAGAGACCCTGATAGGGTGCCTTCCGGTTACACAGGGGGTGCGCCAGGATCTCTGCCTGCAGCTGTGAGACACCTGGACTGGCCATTTTCTCCCCCTTAGCTTTTGTGGGCAGAGATTCCAGGTACAACTGTGGAGGAAGAAAACCAATGGTCACTTCATGCAAAGCTGTGTCCCACGAGGTGGCCTGGTGAACCGTGTAGAGCAGTCCTAGCTGGCTTTGGGACCTTGCAGGCTGGGGTGAAGGGGGTGAGGATTTTCTAGGTTAGCGGGCCTCAGGGCAGGTCTAGTCCCATTTTGTCAAAGTCCCTCTGATGGCAGCACAGGTGAGTGGCGTCACTGACTTTTAAGGGACGGACCTGAGTTGAAGCATGACAAAATGAGCTCCAGCTAGACCCGGGGGAGCCCTGGGCGTCTCCCCCCAGTCAGGCTGAAGGGAAGCAGAGATATGCTGCAGCCTCTGCCTTTCTTTCCTGGATTTCTCCTTTCTCCAGGGATCCTGTTTCCTTTGATTGGAAAATGCTATAGAGCCCAAGATCTGGGCATTGGGTGTTCTCCTGGCCACTGGGGAGCTGCTGCTCTAGCCTCTCTTAGTGGACAGAGCTGGGCACATGTGTATGTGTACTCGCCCATTTGTATATCATGTTAGCCTATTTGCATTGCCATAAAGGAATACCTGAGGTTGGTAATTTAGAAAGAAAAAAGGTTTATTTGGCTCACAGTTCTGCAGGCTGTGCACGAAGCATGGAGCCAGCATCTGTTTCTGGTGAGGACGTCAAGAAGCTTTCAGTCATGGAAGGAAAAATGGGAGCTGCTGTGTCACATGCCACAGAGGGAGCAAGAGAGAGGGGAGGGGTGTCGGGCTCTTTTCAACAACCACCTCTCGTGTGGACTAACAGCACGAACTCGCTCATCACCGTGAGGAGTCACCAAGCCATTCATGGGAGATCTGCCAACATCAGGGATCACAACTGGATCACACCCAAACCATATCATATCCTGTGCCTTTAGTGATTTTTTTCTGTCCCTCTGTTTGTCCACTGAACTAAGCCTGGGTTCACACTGATGTCTCAGACCCAAGGCCAGCCCTACAGGACTCATTCCCACCCCCACTGTTGATCCATAACCCCCCTTCCACACTCCCCACAGTGAGACGCTGGCTCTTACCACCCAGCATGCCTTCACCTGTTTGTTCAAGCCCAGTATACCTGTGTGGAAGCTTCGGAATCATTCGCCTGCTCTCACTTGAAAGGCACGTGCTAAGGAGAGTATCGCGCCCTTTGTCTGCAGGTGTTTCCAGTAAGAACACTGCTTTCCCAGCTTACTTAGGCCAGCTCCTCCTCCCACCCCCTCACGGAGGTCATGTTTGTAATTCAGTGAGTGTCTTGTCACAGTCTGTGTTCCATCCTGGAATTCCCCAACCTACTAGTTGAGGTTTTGTAATTTGCATGCATTAAAAGTGAACTTTTTGTAATGTGTACAGTTCTATGGGTTTTGACAAATACAGAGATACTTGTAGCTAGTACTCCAGTAGCAGACAGAGTAGCTCCATCGCCTTAAAAATTGTCCTGTGCATCCCCTTTATAATAGTCAGCCACCTCCTGATCCTCCAAATCTCATAACCCCTGATGTGTTTTCTGTCCTTACAGTTCTGTCTTTTGCAGAATGTCATGTGAATGGAGTCATATGATATATAGCCTTTTGGGTCTGGCTTCTTTCATTTATGCTATTTAATTTAAAAAAAAAAAAAAAACAGTTTCAGTTTCACCAGAATTTTTAATGACGTGTTTTATCTTTTTGAAAGTAGTAAGTATAGCTAGTTAAAAATCTCCATGTGATATCCTCACTACTTGGGGCTTGTGTGGGTTAATTCTATTGCCTATTGTTTCTACTAGTTTTCATTTGTGTTGACTTGCTTTCTTGAATGCCTGGTTCTCTTTCATTTTGAGTTGGATACTTTGAAGCATAGGATAATGTTATTATTACTATTTTTTTTTTACAGAGACTTGCTTCTGGCAGATTTCATAGCATAAACATTCTCTTTAATCCAGCTCAGGAATTGAGGTCTCCTGGGCCACACTGATGACTGAAGCCAGGCTGTAGCCCTCATGAGGGTTAATTTTCTTATTTTCTCAGAGAAGGCAATCTTTTGGTATCCCCACACAAAGGGTGACCCCCCACCCCAACTAGTGTTCCTTTTTTTTTTTTTTTAAGATGGAGTCTTGCTCTGTCGCCCAGGCTGGAGTACAGTGGTGCGATCTCAGCTCAGTGCAACCTCTGCCTTCCGGGTTCAAGTGATTCTCCTGTCTCAGCCTCCTGAATAGCTGGGACTACAGGCACCCACCACCATGCATGGCTAATTTTTATATTTTTAGTAGAGAGGGAGTTTCACCATCTTGGCCAGGCTGGTCTCGAACTCTTGACCTCAAGTGATCTGCCTATGTCAGCCTCCCAAAGTGCTGGAATTACAGGCATGAGCCACTGAGCCCGGCCCCAACTGGTGTTTCTATTCTTGGTGGGCCCTGAATTCTGCTTTTTGTCCCCTTAACCCTGCAAAAGATCTTCATGTTTCTTTGTCCCTCTTCCAGGATCAGCAGTCACCTCTAGACTTTAAATAGTCCTAAAGAAGGTCATTCTTTCTAACCTCATTAATCTCATATCTTTAGCAGATGTTTCTCATATTTTGAGCAATTTTTTAAGTTGTTGGCTGGATTGATGGGTGGATAGATTAGGTAGGTTGGTTCAGATGAGTTTATTCATCCCTCCTGGCAGTGGAGATCCCTGTTTCTCTCTCGGGCAAGCCCTTCCACCAGATCATTGACCCCTGAGCTCACTCTCCACTGTAGGCTTGGGATGTGGACTTGTTCTTCACTCTGGGGCACTGAGACCCATTTCTGAGAGAGATCCTTGAACTGAATCTGAGGAATGTTCTTGCGGTGTTGTGCCAGATCCCTATTGACTCCAGCAGGGATGGCACCATGTCCAAGAGCAGGAGCCAGCGAACGAGACCTAGGGTTTACTGGGGGACTTCTAGCGGTGGCAGACTAGACAGGAAGATTGCTACCATTTGTAAAAAGCAGACAGTTTGTGTAGCATTTTCACTTAGCACCCTCCACCTAGCAACCTCTATTTAACCCAGAACAAAGGGCTCCTATCCCCTGTACAGTCTGTATTCCAAGGGATGGGCCAGGGGTTCGGATGCTCTTCATGGATAAGGAGTGAATATCCAAATTGGTTACTCCTGGATTCCTTAACTCAGAACTCTGCCAACACTCTTCTTAGACCATAGGACCATTCTCAGGGTAAGTGCCAGTGATGGCTGTCAGATGCCTCCTCCGTCATACACAGAGGTGACCCAGTTACCCTGGCGCTCTGGGACTGTGCTGCTGGTGTTTGTGGTCAGCACCCCAGAGGAGCTCCAAGGTGGGTCCTGGCATACCTGCTAACTCACCTCCTTCCTGACCTGCATGTGACCCCACTCAGGGCTTGTTTCTCTTTTTCCAGAAAGTTTATGAATTAATAGATGAATGTCCACATGGAAAAAAATAAATATTTCCACCATTTTATCGTGCACATTTTGGAATGACATTATAGAATGCTGTTACAGAACGCCATCTCCGGAGTTCAAAGTCAGGGCGGCAATGACAGCCATTTCCTAAAGGCTTGGGAGGGAAGCACGGAAGAGGATTAGAAATCTTACCTTAAAGCCTTTGGATAGCGACATGAGCGCAGCATTCCGGATCACAGCCAGGTTCTGCCCAGGGCCCTCTGCCCCCTCCTCCATCACGGACCTTTGCTGTTTGCCCTTCAGCCTGATGGGCCTTGCTTGGCACCTCTAAAGCAGTGGGTGCCTTGGCCACAAAGCACCTGCTGCACGGCGGACCAGAATAGTAACATACGTGGCAGGAATAACCGTGAGCGTGGACAGAATAGGACAGGGCCCTGGGCTTATTTCAGGAGCTTGGGGGAGGAATCATAAAACAGACTCAAATGAGCCCTCACCCCCAGACCATCAAAACCACTTTTAACGCATTTTCCTTCAGGGGACAGGGTTGGTTACTCTTACTCCATCTCTCTTGGGTAGAAATTCTCCTCATGGTGGCAGTGCTGAGGCTCTTAGAAAAGGATTTTTTAAAACATGGTACAAAAAGGAATCTAACTAATGGATTATTATTATTATTAATATTATTATTATTATTATTTTGCCCAGGCTGGAGTGTGATGGCATGATGTTGGCTCACTGCAACCTCCGCCTCCCGGGTTCAAGCAATTCTCCTGCCTCAGCCCCCTGAGTCGCTGGGATTACAGGCATGCGTCACCACACCCGGCTAATTTTGTAGTTTTAGTAGAGACCGGGTTTCTCCATGTTGGTCGGGCTGGTCTTGAACTCCTGGCCTTAGGTGATCTGCCCGCCTTGGCCTTTCAAAGTGCTGGGATTACAGACATGAGCCACCGCGCCTGGCCTATGAAGTTGATTATTCTTAAAGAAGTTGGTTTTGAATATGATGTGTTTAGTATCTGTGGTGTTATGATATATATATATATATATATATACACATGTTTTTGTCCACGGTTCCTGGCTTGTAACTCCCATAGCTTGTGTTAGGGTCTTTTGTATAACGCTGGGTGTTTTAGGTCTCAGGAAACAGAATCTCTCTGGTCTTCTCCCGACCTCCTTTTACCTGCCCCAAGACAGGACTCTACTCCTCCTGCACCTTTCTGATTGCGGGTCACCAGACCCTCCCCAGAGGGAGTCCTGCCCCCCTGGGGGATGGAATGCTGATGTCACGGAGCTGCCATCAAACCCCGAAAGGACTGGGTTTGGGAGCTTCCCGCGAGCTGAACACGCGGAGGTTCCTGGAGGGTGGCGCCCACGGAGGGCATGGAAGTTCCGTGCCCCTTCCCCCAATTTCATCCTACACATCTCTTCATGGGTAGTCTTTGTAATATCCTTTATAATAAACTAGCAAACGTGTTCCTTACTGAGTTCTGTGAGCTGCTCCAATAAATTGACAGAACCCAAAGAGAGGGTTGTGGGAACTCTAACTTGAAGCGGGTTGGTCAGAAGTTCCAGAGGTCTGGACTTGCGCCTGGCGTCTGGGAGCTGGGCAGTCCTAAGTGCAGATCTGCCCGGAACGCGTGGGAATGGAACCGGAGGACACTCAGCTGGTGTCTGCTGCCTGGTGTGTAGGAGAAACCTCCACGCCTTTGGTCACAGAAGTCTTCTTCTGTGATGATGGTTGTGGTGGTGTGAGAGCAGAGGAAAAATACGATTGAGAGAGTTTTTCCAAAACAGTATCATTGCTCATTTCTATTTTCCAGTAGGAAATGTGTGGGTTGGGCATGTTCCTCCAACTGCTTGCTGGTGACAAAGGAGAATAAACTGCTGGGCTTTATTTGATAATAAACAAAGCATCAAGCCCAACCTTCCAATTTTATTACTGTTGGGTGTAGCACAAGTAGGTTATGGATGTCAGATTATGAATTACTGATCAAAAACTGCAGTAAAGAATTAACTCACTGGTTAAGATACTAGATTTGAAAGGAGAAATAAATCATTGGTTGACTACAGGCAACTTACTTTTTTTCTCCTGGGTGAGAAGCATAAAACATGTAAAACCCTCATGTGGACACAGCACGTGACCAACCAGGAGTCTCTTCTTCCATGGTGCTCACCATGCAGGTGTCCAGCTCTCACCTCACGGCTTAGGGCAAAGCATTTTCTGCAAACGTGGGAACTCTGATAGCAGCTGTTCCTTGGACTCGCAGGAAATACTATATGCCTCGCTGGTTCCTACCCCTGAACCAGCCTCTGAGGTGCTCCTGCTGGTCCTGGGAGGCCAACAGCAGACAGGCCTGGGCTCCCGCCTCTCCTCCTCCAGACCTCCTCCTTCTGTTTTGCTGCTGATGTGCTCAGGCAAGGGCTGCTGAACTCATCAGAGCAGGGGACACGTGGCTCAAACACCCTGATCCACCCCCAGAGAACTCCAATCCCAGTGTCTGGGATGAGTTATGGAAACCTGGAAAGTCAAAAACACAGAGCACAAATCTGGAACTGATGAGTGTTGGGACTTTGTCAAGACAGAGTCCGTGGGGGAAGGCGAGCTAGCACAGTGGGAGCCATCAGCGGCCTCATGCTGCTCAGCTCTAAGTGCAGGGAGGGCCATGCTATCTCCTGCAGTGAAGCCTGGTGAAGACGAGGACTGCTCTGGTCACATTTCCTTCCCTTCACGGCCCCTGCACTGTTCGTGACAATAGGGTGGACACAAAGAGGCCAGGGAGGATGGTGCCCGCCTAGCTCTGATGACCTGAGGGCTGGCCAGCACCACCAGCTACTGATGCATGGCCCCTCATCACTTCTGGCTTTCTGTCCCTCTGCAGGCTTGTCAAGGACAAGTGCAGATTTAGGGACTTGGCCAAGCTACCCTGCAGCCTGGCTCGGCTCCTTCCTCCCTGTGTGACCCTGGGCAGGTGATCTTACCCCTCTGAGCCTTCGTCCACAAAGCTGCATTGGTGATCCTTCCCATCAAGGCTGTGAGAGTGGTCAGGCTGTGTCAGGACAGCCCTGGGCTCACTGCAGGAGCCCCCAGACCCAGGGGAAAGTGGCCACTGCCCTGGCTCTTATTGTCCCTGTTCCTTCTTGTCACAGCAGCACCTGTGCTAACTTTCCTGCCTTCTGTACCATTAAGGGAGGACACTAGGCTGTGTTTTTCCTGGGCAAATCCACAACACTTAGTGAGCCCAGCACAAAGCAGTCCCCAGGCAGTTTGTGGAAGGAGTGCATGTCCTGTCTACTGGGGTGCCCTTTTGTCCCCTTCTCTGTGTGAGTAGATCAGGGCTGTGCAGCCCTCACCTCCCCTGAGAAGTCTTCCTTCCTGGGCAGTCCCTGCCTGGGGCAAAGCTGAGCCCTGGTGCTTTGCGGAGCTCCTCCCAGGGCACTCCCAGACACTCCCTGGGAATTGCATGGCAGGGAGTCACCTCTATTCCCTGGGCAAGGGGCATGCCCAGGCTCAGGCTGCTTGCCCAGCTCACCTGGGCACAGAGGAAGGCTTCTCTTCTGCACCGAAGGAAAGGGCGCTAATCACATCGACTGAGCCTTCAAGGGCACAGGGGTAAATCAAGATCCTGGCACCCAGGAACCAAACACCTGAGGGAGGAGAGGAGGCACAGGTGATGCTGACCAGGACAGAGGGCAGAATATGAGCTCAACCTCCAAGAGGAAGGGAGCAGCGGGGAGGCATGAGATAGGGGAGGCTCCCGGGAGGAGGGACACATGGCGTAGGCCTGTGCAAACACGCCATGGGGCATGGCGGGATTCTGTGCTTCCGTGCATGTACCTAACTCGGATGTGGAAAACCTTGTGTGCAGGGAACAGACAGCCACTTGGGCTGCTGTATGTATGGTTGTGGGGGCTACTGCATGGGCACCAGAATAACGGACATGGTATGCTCCTGTCTCAGGTAACTGAATCCATTTGCTGGTGGAAAGGAAAACCATGCAACCGGTTTGGATCACTGTTTGGCCTTTTCTAATAAAGTTAAGTACAAACTTCTCTCCTGTGACCCAGCAATTTTACTCTATGTATTTTTTTTTCTTTTTTCTTTTTTTTTTTTTTTTTGAGACGGAGTCTCGCTGTGTAGCCCAAGCTGGACCTTTGCCTCTGGGGCTCAAGCGATTCTCGTGCCTCAGCTTTCCCCATAGCTGGGATTACAGGCATGGGCCACCACTGCTGGCTAATTTTTTTTTTGAGATGGAGTCTTGCTTTGTCACCCAGGCTGGAGTGCCGTGGCGCGATCTCGGCTCACTGCAAACTCCGCCCCCCGGGTTCAAGCAATTCTCTGCCTCAGACTCCTGAGTAGCTGGGATTACAGGCGCCCACTGCTACACCCAGCTAATTTTTGTATTTTTTAGTAGAGACAGGGTTTCACCATCTTGGCCAGGCTGGTCTTGAACTCCTGACCTTGTGAGCCACCTGCCTCGGCCTCCCAAAGTGCTGGGATTACAGTTGTGAGCCACCATGCCTGACCCCGGCAAATTTTTTTGTATTTTAGTGGAGACGGGTTTCACCATGTTGCCCAGGGTGGTCTGGAACTCCTGAGCTCAGGCGATCCACCTGCCTCAGCCTCCCAAAAGTGTTGGGATTACAGGCATGAGCCACCGCACCCGACCCACTCTATGTATTTATCCAAAAGAACTGAAAGCCTGTGTCTACCAAATGCTCACAAATGTTCATAGCAGCTTTATTCCCAAACTGGAAACAACCCAAATGTCCATTAACAAGAAAACAAACACACAAATGGTGGTGTGGCCATGCAATAGGAGACTATTCATCAATAAAGACATTACAAACTGCTGAAACCCACAACAATCGCAATGAATCTCAGAAACCTCAGGTTGAGCAAATGAAAACTGACTAGAAACAGCACATGCTGCAATCCCATTTGCATGAGGTTTAAGGACAGAATAAAGTGAGCACACCTGTGCAATATCTGCTTCTGCGGGCAGGGAGCAGTGGGAAGGGCAGGAGGGCCTCCCGGGTGGTGGGAATGTTCTGTATCTTGGCTGTGATGATGACCTGGGGGTGTGTCTTTGCCAACATCAATCAGGCTATACTTTGTGCATTTTACTGTATATAAAATATACCTCAATAAAATTAATTTTTTTGCACAACACTGCAGATTTGAAGGTGAAATTTCTTACTTCCGTAACCATATTGTAGACTCACAGCAATGCATCAGGTTTTCCAGAAGAATTCCAGAGCCACCTGACAGGTATGGAACTCGCTGACTAAATGTGAGCCAGGTACCCAGGAGAAAAGCCCCGGTCCCTGGAGAAGAGGCCCAGCCATGTTACCCCAGATGCCTACTGCCCATGAGCCTGTGGCTTTTCTCTAGGGTGATTGTGCCCTGGAGCAAAAAGTTGTTCTGACAAATGTCTCCTCCTGAATTACGGCAGGGGAAGGGAATGCCTTGATAATCTCGTGATTACTCGGCACTGGCTCTGAGATGTCACCGATATTGGGGACTTCAAGACACTACAATGGCCCAGCAGTCAAAGTGGGGACTCACGGAGGTCAGATGATAAAAAGAGTTTGGTCCCAAGTGTGAATGTGAATTTCCACTGGACGGTGTCTGTGGGCTCTCCGGGGGTTATGTCTCCCATTTCTAAACGTACAGTTGAAATAGTTGCACTTGGCAACCGGCAGAGCCCCCACAGAGCCCCCACGTTGGCTCTTCTGCCATGGAGCGAATGCCATTTTGGTAGAAAGTGGAAAGAAAGGAAAAGTCTTGGAATTTTCCCTCCCTACCTCAATAGTAAATCAAAGTAATTAACCCCACATCCTAGGGGAATTGCAGAGATTAGTGCTGCTATCAAATACTCGAAAGATTTCAGGGTGGAAGTTCCTATTATGTCTCGGCTTCCCTGGCCTGCTTAACCTCCTGAAGACAGGCGCATCCTGGGGAAACACAGTGCGTCAGAGTGAAGGTAACCAGCTGGTGACTCCAATTGCAGCTGCTGTTCTGGATGTAGCTTCCTTTTTTTTTTTTTTTTTTTTTTTGAGACTGGGTCTCACTCTGTTGCCCAGGCTGGAGTGCAGTGGTGCAACCTGGGCTCGGTGCAACCTCTGCCTCCTGGGTTCAAGCGATTCTCCTGCCTCAGCCTCCGGAGTAGCTGGGATTACAGGCACATGCCACCATGCCCACCTAATTTTTGTATTTTTAGTAGAGATGGAGTTTCATCATGTTGGCCAGACTGGTCTCAAACTCCTGACCTCAGGTAACCCACCCACCTTAGCCTCCCAAAGTGCTGAGATTACAGGTGTGAGTCACCTTGCCTGAAGCTTCTTTATTGGGAGCCACAGTTGCAGCCCCGTGGCACTGAGAGTTGGCTCTTAATGTCTATGTCAATTTCCAGGAACACCAGAAACAGTCTGCTGGCATCTAGGGCGCCCACAGCACTCCTTCCCAGTCTGCCTCAGGGTTATGCCAGTTTTCCTGCTCTCTCTGCCATGATAGCATCCGCAGAGATGCCACAGAAAACCATAGTGGACCACACCATTGACACTATGCTGATTGGTCCTGATGGGACACGAGTAGCAAGTACATTAGGGTCCTTTGTTTCGGGATCTTTGGGGTGTTCATGCCCGGAAACCTCCATGGCATCTTTGTCTGAGTTCTCGTCCTGCATCTGGGAAGAATGAGGTATGCAGACAAGTGAAGGGGGAAGAAGGCAAAGAAGAACTTTATTTATAATACAACAGCTCAGAGAAGACCCAAAGTGGGTAGCTCCTCTCTGCAGTTGGCCATCCCATCATCTCTCTGTCCTATCCCCGTCCCCTGGCTGACTGTCCCCTGACTGACTGTCCCCTGGCTGACTGTCCTCTGGCTGACTGTCCCCTGGCTGACTGTCCCCTGGCTGACTGTCCTCTGCCCTGTTCTGGCTGAGTCCAGGGCTGTTATGGACCTCAGAGGGGAGGAAGTGCATGTTGACTGGTCCACTGGTGGCCATGGGTGGGCCGGAGGAGGCACCACGAGTCCCCACTCTGGTCCGTGGGACTGGCAGCCTGGCCCCAGCCTTCAGGCCCTCCTTTGTCTGAAGGTGGGGTCTTACAGGGACCCCCCCTTCCGCCCAGGCCTTCTGTTGCCATTCATGGCCCCAGGGCTTGGCCCCAACCCGGCTTTGAGATTGGAGCAGGTGCCAGAGAGGAGAGGGGCCAGGCAGTGGAAGCAGGCACCACTGAGCCTGCAGGGACGGAAGATGGGGGTCCAGGGTACAGACTGCAGAGATGTCCCCGTCCTGCACCTGGGAGGGCCGCAACAGCACCTGGAGAGCTCCTGCCCCACCAGCTTGGAAGGGGCGGGATTCCTGCCTGTCCCTAGCTCCTTCCTGCTCTGTGGAGCGGGAGGCCCAGGTCTGCAGCTGCCTGTCGGGCAGCTGCACCCAGGAGGGCAGCTCCTACCTGCTCCCGGCCCCCTCCAAGAGCACAGGGAGGCTTGGATCCACAGCTGCTGTTTGGATGGCTGTAGCCCCGTCCTCCCCTGCCTTCTTGGCAGCACAGGAGGCCTGGGTCTGCAGCCGTGGGTTGGGCGGCTGCAGCGGCTTTCAGGGAGCTTCTGCCCCAACTCAGAAGTGCGGGGCTCCCACCAGCTCCACGGAGTGTGCAGCCCCAGCCGCCTCCCTTCTGCAGCCAGCGCGATGGCAGCAGTCACTGCCACCACCTCGGTAAGACACAGAAGTAGGAGATGAACCCCATAAATGCTGGGGGGCTCACTCACTTGGTGAAGTGGCTAAGGATCCTGTGGAGCATTTCAGGACACCCCAAGAAAGTGGAAGATAAGTGATCATACCCCAAAATGAGGCATGATGCTTGCTGAGACTTTTTGCATTTTGAAGGCATCCTATACATGATTTGGGGTGATATCCCAACGCATTGTCCAGGGCGCCTGTAAGACTACCAGTTGCAGGTGGGGTCCCCTGGGCCTCATCACCCAACAGATTCAGTGGCGCTCAAGTGTTTGTGGCCAATAGCAACATAGCAGAGAGCCCCAGGAGGTGAACTGTAGTATTGAACCTCATATTCTGGAGCAAACCCATGCCTTCTTCTATATATATACATTTCGCTTTCCAAAAAGCAGCTCCTGGTGTACCACTGGCTCCTGGTAAGGACTGAACAGATGACCGAGGACATCAGCTGACTCTGTAATACTAAGCTGGCCATCAAAGACGGGGTGTTACTCGACCCGCTCATCCATAAAGTTGGGCACATGCAGCTGTAATCTGTCATCAAGTGAAGATGGGGCATGAGAGGATGGGTTGGAGAAAATCCAGAAGGCACGGGTCAGTGCGTGAGCAGGTGGCTGAGACCCCCGTGACATGCACTCCTGCTTATGTTGACTCCTCTCTCAATCTACGTCTGTGGCCCGCATCAACTTCTGTGACTAGATGGCTGAGACCTGCCTTCAGATGGTTCTCTGGGATATGTGGGTACCAGCTGAGAGTGGGCTGTGGGACCTCTGGAGTGTTTCTGGTAAATGGCGGGGAAGGGAAATTGTCCCAGTGGATGGAGCTTGAATAGAACAAATGGTTCTCGCTTTTCTGGACCGAAAGACAGTCAGAGGAATTAACCTACACTAGTGATTCTCAGCAGTGGGTGCTCTCCAGCTCCAGGGATATTTGGCAATGTCTGGAGACATTTTCGATTGCTATAACTAGATGGGGGTGCTACTGGCATCTAGTGAGTGGAGGTCAGTGTATTACTCATGGTTCTCCAGAGAAGCATAACCAATGGGATAGAGATATACAAAAACAGATTTACCGTGATGGGTTGGCTTACGTGATTGTGGAGATCTCATGATCTGCGCCTGCAAGCTGGAGGCCCAGGAAAGCCCCTGATGTAACGCCAGTCTGAACCCAAAGCTCTGAGAAGCAAGGAGGCCAATGGTGTAAGTCTGGTCCGAGTCTGAGGGCTGGAGAGCCAGCACAAGGGCAGGAGAAGATGGGTGTTTCAGTTCAAGCAGAGAGTGTGAACTCAACCTTCCTCTGCCTTTTTGTTCTATGTGGGCCCTTCACGATTTGGATGAGGCCCACCCACGTTGCTGAGAGTCATCTTTACTCAGTCTATGGATTCAAATGCTAATCTCTTCTGTAAACACCCTCACACACACCCAGCAATAATGGCTTACCAGCTAGCCGGGCATCCCTTCACCCAGCCAAGCTGACGCATACAACCAACCATCACAGGCAGCCAGGGATGCTGCTGCTGAACATCTAACAATGCACACAGGGCTGTCCCCTACAGAAAAGAATGATCTGGCCCCGAATTTCAATAGTGCCACTATTGAGAAACCATGATTTACACTGATTCATGGGCAGGTAAAAACAATTCGCTAGATGGTCAGGAACTTGGAAAGAACAGGATTCCAAGACAGGTGACAAGGAAGCATGGTAACAAATGTATGTACGGGAAGGTGGGGGAGGATGTATGTGGCTGGATTGCTCAGAAGGTGTAAAGAGACTGGAGATATTTGGGTGGCATGTTTATGCTCACCAGGAGCTCCCTGTGCAGAGGAGGCTCTTCAGACGCAGGTGGACAAGAAAGCATGCTCTGTGATGCTAGCTGAGCCATCCTGATGTTTACTGACCCTCTCACCCGCCATCCTGATGTTTATTCAGTGCACCCAGGACCATGAGGGCAGGGATGCAGGCTGTGAATGAGCACAATGACATGAACTTCCTCTTGCCAAGGCCAGCCTGGAGGCCACCGCTGCTTTGCTGGAGTGATCTTCTGACAGCTCCCCTGTGGTGCATTCCTGGGAAGGGCCAGCCAGATGGACCAGCTGGACCCCTTCATAAGGGAAAATCATTTTCCCTCACTAGAATGGGTGTGCCCTGGATTCGGATTTGCTCTCCCTGTCTGCAATGCTGCTGCCAAAAGCCACTATCATGGACGAAAACAGTGCCTGATTCATTGCTGTGGTATTCTACACAGTGTTACTTCTGATGAAGAATTGCAATTTTACGGCAATGAGATCACGCAAAACGACTTCACTTACTGCACATCCCACTGACCCAGAAGCAGCTGACTTGATAGCACTGTGGACCTGCCTACTGAAAACTCAGTTAGGATGCCCGCAGGGAGACAGCTCCCTGAAAGGTCGGAGTTCTACCTTACAGATGGAGTTTGGGATTTGAATCAGCAACTGCCATATGGTCTGCCATATGGTGGTCCCATGGCCGGAACACACGGTCTGGGAAACAAGAGGTGGGCATATGAGGAGCTCTTGTCATTACGAAGCCTCGTAAGCAAGAATCTGTACCTGCCCCTGCCTCACACCCCGTAACCAAGAATCTATACCTCCCCTGCTCCAGACCTTAGCGCTTTTCTGTTTTGTAGTTCTTACTTCCCCAGGGAGCTTCCCAACAGGTGGCACAGTGATTTCGCTGAACCCAGAGCTGAGACCTGGCCATTTTGGGCTTCTGAGCTGGCTGAATCAATGCCAAGATGATCGTTACTCTACTGGCTGGGTGACTGAATGAGTTGTTACTACATAATGGGGGCCAAGAAATGATGTCTGAAATCTAGGGGACTCTTTGGGGCACCTTTAATTTTGTCCACATCAAAAAATAAGTTAATGGTAAACAATGGCATTGAACAAAAGGACCTGTGAGGACTCAGAATCTACGGGAATGAAAGTTTGGATTGTGCATCAGGTAAAGAATCCCAACACGCTGAGGTCTGCCTGAGAGCAAAGCCAACATGGAACGGTTATGGAAGAAGGGAGTTTCAAACATCAACCGTGCTCTGTGGCCAGCTTCAGTTCCGGGGGGCCTGCAGCAGGAGGCATATTTGCCTATCTTTCTTCTTGCTCAGTGTGCGTGTATACACATATACATGTACGTGCATACGTGCATATATATGCATGTGTGTAGGTGGGTCAAGATGCACAGGGACTTGCTCGTTGCTTTTGCTTCCAGTTTCTCTCAATGTTGTCTTAGCAACAGCTCTTCACTTGCTAGCTGCAGTTTGCTTCAATTTCATTCCCCCCACCCCCCACATGAAAGAAGCTGTCAAATCACACCCCCTCCTGAGACACCAGCAACCCCTCCCTGGAGATCTGAGACTAGCACCGTGAGCCTCCTCCTCTGGCCTCCTGAGGCACAGGCACCAGCTGGGAGGAGCTCCCTTTTCAAGGGTCTGACCTCAATGCTGTGGAGCCCTGCCCTCTCTGCCTGTGGATTTTAACAACGCGCCTCTTTGCTTTGCCCCTGACCCTGTGAGGGAGCTGCTTCTTGCACGTTCTCTCCGCGGGACCTGTATGTCTCCTTTTTGTGTTTTTTAGGCTTCCAATACCTGCTTGACTAGTTTCCTATATTAAATTCTCTGTTAAAACGACTGAGGTGACTTCTGTTTTCCTAAATACACAGATTCTTTGATTTGGTGGGGAAACTTCAAGAGCCTTTTCTTGAGTCGCTCATTTCACTGAACAGAAACCTGGGGCTGGAGGGGTGAGATGCCTTCCTCAAGGTCAATTCTGGGGCCAGACTGTCTGTCTCCCAATCCAGGGCTCCTACCACCATCCTATATAGTCTTCTAAGCACTTTTCAAAGCTTCAAATGCAGGATTTTGCCTTTCATATGGGATTCTCTGCCTGTCCTGAACAAACTCGGAACAGTTTCCTATTTCCTCATGTAGAAAAACATTAGAGCCAGAAACGTATGGTCCCATCGGCCTTAAGAGGATTCCATGGGTATGCAGTGGCCATTGCGCCAGCAAATCCCACAGCCCCACCAGGTATCTTTCCTGTCCTTCTCCCATCTGTGCTAACTCACCCCCAACCTGGAGCCAGATGGACTTGTGTGTCACCTTCCCCCGGACTGTGAGCTCCTCCTGGGCGGGGGCCTTGCCCATTCCTTAGGATGACAATGTACTCTGATGCTGGGAGCACAGACCCTCGTGTCAGACACACCTGAGCTGGAATCCTGGCTTTACGTCTTACCTCGCCAAACCTTACTTTTCTTGACTACAACACAGAGATTTTGCTATCTCATAGGGTTGTTGCATGGACTGAATTCCACTATGCGGAGAATGTGCCACCCCCAAGGATGCCTATTCAGTGTGTGAGGCCCTGTCATCACCACCTCCGTCACTGTCCCAGTGCATGGCACACAGTGGGTTGGGACTGAGTCCTGGGTGCATCACACCTGCTTTCGACAGGCCTGTGGCCTGGACCCCACCCACAGCCTCCTGAGGGGGCTTCTTTCTCTTACAGAGGCAGCGCCTCTCCTCCGTAGAAGACCAAAATTCACGGCAAAATCCTCCTCCTTCTCTATGCTCCCAGCTGCCATTCTCTTGCTTATGGTTGCAACCTCTGGTGAAGACATGTTAAGGACAACCCTATTCAGCTTCTGATATGGTTTGGCTGTGCCCCCACCCAAATCTCATTGTGAATTGTAGCTTCCATAATTCCCATGCGCTGTGGGAGGGACATGGTGAGAGGGAATTGAATCATGGGCGTGGTTTTCCCCATACTGTTCTTGTGGTAGAAAGTCTCATAAGATCTGATGGTTTTATAAGGGGTTTCCCCTTTCACTTGGCTCTCATTCTCTCTTGCCTGCTGCCATGTAAGACGTGCCTTTTGCCTTCTGCCACGATTGTGAGGCCTCCCCAAACACGTGGAACTGTGAGTCCATTAAACCTCTTTTTCTTTATAAATTACCCAGTCTCAGGTATGTCTTTATGAGGAGTGTGAAAACAGACTAAATACAGCTTTCATCCAGACAAAATGTGTCATGGTCATTTTAAAAAGGAGATAAACTATTTTCCTCTTACATGAATGAAACTTGGCTGGGCGTGCTGGCTCGTGCCTGTAATCCCAGCATTTTGGGAGGCTGAGGCAGGTGGATCACTTGAGGTCAGGAGTTTGAGACCAGCCTGGCCAACATGGCAAAAACCCGTCTCCACTAAAAATACAAAAAAAAAAAAAAAAAAAAAAAAAAAAAAGAATGAAACTGTGACAACTGGGTTTACATCTCATCTGGGTGGGAAAACACTTAAACAAAACAATACTGGTATGGATGGATGCCTGATATAGTCCTCTTCCTCTTGGCAATAAAGCTTTTCTTAGATGGCATTTTACAAGAACACAAGAGTCAGTGGGCAAATAATTGGACCAAGCAATACTTTACAAACATGTTAATTTTATTGAGTAGGCATCAAAGCTTCTCTCTGTGTCAGGTAATGGAGAAGCCATGTCACACAGATTACAGAGCTATTTTTACTTGAAATAATCTTTCATAAAAGAAAGAAATTAAATACAATTCTTCTATAAAAAGTGCAGTAGTCATTACTGGAAGTTTTCCAAAATGAAAGCAAGATTTACTACATATTGCAAAAATTGGTTTAGTGCTTTAATACTTTACAAAGTAATATCCCAACCACAGAAGACAGCTCTTACAATGGGTTTCTTCTCCAAGAATGGACCGGATTGAAAAGGATATTTGCATTGAATTGGAATTAACACCTGCAGGTAAAAAGGGGCTCTACACAACTGGGTCAAAGTAATGTGACTGACGACCTGTTTTTGCCTCATTATTTTCCTTTGTCCACAGTAATCAAAAAAAAAGGAGAAATAAAGCAACATATGTCATCCCAAAATCAAAGAAACCAAAAAACAAAAAAGAAAGAGGAACATTCACTGATTTCATTAGGCCAAACGCATGTTTAATGGAACAAAGCAAACACAGGGTGAGGATGGTCCCTTGTTCTAATTTACTTCAACAATCCTTAGTTAAAACAAGGCCAAATTCTCAAAGGTGATGGTGAATGGAGTTCAAACTCCGTAGATGAGGCAGTAACGGGTCACTAAGGAGCTTAGTTCCTCTGTGGACCCAGCTGAACCTGCTCCTTGCTCCTAACAGCGCCTTTACTTATAGGACTAAGAGCCCAGCCTTTCCTACCTGTGGGCCCGGGGAAGCGAAGCTCCTACTGAATGGTGACTGGCTCTGTCAGAGGTGGGGCTTGCCTCTGCGTGTACAGGGGCTCGAGGCCACAGCTGATCTCCAAAGCATGCTCATGGTGAGTTTCCTAGTTTTGGTCCTAAGTTAGTGGAGACAAGCTGCCCCACTCCCCGCTGCCAAGTCATCATTCCGTATCAGGTGTTTGGTTTCCATTCCTGCAAGCAGGAAGAATGTGTGCAAAGAGCTGGACAGCCCATAGGGCCTGGGAGACCTCCATGGACACCTGCCATGGAGAAAGTTTGCATGGGCCAAGGGGGCAGGCTCTTGGGAAGCACACACTCCCCCTCTGAGTGCTGGCAGGAGCAAGCCTCCAGTCTGTTTGGGCAGCAATGAAAGGGACACTGTTTATTTGAAAATTCAAGCACAGGAACGCACATGTAGGGGCCCAGTCACTGCTGGCTGGACAGCTGCAGAGGGGACGTTACGATGGAGACCTTATGCCCCCTCCCATGAAGGACCTGAAAATATGGCATCAAGAGAAATGACAGCAAAACCACAGAAGCGGATTAAAGAGAAGGACAAAGCCTTTAACCAGGTCACAGTAGGACAAAAGTCCCATAAGAAGCTTGTAACAGTATTTTGCCAACAACTCTTAGAAGAAAATGCATTTGGCCAAAGGACCTAGAAGTAAACACCAAGGTTAGGTAGTTGTCAAAATCATCTGGCAGGGGCAGGAAGGTCACTGGAGGACCCACACCTCCCTGCTGTGGGTGAGGCCAGCTGCCAGCACTGGGTCCTGGGCCCAAGGAGGTGTGTGTTGCTTGGCTCTGTGGTGTCAAGGCTCTGACCTTCCAGTGCACCTCTACCAGCGGCCAATGGGGATACCCAGGGACCTTGGCTCTCTGGTCCTGCTGCTTCCAAATTTGTCAGTGCAGTTGCCCGGCCCTGTGCTGGTTAATGTTTGTGACAAGCTCCTCTTCCTCTGCAACCTGCTTTGGTCGCTGGAGGACGAGTCCTTCTAATGGTCAGATGGACTTTCCCTGGGCTGGGCCATCTGCTGCCACCCGTGTGGAACTGGGAAGGACTGGGAGACACCTAAAGACTGATGAACAAAGGATTCTCTGGAATGGTCCAGGTCTACAGTGACCTCATGGAGTGACGGGAACCCGCTACTGTGCATCTGACTACTAGAGCTACCCGTCTAAAACTGTCTTCATCCCAGCTGGTTACAAATGCTCCCCTGTGAACAACGAGCCTCACATCTGTGCGGGTTAGCGGCAGGGCAGGCATTCACAGACAGAAGCCACCACTGCTGCCCAGTGTTGCTCAATGCCATATCTAGCCATCTTGTACCCACAGGAGCCAGGTCACTGGGTCAACTAAAGTTCTCACAATAATAGAACCTGGATTTGATGAAAGCTGAAATTGACATTTTCTGGCCTCTTAATAGGTTTCGATTTACTGATTTCATTTCCTTTTTTCAACAAATACTTATCCAGTGCCTAATACGTATCAGGCACTGTTGTAGGCACCAGGATACAGTGATGAGCAAGACACATGAAAGTTCCTGCCCACATGGAGCTTACAGTCTATGGGGGACGGGGAGGCGAGAATCAAATAAATGGATGAATGATTAACATCTGCAGCACTCAGATGGTGAGAAATGCACAAGAAGAAGATGCAGAGAGGTGGGTAGGGAGGGAGAGTGGGGTGTGTTGTTATTTTAAATAAAGAAGTCAGGGAAGGCCTCGTTGAAAGGTGACATTGGAGCAAAGACTGGCAGGTAGTGAGGGGTGAACCATGTGGCTCTCTGGGGAAGAATGTTCCAGGTAGAAGGGATGACATGTGCAAAGGCCCTGAGGCAGGAGGGTGCCTGTGACTAGAAATGGCAGGAAGGCCTACGTCCCAGGGCAGAGCAGCAGGCAGAAGTAGTACGGGGGTGGGAGAGGCCTTTGTAAGGACCTGGCTTTTCCTCTGCCATGGGAGGCTGTTTCTTCATTTAAAGTAGCACTCCAGTGTCTGTAGATAAATTCTAAAACAGCTGGTTTCACTAATTTGTCCTCATTAAATTAATAGGTTGCTTTGGTCTTGAATAGATTTGGCCTATATTTACTCTTAAAACCAAATGGTACTCTTCACCTTATGTTAAACAAATGTATGTGTGTATACATATATATCCTTGAGATGCTCTTTGGGAGGAATAAAAAGATACAAGCAATGTGCATCATTCTGTATGTACATAATTAGGATTAGTGAGGCCCCCTTTTTTGGCAAGATTAAAATAGCAAAAATGCAAATTTCAACAAACTATTTGGCAAAATAAATAGAAATAGTAGTATTACTAGCATGGTTGGAGATGATGGCTTCAGTGCTGTTCTGCAATGACGTGTGTCTTCCGCTCAGCCTGGTGGGGCCAAGTTCTTCATACTGCGCAGACTGCACATACCTGTTGTTCCCGGGGGTCCCTGCAGGGCATCTCCCTAGCTCTTTTCTGCTGGGGTGCAGTGGGAAGAAGAATAGATCTTTTGGAAAAGAAGGGACCTGCATAACTGCTAACAGGCCAATCTGCACAGTGCCCATACCTGTCTTTCACGACAGAAGCTTGCAGAGTGGTCCAGCCTGGATGTGCAGCAGGGCCTCCCGGGGTAAGTGTGGGGGGCTCTCCCCATGGCATGTGCTGGCCTCTCTATCATGAACTATCCAGGACCCACTCCTGAGTCAGTGAGGCAGCACTGGCAGAAATACACTCTGGGCCAACAGACCCAGAGCTGTGGAGAGGACACGGGCAGCAGGGTGGAGTTGAATTACACAAGAACAAAGCTGAGCGCTGGTCACTGCCCTGGCCAGCCACACTAAAACCGGCCAGCTAGAGTTTCGAGTCAGGAGCAAATGTGAAGGTGGTGCCTCAGGTCTCCAAAGAGCCATCACTTTAAGGCATTTTGGAAGGGGATACCTGCTTCCTGACATGCCAGCTACCTCTGGGCCCTTCATATGGTGTGTCTGTCCTCAGCTGGCAGCAGAACCAGACTCAACTAGAGCAGGGGCCGCCTCTGCAGCCCAATGAGGATGAAGCCAGAGCTGGTAAGGTCTGCTTGACCCCACAGGGCTCGCTCAGTCATGGAAACACATTTCTTCTTATTAGAAGCACTGAAGAAAGATAAAGGACAGAACACTGGGGAAACTTAATTTGTAAAGTCCACACCAAGATGAGGAGAAAAAGAATCTTGTCATAAAGAAAGGAGCCCCAAACATACAGCAGATGCCTCCAGCTTTTACTCCAAGTCTCTTAGTAAATAAAAGACTCACATGGAATGGAACTTACACACACGGATTTGGAAAAGTCTTTGTTTTTTTCTTGCACAAATTTCCCACCATTGATAAGTACAGCCCTTTTATCTTAACTAATGTGAAGTATATTTTGCTAGGTTAAGTTTATTTTTGCAAAGTAGAATAGTTTGCAAAATAAGTTTGTGGATATTAAGTGGGGGGAGGTGGGGGTGGGCGATGGACCCATGACCCCTCCTCAGAGACAGGGCGGGCGCTGCATGGAGGATGTCCACACCCTGAGGTGTGCACCTGGGGGGCACGGAGAGTCCTTTTATCTTCAGCCACCCAATTCTTGACAGTAAGCTATGAGAATGAGGAAATTAAATCATTTGGAAAAACATTCAATTTGTAAAGTAATAGATGCAAATGCCACTGGGTGGTAATAGGTAAGAAAAGGTCCACAGTAATTTAGTGAATACAAAGTATTCATTTAAGAGGAAAGGTGCAGTACCAAAATCCATGAACAGAAAAAAGGAAATCAAGCTTTCAATCAAAACAGACATTTATACATTCCCACTTTCAGAAGGTATTCGAACAAGCAGCAAAAAGCGTTTAACCCCCGGAGCCCAGAGTGGAGCTCCTTCCCACCTCCAGTTACCCTTCTAAGGGACAACTCTGTGACAATAAAGGGTGCAAAATATTGCTCTGTGGCATGTTCTGAAAATAATACAAAAATAATTTTTATAGTATAGTTTAAACTTGGCTTGTAAAATTTCAACGTAACACAGCATAAAATCTACAAACAGAATACACTGAAAAACACCTTCCCTTAACAATATATTAAAAAAATCATTTACCCAGTAACAAATGTGCAGGAAATGTAAATTTCTGAAGTAACCTTCACAGGGTTTAGAAGTATCTGGGATCCTCTGGAAACCTGCAGTCCCTTGGAGACACCTGTCCTTCCTAGAAAGGGAAGTGTGGCCAGATCAGGAGGGGAAGGCTGCTCTCAGGCAGGGTCAGCGATGACAGCAGGGCCATACACCCCGGGGGAACTCACCTTCTTCCCTTTCTCCCTGCTCCACAAAGGGCCCTCATGCCATGGACTATGAGGGAAGCCCTTGGCCCACATGCAGTCAACACAGTTTTTAATAGCTCCTGGCCAGCCTGATGAAGTTGGTCTCTGGCCAGGGACGAGGTCTAAACAGCTCTTCTCAAGGAGCGTGCTGTCGGTGCATTGGGCCTGCACATTTAATATGACTATCGGCTCTCTCCCCCCCCCCCCTTTTTTTTAAATACTGTTTAGAGGAAGGATGGATTCAGATCCTATTCCTAAGTCATGTGGACTGAGTGGTAATGTACCAGCCTGGAGCAGGTGTCTACAGACGTCTGGCGCCTCTTTACCACACTGAGAAGCTGGGGCGCAGGATGCAGCCAGTGGTTTTATCGCAGGCTCTTATTTAGGGCACATCTGTCATCAGATGGTGATGGGTGGAGGTAACTTTGAAATGCAAGGGTAGAATAGGTCCTGGTGCTTTGATAATTACGTACTCTGCCTGGTTTGGAAGGTTTTCCTGTATTACAACGGACTGTTTTTATTCTCAGTTTTTTTTTTTTTTTTTTTTTTAATTAAACAAACCAGGCAGATAGCATGAGAAAGAAAAGATCTGAATTCGCATAGCCAGTTTTAGAAACTTCTGGTTGGCTGTTTTTACATTAAGAAATGAGAAAAACAAACAAGAGTTGACTTTATGCCTCCTTGACATCTTGTGCATGCGAGTTTGGTTTCTGAATGGACCACTGAAGCATTTTTAAGGTTGGGTGTCTCCATCTTTTAGGAGTGAGGGGCATGAGGAGTGGCTGGCATCCACACCCGAAGCAACACTTCTTGTGACCCCACAGCTTTGGATGCCAAAGCGGCTGCTCAGCGTGACACGAAGAATCAGTCCAGAAAGCTGCCACAGACCCTCTCCATGAGATTTTTAAAAAACCACTTTTGTTTTCCGAGTAATAAAAGAAACCCCAGTAATATCAGGGACGTGAATGTTAGTACAGTAATTACCAGACATTGAAAATATCGTTCAGCAGGAAAAGTAAAACTTTCAAAAAATTTCTTAAAGATCCTATTTAATAAATAATTTTTGATTTAAGGAACCACTTATGCAAAACTTGAACAAATTACTGAAAACTCCACCTGCTGTGGAATAATTAAAAGCAAAAAGGCATTACTCACAGGAGATAATTGTTTTATTATAATTTTCCAAACAAGTAAAAAAAATCCCCTCCCACTTTTTTGTTTGTTTGTTTTTGCTGCTCTTTAGTTAGGGAAAAAAGCATCGTTTCTAGAGGAGAAGCTGGCTCCAGTGAAGAGATGGTCGACCTCCTGCTTTTTCTGAGGATACACTCACAGCAAAACCAGGCGCTTTCTCCTTTCCTAGGAGTATTAGAAGCTATTCTAAGGCTCTCACAGGTTTTATAGTATTCTTTTGTTAGTGAGGATTTTACCCATCTTATCCTCATTTCTTGGAAACAAGCTCGTTCCTTAGTGAGGCAGGTTTAGCTCCTCAGTGTCCCTGGCCAAGAATGGTGTTCTCCGGAGGTAATCTTGGAAGGAAGAGGCTGCATATTGCTGCTCAAACAGGGTAGCTAAGGACACATTTTTTTTTTTTTTTTTTTTTTCCTCAAGAAATGTAGGAGGCACCAAAAAAGAGACCGCACAGGGATCGGGCTGCTCCCTCATTGTGTCACGAGACGGAGGCAGGGTCGTCCTGCCCCATGGAGGGGCCACGATCACAGTGAGTCCCTTTACCTGGCTGAACCCAGACAGATGCAGGTGTTGGGGTGGGCTTCCTTCCTGGTTCCCCCAGCTCCTCCCCTTTGGAAAGAGCAGAAACCTAGTGGGGGCTTACACAGTGACCGAAGGGTGAATTCCTCGCTGTCTCCCGGGGCACCGATGGTCATCGCCCAGGGGCCCTCCAGCGACAGTCCACTGTGGAAGTGCCTTCAAAGGAGAAATGTGAGCAGGCTGTCCTATCTTCTCCTCTATGGGCAAATCCAAATTGTGAGATGGGAACCCTGCTTTTTGGACCCTAGGTGTCTTTGGAAAGCTCCTGTCACCTGAGCTGCCCGGCACTGGGAGCCATCGCTGTACCTAACCGCGCCCGCGAGACGGGTGGTCCAGTGCCCTTCCCACGGCCGCCCGCGGCTTGGATGGCAGTGTGTGAATGGTGCTTGAGCCGGGGCTGGGGGAGGAGGTTTGGCTTATGAAATGGAGCTGTGTGTTTCTAAAGGGCCACAGTGACCACCAGGGCGTCAGCTGGCGGCCAGGTACCCGCCTTCTCCTAGGTCCCGGGATGGGAGGCAAGTGGAGCTCGCAGAGGAGCCTCCACCGCAGCCCCGGGTGCGCGTTCACTCTAAGCCCTGGGTACTACCAACCGCGCACAGGGGACCGCTACCTGGAAGAGGTCATCGCTAGGTTAGGAGAAAAAAAAAAGCAAAAAAAGCATGTAAAACACTCCCTTCTAAAAACAAAGGGCTGCGAATTTCTTTATTTCTTACTGAGGAACAAAAATACTCTTGCAATGGCTATTGAGTTTCCACAGGTACGAGGCAGATGCTAGGCTAGCACACCCACTTCCAACAGTATGACTTGTTTCCTATCCGTCTACTACCTGAGTGGCGTCAGTGTAGGTTCAGGCACCATTAGGAACGTTTGACCAAACACGTACACGGCACTGACAGAGGAGGCGCCGGCCTTCCGGTGGACCAGAGCATGTAAAAAAGACACCGACACAATGGAAAAGAAATCCTCGAAGGTAGAACCTCGCCGCCTGCGCCGCGCCGCTCAGGGCCGGGCCCCACGCGCCTCGCGCCGCCGCCGCAGCTCCTCTCGGTAGCAGTAGGAGCAGTAGTGCTCGGTCTCGGCGCGCCCGTAGAACGCACAGTTCTCGCGCTGGCAGCGCCGCTGCGCCGGCCCCGGGCCGCCACGGCCGCACTCACCGTTCGAGCGCGCGGTTGGCGCGTCGGCGTCGGCGAACTCCAGGCCGTCGCGCGCGGCGCCGAAGCCGTTGGTGTAGGTCTGCGACTTGTGCTCTGCCGCCCCCGCCGGGCCCGCCGCGCCCGGTAAGGCCCCGGGCACCGCGCGCGCCAGCGACTCGACCGTGTTCACGGTGCGCAGGGCGGCGGCGCGCGCCGGGCTGTAGCTCTGCGACGACAGCGAGCGGTTCTGCTGCGGGTACGTGGCGCACGGCCGCAGCGCCCCCACGACCGGCGCGCACGCCTCGTCCCGCGCGCCCGACGCCTGCACGTGGATGACGCTCTGGCGCGCTGGCGCCGGGGGGCTGCGGCCGGGGATCGGTCCGCTGGCGCCCGCACGCCGCGCGCCTGCCCCCGGGGAGGCCGTGCCGCCCGCCGCCGCCCGCGCCGCCCGCCCCGCCGCGGGCCCGGGGCTCGGCCTCTCCTTGAGCTTGAGCACCAGCTGCGTGGGCGGGCCCGGAGAGGCGCGCTCCGGGACCGGCGCGCCCTCCGTCTCCGGTCTGCGCGCTGGCCGCTTGGCCGTGGAGGCGGCGGCGGCGGCGGCAGTGGCCGCGTCGCGGCGCCGCTGCTCCTGCTCGGCGCTGAAGCGCTCCTGCGCGCTGGTCAGGTAGTAGCCGATCATCTCCTCGTGGAACTGGTGCCGGTGGCTGGTGAGCAACAGGCCGGCGAAGATGAACTTGCGCTCGCCCTGCATGGCGGCGCGCAGGATGTTGAGGCTCAGCTTCACGTCCGTGCTGTACTTCCAGGCGTCGCCCCGCGGCCCGCCGCCCTTCTCCGCCGGCGACGCGCCCGCCGCCTTGTCCGTGGGCGACGGCGTGGTCTTCTCCGAGGGCGACGTGCTTGCCGACGCACCCGACTCCTCCTTGCTGCCCTTGCGCGACTTGGCCTTCTTCTCCTTGCCCCGCTCCGCCGAGTCCCCGTTCTTGCCGTTGGCGGAGTTGGCGCGGCCCATCTTGCCGTGCACCAGGCCGCCGAGACCGCCCATGTTTTTCTTCAGCTTGATGCCCAGCGTCTTGCTGAAGCTGCCCAGCTTGTTGGCCACGGAGTCGGCGCGCGTCTTGTCCTTCTCCTTGCGCTGCTTCTCCTTCTCCTTGTCCTTGCCGTTCTTGCCGTTATTGCTGTTGGAATTGCTGCACACCGAGTCGCGGTCCGAGTCCAGCGAGTCGGCCAGGGACTGCACGTCCTCCCCTGCCGAGGCCGTGGGAGACTCCGGTTGTGCCAGGGGCGCCTGTGTGGAGAGGGAGGGCCGGAGTGAAGATGGTTAGAGAAGAGCGGTCCACGGGCTGGCCGAGGAAGAGACACCTTGCCCCTGTCTTGCCAAGGCTGGGGCCCTCAAGGTTCACTGTCCCAGTCCCCACTGTCTCTCTGGTGACTATGATACCTGGATGGGCGGTGCTGAAGGAAAGGAGCGGATAGGAGTGGGCTCTGATTCGCTGCAGTAGTAAAAGGATGTAGGGACTTCTTATCTGCGTGTGTCTTCTGGCCACGGAAGCTGGGGTGTACTCATTCTTTCTCTCTGGGGGACCTCAGGTACTTGGTAGCCTGGAACCCTGAGTGGGGGATTGGGGCATGGTGCAAATACCCCACTGGCCTTGGTCCCCAGAGCCTTGTCACAGTTCAGAGAATGATCAGGTTCACACTCTGGCCTTCCCCACTAACAAGGCCGCCTGCTTGACCAGACACAGGTCCCAGGCCAGCCTCTGAAGATGGAGGCCTTCAGGTGGGGAGGACACTGGGCCTGCACAAAACTGTCACCCTTGAAAAGATGTCCCGCCTCCTCACGCCAGGCAGGGGACAGAAACCTTGTACTCAATCTCATTCATCGGATCTTGAATCAAACACCCCCTTGATTCAGGGATGCCAAATCGCTTCAGGGGTTCCTTTCTCACTCAGTTTGGCAAGGTGGAGTGCTAAATTGAGGAGGATTCTGAAATAGGCCTGCGCTCAGCAAAAAAGATGTTCCCATTCCCAGAAAAGGACCCCTGGGTGGTTTGGGGTGGGGTGACGCTGGGAAGCACGGCTTGGATGAGACCCACTGAGGTGGTCAACCAGTCTGAGGAGGGCACGACCATATCTGGGGTGGGGAGAACCTGAGAAAAGAGATGGGAGGGCAGAGAGGCAGGCAGCACCTACTGCGTCTGCAGAGGGACCTCCCTGGGTGAGGAGAGAATTCTGACTCACTGGACGAGAGGCAGGATCCCTCATGCTGGCTGCTGGGTGCTGCAGGAACTGGTGCCCATACCTGAACAGGCTTCCTTGGCCTCCAGGGGATGAGCCTGGGAGAAGGCTCCCATTGCTCCCCCACTTAATTTTTGTCTCCCCACCCCCAGGCCCCTCAAGCAAGTCCATGAGTCGGTGACTGTCCTGTGACCAGGTCACCCTGAAGCAAACGTGGGCAGAACTGACCCACACCACCTCCCACTCTGAAATTCCTTTCCCCTTCCCACCTGGGATAGGAAGGTGTGAAGTGTCTCAGACCAGTGTGTGAGACACTAAAGGGTGGACACGGGCTGGGCCAGGAACGGAGGTGCGCCTGGTGCTAGCAGGAGGGCACTGAGAGCGGGCTCGGGAGTCCCTGGCTGGAAGAACCCTTCCCACGGTTGTCAGCTGAGAGCCTTGCATCTGACATGAAGGCACCGAGGCCTGGCAATTGCAGGCAAAGCTATGCTCAGCCCGAGAGCCTCCTGATTCTAGATCCTGAGCCGCTGCCATCACTCCCCATGTGGGTGCTGAAGAACAACAGCCACAGCACCACCGGAGTGCTCCAGGCCTTTGAGAGGCAGCACTCAGACTGCCACCGACTGGCTGTCACTTATGCCATCAGTAAAATGGGGTATCAGTCCCCGCCTCGTGGAGCCCTGGGAGATGAAGTACAGGCAAAGGCCGGAGTCTGAGAGCACTGAGCAGTGCTGACCACCACCCGACTCCTTGACTTACACCTCTCCTTTACTAATTCCTTATGAGCCCCACTTCAAGTCTAAGTAACTGGCTGGAGAGGACCAATTATTTGCAGGCTGTTTTTTTTTACAAATCTTTTTCCCTGGCAGCTCACTACTGAGATTTCAGAAAACATCAGTCAGATGCTTAAAATGAATCGCTCAGCGTCTGCAAGCAGGGGCAGCCCCGACCCTCTGGAGGCAGGCAGCCTCACGGGGCACGGGCCCCTCTCCTCACCTTCCTGCCAACTCCACCCACCAGCGTGCTGCCTCCGGGAGGGGAGGAAGGGGGCGCCGAGGAATCGCGCGCTCAGTTCCCTGGCTTTCTTGAGGACCCACACAGTTTATAATTAATTCCGCTCTGCGGCAGCACATTGTGTTCTGATCTCAGTAGAGATAGTTTTGTGTTGTGACTTGCCTGTCGCTTGTTTTCTGAGTGGGCGTGTTTATTCCTTCTGCAGAAAATAGGGGGTCAAAAATCCTTTTACAAGAGTGCATGCTTGCGTGCACACATGCCTACACGTGTGTACACACCCACTGGGTCCAACCAGAGCCACTTCAAACCCCAGCCAGGGTGGCTAGGTCAAAGGGATGGGGGAGCTACTGGGCTGTGGGTATGGCGGGCGTGGGCGACCAGGCAGGGGCAGGCAAGAGTGTGGGAGCGTTTGGGAGGATGCACCCTGGCCAGGCTGGAGCTGAGCAGCCTGGACCCTACTGCCAGATCTGGTCCCAGCACAGCCAGGCTCACCCGGGTCTCGGAGGGGATCCGGATCCATGTCACGTTCATGTAGCTGTGGAGGAGGTTCAGCTTGGCTTCTAGCGACAGGATAAGGCTGGCAAGAGAAGAATACCCTATTGAAATGGTCGGAGCTGGCCCTTGTAGCACCCAGCCCACCGGCACGCCAGCTGTCCCAGGAGGAGCAGGGGTGGTACAGCCCCTCCCCAGGATGCCCCAGCCATAGCCCTCCCTGTGGGCGCTGGGGGAAGGGACAGAGTAGGGTCTTACTGGGCCAGCTGGGCGTTATCGTTGTCATCTTTCCCCCACTCCCAGTCCTTGCCAGGGTCCACTGCAAAGTGCAGAGGCAGCAGCTTGTGCTCAGAATCCGTCAGGGGGATCACGGCTGGAACAGAAGAGACAGAGCCGTGCTGGGAGCCCCGGCGTTCCCCAGGGAGGATGGGAAGGAAATACCCAAGCCAGGTGTTCAGGTGACAAGTGCACCGAGTGGAGATCTACACAGATCTGTGCCAGCAGGAGCATGAAGACCAAAACCACTATTGCTAGTTTTTAAAATTCCATATTTATTGTAGACAGTGGAGAGCAGTTGGAAGCGTCACCTGGACCCTGGGTCTCTTTGGGTCTGTCCAATGGCAGATACTCCGTTGGGCATCAGAATGGGAAAAAAGCTATTGCTGCTTCTGCTATTTCTAGGAAGGATCTAGGCAGGCTAGGCACACTTTGGGAGGCTACCTTGCAGGTGGGCCTGGGGCCCAGCTCTCCTGTCTCATCCCAGAGAAAGGCTGAATGTACAAGTCAGGTGAGCAAGGGTGTTGCTGACCTCTACCGATTTGTGATTTTGTGCCACAAGTCTGTGTCAGTGCCTGGGACCCGTGGACCCACCCACCCCTGCCCGTAGGAAGCTCACCTGTGCTGGGGACAGATAAGCAGGTTAACAAACACCTCATAATGTCAGGTGGTGGTGAGCCCTGGAAGGGTCAACAGCAGGCAGAAGGCAGTGATGGTGAAGCCTTTCTCGGGTGGGGTCAGAGGGTCCTTTTGAGGAGGTCACATGTCAGTGGAGACTGCAGTGACGAGCAACTGGCTGGTCATTTCTCAGAGGGATTGACTCATCACAAAAGCTCTGTGGTGAAACTCACCACTCGTGGGAAATCCTGGCTCACTCCAGGAGGGCTAGGGTGGAGGGGGTGTCTACAGGTTTGGGATCTTCTAGGAGCTTCTGAGCTGCTGGGGGACCTGATGAGAGGAGTTCCTCGTGACATGACTGACTCCTCCCAAGGGCATTGTCAGGGACAAGGGCAGGAGGAAGTGGGAGATGATCTCCCCAAGTCTTTCCTCGGAGCAAGCAGCAGCCTCCTGTGGGCTCCAGTTAGCTCCCCTGCAGGCCCCACTCCTAGAAGTCACACCACAGCAGAGAAGCACAGCCCAAGGCCTTGGGTCAGCTGCTTTGCCTCTTTGCTGGAGCCCGTGATTCACAGCAAGGCTGCCATGGCAAGAACAAAAAGGCAAGGAAATAGATCAAATCGAAGACTGAATACCAATAGTTGATTTGGTAAGAAATTGGAAAAACTGACTCAATGCTGCCCTCCAGTGTTGCTTAAGAGGAAAAGTGGGTACAAGTAATTCCCCTCTCCACCCCTGCACCTTTTCTTCCCCAGCCTCCCCAAGCTGCGAATAAGGGAAATGCAGCTTTGCTGACCAATGGCCAGCTCCGGGCTTTCCTTTCTTTTCTTTTTTCTTTATTTTTTGAGACGGAGTCTTGCTCTGTCGCCCAGGCTGGAGTGCAGTGGCGCCATCTTGGCTCACTGCAAGCTCCGCCTCCCGGGTTCACGCCATTCTCTTGCCTCAGCCTCACGAGTAGCTGGGACTACAGGCACCCGCCACCACGCCTGGCTAATTTTTTGTATTTTTAGTAGAGATGGGGTTTCACTGTGTTAGCCGGGATGGTCTCGATCTCCTGACCTTGTGATCTGCCCGCCTTGGTCTCCCAAAGTGTTGGGATTACAGCGTGAGCCACTGCGCCTGGCCCGGGCTTTTCATTAATCTGGCTTGGGATTGGAAAGTGCAGTGCTCTGATTTGAGAGGTCAGGGGCAGCTTGGCCTGGCTTTGCTGCAGCCTGCTGGGTTCTGCCTTGACGTGGCCACCCTTCCCAGGTCTGAGCTGCAGAGTAGACACACCCAGGGAGGGCTGCAAGGCTGGCTCAGGGACAGGTCTCCCTTGGGTGGTGCCCAGCAGCCTGTCCCATAGTTCTATGAGTCACTACACAAACAGAGAAGGGGTTAGCCTCGCTTCTTACTCACGGGGCAGGGGGTGGCACAGGCTCTCCCCATCCACAATGTTTCCCCGAATACAGCAGTGCAGCTCCTGGGAGTTCCAAGCCCCCATAAACAGATGGACCAAACCAAAGTGTCCAGGAAAACGACTCAGAAAGTGACATTTTAAATAAGCATCTCCTGTGGCTTTTAAAATCAAGCAAATTCAGGAAATATTGTTCTAGAACAAGAATAATCTGTTAGAAGCAGTTCCTGTGGGTGCAACTTGGACATTTTGGGTCTGGCTGTCCACCCGCTTCCCAGGGTAGAATTGCCATTGGAGAGCATCAGCCCAGCCACCACTCCATGTCTTAGCCACCCCGCCCCCAGGATTTAGGGGGAACAGGCACCTAGCGGCACCCATGGTCTGTGGGCAGAGGCAATGTGGGAAGTGTTGGGTGATGTGCTCAGGCATAGGGGGGCCTCTCCCCCACTTCCCTTCCATGGTGCCTGCAGAAGACAGCAGATCCCCACTAAAGAGCTGCCTGACAATTGAGAACACTCCCTTTAGACTTCCACGGTGTTAAGCCACTCTGATTTTGGTTTGTTTGTTTCAGACAAACCACCTAAGCTAAGACGGCACTCCAGTCACCCTCACCTCTCTATCATGGGGTTCCTGGGGACTCCTCCCCTCAACAGCAGGGCTGGAATGGACTCCCTTCCATTCCAGCTGCCCAGTGCACGGGGGGAATACCCCTGAAGGGGCTACTGCCTGTCCTCCTAGAAGGGCCCTGCAGCCTTGCGGCCTAGATCTGGCTGGGGTGAAGGACCAGCTACTGAGAGAGGCTCTAGGGACGTGCCTGCTCACAACGGAAGACACCGAGGGGCTTAAAGACAGGCTTCTCTGCAGAGGGTCAACTGCGGCCTGTGGTGAGGGCTAGGGCTGCAGAGCCCAGGGACAGCTCAGGCCAGGAGGCCATGAAAACAGGTCCTTCTTGTGAGCAGCGGCTGTTGGGGATGCTTCTGCCTCTCACTGTACACTCTGACATTTCCCTATTGGAAACCTGGCTTTACCAGCGAGTAGCAGACGCACAGCGGCTTGCCCTCTGGTGGTAAATGTCTAGAACAGCAACTGCTTTTCAAAATGAGCCTAGAAAGGCCAGAAAGCTGTTTTGTTGTTGTTTTTGAAAGGCCTCTTGTATGTCCTTTAGCCTGGAAACACATAGCCATCATCTCATACTAGCCTGAATATCTTCTGAGTACGTATTTTCTAAAAAAATCAAGATTTCTGGTTTTTGTCTCCGATGTGAGAAGCTGGAAGAGCATTGTTCCACCATGACAACGTGCCAGTCAAACTGCAAATTCACAACTTATCTTTAACCCAGCAGACAGCTGAAGTCACAGGGAAGCCGACTTATCCAATACCTAAGGAAAGACAGGTGCCTCCAAGGAGAGACAGACATGAGCTTAAGAAGGGCCAATTCAGCTGGACCGCAGTAAGAATAATTCAGCGAAAATGGTTAAATTGGTAAAGGAAGAGTATCAGCTAGTGAAATAGTATGGAACCCTGGGGTTGAAGATATAAAGGGAATTCACATGCACTTGCAGGATCCTCTCCACAGGACCTGCCTGGTTCTCCCACAAAAGACTGGCAGGAATTCTAAGAGAGTGTCTCCATAGATACTTCTATCCCACCTCTACCAAGGAACAAAAGCTTAAACTGCAGAGTATAGGGCAACAAACACTGGGTGCACTAAGGGTCATGTTCTGTTACTCTAATTAAGCATCTGTCTTAGGCAGGCACTGTATCCCTGGATCTGGGGATGGGGGAGACCCTCCTGGGCTAGCATGACTAGACTGGTCCAAACCTAGACTCTAAAAACCTAGCAAAAGGAAAGGCATGCTTCTTTCCAGGAATAAAAGTGATTTACTGCAGTCTTTACTGTCCCACTCAAGATGCCTGGCTTTCAGCAACAACAACAATAAAACCTATGAGGCGAAAGGAAAGACTAAAAAAACCCAACACATTGATAAAAGACAAATCAGTTGATAGAACAAGACTCAGATATGACACAGGTGTTGAAACTATCAGACAAGGAATTAAAAGTAACTGATTAATAAGTTAAGGACTAATAGAAAAGCTGGACACCATGCAAGATTTGATGGTTAATTTCAGCATACAGAACAAATCTATGAGAAAGAATTAAATGAAAATTCTAGAAATGAAAACACAATAATAGAGTGAAGAATGATTGAGGGGCTGGTCAGTTGACTTGAAATAGTTGAGCAGAGAATCTGTAAACCTCAAGATAGGTTATTAGAAATTACACAAACTGAAACAGAAAAAAAAGGAGGTGGGAAAATGAACACAGCATCTAAGAGCTGTGTGACAATATCAGGCACCTTAAGTTCTGTGTAAATGAAATCCCAGAAGAGGAGAAAGAACAAGGCAAAATTACATTTTAAAGAAATAATGGCTAAGAATTTTTCAAAATTAATGACAACCATCAACACAGGTCTAAGAAACTAAGAGAACACCAAGCAGGAAAAATAACAACACCACAAATATGCCTAAAATAGCATCTTAACACTTCTGAAACCCAAAGACAAAAAAAGCCTGGAAGGCAGCCTGAGAAAAAAGAGGATACATTATATATAGAGAAACAAAGATAAAAATTACAGCAGACTTTTCAAGGTAAAACAGGTAAGCCAGAAGATAATGGAGTGACATTTTTAAAGTACTGAAAGAAAAAAACCCAAAAAACTGTTAATCTAGAATTCTATACCTAGCCAAAATATCTCTGAAACATGAAGAAGACATAAAGAGTTTTTCCAACAAAAGTGAGCAAATTCATTGCATGCAGACCTGAACTATAGGAGATGTTAAAGTGCAAGAAATATGGTACCACTAGAAACTTGTATTTACACAATTAAGAGTGATGGAAATGGAATAAATGGTTGTGAAAATTCATTTTTTTCGTCTTTTTAATTGCTGTAACAGATAACTGTCTAAAGCAAAGAGCAGCAGTGCATTATGAATTTATAACAGATGTAAAAATAAAATGTCTGATAATAACAGAAAGAATGGGAGGGAGGGATAGGTAATACACTGTGGTAATATCCTTACACAACATGTGAAGTAGAATAATATTACTTAAAATAGAATCTCATTAATTAGGCCAGGTGTGGTGGCTCACACCTATAATCCCAGCACTTTGGGAGGCCAAGGTGGGTGGATCACTTGAGGTCAGGAGTTCGAGGCCAGCCTGGCCAACATGATGAAACCCCATCTCTACTAAAAATACAAAAATTAGCTGGGCATGGTGCTGTATGCCTGTAATCCAGCTACTCTAGAGGCAGAGGCAGGAGAATTGCTTGAACCCAGGAGTTGGAGGCTGCAGTGAGAGGCTGCAAGATTGCGCCACTGCACTCCAGCCTGAGTGACAGAGTGAGACTCTGTCTCAAAAAAAAAAAAAAAACAAAAACTCATTAATTAAAGATGTTTATTGTAAACCCTAGGGAAATCACTAACAATTAAAAATAGGGCTATAATAACAAGTCCATGGTGGAAATAAAATGGAACCATTAAAAAGCTCAATTAACCCAAGATAAGACAGAAAAGAGACAAAAGGAACAAAGAGCCCATACGATACACAGAAAACAGCTAGCAAGATGGTGGATTTTAATCCAAACATATCATTAATACTATTAAAGGAAAATGGTCAAAACATATCTTTTAAAAGATAAAATTGTCACACTGGATAAAAAAGCAAAACCCACATATATGCTGTCTACAAGAATCTCATTGTAGGGGCCAGGCACTGTGGCTCATGCCCAGCACTTTGGGAGGCTGAGATGGGTGGATCACTTGATGTCAGGAGTTCGAGACCAGCCTGGCCAACATGATGAAACCCTGTCTCTACTAAAAATACAAAAATAGCTGGGCATGATAGTGTATGCCTGTAATCCTAGCTACTTGGGAGGCTGAGGCAGGAGAACTGCTTGAACCTGGGAGGTTGAGGTCATAGAAAAAAGAAAAAAAAAAAAAAAAGAATCCCATTGTAAAGATAAAGACATATGTCGGTTAAAAGATATTCACTAATGGAAAGAGAGCTAGAGTAGCCACATTTATGTCAAAGTAGGCTCCAGAACATGGACTGTTACCAAAGAAAAAGAAGAACATCACATAATGATAAAGGGGTCAATTTTCCAAGAAGACATAATCATCCTATGTGTATGAATACTCCTAATAACATAGCTTCAAAGTACATGATGCAAATACTAACAAAAATGAGATAAATACATATATTACAGCTGCAGACTTCACTACTTTTTGTTCAGTAACTGACAGAGCAAATAGGCAAAAACCAGTAAGGATATAGAAGAAATGAGCCGCACTCTCAGATAATTTGAGGTAATTGACATTTCTAGAACCCAACAAGAGCAGAGTATATATTATTTTCAAATACATATGGAATATTCACCAACACAGAACATATTCTTAGTCAGTCTGAGTGCATTGAAAAGAACAGAAATCATGTTTGTGCTCATGTCATAACTGAAACTATAAACCGGTAACAAATATTTGAACAATCCCCCAAAACTTGAAACTCAAGCAACCTGTTTCTAAATAATCCATGAGCCAGAGGAAGTCTCATGGGAAATTAAGTTTGAACAGAATTAAAATGCAAATATAGCACATCAAAATTTGTATGATGAGGTTACAGCAGTACTTAGGGGAAAACTTATAGCATTAAAATGCTTATATTAGATGAGAAGACAAATCTCAAATTAGTAATCAAAATTTCTGCCTTAAGAAACTAGAAAAGGGGTAGCAAATTAAACTCAAAGCAAAGAGGGAGGGAGGAGGGAAATAATGATGGCCTGCGCATGAGGCCAAGGCCAGTCCCTGAGGATGGGGGCCCTAGGCTGGGCATCAGGGCCAATGGTGGCAGACATACATTCTCTCTGAAGTTTATATGTAGATAAGATCTTTGGATTGGTCACTGGTCTATGGAATAAGCTTGCTATTGATTGAATATTTGTGTTCCTCCAAAATTCACTGTTAAAGCTTAGTCTCCATGTAACTGTATCAGGAGTGTGATCTTTGGGAGCTGATTAAGGCACAAGGGTGGAGTCCTTGAGAATGGGATTAGTCCCCTTATAACAACAGGCACAAGAGCACTCTTCTCTTTCTCTTGGCCATGTGAGGACACAGTAAAAAGCTGCTGTGTGTAGACCAGGAGGAGGACACCCTTACCAGACACTAAATCTGCTGGCTCCTGGATCTTGTATTCCAGCTTCCAGAACTATCAGAAATAAATTTCTCTTGTTTATGAGCCACCCAGGCTGTGGTATTCTGTGGCAGCAGCCTGAATTGACTAAGACAAAACTGGAAAGAGTGCTGCTGAAAAAGCTCTCAGACTGAGAGAGCGTTCAGCATCTAAGACAATTTCTGGGCTCCTGAGCTCAGGCCAAAAGTGGGTGGTGAAGCTTTCAGCCCCAGAGGACGCACTCTGTGCACGCCTCACATGTGGCCCTGTGGGACAATGACAACTGGGGTCTTCTCAGAGAGCAGAACCAGGGTGTCACCCTGGCCCACCAAAGCCTCGCTCCCCACATCCAGGACAGTGAGTGCTGGCTGTTCCTGTCCTGTAGGTAGGACAGGTGGCTGGTGCCGCTGCCTCCCAGCCCCCCTCAGAAGGGGTTTTATTGGAGTGCATGTTCTCACTCCAGTACCATGCATGGGAGTGTGGAGGTCCTCAGGAGCCTGGAGCGGCCAGATGGAGAAACCTGCACATTACACAGCGATGGCTGGGATCCTCATTCGAGAATGAGGGGCGGTGGTGGCTGGTATGCGCTTCCTGTGGGCATGGATGTCTTGGGGAGGTCTGGTGGGGGATCCAAGTGTCTGTTCCTACTTTGTAGCTCAGGAGGGGACAGGCAGGGCTCCTGGGGGGAGGCTGGCATCTGGGTGCACTCCTGCTTTCTCTTCTCTCCAGGCCTTCAGGCATGAGTGAAAAACTCTTGGCCAGTTCTTTCCGCGGAGTTAACTGTGGCTGGCATCCCTTTGGAACAATGCTTTGGGCCCCTGAGCTGATGGTCATTGGGGTAGGGCCTGAACCAATCAGCAGATGTATTGTGGATAAATACACCTCGTGCTTTTAATCAGTGTGACTCAGCTCTCTCGGCACGTGTCCCCTCTATAAGCTGAGGACAGAGCTCCAGAGCCATGAAGTTCCTTCCACAGCTCCTGGCCACTTCATGGTGCTTTGTGATCCGTAGGTCAACAATGTCAAAGATGACAGATTTGAGGAGCAGAGGTCTCAGCTAAAAGTCTGGATGCCCCCAACCCCAGCTCCTCGGCCTGTCACCCCTTAGCCGGGGGCCTTTGCAGAGAAGGGTTCTTCAGGGGTCTGTGCTCTGGGGCTGCTGAGAGGAGTGGCAAAGGAATATGGCCCAGTGAGACTTGTGGTCACACACCACAGGGGTAGGCGTAGCTGTGCTTTTTACTCCCACTCTGACCCTGTCTTTCAGTGGCAACTGGCAAACTTAGAAAGTAGCCAAGAGAAGGGAGGCTAATGACAAAGGTAATTCAGTTTGGGGTCACTTCTGGTTTCTAAAACCTTCTTGCTGGCCAGGCGCAGTGGCTCATGCCTGTAATCCCAGCACTTTGGGAGGCTGAGGTAGACAGATCACTTGAGCTCAGGAGTTTGAGACCAGCCTGGACAACATGGAGAAGCACCATCTGTACCAAAAGCACAAAAAGTTAGCTGGGCTGGTGGCATGCACCTGTAGTCCCACCTACTTGGGAGGCTGAGATGCGAGGATCTCTTGAGCCTGGGAGGTGGAGGTTGAGGTGAGCTGAGATCACGGCACTGTACTCTAGCCTGGGTATGAGACCCCATCTCAAAAAAAAAAAAAAAAAAAGTTTGAAAAAAAAGAAAAAACTTTCTTGCTACCATGAAGTAATCTGATTCTTACTGTAATGTCTCGTAATAGGCATTACATATTTCCTCCATTATTTTATTCAGATGGGTACACAAATAGACCAATTTGATTGGTATTTGATAAATGATTCTTTTTTTTTTTTTTTTTTTTTGACATGGAGTCTTGCTTTGTCACCCAGGCTGGAGTGCAGTGGCACAATCTCTGCTCACTGCCAGCTCTGCCGCCCGGGTTCCCGCCATTCTCCTGCCTCAGCCTCCTGAGTAGCTGGGACTACAGGCGCCCGCCACCATGCCCAGCTAATTTTTTGTATTTTTTAGTAGAGATGGGGTTTCACCATGTTAACCAGGATGGTCTTGATCTCCTGACCTTGTGATCTGCCTGCTTCAGCCTCCCAAAGTGCTGGGATTATAGGCGTGAGCCACCTTACCTGGCCAATAAATAATTCTTTAACACAATTATGAAATCAAGTTGAGCAGAATATGTAATAATATTTGTAACATGTAAAGATACATTTCTATTGAAAAAGAGATTAGATTTGTCTATTGTAAATTAATCCTGCAAGAAAAAGCATGGTTCGTTGTCAAACATGTTGAAAATTGGAACGTCACATTCCACATGGCTTGGGGAATAGTAGAGCACAGGTGAGCGTTTGATTTAACCAGGAGCCATGCATCAAATACTGATGGAAGGCTGATTCCATGGCCCGGTGGGTAGAAGTACTCTGTTCGGCTCCCAAGATCCCTAGCAGGCACTTAAAACTTGCTGTGTTGTTCCTAAGCAGCAAGAGACAAATTGGTAAGCTGCTCTTTGGAAAAACATTTTTTTTCTTTTTAAGTATCACATTTTGAATGTGTTGAGTCTCTGCTCCCAATAAAGGAGTGGCCAACCTTGGTGTGACCATCTGTAAGCCTCGTTTCGGAGCTCTCTGTTCACACCAGCATCTCCCCCTCCATCTGTAACCAGTGGACTCCCTCAGGGCTGCCTGCGTGCTGCTCTCTGGGGTCCTTAAGCGAGACCCCTGGGGGAAGGCACGGAGGACGCGCTGAGGGCTCCCTGACCTCTGTGTGGTCCCTGGATATGCCTCAGAGGCTCACAGGCTGTTTGTATATATGAGGGAAGAACTATTTAAACAATGGACTTGGATATTAATTTTTTGGGGGTGGGATGGAGTCTCTGTCGCCCAGGCTGGAGTGCAATGGTGCAATCTTGGCTCACTGCAACCCCCACCTCCCGGGTTCAAGAGATTCTCCTGTTGCAGCCTCCCGAGTAGGTGAGATTACAGGCGCATGCTGCCACACCCAGATAATTTTTTATATCTTAGTAGAGATGGGGTTTCACTGTGTTGCCCGGGCTGGTCTTGAACTCCTGAGCTCAGGCAATCCACCCACCTCGCCCCCCAAAGTGCTGACATTACGGGCATGAGTCACCGCGCCTGGCCAATACATTTTAAAGAAAAGAACAGCCACGGATGGCACTGACACCTTCCATGAAACAAAGAACCCCCTCCCTACCCTCTTCGACCCTGAAGGTTCCTGAGACACCAGGTCTGAGATGCTGTCTCATCCCAAGCAGGCTTTGACTTGGGGTACCACTTCCTGAGCCTCTTCTCTGGGAGCTGCATGCTCTCTGAATGCCACTCTCTTGGGCCAAGTCTTTGCAGAAGCCTCGCCATCCACCCTCCCAATCCTTCACTGGCTGCAACCATTCCCTGGGGATGGTTCCTCCTTTCTCAACTTCCCCCTCTGTAAAGCGGGGAATAGGAAATGGGAAGGGTTAAATCGTGATTCCTGGAAAGGACCTTAGAGCGGCACTTGAGCACAGGAAGCAACTGCAAACATATGAGCCTGAAGGTGGGGTGCAGACCTAGGCAGCACCCGTATGCACCCAGCCCTTCCCAGTGCAACCTGCTGGCCAGGCCGAGAGCTAACATGTACACGAGGGTATGCGCTGCATGGCTCTATATCCACGCAAAGGGAAGAGGAGCTGTGGAGACGGGCAAGGCTGTGTTTGGCTTGTTTGGGACTTTACCAAGAGTTAGCTGTCATTTTGGACGACAGAGCCTCCTGGGGTATTTGAAGGTATGCTCGGCACACCTATGTCCCCTGCCTGTGTAACTAGGCACCCCACATATGGGTGCCAGGATCTGATTGCTTTGTTGAGTCTCTCGGTATGGCTGTGTGAGAGCATTTACAGAAATGCAGACTATTTGATTACATTGGTTTCCTTTGATTTCTCCCGATGTGGGGGTTATGAAATGGACTTTATTCCAACATAGGTAACATTATCCATGAATTTCATTTCAGGATAATGAAGAGTACACTGGACAACGTTTGCTATAAAAGGAGGGGGAGTTGGGATTATTGCACTGGATGATTTCCAAAGTTCTTTCCTAGGTTCTATGTTTCCAGGAACTATGTGGCACCTCTGTTTCTCCTGTTAATTGATTTGATTTTTCATAATGTACACATTTGCTCAGTGGCCAGTATGAACTGTCCTGGCCTGGGTGCTGACAGAATGCCCAGATCTGAGTTTCACAGCGCTCCCCTGGAGGCCATTTTAAGATGTGGCTGCAAGGAGGCTGCTTCCTGCAAAGAGCTGAAGGCCCAGGGCTCAGGGTGTCAGGGAGCAAAGGACTAATGTCCTCCCCTGGAGAAAGCAGGTGGCCATCAGGTGTGGAACCTACCAAGAAAGAATGCATACATTTGATCTAAAAAGTCTTAAGGTAGATTTGCAAAGCCTGAGCCACTCAGGTTGCCCATACTGACCAGTCCCACCAGCTCCTGACCTTCCACCTCAAGCCCTTCCCTCTCCCCGAGTCCTGGCCTAGCCTGGGAAACAGGGGAGGATTCCTGACCTTGAAGACGGCCAGTGGCGGCATCAGCAGTAGCTGGGCCGTGGCAGTAGCACCTATAAGAGGGGGCTTCCCTTACAGGGAGAGGCACTCGAGATGAGAAGTTTAAAGAATGCCTCATGGATATTTAAGCCTCCAGGAGCTGGACACATGTGGATGAGACATGACGGGCCATGTAAACAGTGGAGGAGGAAGGGGGTGATGGGAAGAAGGGAGCCTTGTCTCAGCCTGAAATACATTTTTAATCTCATTTCCAGGCTCTCAAAGCATCGTTCCTCAGGCACAAGGACATGGTGTCTGCTCTTCCTGGGGCCTGTGATTACTGTATCTATTAGCCTCTGTCACAGGGTGCCGTCTACAGGACGGGCTGGGCACCATGGCACAGGGTGACACCTGTGCTTCACAGTGGGGCCGGTGGTGTCCTGGGGCTCAGTGTTCTGGAGTCTCCCATCTCCTGCCTCCCACCAGGCCCTGCGACTTGGCGGTCTGGCCAGCTCGCCCCAGCAGGCCTGAGCCTGCTACTGTGGTGTGGCTGCTCCTGTTTTGCGCTCAGAGGACGCAGGGTCCCATCCTGGAAGCTGCAGCCTCACTGTGATTTCCACGTCCCTCTCTGCTGAGGAGTCTTGTGACCTGAGAGCACAGCTGCAACTCTGTCCCATCCCCTCAGTGTCCTTCGAGGCACAGAGGGAGGGCTGCAGAGGTGAAGATGTAAGGGGGCACACGGGTGCATGACAAAGAGCGTGGCCACGGCACCTGCCCTGCAGGGGGTCGTGGGGACCTTATGGGTGAATGTGCAGCCCGGCCACAGGATGGCCTTGGATGCGGGGACCCGCACCACCCCAGGAGGACCCCAGTGGGCTGCTTCGAGTGTGAGGGAGCCACAGGCCCACACCACAGTGGCTCTGAGGGGTGCATTGGGAGCAGATCCCAGCATTTAGAAACAAGGTCATCAGAGATGAGACCCCCCACAACTCTGCAAGGCTCTCCTGAAAGGCCCCCGGCCACAGCGGCCTCCGCGGGCGCGCTTTGAAGGAAGGCCCCGGGCCACGGCGGCCTCCGCGGGCGCTCTTTGAAGGAAGGATGCTTTCGTACGTGCCTTGAAAACACCGAGCAGCAGGATCCGGAGGCCTGGAAGAGCACTCGGTGCCTTTTGCCAGGAGGGGCCGGGTATCTGGACCCTGTGCTTGGCACTGGGAAATGCTGGCCTTGGGACCATCATCTTTCTGTGACCACAGAGTCTCCCTGGGGACTGGACAGAGGGCCCAGCCCCTGGCCTGGATCCCAGGTCCTGAAAAGGCCCTTCTGGTCTCCCAAGAGGCTGGGTCAGCCCTACAAAGAGCTAAACCCCCAGGAAGGCGGTGCAGGCATTCTGGACTGAAAGCGGGGAGACAATGGAAAGACCTCCTAGGCCTTACTGATCAAATCTGTCCTTCTGTGGCCAGTGCCACATCTGCAAATAATAAAGAACTGTAATGTGACATTCCTGTCATGGCTGGCTGCAGCCTCCCGTCCTCTCTCTTCTGCAACTTGGGTTCTGCCGCTGTGCTGCGTGTGTGTCGGCTCCTGGGAGCTCTGTATCTGTATCTGTATCTGTATCTGTATCTGTATCTGTATCTGTATCTGTATCTGTATCTGTATCTGTTCTTGGGAAGGGGTCTTGAATGCCCTGTGCGTTTCTCACCTTCAGCTTCTGCTCCACAGCCCCAGCCTCACTCCTAACTCAGCCGCCAGGCCAGGAAGTGACACGCTGGTGCCACCTCTGGCGGAGGGCTGGGGGCGGCTGGGTTCTGTTCATTTGTCTGCGTCCTTTCCTTGCCAGCTGTCTAAAGGAAGGAGTAGCATTTGGGAGTCCTAGCGGGGCAATCTTGTTGCTGCATTTACTTCCTGAGCTGCACACTCAGTGGAAAAGTTCAGAAGCAGACACCCCGAGCTTCCTGCCCCTGGTGGGCCTGGCCAGATCACTTCCCGTTCCCTGGAACCATACCCAGTGGCAGGGACTCTGAAACAGCTGGTCTTGCCTGTCCGTCTGTCTCGTGGGGGAGTGAGTCTCTGCCTATACCACAAACAAGAGTGACAACAGGAAGGAGTTTCCTCTCCACTCGGCTGGTCACACATCCATCCATAGCTAACATGAGAAAACAGCAATGGTTCCAAACAAAATCCCCCTATTTCCCGAGCAAAGACATTGACTGGTGCCCTAGAATTGTGCAGTGCACAGCCTGTGGGGCCGGCCCAACATCGGCAGCATTGAAATGGCTGCTTAGAGGAAACTCAGCTGCAATGCTTTGAAAGGAAATGTTGACCTTTTGAGTTAAAAGCTTACCCTGGAGCAGAGGTGAGCAAACTCTTCTCATAAGGAGCTAGTTAGCAAGTAAATATTTTAGGCGCTGCAGGCCTCGGTGTCAGTGGCTGCTCCTCTCTCTACCACTGTAGTGCAAAAACGGCCACAGACGATGCCTCGTGAATGAATGTGGCTCTGTTCCAATAAAACTTTATTTATAAAAATGGTGGTGGGCCATAGTTCATTAATACTTGCTCTTGAAGTTTTTTTCCCTTTAATTTACCTCTAAGACTAATTACATTCCTATAAAATACGTATACAAGTGAAAGGGAGAACAGTAAAAGCTATTTAAGGGTAGGTTGCCTTTGTTCAGTATTTTAAAGAGAATGTTGTCTCTCACATGGTTATTTTCAATGAAAACGTTCACACATGCATAAGGTAGTGTTATGCAAAAACTGTCACTGCTGAGTGTGCACAGGTGTGCTTCTAGGGGAGGTCTCCACAATCCCCCTCCCTGTGCAACGGGGTCCCTTCTGATGGCTCTGCCCCACCCCAGGCCCCGGCGTGCACTCTCTGGGGAGTCAGGCATACCTTGTTCTCTCTGCTGGTCTCTCTGTTCCATGGACACGAGAGCAGAGAAATGTGCTTGATCATAGGCCAGAACCAGAGGCGAGCAGTGGCATCTGTTGGGAGGGACCTCCAAGGGCAGGTAGATCCCTCCGAATGGGATGGGTGCGAACGCTGTGGACACAAACCAGGGTGAGGGTGTGAGGAGCAGCAGCCTGAGCTGGGAGGGGAGGCCCCTGCGTCCCTGTCCCTCACTATCCCAGGGGGCTCCGTGGAGAAGCGGAGGGACAGGAGGGCAGATGGAGGCGGTGCTGAGGGATGGGGCTGAGAGTTTCCAGAGTCATCTGTCTGCCCCAGGACTCCTGCGGCCCTGAGACCTGCACAGGTGTTCAGGAGCCCCAGGGCTGGGGTGACACTGTCACCCGAGATTGGTCAGAGCAGTCGCAGCCTGGAAGCCCACATTTTTCTGGATGTACTTCTTCCTCTCCTAGTGTTTGGTAAAGCATTTGTATACAACGCAATATCTACGCTTCTCGAGGGTGTATATTTGTTCTATATTTTGAGAACCTCTTCTGTTGAATCTGAAGGAACCAGCCAGAGAGCTCCAGGACCAAGATGTAAGTCAGATGGGAACTGAGAATCAAAGGGATCGAGTCTTTCAGTGACAGGGACACAATCTCATTTTCTTACTTGTAAAAAAGAGGGCAGAAAAGCCTAACACCCTCACCAAAATAGAATAACTTCGGAAATATCTGTCCTAAAGCAGCATCTGCTTTTAGCTCATGAAACGTCTTGCCTTTTGGCCCCAGAGTCAGCGTATTGCTGCACTCCTTGGGCAGAATTCAGGGACGGTAATTTCAAGGACGTCTTTGACGAACTCTTAGAGTTCCTCCCCCATCCTCGCTTTGTCTAAATTGATCATTGTGCTTCTGCTCACAGGACAGTCCCACTGAGAGGCGGCAGGGTGGGGGTACCCGCAAGAGGGCTGTGAGTAGAATGGTAGGAAGGGTGGACCTTCCCTCGCCCCGCAACTCAGATATCTGATGGTGCTGGGAGCTCAGTCCTGGGCTTGCACAGCAGGGCCCCGATGCGAGTCCTGGTGCTGCACGGAGAGCTGCAGACCTCAGCAGGCCCGTGTCCCTGAGCCACACAGGGAAGGGGGTGGGCCAGGCAGGACCTGTGTCCTCCCAGTTCCCTGGCTACATAACCATCGTGGCCACATCAGATTTTCTATGGCAGCTGTTTAGCATGAAGAGCCACATCCTGGTTTGTGGAACTCCTTGGAAGACCTGTGACTTTTGTAAGGTGCAGGCGTAAATTCAAACTGGGCTGGAGGGATGCTCTGGTCAGCCGCACACTGGAGGGAGGACAGGCTTTGGAGCACTCCCTGCCCTGGGCTGATCCCCCTGGGGACATTGCCTAGCCTCTCTGGGCTTCAGTTTCACCTCTGTAAAGTAGGGAGGGTGGTGTCCACCCTGGGAGGCTGTGGCAAGGGCTGAATGGAGGAACCTTCGAGAAGCGGCTATGCACAGAGTGTGGCTTTCGGTGGGCAGGCCATAAACTGCCCCTGCCTCTTTCTCTGCCAGTTCTGATTCTATCATAGCCTTGCTATGCATTCTGTCTTCCTTTCTTTTTAGTCTTTCACACACAGGTGGCCTGTGGAGGGGCGGGAAGGCACCTGAGTGACTGAATGCCTCCAGGACATGGCCCAGGGCTGTTAGAGGGGTGTGGACTGTCTGCTGTGCCCTAGGCACACAACAGGAGATAGGAGGCCCTCTGGGCTTAGTCCTGGTCCCCACACGACCAGATTTCTCCTGGCCACCTGCTGTTGACAGGCAGGGCAGCTGGTGAAGAGCAATCACTGCCACCATCAGGGAGGAGAAAGAAACATGCTGAGTAGATCTTTGCACAGAGTGATGCTCTGTGGCCTCTGGGAGCTCTGTGGTCTCTGGGAGCTCGACCTTGCTCTGTGCTATCTGCTTTCTAGCTGGGATGCTATGCTTTCTGTGTCAGGAATACAGCACATCCCTTGAGGAACTTACCTTCTCCACCTGAGTCTCTTAACATGGTATCTGCCACAACAACGATGGGTCTTCTTAATATATGGGCTAGGACAAAAACGTGGAACTCTTCCAGGCTCTCATACACGGGGTCCTCTGAGTTGTCCACACTGTGGAACAAAACAGAGCCAGCTGGTCACTGACTGAAACAGCATGGAGGATGGAGAAAGTGGGGACTGCTTCATGCAGGGGCTGAGTCCTCCCCACTCTGGATATTATCTTCATGGACCCCGGCAGCTGCGCCATCCTGGGCCACTTCTCATGCCATCCGCCGATGGCAAACGCACAGGTCCCAGCTCCCCTACCCCACCGTGGGAGCGGTCTCGGAAGACGAGTTGGAAAGAGCCCGCAGGTGAAGGGCGCTGGCTGCTGTGAAGGCGAGTCTCTCCGCAGGGGGAGGCAGCCCACCAGAGCCTGTGGCAGCAGGACTGTTGGCTCTCTGGGGGTGTTTCACAAGGAAGCAGTGGGGGCTGGAGGGATGGAGGGGTTCCTCTCCTGTTTATTTCCCTCAGAGACCCAGGGATTCCCTGAGCACATCTGATGGGCTGGTGGGGTCATTACCACCAAGATCTGAGGAGCCTTCTAGAAGACACCCCAATGGAAGAGAACAGTGAGAAGGCTGTCTGGATTTCAATCCAGAGCTGGAGGGGATGCGACGTGAATGTGCAGCCCAGGTGGCCCAGACCCTCCCTGACCATGCCCCTGGCTCATGTCTGAGGATCAGGGAAACAGCAGGCTCAAGAATGCTTCCACTCAAACCCTAAGACGTTCAGGCAGAAGGTGGCAGCCTTGATGTCCCCCCATAGCAGGGCCACCCAAAAGGGAGGTGCACATTGAGAGCACAGCCAGAGCTCACAGCGTTATGGAGCCTCGGCTGCACCTGCAGTGCCTGCCAGCTGAGATGGCCGCGCCAGCCAAGACTCCCCAGAGGTGGCTCTCAGACTCGTTCCTGAGTGTCCGAGGAACGCTCAGAATTAGCGGAGGGAGTCTGTGAGGATGGCAGCAGGTGGGGCCAGGGCCGGCAAGTGTGGCCCCTGGCATGGCCCAGGGAAAGGGCTTCATGGCTTCATGGGCAAAGTTCCCAGTCACCTGGGACTTCCAGAATGCAGGTTGTGAATCCTAGGGAATGCATTACCATCACCTGGGGAATTCTGGTTACATACTACCCATGTTTTTTCTTCTTCTTGTGATTCAATTTACCTTGTGTTTTTGAGACAGAGTCTCACTTTGTTACCCAGCCTGGAGTGCAGTGGCATTATCTCAGCTCACTGCAACCTGTTTGAAGTGTTTGTTTTCTGGTGTTGTAAAGAAATAGCACTTGAATATAAATTTAATTGTTTTAGTAAGGCCATTTTTATATTTTTTATAAAAAGGGTATACTTGCTAGCAGTTTTGAGAGTATATTGAATAAAGGAGATAGGGTTATTTATAACCTGATGCATCCACCTTATTGCTATGCCTGGTTTTTATTGACTGGAACGGGATTTTACATTTTGTATTTGTTTTCATTGGTTAGTAACTTAGAATTTTTTTAAAGAGGCAAAAGCAGAGGAGAGGAGACAAAGGAAGGAGGAAGTAACGTGTGGAATGTTGAGAAAGGTAAAAATGCTTTTAAATAAGGAAGAGGAACAGGCTATGACTTAATGCTTTCTTGGACTAGTATAAGTATGCCAGGGCAAATATTTAGGCTAAATTGTGGGAGCTAAGAATATAAAGTATATTGATTTTTAAAATTATGGCTAGCAGATATTTAAGAATGCTGGCACAGGTCTTTAAATTTTGCTTCTAAGAGAAGTTATTGTTTATTTTTAGTTAGATGGGGAGGAAAGGCTTTGAAGAGGAACCACTATTTTACTTTTTACAATTCTCCCTCTTATAATTTTAAAAAAATTTGTCTGTTTTGATTTAATTGCTTTAAGAGAAGTAATTTTTTTGAATAGGGTGGAGGAGAGTTAGGAGTTAACTTTGTAAGAGTGGTAGAGAGAAGTTTTTGTATAAAATTTTGAAGGCAGGGAATAATATAATAGCTTATATTATTAAGAGTGAACAAGGTGAGAATTGAAGTTAAAATTTTTTTTCTTTTTTTGAGACAGAGTCTCACTCTGTCGCCCAGGCTGGAGTGCAGTGGCGTGATTTCAGCTCACTGCAAGCTCCGCCTCCTGGGTTCCTGCCATTTTCCTGCCTCAGCCTCCCCAGTAGCTGGGACTACAGGCACCCACCACCACGCCTGGCTAATTTCTTTTTGTATTTTTAGTAGAGATGGGGTTTCGCCGTGTTAGCCAGGATGGTTTCAATCTCCTGACCTCGTGATCTGCCCGCCTCGGCCTCCTAAAGTGCTGGGATTACAGGCGTGAACCACCACGCCTGGCCAAATTTTTTTTTTTTTACTTATTGAATTGATGTTTTATTATTTTAGAAAAAGGGTTATTTATTTTAGAATTTTTGGCACGTTTATTGGATAGTGCTGTTAATTTTTGTAGTGCTTTTGTTATAGTTTTGTTAGGGGCAGTATTAGAAATAAAGGTACAATATTGAGTTTTAATTATGACATAATTTTTTTTGCTAATATTATATTTAAAGCTTGTTTTAGGCAATTTGTCTGGTAGGTCCTAATTGCTTAGCTATTTTTTTGATGGCGTTTTCAGTGTAATTTATGAATTGTTGCTGATTGTAACAGATGTAGTTTAGTTTACATTTTTTTTATTCATAGTTACTTACCAGAATAACTTGGATTTAAATTTTGCAGGTATTTGATTTTGTGTTTTAAGTTTATTTGGAAATTTTTTACAGGATTTTAATAGCATTTATGTAAACTTGAGGATTAAAGGACTTACAAGGACATTTTTTTGGCCTGTGGTGTTTTGTTTTTAGTTTTTTAGATTGATGAAATGCTACAGTGAAGCACCACTAATTGGATTAGTACTGTTTCAATTATTTGGCACAGTGTTTAGTAAGGGTCCTTTACAGTACTACCATATATTTGTTTGGGGATGGCTAAGCATGGATTGATGGGCAAGCTTTTGGAAAAGCTTGAGCTTCTTGCATTATTTTTTAAATACTTTTAAGGAATATTAAATTTTTTTCTTGCCATGAGAGGCACAAAGTAAATTTGGCATTTAGAAAAGGTGGAAGCTGGATTGCCCTCAGGGGCTGACGCGCAGGGTGTTGAATTTTAGGAAATAGCAGAGAGAGCTTGGCATGATGGATTATTTTAAGCAGTGGGATTTTGAAGAAGAGCTACTACATAGTTTATATTTGGTTGACGAGGAGACCATTTAAGTGGAAAGGGGATAATTTGGGCCTCTGGAGTACCATGTGTACAAGTGTAATAGCGTAATAATTGTTTTTAAAGTGTGAACAGAATATTTATTTTAGCTGGGCGTTTGTATTTTGATACGTTGTTTTGATGGCTAAGGTCTGTCTTCGATTTTTTATAATAGACATTCTACTTTTATTAGATGTAGGAGTAACTGGTGTGGGATTTAGAACTTAGGCTGCTGAAGAAGGGGAAGATGGGGGAATAATGTGTATTTTAAAAATATTTAGGGTTTTAAAAAATTTATGTCAATTTCTATATTACAGAAGTGATTAAGGGCAGGTTTAGAGTTAGTTAAGGTGGAGGTGGTGATAGAAGAACAGGGTTATATTGATAAAGGTTGACAGAAGGGATAGATTTTTTAATGAAATAGATGAAAGGTTTTAGATTTATATAAATTTTTTTTTTTTTTTTTGGTGGAAGTTTAACTTTGCTCTTGAGTAGTTTAAAGGACGTAGTTCCATTTATTGCAAGATTGTTAGGCTGTAGTGTGTCCGGAGTTGGTTCCTTCCAGTGGGTTTGTGGTCTTGCTGACTTCAAGAATGAAGTTGCGGAGCTTCACAGTGAGTGTTACACCTCTTAAGGGTGGCACGGACTCAAATAGTGAGCAGCAGCAAGATTTATTGTGAAGAGTGAAAGAACAAAGGTTCCACGGCGTGGAAGGGGACCTGAGCAGGTTGCTGCTACTGCTGGCTGGGGTGGCAAGCTTTTATTCCCTTATTGGCCCCTCCCATGTTCCATTTCTGTCCTATCAGAATGTCCTTTTTTCAGTCCTCCCTGTGGTTGACTACTTTTAGGATTCTGCTGATTGGTGCGTTTTATAATCCTAGCTACAGAGTGCTGATTGGTGCATTTTACAATCCTCTTGTAAGACAGAAAAGTTCTCCAAGTCCCCACTCAACCCAGGAAGTCCAGTTGGCTTCACCTCTCAGTAGGAGCAGAAAATTCGCAGGTGATTATAACGACAAGTGTTAGGGGTAATTGTGTTAATTAGAGGGCCAGGATATAAATATTTGTGTGAAAAGGCTAGCTGTCATTGATTTTTTATATTTTTACAAGGTGTGATAGAGCAAGCATTAAAAGCAACGGTTTGAAGTGAGTTAGATGTAGTTACATTAACAACAAGGGAGCTAGTAACAGAATAAGGAAAGGAAAGAAATAGAGAAGGTATATGAAAATTAAGCTTTTTAAAATTTTAACTTAGTAGGGCTTGATTTTAGTATAGTAACCTAAGATGTTTTCTTGATTTGAGTAGAGTGGGTCCATTTTTTTCTTGGCTGTGCGGACGGCAGTCTTGGTGGTTAACAGCATAAAATAGGGTCCCTCCCAGGCTGGCTTGAGTTTTTTATTTTTTGATAAGGATGTGGTTTTTAGGCTGGTGCTGGTGTACTGGAAATTTTAGGGTTGGTACCTGTGTTAAAAGATTTTTAGTTTTGAGGCAAGGGAAAGTGGAAGATAAATTAAGTCTATAATTTTCGTTGCATATTGTAGGGCTTGAGGCCCCACGGTGGCGTCTTGTGCTCCGTTTCTGCTTAGTGTTGCCTAGCGGATGTTGCGGCCCTGCCCCCTCTTAAGGTCTTGGCTTTTATGTGGCCTTCACTGCCCCTGCGTGTTGTGGCCTTGGGGATGAGGGACCTTGGGACTTATTTGGCCACCCTTGGGCTTTAAGAAAGTTAAACACTATTTTATATTTGATAATGCTTTTTGTACGAATTTTTTTACATTAATATGCTATCAATGTTAAACTTTTAAAATAAGATTTTATAGACATTATTTACTTTTAATATCTGACTATAAGATAAGGTTTTTATAGGCGTTTTAAAACTTTTTATAATTTTTGTTAAAGAGCAGGTTAGGGCTTTAAGAAAAATTTATTGTGCTTTTATTTTAGTTGACAGAAAAATTGGATACCTCTTTACCTAATATGTTTACATACAGAATTTTCTTTATAATTAATAGTTAAAATTTGCTTAAACTTTCTTTCTTTCTTTGTTTTTTGAGATGGAGTCCTGCTCTGCCGCCCAGGCTGGAGTGCAGAGGCGCGATCTCGGCTCACTGCAAGCTCCGCCTCCCGGGTTCCCGCCATTCTCCTGCCTCAGCCTCCCGAGTAGCTGGGACTACAGGCGCCCGCCACCATGCCCGGCTAATTTGTTTGTATTTTTAGTGGAGACGGGGTTTCACCATGTTAGCCAGGATGGTCTCAATCTCTCGACCTTTTGATCCTCCAGCCTTGGCCTCCCAAAGTGCTAAAATTACAGGCATGAGTTACCAAGCCCGGATTTGTTTAAACTTTTAAAACAATTTTTTTTAACCTTTTAATGTAGGTAAAAATGCATATTTTTATGTCTTTTTGTAATTTTATTAAAAGTATTTTTTTTACATATTTTGTACATAAACTGTTTTTTAAATAGTTTTACATTTAGGAGGCCTAATTGCTTTTAAATTATATAATATTTTTGCATAAACTTTTTTATAACTTTTACAGACAATTTTTAACATGTTTTAACTTTCTGCCTTTCTTTTACATTATTTCTTTTCCTAGTTTTACCCTGTGTCTTTCTTTTTGTCTTTTCTAGTTTTTTTTTACTTACTTTTTTCTCCTATTTTTTTTCTTATTTGCACTTTATTTTCCTTTTCTTTAATTTGCACTTTATTTTTCTTGCTCTCTCTGTCCTTTTTTTGTTTCCTTTTTTTTCCCGCTCTGCGGCTCCTGCAGCGCAGGCTGGGCAAGGCACGGGCCCGCCCCGTGTATGCGCTGTCATCTGTTTCTCCTGTTTTTTTTTTCCCCGATTTATTTATTATTTATTTTTTATACACTTAGTTTTTTGGGCTGGGTGGGCTTTGCGTGGCTGTAGTGTTGGCCCCGGGCCGGCTGCAGTCCTGGCCCAGGGCCATCACTGGCCCAGAGGCTTGGCAGACACCTGTCGTTAGTTGTAAGAATTAGGTCCTTTCATCTTGTGGGCTTTTCTTCAGTCCCCGCCCTCTTTTTCACATAGAGCTGGGCTGGGGAGAGGGACTTAAGTTTTGGTGTGCCTGGCTGGCTGGCATCATGCTTGGTGTTTTTGCTTTTTCCCCTTCCCCTAGAGAAGCAACTGGCAGGAGTGGAGCTTAGTCTTTTACCAGCATTTGCCACCATGCCCAGCTAAATATTTTTGTATTTTTAGTAGAGATGGGGTCTCACCATGTTGGCCAGGCTGGTCTCAAATTCCTGGCCTCAAGTGATCCACCAGCCTTGGCCTCCCAAAGTGCTGGGATTACAGGCTTGAGCCACCACATCCAACCCAATTTATCTTAACAGTTCAAAAAATTGGCAGCAATAGAAACCTCACAAAATAGTTGCACACGTATGGTAAAAAGAGCTTTTGTTTCCCTGAACCATTTGAAAATAAACAGCCAACCTGGTGCCTCATCAGCCTGGAAAGTTCTTGCTCATTTTCTATGAACAGAACATCCTCCTACACAACCACCACACAGCCAGTGACATCAGGAATTCACCCGGTTACATGCAATCACCAGACCCCACATGTGTGCCAGTTGTTCCCCAGTAATGCCTTTCAGAACAAAGGTTCCTGCTCAGGATCAGGTGCAGCATTCAGCGGTGGCGTCTCCTTAGTCTCCTTCACCTGGAACATTTCTCAGGATATCCTTGACTTCCACGGCCTGACACTTTTGAAGACTGCAGGCTGGGTATTTTGTAGAATGTCCTTCATAAGGCTTTCTCTAGTTCATCATGGTTAGATTGGATTGGGTCAAGCTGAGTCCTTCTCGTGACATCTTGTCAGGTTGTGTGAACTGCAAATTGTCCCATCACTGGTGAGGTTGTCCCATCACTGGTGAGGTGGACCTGGACCACTCCTTAAGGTCATCTCCCAGGCCTTGCCCCTGCAGAGCTACTAATTTTTCCTTTGAAATTAACAAGCATTTTGTGGGGAGGAACTTGAACCTATGCAAACACTCCATTCCTCACCAGACCTTTATATGTTTATTGGTATCACTATGGATTTCTGGTTTTCCATTTTAGTCAATGGGTTATAATCCATTAGTGTGATTATGTGGATGCTCAGATACTCCTTGATGTGGTCAGTGTGGCTTTTCTAAAGCTGGATCTGTGTCCTGTGATATCATCATCATTTCTTTTTTCTCTCTCTTTTTTTTTTTTTGAAACAGGGTCTCACTCTGTTGCCCAGGCTGGAGTGCAGTGGTGAGATCATAGCTCACTGCAGCCTCGAATTCCTGGGGTCAAGTGAGCTTCCCATTTTGACCTCCCAAGTAGCTGGGACCGCAGGACACTACTATGCCCAGAAAACTTTTTTCATTTTTGTAGAGACAGGGGTCTCACTATGTTGCGAAGGCTGGTCTTGAACTTCTGTGCACAAGTCGTCCTTCGGTCACAGCCTCCCAAAGTGTTGGGATTACAGGTGTAAGCCACCGTGCCCAGCTTCCTTCATTTCTTAGAACGCTTTCTTGCTTCCTGGTGCAAAAATGTGGTTCAAGTTCACACTCACACATGGATACAGATTTGCATGTTTATTTTCATCTTTCTCTCCCTCTCAATATTTATAGAAAACCTTGAGTTCACTGATATCCCAATTCCAATCCAACCCCACAAAGTTAATTCTACTTGCAACTTTCTTCACTTACTGTGAGAAAACTTGTTTGTATTCATTCTAAAGCATTTCCTTATGTCAGCCATCTTCCCATATGTCAGCCATCTCCCGCCTCTGCTCCCCCTCCCCAAGGTGACCCTTTTCACCTGTTTGGCTGACATCTCGCTCTGGCCCCTGGTGTCCTCCCATCCCCCACCCACTCCAGATGCCACCTTGCTTTGCCCCACCTAATGGCTTTTGAACTTACTTTTTAAGCAAGGAAGGAAAGGAAAGTAGAAAAGGAATGTTTTAAATATGTATTGACATGAACACATATTCAAACAGACACACACATATATTTTATGCCAGGTCTAAACGCAGTGCTCCTGGGTGTGCATTTTGAAACGTCGCAGGTGATTCGCCTGCCCAGCCACCCCTGAAAGCCAAGCTGTGGTGCCTGGGGGGTCAAGTGCTTTTGGAAGTTGCTTGTTTGTCCCTGTCACCCAGTATGCGCCGAGTGCCAGCAAGTGAAATGGTTGAACAAGATAATGAACAGCACAGGAGGAGAGAACATGGAGTTACAATCTGCATACTTGGAGAGAGAAATACCCCAACTAGAAATGTGCAGCACTGTTCCTTCCCTAATTCAAGGAATGGAGGGGGCAGTGCTGGAATGAGAGGAGCTGCTCGTGAGTCAGATACTAATGCTGAGAAGTGGGCAAAGCAAGATGAATGGTAGCCCTCTCAGCCCTGGACTCTGAGTCCCATCTTCACTTACTGGCAGAACACTCTGGGATCTGAGCAGCTACACAGAAGGACCCCCATGGTAACAACAGTGTGAAGGCTCAGTATTAGGCACCTTTGTACTGGCACAGCATTCTTCTCATGCAGAACTTAAAGCAGGGTCTCCAACCAAAAAACCAATAAATATTCTTTGAACACTTACTATATGCTGGTGCTGTGAAAGGCACTGCAGAGGCCCTCAGGGAACTCTGCCTTCATGTAACATCTACCCATCTATCCATTCTTCTGCCTACCTATCTATCCACCCATTCATCCTTCCATCTACCCACCTACCCACCCACCCATCTCTCTTCCTTCCCTCCCTCTCTTCATCCATCCATATATTTATCCACCCATCCAATTGTCCATCCATCTATCCATCCATCCATCCAACCATCCATCCATCCATGCCGTCCACCCACCCATACACCTGTCCACCCAGCCACCCACCTGTCCACCCACCCACCCACCTGTCCACCTCTCCATCCACCCACATGTCCATCCATCCATCCATCCATCCATCCATCCATCCATCCATCCATCCATCCATCCATCCACATACTCATCCTTCCATTCTTCTGTTCTACCATCTGTCTACACAATCACCTACTTGTCTGTCCATTCATCTACCCATCCTTCAAGATCTGTGCTAGGGCCAAGGCATGGAGTTGGGCCATGCCCAGCATGGAGCCTCCTGGCAGAACACCTGGTATTTGAGTAGCTATGCAGGAGGGCCTCCATGGTAACAACAGTGCAAAGGCTAAGTATCAGGCACCATTGTACTGGCATGGCATTCTTTTCATGGCTAACTTAAGGCAGGGCCATTTTACTTCAGCAGCAGTGATAGGATGGCGGGCCCAGTTGGGAGGTGATGGAGGACAGCTGCAGCAGAGCATCCTTTCTCCATTCCAGTTTTAGTGTTGAGCATGGGAGCCATGTGAGCAACTGAAACCTGCTCAGTGACCCAGGGGGTAGCAGAGAGGATCCCAGCTCCAGCTGGGGCAGCTTGAAAATCATAATGCCCTTTCCTCCTTGCTTCTGGCTCCTTGTCCAAGACTTAGGGAGGGTTCTGGTTCTATACCAGGAGCCTCAGTGTTGAAGGCAGCCAGAGAGCATTGGCTTGGCTCCTCAGGCTCCTGAGGGTATAGAGGGTGTAACGGAAACGAAACAGCAGAGGTTGCTGCCTGGGCATTGGAAGTAGAACACCACACCCAATGACCCAAGCTGGTGGCCAGAGATAAGAACTTAGAGGTATCTCCCTGCCTAGGAGACTGGGCTTTCCGCTTTCCTACCACTTCCTTTAAATGGACCATTAAGGCATTTGCCCATGAACTTAAAGTGACCCACATCCTATTCCCCTATATATGTTTCTAGTTGGATCTCTCTGCCTGACTCTTAATCCCTACCTCATGTGGCCCTGGGATGGAGCACTGCCCTCCCAACTCATGATGGCCTCCATGCCCAGGATCTATAAGTAAAAATCTTTGAACTCCTTTCTCATTGTGGCAGTGGATTGAATTTGCACCTTCCATTGGAAGAAGCAGAGGCTACCCCAGGCCATGTTTTCACCAGACGCCAAGGAGAACACAAGGTTGGTCCCAGCCACAGAGCGATGATCAGGTAAGAAAAAAATAGACACAGGCCAGACAGGAGCCACAAAGCCATCTGCCAGTACAAACAAGCTTCCCATGTGAGGGACCCCCTGGTCATGGGTTGGGCAACCAGGTGTTAGGACACCTGCCAGGTAAGAGAAGTATCCCGTGAAAGGCACACTGTAAACGCCCATGTCCAGGCCCCTTTTCATTTCTCCTTATTGCAGGTTTGCTAGCTGCTCTGGTACTGGAACTCCAGTTTAGCTGGGGGCTCTAAAATGGAGGGGCAAACAAGATCTTATCTGGGACGAGAGTTTGGAACTGTGACCTGCACTCTGTGACCAGAGCCCATTGGTAGAAATCAGCTCAGAAAAGCCAATTCTGAAAATTCACTACCACTTTTAGCCCTAAGACTTCATGTCTTCTTGTGAGTTTGCTGAGCAAATGCGAGATCTGGGATTGTGGGGAGAATCTGGTCACTGGGCAAAGACATAACAATTCCTAAAATGCTTAATAATCAGTGCTTACTGCAAAGAAGACTGGCATGCAATATAATGACTTCATCCTCCAAGATGTGCATGCCCTGAGAACTTCCTAACATGCTTTGGGCGCCACACACTGGGTTCTCCAGGGCACCCACACCCGCTTCTCCAGTGGGTACTTGAGGAGGGAGAATTTCCAGGGTTAGGGATATACCATCTATCCAATGAAAACACCCTGAGAAAGATGGGGGTAGGCAGAGGCCAGGCTGAGGAGTCCCTCCTGGCAGGACCAAGAAGCAAAGGTCATGGAGCAAGGTCCAGATGGTATCTCAGGCCCCAGGGAACAGTTTGGGGGCACCCTGGCTTCAACTGTAGGCACCATCCTTGGAGACCATCCTTGGCAAGAGCCCACGTCATGGACAAGGAAGCCAGTCTGGGGCTTGTTAATGAGCAGTCACCCAGCCACCCAGACAGAGAGCCTGGATGAAGCCTCCCAGGTCCCTCCCCACATCCCCTCCTCCAGATGGGGCGTCCATACCTCCTGTTTTGCTTGGGAAAGTCCTGTGCACACATCCCAAGTGGTTAGTGCCCACTTTCCTTTCCCCAAATGAACCAGTTTGGATGATAAATTGCAGTCACCTCACCTATGGGGACATAGGTGTTGCTTTTTGGTGTACCTTCCATAAAAAAAGGTAAGTGTAAGGCTGGGCGCGGTGGCTCATGCCTGTAATCCCAGCACGTTGGGAGGCTGAGGCGTGCAGATTACGAGGTCAGGAGATCGAGACCATCCTGGCCAATACGGTGAAACCCCATCTCTACCAAAAATACAAAAATTAGCCAGGCGCGGTGGTGGCTCACGCTTGTAATCCCAGCACTTTGGGAGGCTGAGACGGGCAGATCATGAGGTCAGGAGATTGAGACCATCCTGGCCAACATGGTGAAACCCCGTCTCTACTAAAAATACAAAAATTAGCCAGGCATGGTGGTGTGCACCTGAGTAGCACCAGCTACTCAGGAGGCTAAGGCAGGAGAATCGCTTGAACCCGGGAGGTGGAGGTTGCAGTGAGCCAAGATCGCGCCACCGCACTCTAGCTTGGGTGACAGAGCAAGACTCCATCTAAAAAAAAAAAAATGTAAGTGCACATGTGTGCACACGTATGAATGTGAGCAAATGCGCATAAACTGTATGCACACATCCTCCCACCTCTAGGTAGGAGTTTATACTTGCTATTCCAACCATTGCCTTTTCCTCCTCCTGATGCATCCTGAGACACCCACAGCACAGTATGTGGGGACAGTCCTCACTCCTTTTCACAGGTGCAAGGTTCTCCTCATGCACAGATCTCATGCGCAGCATTTCTGAGTGGTGTGCCTCAACTCCTCTCTCAGGTAGGGCCCAGCAGAGCCAGTCTGAGGAGGCTCAAGGGGCTGAACCCAGCCTATGTCCTGCTATGGGCCTTTGCCCTTGGTCAAGGGCTGTGCCTGCCCAGACAGGCACCTTTTACAAAAGACTCTCCAACGACACAGTACAGTCTAGCAGGGGCTCTGCTAAGAGCTATGGCCTGGGAAGCTGGGATGGAAGGACGGGGGCCTCCCAGTGCTCTGAAGGGACTGAATGGATCTTAGGCTCTGAAAGATGCTTCTAGCAGTGGCCAGTGTGGCTCGAGGAACACGGCTTATCTTATTCCTTAGAATCAATAAGCTGAGGTCAACCAGGTGACAAATAGTTACTGATCATCAACTACAGGTCTAGCACTGTGCTCAGCATGCTCACGCTTGCCCATGTGTGCCCATGAATGCAGGTTTAGGTAGAAAGAGATACGAACAGATGATCAAATAAGAAATCATCAGTTATTTTTCCGCATCTATCGAGATGATCATATGGTTTTTGTTCTTAATTCTGTTTATGTGATATATCACATTCATTGATTTGTGTATGTTGAATCATCCTTGCATCCCTGGGATAAATACCACCTGATATGGTGTATTATCTTCTTGATGTCCTGTTGGATTTGATTTGCTAGTATTTTGTCAAGGATTTTTGCATTCAATACAATTCAGCATCACTTCATGATGAAAATCCTCAACAAACTAGGCATAGAAGGAACACACCTCAACATAATAAAGGCCATATATGACAAACCCACAGCTAACAGCATACTTAATGGGGAAAAGTTGAAAGCTTTTCCTCTAAGGACTGGAACAAGATGAGGACGCCCACTTTCACCATTATTCAACATAGTGCTGGAAGTCCCCACAGAGCAGTCAGGCAAGAGAAAAACAAACAAAAGCCATCCAAAGTGGAAAAGAAGAAGTCAAATCATCCCTGTTTGCTGATGATATGATTTTATAATTAGAAAACCATAAAGACTCTACCAAAAACCTCTTATATTTGATACACGAGTTTAGTAAAGTTTCAGGATACAACATTAACATACTGAAAGCAGTAGCATTTCTATATACCAGTAACAATCTAGCTGAGGACTAAATCAAGAAGGCAATCCCATTTATATTAGCTACAAAAATATCAAGGAATATATTTAACCAGGGAGGTGAAAGATCTCTATAAGGAGGACTACAGAACACTGAAGAAAAAAATTATAGATGACACAAATGAATGGAAAAATATCCTATGCTCATGGATTAGAATTAACATCATTAAAATGATTATATTGTTACAATAATCTAGAGATTCAATACAATCCCTATCAAGTTACCAATGTCATTTTTCACAGGATTAGAAAAAACAATAAATTTCATGTGGAACTAAAAAGGAGCCTGACTAGCCAAAGGAATCCTAAGAAAAAAGAACAAAGCTGAAGGCATAACATTATCTAATTTCAAATTGTACTACAAGGTTATAGTAAACAAAACAGTATGGTATTGGCACAAAAACAGACACATAGATCAACGGAACAGAATATATAACCTATAAATGAAGCCACATACTTACAACCAACTGATCTTCAACAACACCAACAAAAATATATACTGGGGAAATAACACTATTCATTTAGTGCTGGGAAAATTGCATAGCCATATGCAGAAGAATGAGATTGGACCCACACTTCTCACCATATACAAAAATTAACTCAAGACTGATTAAAGACCTAAATGTAAGACCTGAAACTATAAACATTCTACAAGGAAACCTATGTAAAACTCTTTTGGACACTGGCCTAGGCAAATAATTTATGACCAAGTCCTCAAAAGCAAATGTAACAAAAACAAAAATAGACGTTGGTGAGAATATGATGAAAAGGGAACACATACTGTTGGTAGGAATGTACATTCATACAACCTTTATGGAAAACAGTGTGGAGATTTCTCGAAGAACTAAAAACAGAACTACCACTCAATCCAGCAATCCCACTACTAGGTATATACCCAAAGGGAAATGAATCATTATATCAAAAAGATACCTGCGTGTTTACTGTAACACTATTCACAATGGCAAAGAGATAGAAACCACCTAAGTGTCCATCAATGTAGGATTAGATAAAGAAAATGTGGTGTGTATATATACCATGGAATATGACTCAGCCGTAAAAAAGAATGGAATCCTGTCTTTTGCAGCAACATGGATGGATATGGAGGCCATTATCCTCAGTGATATAACTCAGAAACAGAAAGTCAAATACCGCCTGTTCTCACTTATAGCTGGGGGCTAAACAATGTGTACAAATGGACAGGCAGAGTGGAATAATAGACACTGGGGTCTATGACAGGCCGGAGGGTTCGAGGGGGTGAGGACTGACAAATTACCTATTGAGTACAATGCTCACTACTTGGGTAATGGGTACGCTAAAAGCCCAGACTTTTCCACAATGCGATATTTGCATGTAAGAAACCTGCGCTTGTATCCCCTAAACATATTTAAATAAATAATAAAATAATAAAAAAGAAACTATCAGTACAGTGATAAAAGGTGGATTCTTTAGACAGGAAGATCAGGAAAGGCTCCTACTTGAGGACCATCCCTAGATAGAGTCAACTTTGGTCTTATTTTCAATGAGAAATGTCTTTAAAAATTTGAGCCGGGTCCCACATCTGCAAAGTGAGGACACCTTACGTTCGTTAGCAGATGCTCTTTCTGCTTGGTCTGCTGGTGGAAGTCATGGAACCTTCAGGAATACACATAAGAATGCCTCCTTTCCTGCACAAGGCCAACCCATGGCCTGGGAGCACCAGGCTGTGGTGTGGGCATCTCCCAGGAAAAAAATGCCTCTTGCTTTTCCTCAGAAGATTGACCGAAATTGACAACTCTCAGACTGTGTGCTAGGAAATCACTTGGGATTCTAACTACTTCTGAAAAAGGCTAATAAAAAGAAATGCAGCAAACACGTTGTCAGTGAAATTTCAGAAACTCAACTACAAAGAGAAAGCAGAGAGCTTAGCATGTGAGAAAAGTAAGGACCTAGACAGAAGATGTCCCGGGGGCTGCCAGAGGGTCCCCCAAAGGCCCCCCTTGCTCTGCTCTCCCTTCCTCTTTGTCCATCCAACTGGCCTCTCAGCTTCCACTTAACCCTTCTCTTAAAACAGAAAACAAATAAGTAGTTCTTTAAAAAGTTTAAAGAACAAAAATGATTATTTTCACCATAGTCAAGATAAGTTGTTGATTCCTACTCCTCATGCCTGGTCTGCATCTGTCAAGAGTGTGGGCTTAGGTGTTTTGGTCGGTTCTAAGTTCAGGTTCTGGCTTTGTACCTTTCAGCCTGTGGGACACTGGAAGCTAACCTGTGATGGTTAGATAGCTGGTTAAACGTTATTTCTGCGTGTGTCTGCGAGGGCGTTTTGGATGAGATTAGCGTTTGAATTGCTGGAGAGCAGAAAGCAGATGGCTTTCACCAATGTGGGTGGGGCTCATCTGATCTATTCACGGATGGGAACAAAACAGTGGAGGGCGACAGAATAACCAAACCTGTTTGAGCTGGGACATGGACTTTCTGCCCTTGGCACTCCTGGTTCTCAGGTCTTCAGATTCAGACTGGACCCACACCATCAGTTCTCCAGCTCTTGGGTCTTTGCACTACACCACTGGCTTTCCTGGGTCTCCAGCTGGCACATGCCAGGTCGTGGGAATTCTTAGACACCATAATCACGTGAGCCAATACCTACATTAGATCTCTTTATATATATGTCTTTTATTGGTTCTGTTTCTCTGGAGAACCCTGACTAATACATTATCTAATTCTCTGAATCTCAGCCTCCTTATCTGTGATTGGTGATGATAATGACAGCTCATGGGACTGCCTGACGCATAACATGGACTCAGTAGGTGACACTGTTCAAATTCCCATCTGATCTCACTAACCCCTCCCCAAGCCCTAGGGAAGGCCTGGTTCTCCCACGTGGCCAGGGCCTGGCCACTGAGTCCTGGGAGGCACAGTGAGAGGAAGCGGGTCTAGCTCACGCCCACACCTGGTCTCTGGTCCCTTCTGACCTCTTCAGATAAGTGACATAGTCGCTTTCTGGGAAAGTAACAGGTTTAAAAATGACTCCAGGCCATCATCTGTGTCAAGGACCAATAGAACAGAGACTGCCCCATCTGCCTCCATAGCAGGGGCTCCCAGAGCAGGATGCAGGGCCCGCACTGCACCCCTTTACCCTCATCCGTGGGGAACAGGTTCTGGGAAACCCAAGCTGGGACGAAGAAGGCCACTTTAGTTCTTCTCGCCATCATGCCTGCAAACTCTCCCTTAACTTGCTCTTTCCTATTCGCGGGTGGCACCCTGGAAATTTTGTGTGGTTCTTCCGGTCACTCTCCTGTGCAGGGGGCTATCAGCCCCAAGTTTGAGCCTCCTGAAAGATTGCGTTAGCTGCCAGCTGGCTTCTCTGTTTCACCCTTTGCCTCCTCCCCTTCTCTGGCTGCCGTCTGTGTCCCCTGTGGGGCTAGCACAGGCAGAGAGGAGGGGCAGGAGAGTGGCAAAGTCCTTCTTGCTGTCTTCCTTCAGGGCCCGCTGGGCTCGCTGGAGGTCCCAGTTCTGGCCTGCTGTCTGAGGAAGTGCTTTTGTGGGTCTTCAGAGCTCTCTGCCAGTTGAGGGGCTGTGTCCTCAGGCCCCTGGGTTGCGGTGGTGACTCCTCTCGCTGACTGCTTGTGTCCACCCTCAGCCCTGGCCTCAGGGGCTGGCCTTCTGTGTGGTCCCCACCGTAGGTGAGTCCTGAAGCCAGCCTGCTTGGGGCCTCCTCCCTGAATCCATGCCTGGCCCTCGGGCAGCTCGCAGCATCCTGGCCTTACATCCCCTACGGCCCCGTGTCCTGGCCTGCACAGCCTGCCACAGCCCCGTGAACCCTGAGCTTGCCAGTTTCTGCCTTCAGGCCCTTCAGTCAGGCGTCAGAAACTCGTCTCTGCGCTCTCAAGCCCCACAGATGATGCCCCACACCTCTCAGCTCAACATGGGGAGAGAGGACACAGGCAAAAGGCAGAGCACACTGTGCTTGGACACACAGGCCTCTCTATGGACTCTGAACCCCAAGTGAATTCTTGGAGCAGTTGGCCACTCTAGAGCACCCTGTTGGCGAGTCCTGCACAGCTGCACGGTGCCTTGCTGAGGCGCTCTCTGCCCATCACCCCAGTCCATGGGACTCAGCCAAAACTCCCTATTCCCAGGAAAATGTGCATTTTATGCCTGGTTCCATAGGCCTCCCTCCTTGACTGGCCATGCAAAGGTTCCAGGTAACCCAAGGAGGCATCTGGCTACAGAAGCAACTCTGTTAGATAGATTCCTATTGCATGTGTTCTGTCCTCTTCTGAGGTGTTTGTTTTTGTTTGTTTGTTTGTTTGTTTTTCCTTTTTCTTTCTCCACTGGAAACACCTGTTGCTGAAACCCTAGAAGTGCCTCCTGCATCATTGGCACAGGATTCCGACCTGAGCATCAATGCTTTTGTGGGGACCAGATGGCTGCGTCCTCACTCCCATCACCATCTGAAGCCCAGGGTGGTGGTTTCATTTGCAGGCTGATGTGTTGCCTGAGGTTCTACAGACTCTGCTGTATTTGAGGGATTTCGTTAGGGCTGTGGAGCCTGGTCAAAAGAGGCTCTACAATGATCAGACCACATTTTGACTTTTTGGCTCCTCCATTTATCATTTTTGTGGTCTTGGAACAGTTGTCTAATCCCATTGAGGCTCGGTTTTCCAATCTGTGGAAGGCGTACTGGAGGCCTGTGAGATGGGATTTGAAAGGAGGAGATAGAGGACCTAGCACGGGTCCCTCTTATGGTCTCCCTGACCCCACTCCACCCTACACAACCCGTGCTCACCTCCTTCCTTCTGTTTCCCCAACACCACCCATACCTTCCCGCCTCACCTCTCCATTCTTTTCTGTTGGGGTCACTCCCATCCACCCTTGGTTTAGTTTCCCCTCTCTGGCCATTCCCCGAGTTCTTCCTTCTCTTTTGTGATGTGGCAACCAGAACTGTGGCTTCCAGGAGGAGGGGACCAGGCTATCCTACTAAATGGGACAATGTCCGGGCCATTTTGGATATTCCTAAAGGGACCTAATCCTTTTGTTAGATTACAGTTGATCACTCAGACTCTGTGGGAGATAGGGACAGACACCAAGTGGCCCCTATGTCCCCATTAGCATCTGAATCCCTCGGGCCCCAGGGAGCAGGCAGCAGGGGACCAGGCTGTGGCCTTAGGAGTCAGATGGGCTCACCAGCCATGGGACCTTGGGGGAAGCTCCTCCTGGATGGGGGTACTCAGGAGACGTGTATGTGATGATCACCTGTGATTACAGTTATCATTGCTGCTGTCTTTCCCCACTCCTCCCTGTCCCTGGCAGAGACACCTGGACTGGATCCAGTCTGCCAGCATGTATCAGGCATCTGCCCTGTGGCAGGAGGGAGAGAGGCAACTGTGAAAACGATGTGGAGGAATGCTTAAGACTCATCACAGGCAGGACCTGGGAGGCGTGCAGAGGAAGAGAGCAGTTTTACAGTTGACCGAGACTTCAGAATGCTTGTCCTCAAATGTCCTACCAAGACAGGCTGTTGGTACAGAGATACCATAGCCTTAAAACATGGAGGAAGGCTGTGCCAGCGTATGTGGGTTTCTAACGATCTCATCTGTAAACATGGTCTCAGACACCACCGCTGCTGCTGCAGCTCTGTGGGAGCCTCTTTTCCAGCCAGGGCCTCCAGGGAGAGCTGACCCATGAGGCACTAGGCCCTGCCTTGGTGGGTGGATGAGGACCCAGGTGCCTGCTGCAGGGCCCATGAGCCTGAGGGCAGCCTGGAGCTGCATGCAATCCTCCTTCCGTGGGTCTCCCTGGTGTTACTGCTCACACTTTCTCATGTTTGGCTGAGACCTTTTCTAGGAGCAACACCTTTGCTTTCAGGTTCCAGAGAATACGAACTGAAGAATAAGCCATGATCAAGGCTCTATGGCTGCCCCGTTGGTCTGGCCGCACTCTTCATTCCACGCTAGAACATCCAAGGTGTTTCCGTAGGAACAAGCTAGTCCTAAACACGCACAGACGTGGAGCCTTTTTGCTGGGAACACATATAATATCCACGGAGCTCATCTGGGAAACAGCAGGCTAGCTTAATGAGCTTCTGCTTTCAGGGTGACTTCTTGAAGCCACGAATTAATTAGTTGGGGAGAAAATCCAAACTTCAGAGCCAGGTCCGCGTGCTGGCAATGTGTGGGAACGCTCACCATCGCGTGTGACCTCCAGAGGCCAGCTGTGCCCTGAGGGCGCACACCTCACCTGCTCTGCATAACAACGTTCAAGGAAAGTGGCCTGGAGGCAGCTCATGTGAGCTCACCTCTGCCTGCATAGTGCATTTGGGGACTGCGTACCCTTCCACCAGCACCCAGCAGGGGCCAGCCATCACCCACAGTCCTTCTGTGCATCCTTGTCTTGAAGCTAATGCTGGAAAGCTGGAATCTTTCTGTCTTCCACAGCATGAGGGTCCCACATTCCCCCCGTGCCATCCACCCATGCTGTGTGTAGCCCTGGGTGGCCTGGAGCTGGAGGTGACTTCTAGGGAGAGCAGGGGCAGAACTTACCCCCCGCCTGTGCCGCCGTTCTTGCTGAAGTGTGTGCGCGGCTCACTGGAGGCCAGCTTCAGCAGCTCCGTCCACTCCCGCTCCCACTCCTCCTCCGTGTACACCAGCCCTGACTGGCAGAGGGGAACTGGCTCAGAGGGGGGCGGGCCACAGCTGCGCTGCCCTCCTCCTCTCACCCTCCCAACCCAGACCAGCCTCACTGGGACCCAGGCCAGGCACATCTATAGGTAGCTACCAACTACACTAACTGCACCCTCTTGGCCACCTTTGCTATGCACACTATATTTTCAAAAGCTCCAAGCTCTAATTCCAGAGCTGTTGGGAATCTGCCCACCAACAAGGGTCATTCTCAGGGGCTGGGGATGACTGAGCATTAACCTGTGCATGCACCTAACTGTGGCTGGCCATTACAAAGTTTAAAGGGATAATGGATCAACTGTAGTCAGAAAGCAGGCAGATTCTTCTAGAAGAGCAAGGTCCTCATGTTTACCATGCTTGGGGACAATTGGGAATCCCTTTGGACTGACCTCACACACAGGGGCTAGAGCCATGGGCTGCACCTGACAGCAGGCGGCCATATATATAATTCATCAGCCAAGCCAGGATGCTTTTGGGAATGAAGGTAGGCAGCTTTCATAATCATGCCTTAAGGAAGCACAAGTGGACACATAGTTGCTATCTGCCGGGACTCTGCTATTTCAACAGGCTCCTCCTTCATGGGCTTAAAAGCAGGAGACTTTCCTGATCCCAGGGACTGTTTCTGCCTCCCCTCATAAGACAGTCTGGGGTCTAGGGACCATGCTCTGGACTTGACCATGGCCCGAGGCGGCACCTGACCTGGGTCCCGGCCTCCGGCCATGCCAGTGGATACCAACCTCCTTATTCTGCTGCGTCTGCTGCCACCTCCACCTCCGCTTCAGGGCTTCCCTCTCGGCTCCCGTCCTCATCATGGTATAGAGAGCTTTCCGTAACACCAGGTCCCGGTCGTGAAACCCCCACATTCCTGGAGCCAGGAGGCCATGGAGAACACAGGAGAGAAAGGACGTGAGGAAAAGACAAGCCAGAGGTGATGCAAACTACCATGACCCACTGGGAGGGCCTCCTGTCTGCACGCAGAGCAGCCTCCTTACTCAGCGGTTCTGTTAATTCCCCTCTAGCCTTCTTCCTGAGGCTTCCCATTAAGGCAAGTAGGTGAATGAAGCAGCACATCCTGTTCTTAGCAAAATAATAGTGGGTGAAAATCAAGTGCTTTTCCTCTCCGGCGCCCTTGGCAACCCACTCTCAATGTTGCTGGTTTGCTTTGAGGACCTAATGGTCATTATCCAAGTCTTAACATTTGGGTGGGGGACTGACTAGGGGACAGGGACAGGCTGTCCAGTGTCCTCATGGAGGGCTCCAGGCGAGGGAGGCCATTAGCATCCTGGCTTCTCCAGGGCCTGCCATTTCCCTCATCTCCAGCCCTGAGGCATCTCAGCTTCCTGAGAAGCAGAGTGTCAGTGACACCACTGCACACACCAGGCCCACGAGAGACTGCCTGCTTCCCAGCGGGAGGGTCTCACCCTGTGTCAAGTGCTGAGAGGATATAGAGGGAAATGAACCACCTCTGAGAATGTGCTCTTGGCAGCTCAGATGTGTTCAAGAACCCCAACTCGTGGGAGAAGCGCTCAAAAGAAGGGCAGCCCTGGCTACAAGGGAAAGCACAGGGGAATCCATCCATCCATCCATCCATCCATCCATCCATCCATCCACCCACCCACTCATTCTAGGTGCTGGCAGTATGCGTGGCAGTGACTAGGACACATGAAGTTCCTAAAATCTCATGGAGCGCATGTTGTGGGGAAGTGGGAAGTGAGGCAGCCATGAGGTTGGCACAGAGTGTATGATGTTGAGGGTGGCAGCTCCACGAGGAGAGGTGAGGCAGGCAGATTTGCTGTGGCATGAATGGAGACATAGGAGCAAAGGCTCAAATGGGTGGAGGAAGGAGTCAAGTTGCTGTCCCAGCACAGCGAAAGGCCAGGGACAGACCCGGAGGGGGCAGTACTTGAGAAAAGGCAAGAGGGAAAGATGGCTAGAGTGGGATTGAGGGGAGAGGGAGAGTGAAAAGGGGGATCTCAAGGGAGCTGTGAGCCTCTGGAGAGTTTTCAGAAGGAGAGTAACATGAACTGATGTTTTCAAAGGCTCAACTGGCTGGGCATCCTTGGATATGCAAGGGACAAAAGCATTTCCATGATCCAGACTTCACAATAAGGCTGCCGTTAGACACAGATGAGAGATTTATTCTTTTAGATTCTTTCTCCAGGTTTTACAAAGAACAAGGCAAAATATGCTCAATAATAGGGGAATAGTTAATATTAACCACTATGATGAAATATGACCCAACTACTGAAAATCATATGTCTGAAGGATAACAGCAGGGAAAATTCTCAAGTCGTAAGGGAAAATGTTGGATTCAAGACTGTGAACACAGCAAGATCATCATTTCACCTAAAGAATAGACAAAAGATTGGAAGACGATGACACCACCAGACTGTAAAGAGTGGCCGCCGCTGGGTGGGGGTCACTGATTTTCATTTTCTCACCATGGTGAATGTGGAGTACTTTTGCAATGCCAACAAGCAGAGTGTGCTCCAATGACATGGAGATGAAGCAGGTAAGTGGGTGCCTTGCCTTTCCTCACTGCAGGTCAAGCCTGGGGAATGTTTCCCTTCCTCTTGGTCTCCATCCTCCTCTGGGACCCTTCCAAAACCCTGATGTATTTCCCTTGAAGCCTATTACAGTCTTATCTCACCTACCTCTTGCTGATTAGGCCTCACTGCAGGTCCAAAGAGAGAGCGGTCTGGGGGCTGGCCCTTGAGGTAGGTCACAGCACCCAGTTAAAGCCACGTCTGTTGGGATGCGAGTTTGACCAAGGACCACATTCCTGTGTGAGGGTCATGTGTTTTGGAGAGGCGCTATCTTCCAGAGCGGGTAGGGAGCAACCAGCCCTGATGGTCCCTGGTGCAAACCCAGACTCACCTATCAAAATGGATTCGGCCTTGTGCATCTAACGCTGGGCCTAAAGGGATAACTGAGGTTCCAGAAAGTGGATGATGATCCTCAATTATCCAAATATTTCTGTGTAGTGTGGCTGTGTGTGATTGGGAAGCTCATGTCTCTGTTGGACAAGGCTGCTGGTCTCTCTGTGGTATATTCTGAGTATGCCGACTCCCCTGTGATTTATCTGGGCAGTACCTACGTCTGTTTCCATTAGTCCAGGCCAATTGTTGACTGCTGTCAACATAGTGGATCCTCATTTACTCAGCCTCATGCGCTGCTCCCAAAACTTCCTGCTCCAGCCTTACCTTGTTCACCCCTACCTCCAAACACCCTGTCCATTCCTGCCTTTATGCTTTATCTGCGGGGTCTCCCTGCCTGCAATGTCCTCTTCTAGTCTCTGAAGTTCTTCAAGTTTCAGTAAAGATCCCACCTCCTCCAGGAAGTCCTTTTTATTTGTACCAGGCAATAGTCTCTAAGTCCCATCCCTGTGGCTATGCTTAAGGCCTCCTTCTCTCATGCCAGGTCTTTTCTTATGTGTATTCTGTCTCTCTACCAACTGCAAGCTACTTGACAAGAAGGGCCAGGATTGTTAGCTCTATCTCCTGGGGACTTTCCCAGATGACAGTGACATGAGTGACTCTATTTAGCGTATGTCTTTCCTTCAATAGCATATGTCTTTCCTTGCGCAGGCCTGGAGCCTGGCTACCCTCTGTCTGTGCTGCAGAGCTTACCCAGTGAGGCGGCATGTAAAAGGCAGTTCCCATCCCCTGTCGTGGCCAGAGGAAGAAGCCGTTTACAGCTTGTGCACACAGTGGACCACCAGTTCAGGCGACCTGGAACAGAAGCTCACTTTAGAACAGGATCCCAGAAAAGGCAGGGGCCACTGGGGGTGTTTGCTAAGGAGGCACAAACATCAGGGATAGATTTTCCACAGGTTTCAGTAGAAAGGGGGAACAGTATGGCTACTTCTCTCCTCAAATAAAATACAGATTTCTTTTCCCTTTGAAGACAAGAAGTGGCCAAATCCTCCCATCAATTAGCATGAGCATTAAGAAACTCAAGACCAGTACCTTCTCTCCTTGAATCTGGAAACATATTTTACACAAGATAAAACATTTCTCGGTCATTTCCTTGAATACAGCTTTCCCTCCTGAAAGCTATTTTTTCCTTTTGCCATCTAGGTTTTTTGATGCACTCATACCTTTGAAAGTATAGTTCGTATTTCATTTGATTCATCAAAACCATTATAGCTATGTAGGTGTAGTCATGTTAAATTTCATGAACATTTACATTTAGAGACTTCTACTTCAGGGAAGATAGAGCAGATGTACTTTTTCCTATTCCTCTTACTAAGTACAATGAAAAGCCCTGAAAATTATGTATAAAATCATATTAGAAGACTCTGAAAATTGGAGAAGAAGTGGCAGACTAGCCAGGATCCTGAGACTTGAGGAATGACATAATGGTGGGTTCCCTGGAGTTTCTTTTTGCCTCACATATCCCAGACTAGATACTGTAGAAACTGGAACCTAGAAACACCAATGAGAGCAGGCCACAAAACAAACAAACAAACAAACAAAACACCAAAACAACCAAACAGACAAAAAAACAGAAAGAAGACAGAAAAGAAAAAGCATGCTCTCTCTAGACAGAATACCAGGAAAGGGGCAGCTTAGCAAGACAGTAGCTGCTTAGACATTTCCTCTTCTATTCCAGCCAAATACTGCAGAAAAAATTACAGACCGATTACCGCCCCTGCCAGCAAAGGTCTAAGTGGGAAGCCTAGACTTCCACCCTCACCAGGCTGTAACAAGGTGCTCATCACTGCCTGCTCCATTGCCTGGGGAGTGTCAGAGAAGGCTGAGTTCAATGCTAAGACCTCAACCCTATGGGTGGTAGTAAGCACCTTGCCCTCTATCTTCAGAGGACACATAGGGAGCCTGGATTTTCACACTCATCTGGCTGTAATGAGAATCTCCGCCTCCTCTCAGCTAGGGAGTACCCCTGCCAAGAAGTACCAAGCCCATTCCCTAGGTATCAACAGGGGCAGAGGGGGAACCTATACTTCAATTACCCTCTGGCAGTTGTCAGGCAATGGCCCCCTGAACCTACCAGAGTGGCGTCAGGAGGTCTGCTAAAACACAAGATTTAAGTAAGACCCAGAGTCCTATAACTTAATACCCAATATATACCCTCTTAAATTAAAAAAAAATCACTTATACCAAGAACCAGGAAGATTTCAAACAGAACAAGAAAAAATATGAAAACTGAGATGATAGATGTTAGAGTTATCTGACTGGGATTTAAAAGTAGTCATCCTAAGAATACTTCAACAAGCAATTACAAACATACCTAAGACAAATGAAAAAACAGAAAATGTAGTAAAGACATAGAAAGTCTTACCAAAACAATAGAAGATACAAAACAGAGCCAAATAAAGAATAAAAATATGGGAAGATATAATAGGGACTGAAAAATACAAATCTGATTTTAAAAACTCAATGGATGTGCTGAAAAGCAGAATGGAGAGAATAGAATAAGAATCAGTGTAATATAAAGGTAGAACATAGAAATTACCCAATTGGAATAATAGAGAAAAATTAGACTTAAAAAAAAAAACACACATGTACAGAACACAACTCAGGAACATGTGGGACTGCGACAAAAGTCTGGAGTCCTGTAGAAGAGGAGAAATAGGATACAGCTAAAAAAGTACTCAAAGAAATAATCACTAAAAAGTTCCCAATTTTTGCAAATGAACAAACAAACATACAGATTCAAGAAGCTCAGCAAACCCTGAACGGAAAACAACCCATAGAAACTCATGCCAAAATATCATAGTCAAACTTCTAAAACCTAAAGACAAAGAAAGAAACCTTAAAAACTGCCAAGGAGAAACAACGCCTTACTTATATGGGAAAAACAATTTTAAAGACGTGGATTTCTCATTAGCTACCATGTAGGCCAGAAGGAAACAGGATCACATTTTTATTTTTTGAGACAGAGTCTTGCTCTGTCACCCAGGCTAGAGTGCAGTGGTGCAATCTCAGCTTACTGCAACCTCTGCCTCTTGGGTTCAACCCAAGTGATTTTTCTGCCTCAGCCTCCCAAGTAGCTGGGACACAGAGATGCACCACCAAACTTGGCTAATTTTTGGTATTTTTAGTAGAGATGGGGTTTTACCATATTGGCCAGGCTAGTCTCGAACTCCTGACCTCAAGTGATCTGACTGCCTTGGCCTCCCAAAGTGCTGGAATTACAGGCTTGAGCCACCACACCCACCCAGGATAACATTTTTTAAGTGCTGAAAGAAAATAACTGTCAGCCCAGAATTCTAAAGCTAGCAAAAATATTCTTCAGTAATAAGCAAGAGACAGATATATTTTCAGATGAAGTAAAACTAGGAGATTTTGTTCCTAGCAAACCTACCTTAAATAAATGGCTAAAGGAAGTTCTCTAGGCAGAAAGGAAATGATAAAAGAAGGCATTTTGGCATATAAAGAAGGAAGAACATGGAAAGAACAAAAATATGGGCAAATATAATAGACTTTCCTTCGCCTCTTGAGATTTCTAAATTATGTCTGATGTTAAAGCAAAAATTATGACATTGCCTATCTGTTTATATGTTTCAATGTATGTTGAATAAATATTTAAAACAATTTTATTATAAATGGTAGAGAATAAAGAAGCAAAAAGGCAGGTAAGGTTTATATGCTTCGCCAATAGTAGTAAAATGTCAATACCAATAGACTTTGATAAAGTATGTGTATATAATGTAATAACTAGAACAATTCCCAAAAAAGTTATACCAAGAGGTATACTTAACAACAACCAACATTATACAAGCTCCTCCAGAAAATAGCCAACATTACCCTGATACCAAAATCAAAGAAAGAAACTACAAAAAGAGAAAAATGCAGAGTAACACCTCTCATGAATATGATGCAAAATTCATAAGGAAATATGAACAAGTAGAACACAGTGACATATACAAAGAACTATATACCATGACCAAGGGATGCAAGGATGGTTTAATATTTGAAAATCAATCAATATAATTCACCATATTAATGGGCTACAGAAGAAAAATCACATAATCATATCATGAATGCAGAAAAAGCATTTGACAAAATTCAGTACTCACTCATAATTAAAAATTCCCATAAAACTAGGAATGGGGGGATCTCCATAACTTGATTTAAAAAATCTACACAAACATATAGCTAACATCATACCTAATGGTGAAAGACTGAATGCTTTACGTCTAAGACTGGGAAAAAGACAAGGATGCCCCCTCTCTCCACTGCTATTCAACATAGTATGAAAAGTCCTAGCCAGTGAAATAAGTCAAGAGAAAGAAATAAAATCTGTATTCGCAAATCCAAAAGGAAGAAATAACACTATTCTTAGTAGAGAACATGATAGTTCACACAGAAAATCATAAGAAAGCTACAAAAAAACATAGCGAATAAGCAATTTTTAAGGTCACAGGATACAAGATCAATATACACAAATCAATGGTGCAGTCATCCCCCAGTATCTGCAGAGGATTGGTTCTGGGACCCTTCCCCTTCTGACATATACCAAAATCTGTGTATACTGAAGTCTGATAGTTGGCTCTGTGGAAGTTGTATATATGAGAAGTTGGCCCTCCATATACATGGATTTTGCATCCTGTGAATACTGTAATTTTGATCCTCACTTGGTTGAAAGAAATCCACATATAAGTGGAAGTAGACCTCTGCAGTTCAAATCTGTGCTGTTCAAGCGTCAGTTGTATTTTACATACTAGCACAGATGTCCAAGGGGCCATGGAGCAACTGGAGTTTTCATACTTTGCTGTTGGGATTGTAAAATGGCACAACTAGAAAAACTTTTGGCAATTTCTGATACCATTCAACGTACTCTGATATGGTTTGGCTCTGTGTCGTCACCCAAATCTCATCCTGAATTGTAATGCCCATGTGTCAAGGGAAGGTGGTAGGTGATTAAATCATGGGGGCGGTTTCCCCCATGCTGTTCTCATGATAGTGAGTGAGTTCGCATGAGATCTGATGGTTTTAACAGTGGCAGTTTCCCCTGTGCTCTCTCTCTCCTGCTGCCTTGTGAAGAAGGTGCCTACTTCCCCTTCCTCCTCCACCACGATTGTAAGTTTTCTGAGACCTCCCCAGCCATGCTGAACTGTGAGTCAATTAAACCCCTTTTGTTTGTAAATTACCCAGTCTGAGGCAGTATCTTTATGGCAGTGTGAAATGACTACTACCTACCTTTACCATATGACCCAGCAATTCCACTCATGAATATTTACCCAAGGGAAGTGAAAACATAAGACTAATACAAGAAATTCACAGCAGCCTTATTTCTCAATAAAACTAGTTGCTAACACATCTGGGATTGTGTCTCTGAAATAAATAGCCATTGGGAGTTACCTTGGGTTTTGTTTTCTAGTGAACCCATGTCAAGACATCTTCATTCACTCTTTCTCAGGAAGCTTCAGGAGAATGTACACCACAAAATGATGGTGGAAACCAAAACCAGAGAAATACAGGAAACAGGAGGGAAATGGGTGAACAGCACAGAAGAGAGACAAAGGTAATCTCCAGGCTGATGGCCACAGGAGACTCTATCCAACCTGATGACAGGTGCGCCTGCACTCATGGCTGCTTTTCAAAAGAATATGGCTATGGAAAGGATAAATAGCCTGGCTTATCTAATGATGGTGTCTTACATGTTAGGCAGGTGACACAAATGTCATCTTACATGTTACTTCTTGGATAATATTAAAATTGTTTAAAAATTGCTTCAAGTTTATGAATGGTTGTATCAAGTTTCTAATGTTATGTGAAACTTATAGTGACATATATATGTATGTTTTTATTTGGAGGATGAAATATAACATGCACCTCCTTAGGGCCTTCAACAATTTGGGAACTTAATTCAAATGAGAATGTTTATAACAGATATTTCCAAAGAGTTGTAATAGTATTTTAATAAAAAATTCTTTAAAAAAGAGAGAAATATTAATAGGATTTGAACAACTAAAGAAGCAGAACGTGTTCTACATTTCTACATTCCATCTGTCAATGGCTAAAGAAAACGTGGTGTAAATACACAGGAGCATACCATTCAGCTATTAACAAGAATGATGTCATTCATTGCAGCAACATGGATGAAACTGGAGGTCATTACCCTAGGTGAAATAAATCAGGCACAGGCCGGGCGCGGTGGCTCAAGCCTGTAATCCCAGCACTTTGGGAGGCCGAGACGGGCGGATCACGAGGTCAGGAGATCGAGACCATCCTGGGTAACACAGTGAAACCCCGTCTCTACTAAAAATACAAAAACTTAGCCGGGCGAGGTGGCAGGCGCCTGTAGTCCCAGCTACTCGGGAGGCTGAGGCAGGAGAATGGCGTGAACCCGGGAGGCGGAGCTTGCAGTGAGCTGAGATCCGGCCACTGTACTCCAGCCTGGGTGACAGAGCGAGACTCCATCTCAAAAAAAAAAAAAAAAAAAAGAAATAAATCAGGCACAAAAAGACAAATATTGCATGTTCTGAAATATATGTGGGAGCTAGAAATTTGATCACATAGAGGTAGAGAGTGCAAAGACAGATACCAGAGACTGGGAAAGGTGAGTGATGAGGGAGGATGAAGAGAAGTGGGTTAAAGGGTACAAACATACAGTAAGATAGAGGGAATACATTTAATGTTTGATAGCAGAATAGGGTGATTCTGCTTAACAAAAATGCATTGTACTCGGGTGATGAACACCCTGACTCAATCACTACACATTATATACATGGAACAAAATTTCAAATGTACCCCATACATTTGTACAAATAAAAAAATCCAATTTTAGTAAAAAGTGTTGCTATCAGAATAGAAATAATGAAATATGAAGGATAAAGACTGCAAATAATGCTTGAAAATTAAGGCTCTCAGAAGTATATTTATTTTAGAGTCAGAGTTATTGCCTAATGTGTTGCGATATTTTTTTTTTTTTTTTTTTTTTTTTTTTGAGACGGAGTCTCGCTCTGCCGCCCAGGCTGGAGTGCAGTGGCTGGATCTCAGCTCACTGCAAGCTCCGCCTCCCGGGTTCCCGCCATTCTCCTGCCTCAGCCTCCCTAGTAGCTGGGACTACAGGCGCCCGCCACCTCGCCCGGCTAGTTTTTTGTATTTTTTAGTAGAGACGGGGTTTCACCGTGTTAGCTAGGATGGTCTCGATCTCCTGACCTCGTGATCCGCCCGTCTCGGCCTCCCAAAGTGCTGGGATTACAGGCTTGAGCCACCGCGCCCGGCCTGTGTTGCGATATTAATAAAGTTTAATATAATAAAACTTGTTGGTTATTTGTTTAAACTGAATCCCTATCGACTCTTCAGTGCTTTTTGGTTAAGATTCAGTGATTCCATTGTAAGAAGTGGCATTACTGATAAAAAATAACTGTGCCCTTAATTCTAAACAAAAGCATGTATTAAAATTAACACTACAAAGTTAAGTAGACATTTATTTATTATATGAAGATGTTAATGCTTATGCTAATTAACTGGCATATTCTTATCAACTACAAGTCACCTTATTAAAGCTAACTGAGAAATGCAAGTAAGGGCCTTAATTGACGGTACTACTGGATGGACTATTGTGGACATCATTGGAAAAAACATGCAGTTACTTAGTCACTTCTTTTTCTCTAGGCTGTGAAATAGCAACCTGTCTCACTTGACTTTTAAAAAGTGTGTATAACAACCAGGCTGGGATATAGTAAAACTGGGTTGCCACAAAGTAAAATAAAATGGCAAGATCTTTGCTTACAAAGGCATAAAACTAAACAGAACGGCTGTAACACCTGGAAACCTGACACATTTGACACTAAAGTGGGCAGACTCGTTCATCCTCTGCATTGATCTCAGCTGCTAGTGCTCTGGGCAGCCGTCAGGGAGTACGGAGAACATGAGTAGACAATCAGGGAGAGGAGGGAAAGGGAATATGCTAATGAGGCAGGTGGTCTGCATTTCTGTGGCAGACCTGGTTGTTTTGCCCACCCCGTAGCTTTTCCCTCTCATCCTCGCGGACAGAGCCCTGCTTGTGTCTGGGGCTTTTCGGGCAAGCCTCCTTGCCTGCCCCATGGGGCAACGTGCAAGTGTTCATACGTCCAAGACGATCTGTGCAATACCATCCCCCTTGCCAGGGACTGCTGTCACCTGGCCCACAAGATGTAACAGGAAGCCTGCTGGGGCTTGCTCCTCCTTCACAAGGGCCATAATCAGGGGCTCCCTCTTGCTGCCCTGAATGATGTAGTGTGAGGATGTGTGACCTGATGTGGCCACAGCTATACTGCATCCCCAGATGCAGCCAGCACTGACCTGCTGGGGAGAGAAGAGCAGGGTGCTATGTGTGCCTGGGTCCTCCATAACACTGTGCAGCTGCCAGCCCTGCCATGAACGTCCCTGTTTTCAGACTCTGAGTTGTGTGGGATAATGATGACCTCACAGTTTCAGCTCCTGCTGGCTGGGTCAGTGTGTTCTGCTCACTGCAGGACCTTCACTAAATCAACTAGCTCTGTGTCAGGGGATGTTATTCCCATTTTACAGAGAAGGAAACTGAGGCTCACAGGGAGTAAGTAAACTTGCCCACGATCTGCTGAACCCTCACAGGAGCCCTCACACACCTGGGACAAAATCAGATCACAAAGAAGGCCAGTCTAATTTTGTTTGTTATGGTTGAGTTTATGGCAAGTCAATTTTAACTTCTCTGACCTATGTGATTTCAGAAGCTGTATTATTGAATAAGGAGCAGAAGTGGGCCTCAAATTTTCTACAGTGCCAAGAGCAACACACTCATCACTCAAAACCAAATGAATGTCACTCCTCTGCCATATTTCTCCAGCAAGTTCCTTTCAATGTAAAAGAAAAGAAAAACGAGTAAAGATCAAGCTGAAGTTCCCTCTATCTGCCTCCCCCATTTCATTCTCATTCCCTCCTCCCTCGCTGTAACACCAACATGAATTTCATTCTCATTCCCTCCTCCCTCGCTGTAACACCAACATGAATTTCATTCTCATTCCCTCCTCCCTCGCTGTAACACCAACATGAATTTCATTCTCATTCCCTCCTCCCTCGCTGTAACACCAACATGAATTTCATTCTCATTCCCTCCTCCCTCGCTGTAACACCAACATGAATTTGGCAATTTTTTCATTATATCACAGGAAGACAGTATTTAAAAATACATTATATATTCAAATCTTCAGAGAAATCATACTATTAACTGTTGATGAATAGGGGCTGTACACAATGCTTATTCCTCTGCCACTGGTTCTGGGAGGCGCTGGCTTGGCCTCTCCCCTGCAGTAGAGACTGAGGATTCTGCTTTAAGACTCAGACTTGTTATTCCTAGGTGGGGAGTGGCTATCGAATGGGTCCATATAATGAGCAAGTGCTTCAAATCCATATTATCCCATTCCTCCTATATTCCTTCCTCCCCACACCCCAATTCCTTTCCCTTGGGCTGTCCCTCCCTCCAACCTGGTTCATTGCCAGTGTCTAGGCATAGCAGGCCCTTCCCCTTCCCATCCCTACAGAGTGTGCAGATCAGCAGGGCCTCTGCTTCTTCCAGCCTTTATTACAGATACAAGGAGAGTAAGCCAGGGTCATATGGCCCAGAGGTCTACACTTGGGAGAAGGGTGAGGGATTAACCCCACTGGGGCATTCAACAATGAGATGTGAGCATTCTACATGAACTGGCTGGGAATCTTAAAATATCAATTTTCATGAAAAACAAAAGAAGAGAGAACGTTTTTAAAAAAGTGAATAAAGAGCCATAACAACCAAATGTAATGCATAAAATTGGGTTTTGGGAAACAACTCCATCAAAAAGTGGGCACAGGAATATGAACAGACACTTCTCAAAAGAAGACATTTATGCAGCCAACAGACGCATGGAAAAATACTCATCATCACTCGCCATCAGAGAAATGCACATCAAAACCACAATGAGATACCATCTCACACCAGTTAGAAGGGCAATCATTAAAAAGTCAGGAAACAATAGGTGCTGGAGAGGATGTGGAGAAATACGAAAACTTTTACACTGTTGGTGGGACTGTAAACTAGTTCAACCATTATGGAAGACAGTGTGGCGATTCCTCAAGGATCTAGAACTAGAATTACCATTTGACTCAGCCATCCCATTACTGGGTATATACCCAAAGGATTATACATCATGCTGCTGTAAAGACACATGAACATGTATGTTTATTGTGGCACTATTCACAATAGCAAAGACTTGGAACCAACCCAAATGTCCATCAATAACAGACTGGATTAAGAAAATGTGGCACATATACACCATGGAATACTATGCAGCCATAAAAAAGGAAGAGTTCATGTCCTTTGTAGGGACATGGATGAAGCTGGAAACCATCATTTTCAGCAAACTATCGCAAGAACAGAAAACCAAACACTGCATGTTCTCACTCATAGGTGGGAACTGAACAATGAGAACACTTGGACACAGGAAGGGGAACATCACACACTGGGGCCTGTTGTGGGGTGGAGGGAGCGGGGAGGGATAGCATTAGGAGATATACCTAATGTAAATAACGAGTTAATGGGTGCAGCACACCAACATGGCATATGTATACATATGTAACAAACCTGCACGCTGTGCATATGTACCCTAGAACTTAAAGTATAATTTAAAAAATTGCGTTTTGGAATGAAAATAAATTACAAAAGTGATTTTGGGGCCAACTGGAAAAATCTGAGTATGGACTCTACTAGTTGACATTACTAAGTTAGTGCTAATTTTATAATGTTGTTTAGTCATACAGGAGAATGTCTTTATTTTCAGAAGAAGTGAAGTATTCGTGATACACATTCAAATGATTCAGAAGAAGTCTATGTACTTCCATACATATAAAGAGAGAGAAAGCAAATGTGACAAAGTCCTGAAAATTGGTGATTTTTTGTGCAAGATATTACTCATCTTTCAACTTTCCCGTAGATTTGAAGATGTTCAAGATGAAAGAAATGGCATGTGGGTTTACTCCATAGTCTTACAATGGAGACATTCTGTTCTGGTGCCAAAGACAATTTCTACGTAAATTAACTCATTTGTCTCGATTATGTTTTAAAAATGGGTTGAATTCAGTTAAAAATATTTTGGGGGAATCTAACTAACGCAAACTAATACTAGTTTGACTAAATTTTTCTGCTTTTTCAATAGATTGAGTTGAAATTTTTACAGTCTGGTTATAATTTTCAATGTTTTTGAAGGCACAGAGCCCTGAAGCTAATAGGTGACTTCTCTGCAGTATCTTCCGTCAATCCCCCTCTACACCATAGCAAGTAGCATTGAAAAATCACCACACTTTCCATGGCAGGCACACTAACCAATCATCATTCTTCCCACAAACGAGGTGGAAGGCCTGATTTCCGTTTTCAATTCAGAGGTCTGTGCAATAATGACCAACTGATTCAAGTTGAAAATGAGGATGAAATAAAGTGAGTTCTGGAACACCTACCCTTGCAGAATCTGGATTAGAGTGTCTAAGCTAGTCATTAGAGAGGCAGTCAGCCGACTGGTTAGGCACTGAAGCTGGAGGTAGACTTCCTGGGTTCAAATCTCAGTTCCACTACTTCTTAGCAGTGTAGTGTTGAACAAGTTACTTAATCACTCTATGTTTCAGTCCTCAGTTCTTAAAAATGGAGATAATAATAGTCCTTATCTAACAGAGTTTTTATGAATATTATATTATTTAATATTGGGAAAGTACTTAGGATAGGGCGTGGCATATAGAAAGTACCATATACGTGCTATGCATATACAGGTTCAAAATACTGAGTTAACTAAAGGAGTATATTTATGCATATGCTAATGAATGAACGAATGCATGAACCAAAATGCTTTGGCTCAAAAGGTACCTTTATACACCAAAGTCCTTTTCAGAGTAAGCACAATTACTCTGACATTCATGCAAGAAAGACTATGAACTGCAAATAAAGGGAAGCTTTTGCACACAGAGTGCCTGGTGCTGCTTAAAGGGAGGTCAGCTGGTGCACAATGAGGCAAGTACAGAAAGTGGGAGGAAGTGTTTAGGAGCTTTTATAGCAATGGGCTTTGTTGTAATATTTTCATTAAATTTTATAGAAGCATAGGGAGACAGTGAATTGGAAATCTAAAGAAAAGAGTTGTCCTTCAACAGAGATTGCTGAGAAGCACTGTCCAGAGGTTCTCAGAAATGCAAATTACACTCTTGAATTGGGTAGACATCTAAATACAGCATGTTAATTTTTTTTGCCTACAATCATTGGTTAGATTGTAGTATTAGGATAAAGAAGATTTAAAGAAAAAAGTTGAGTAGATCTCAGGGAAAAGGAACCATGTGAGGAATGTGAGGAAAGACCTGGCCTTTAGGTGTTAAGCCTAATGAACCAAAGAAAGCACTTTTTAAAACCAACAAAAAGATTTCTTATATCCCTACAAACCCTATCGATTTTTACTTCTGTTAGTTACGCCATACTTATTATTCTTGATTTCCCTGTAATATTTAGCAAAAAATAATTTAAAATAAGATCTTGTACGGATGTGTGTAGCACTGCAGATAAAGTAGGGGCTGAAAGCTTTGTCTCTGGTCATTTGAAAAGAGAAATCCCCTTCCCTAAGATGAGCAGGAGGGCACAGATTTAAAGAGGAAAAGAGGTCAGAAAATAAAAATACTTATTTTCAATAATCCTTTCAAATGTATATCCAAGCTTGAAAGAAAGTGTAGTAAATCTCCAACAACCAAAAATAAATATGGAATGGAAATTAGTATGCACCAAACCAGCAACTGCCAATGAGTGAAGACATTTAACTGTTTAATCACTTCACAAGAACTGGATAAAAGGCTGGAGACCCTGAAATGTGGAGAATTGGGACTGGGGATGGCCTTTTCCTTTCACATAGAGTTAGGACCCTCAAAAACTATATCCTGAATGCAAAGATTAGAAATAATTTTGCTCTGGCAAAGGTAGCTGGGAAGAAAATTTGTCTCTTTTAGCCTAGGCTTAGCAGAGGAAAATAAAATCTTCTCCCGGAAATGTTGACTCTCATGAAGATTTGAGCTAAAATTGATTTGTGGCTTGGAACCACTAAGCCAAGAAATTAACATAAAATTGGTTCTAAGTACCAAAGGTAATTTCTCTTGGGAAACTGGTACAAACAAACAAACAAAAACAAAAACAATCTCTCTAAGAGAAGTACACTCTCAACACAGGCCACACGAGATTCCCACAGATAACATCCTGCTCATGACCCAAAATTACAAATACAACAGGAAACAAGCCATTGTGAATAACAGTCATACACACAATATCAACAGTTTATAGATTCCTATAAACTTGAGGTTAAAATGATTAGCTAGAAACTGTAAACAAGTATGTTAAAAATGTTTAAAATACACAAAAGAATTAAACAAAATATGACCAAAGAATAAGAAGCAGATTTGGAAAACACATATAGAACTTAAAATGAAAGATATAAAAATTAAAGTAAAAAAGTAAGAATCAGTTTAATATCAGGTTAGACATTGTTGAAGAAAAAAGTTAATACACTTGAAGATAAGTAAGAAGCAACTAAGAGGGAAAGAGAAAATATGCAAGAGAGTTTATGAGACATAAGAATAGACTGAAAAGATCTAACATTGTCCAATCAAAATTCAGAAACGAATGAATCAGGCAAGATTGAATACTGACTGAGGATTTTCCAAAAGAAGTATGTAAAAATAAACTCACAGATTTAAAAAGTCTAAGACATTCTAAGTAAGAACGACAAAATTAATGTCTTTCTTAACATATCCTAGTGAGACTGCACAATATAAAAGACAGAGAGAAAAGATCTTAAAGCAGCTAGAGAAAGAGAAAAACAAATGATCTTCAAAGGAGTGATAGACTGACAGCCTACCTCTTAAAAGAAACAATGGAAAGCAGAAGCCCCCCACAAAAAAATCTTCAATGTGCTGAATGAAAATAACTGGCAATCTATAATACTATACCCATGAAAAATGTTTTAAAAAAAATGAGGGCAAAACAAAGGCATTTTAAGACTAACAAAAACTGAGAGAGTAAAATTAGCACTCACCTAAAGAAACTGTAAAGGATGAACTTCAAACAGAAGGAAGATCTGACATGCAAGAAGAAATGAGGAGAAACAAAAAAGGTAAGCATATGGGTAAATCGAAATGAATGTTGACTCTATAAAACATGAATGTCTGATGAGATTAAAAGTATGGAATTAAAATAAATGACAACAACTTACAAAACAGGAGAGAATAGGGATGAATAAAACTAAACTACTCCAAGGTCTCTGTGTTGCCTGGGTTTAATGTAGGTTAAGATGTTAAAATAATGGAAAGAGAGGGTATAACTTCAAAATTGTAGAATTTTTAAAAAGACATGATTAAACAATATTTAACTGATTTAAAAGAAGATTTGTAAGGAGAGAATAAACACCACATTGAATGGGGGAAAATGATAGTTGCATTAAAAATAAATGTACCTGTTAAAAGACAAAGGCTGTGAAACTGATTTTATGAATAAATTAACTACATGCAGCTTGCAAGAGAGAAATCTAAAACACAGGAATACAAAAGTGTTATAGGTAAAGGTATGAAAGGTGGCAAATGGTACATCAGGAATGTTTTAACTTACGGAAAGCTAACATAGCTGAATCAATAGCAGATAAAACAAATCAAAAGGCAAAAAGCAGTAGCAGAATTAAATAAACACCCTCTACACTGTTCAACTGCTCCATGACATGAGGAAGAAATCAGTTTAACTGCTGCATTCAATAACATGGCATTATATTTATACAGGATTAAAAATCCATAGGAATAAAAGGAGATATAGACAAGTACCCAATCGTGATGAGAGATTTTAACACATCTGTATCAGTAATTGAGAGAAAAAGTAAAAAATAAACCAATAAATGTACAGAAGATGTGAAAAACATAATAAATGACCAAATGGACAAATACAATACAATGTTGCCAACACAGAAGACTAAACATTATTTTCAAGCACACATGAAATGATTTAAAAAAACTGATCATATTCTGAATCATGAAGCAAAGTTCTCAACAGATTTCAAATCATACAGACAATGCTCTTTGTCCACAATGGAATTAAGAAATCAATAATAAAAATAACTAAAAATATTTAATAGTTTCTACATACTTGCAAACAAAGAAGCACTTACAATAATTCATGGGTCAAATAATAAACCAAAATGAAAATCAGAAAATATTTTGAAACTATGTAATAACAAGAACATTACATTCCAAAATTTTGGGGATATAGCTAAAATAGTATGGAGAAAGAAATTAATAACCTTAAATACTTGCAAAAGAAAAAAAGAAAAGCTAGAAATTAATCAATTAAGCATCCATGTTACAAAGTTATAAAAGAACAGTGATTAAATCCAAAGTAGAGGGAGAAAATAATATAGATCAGGAGTCAGTAAACTTTGGTCTATAAGAGGCATAGAGGGAAGGGAAAGAGAAAGAGAAAATGAATATGTGATAGAGAACGTACATGGTCTATAAAGCCTACAACTAGCTGTTAATTATGAAGGTAAAATAATGCCATTTTCAGACAAATGAAAACCTGTGACTTTGCTGCCATCAGGCCTGCATCTAGCAACAAAACTAAAGTAGTAATGTACCAGGATGGTATAATAATTCTAAATGTCTATGCACCCACTAACACAGCTTTGAAATATATAAAGCAAAAGATAACTAAGGAAGAAACAGAGAAACACAATCATAGGAGAAGACCTTAACACACCCTGTTCAACAGCTGGTAGAATAAGTGGACAAAAACTTAGTGAAGAATAGAAAAGATCTGAGCAACAAAATTAACAAACTTGATATAATTAACATATTTAAAAAGTACTATACTTAAGAAGGACAGAATTCAAATTTTTTTCAAGTGCACATAGAATATTTATTAAGCATAATTATATGCTGGGTCATGAAGCAAGTCTCAACAAATTTAAAATGTCTGAAATCATTCATTGTACATTACTTGACCACAGAAGAATTAAGCTAGAAAAAAAAACCTAGAAATAGCCCCGTGGTGATTCAGCTACATATTTCTAAGTAACTTATGACTCAGGAAAAATTATAATAAGTATTTAAAATGATTTAAACTGAATGATAAAGAAGAATAACATTAAAATTGTTGATGCAACAGAGCAGACCCAGAATCAGACCCACACCTACACAGTCACCTCACCTGCTGTATCTCAAGGTTACACTGCAGCATGATAAAGAAAGGATGATTTCAATAAATGGTACCATGTCAGGTTGATGAATATACAGGAAAATGGACTCTCATTACATAGCACATCATTTATGAAAATCACTTTTAGGTGGATTATAGATTTAAGTATGAAAGGCAGGATAATATTTTCAGGATGTTGGGTTGGGCAAAGGTTTCTTAAGCTGAAATAGAGGCTCTCAAGTAAAGGGAAAAAAAGGTAAATTGAACTATTTTAGTTATGATCTTCTGTTCATTAAAGTATATCAGTCAGAGAGTGAAAAGGCAACCAGTAGGGTGGGTAAAGATATTGGCAATACACATCTGACAAAGGTCCCATTTCTACAATGTATAAATAATTCCCACAAGTCAATCAAAGAGGCAATCTCAAAAATGGGTAACAAACAAACCTGAAAAGGCACCCAACAAAAGAGGATATGCAAATGGCCAACAACATGAAAAGTACCCAATTTTACTAGTCCTCAGAAAATAAAAATTAAAACCACTGTGTGGATACTCCTACACTTCCAACACAGTAACTAAAACAAAGAAACAAAAAACATGGACCAACTGGAACCCTCAACGGAGGAAGAGCAAACTGGTACATCCACTCTGGAAAACTAATTGGACAACTGTTACCATGCTGAACATATGTAAATCCTATGACCCAGCAATGTCACTCCTAGGTACAATTAACTCTCTGTATCTGTGGGTTCCGAATCTATGAATTCAACCAATTGCTGATAGAAATAATCCAGAAAAAAAATTCCATGAAGTTCCAAAGAACAAATCTTGAATTTGCTTTGTGCCAAATAATATGTCAAATCCACATGGATGAAATGATGTAGGCATTGTTTTAGGTGTTACAGGTAATCAAGAGATGATTTAAAATACATGGGAAAATGTGAGTAGGTTATATGCAAATAGCACACCAACAAGGAACTTGAACATCTGAGAATTTCAGTATCTAGAGGGTCCTGGAACCAATTCCCTAAGGATACTGAGGGATGACTGTATATATCTTTAGAAATGTGTTCATGGCTTACCAGAAACCTGTATAAGAATGTTCACAGCACCACTATTTATTATAATAATGACAAAGTTGCAACAGCTCGCTATGGACTGAAAGTGTCCCCTCCAAATTCACATACGGAAATCTTAATCACCAGTGTGGCTATATTTGAAGGTGAGGACTTCAAGGAAGTAATTGAAATTCATTAAACGAGGTCATAAGGGTGGAGCCCTGATCTCCCAGAATTAGTGTTTGTATAAAAGACTCTAGAGAGCTTCAACTCTCAAACTGTCCCCCACCCCAAGGCATGCACTGAAGACAGACCATGTGAGAATACAGTGAGAAGGCAGCCGTTTACAAGGAACTGAATTGGCCAGTACCTTGATCTGGGACTTCTAGCCTCTGGAACTGTGAGAAAATAAATTTCTGTCATTTAAATCACCTGGTCTATGGTATTTTGTTATGTTAGCCTGAGCTAAGATACCAAAAAATCCATCAATAACATAATGGAAAGGTTATTTGTAATACATGCATGCATTGCAATGCAATATACCAATGAGAATAAATAAGCTGTATGGTAATTACACAACTCTATGAATGAATTGCATAAGCTTAATGTTAAGTGGAAGAATCCGGAACTTAACCCATGCATGATTCCATTTATTTAAAGCTCAAAAAGAGGCAAAATAAATCCATGCTGTAAGAAGTCAGTTTCCTTGATGTGAGTTTCTTGTCTGAGTCCTTGTTAAAGGATGTGATCTGTTCTACACTTATGATTTGCACACTTTTCCACATGAAAGTTTCAATAAGGAATTAAAACAATGAAAGGGTGATGGGTCTAGCTCCAGAGATGGCTATAAGGGAAAAGAGAGCTGGAAGCTGCTTGTACCTGAGATGACATTTTGAAGGCAAAAGAAAGGATTCAGGTGGTGAATTTGCTGGATGGAATGTCTTTAGAAAACCCCAATTTGCAAATATTTCCACCTCATCTTATTTTTCCCATAAAATGCAAAAGAGTATGTCTGAAATATTGAAGGGGTACCTTAGATGCTGACTGAGTCTATAAACAAGGCTACAACATAAAACTGTGAATATATATTGTCACTAATATATGCTTTAACATCACATTTTTCTTATTTTTACCCAGAATTGTTGAACAGGCTGGCTTCTCATGGATCTGATACACTGTCAGTTTTATTTTATCACTTCTTAAGACATCTAAAGGTTCTATTTTCTAACCCTTCCTTAACTCCCACCTGAACACTTGCTTTTCATTTCCAATACCTAGATTAACAAACAGAACTCTTTTGATGCTATTTCTTCCCCACAAAAATACAAGTGAGAACACAATGACAATGCAATAGTGACTTAATGAATATTTTTTGATCTTATGAGCTCTGTTACAGCAGATTTATCACATGACTTCCAAACTTCAGTCTTGGTAGGTAATAGCACATCGGCAACATTAGGTATCCCTGCATTTTACAGGACTGTTAGAGAAAAATAAAAATAGAGGCCTCAGTTCAGACACACCCCAAGGCCAACCACCTATAACCATGTAGCCAAAACTTAAGTCATCCTGATTTCCCTGAAATATTAGCTCTAATCATAAACAAAACACAAAACGTAGGCTAGTCCGCATGATTCAGCGAACCAACTGTACACAAATCAGCTTAAACAACTAACTCTATTTGCCCTAAAAAGATGGTTAATATGTAACAGTCAGTCACAAAAATGGTCAAAATGCTTCCTCCTTTACGCCTTCTCAGCTGTGCAGGAACTGCCGCAAGGCGAGCTTCTCACGACGCTTGGTGTGAAGTCGCCTGGGCTTGTGAACTGTTATTCTGTATGTACCATATACTCCTAAAAATTTGATAACCTGATTTGATTTTCTTCCTGACAGGACTTTGGGATCAGCCACTCTGTGTGAGGAGCGCTAAATGTAAATCTAGGGGACTGTTGTGATTTGTGGTACCGCCCGGGCCACCCCCGTCATCTGTGGGCCCCCTGGGCCACCCCCCTTCACTCTGCCTCTGTCAGATGGTCCTGCGCGGTGCCCTCAGCAATGTGTCCCTCTAGAATTGTGTAACTTGGCTGCTGGTTTTCTATTTGGCCTCTCAAAGAGTGTTCCTTTGGAGATTTTCTCTGGTATTGGTGATTTATTCTTTTAAGAAAATCCCATAAATCATGCAATTCATATTTGGAATGGGTCATGCGGCAGAAAATATCCTGAGGGAAAGGGTGACAGTTCCCAAGGCTCTGAGCTGAACTGAGGAGGTCCCGTGGCATGGGCAGGATGAGGACATTTCACAGCCAGGCAGTCATGGGCAAACCCTTCTGCTTCCCCAAGTCTCTTCTTCCTGATCTGTAAAATGAAGAGCATCTTGGCAATTGCATGCAGCCGATGTGAGATCTGGACATAATTAATGGCGTACAATACACCTAGCACATAGGAGTTCCCCAATATGTGAAGGCTGCTATTATCAAAAGCACAGTTGTCATAGTGCCTACCCCCATCCCATCCCAGATGACCAGATCCATGGTTCTGACTGTCAAAAGAGCCCAGTCAAAGGGTATGATGTCTTTGGATGGCTCAGAGACACATTGTTTGAAATGTGAAACCATCAAGAGTAGAATTCTGGCCGGATGCAGTGGCTCATGCCTATAATCCCAGCACTTTGGGAGGCCGAGGCAGGGGGATCACTTGAGGCCAGGGGTTCAAGACCAAACTGACCAACATGGCAAAACCCCATCTCTACCAAACATATAAAAATTAGTCGGGCATGGTGGTGTATGCCTGTAATCCCAGCTATTTGGGAGGCTAAGGCAGGAGAATTGCTTGAACCCGGGAGACAGAGGCTGGAGTGAGCTGACATCGTACCACTGCACTTCAGCCTGGGAGACAGACAGAGACCCTGTCTCAAAAAAAAAAAAAAAAAAAAAGAAAGAAAGAAAGATTCAGTCCAAATGCATGTGCCTCTAGGCAAGCATACCAATCCAAGTGAAATGGTTCAAAGTAGCACAACAGGAAATCAAGAAAATTCCCCTGACCACAACATATTCAGTATGACTTAATCTCTCATTCTGGATCTTTTCGCATAGAAGAATTATCATATTGCAAGTAATGACACTGCATCTGTGGCAGGCAGACTTCTAAAGTGGTCCCCAGATTCCCACCTCCTGGGATGGACTCCTGTGTCATCCCTTCCCCTAGGGTGTAGGTGGAACCTGTGACTCCGAAGGGATGTCACTCCTGTGGTTAGGTTACGATATGGGGTAAAGTGAGGGGATTTTGCAGCTGTCATTACTTTATTCTTCCCTGACTCTGAGTTGACCAAAAGGGAGATTATTCTGGGTTGGTCTGACCTACTCTGCGGACCTTTTTAGAAGAGGGTTCAGTGGTTAGAGAAAAGGAAATCAGAGATTTACAGAGAAAGGGTAGCTGGTAGAATGTAGAGGGAATAGGGAAGAGGGAAGAGGGAAAGGGGGAGAGGGGAGAGAGGAGAGATTCTCTGGCTGGTCTTGAAGCAGTAAACAACTGCCATGCCAAACAGTAAACAACCTGAAGCACTAAACAACTTCACTGCTATGCCATGTGAAGAGAGCCAGACGGCAAGGACCTGGTGTGGGGTCCTGGATGGCTTTGGACTGACCCCGTTCTTTCCCGTTTCTTGCCTGTAGTTCTCAAGAATTACTGTAGGCAACATGCTACTCAATACAAAATACTCTACTAAAATACAAAAATTAGTTGGGCATGGTGGTGGGCGCCTGTAGTCCCAGCTACTCGGGAGGCTGAGGCAGGAGAATCACTTGAACCCAGAAGGTAGAGGTTGCACTGAGCCGAGATCGCGCCACTGCACCCCAGCCTGTGCGACAAGAGGGAGACCCTGTCTCCAGAAAAAAAAAAAAAAAAAAAAAAAAAAAAAGAATGTGCTGGGAATACAGTATCCTGAGATCATGGAAAACTGGCTGGAACAGTCTGGACTCTGTTCTGGTTCCTCTGAGAACAGGATGTATTTCAATGTTTTAGCCCAATAATGACTGTATCCCCCAGGTATAAAACCTACAGCAGGCTGCTTTCTCGGGTCCCTCAGCTGCAGCACAAGACAGCATGCACCCTGGGCAGCTGTCCTAAGCCTTGTGTGACTGTCTTGCCCTGAACCCTAGGCTGCTATTGTCCCTCACTGAGTGTCTGTAAGACACCTGCTTTGTGTAACCTGTACACATGCATGAGACTTGGCAAGGAAGCAGCGCACAGTGAACCTGTATTACTTCTGAGTCTCTTGGGTACTCTCTAGGAGCCAACAGTTAGCAAGAAAATGGGACCTCAGTCATTCAGCCGCAAGTAACTAAATTCTGCCAACAGCAGGGAACTCAGAAATGGATCCACCCCTAGATGAGCACAGAGCCAGAAGACACCTTAATTTCAGCCTTGAAAGACTCTTGAGCAGAGTCTGAGACCGAGCTAAAGCACAGCAGACGTCTGGCCCCCGGAAGCTGTGGGATGATACACTTGTGCTGTTTTAAACTGCCAAATGTGTGGTAATTTGTTAGGCAGCAATAGAAACACAGACAGCGTCCTTTAGCCCAAGGATATTTAAATAGGAATTCTGTCCATTCATTTTGCATGCGTATCCAGGGAGGCGTATCCCGGGAGTGTTCAGCAGGTGTCTGGGAGGTTTACTCGTGTCCCTGAAGTGCATGCTGCTAAGGGGAGCTATGCACAAAGAAACACCTGAGTGCTCAAGGGCAAGCAGACAGGTCCTGTAACCTGTGCAGATAACAGTGTAGCCCAGGCTGTTGAGACCGTGCACACTCAGGAGAGGGCACGCAGGCAGGGTACAGCCTGCTAGAGCAGCTGGGTGGATGGAGGGCAAGGCTTAGTGGTTTGATGTAAGCTGGCTTCCAGAAGTTAAGACTTACCCAGTTGAGAGCACTCCTTGGGCTGTAAACCAGGTGTGACCGCCCTGAAAAGATGGCCCAGCCATGGTAAATGCCAGCACTTTCCAGCCTCTGGAGACCCCTTCATGGCCCAGTGCTATTCTAACATCCCGCAGAACCCAGAGTGGGGTGCCCAAGATAAAGGTGTGCTCCATACAAGGAGTGCAACTGGGAACATGCAAAAAGTTCATGGTTCCATGTATCTATTCCTGGCTTTGACAGAGTGGTCATTCCCATCTCCCCATGACATAACCGCAGAACAGGAACAAGACCGGGCACTGGCATTGGGAATAGCTTGAGAACTTGAGCTTCTGCAAATAAGAAAATCACAGGTGAACACCACAGAGGGAGACGGGTGGTTTCACATGTGGGGAGCTATTAGTCACTTCTTCTGACTTTTCTGAGCAACAGTCTCTGATTCATCCGTGATAATGGGACCAATTAACTTCAGCTTGGGAGCAGATGGTTACCACACACTTTAAAATCAGATGTCTTTTTGCTCATCACCCCACGACATTTCGATGAAAGAAAACAAAACGTGACAATTCTCTAACAGAAAGATGAGGGGATTCTTGCCCTAAATGTGACTCTGTGACTCCTTTTCATATCACTGGATTGCACCCTCCCCACCTGGGCCCTCGGACGTCCCCTCTCTGGGCATTGCTGTGCCTTGCACGTGCTTCTGTGAGAGCTCCTGCCACGGGACTGCGGTGTTACCTTTACATCCTTTGCTCTGGGGCAGGGGCCTTGTGTACCTCGTCTTGGTTGTCCCTGATAATACTGGTGGTTGATACAGTTTGAGATGTTTTTCCCCTGCAAATCTATGTTGAAATGTGATCCCCAGTGTTGGAGGGGGACCTGGCAGGAGGTGTTTGGGTCATGGCGTTGGATTCGTCATGAATGGTGGGGGGTCATCCTCGCAGTAATGAGTTTTCATTCTATTGGTTCCCATGAGACAACTGTTAAAAAGAGTCTGGCACCTCCTCCTCTCTTGCTCCCCTTCTCATCATATGACATATCTGCTTCCCCTTCCCCTTCTGCCAGGACTGGAAGCTTCCTGAAGCCCTCACCAGAAGCAGATGCTGGCCCCATGCTTCTTGTACAGCCTGCAGAACTGTGAGCCAAATAAACCTCTTTTCTTTATAAGTTACCTGGTCTCAGGTATCCCTTTAGAGCAATGCAAATGGGCTATGACAATAGGGTTTGAGACACCATAAGTGCTCAATCAACGTTTACTAAATGAATGAATAATTGTCATGCGTGAGAAGATAACAGTATTTAGTCACAATTTAAATTATTTATAGCAAAAAGTTTAAGGAAGAAAAATAAGAAATACCACTCTATGAAAATAAAAAATGAGTAGAGGAGGCCATTTACTTGATGTTGAGTATGCAACCAGCCCTGTGCACACATGACCTCAGTTCCTCTTCACGGTAGCCCCACAAGGTGGGCTGCTTCATCACTGAGTCACAGAGGAGAGCCTGATGCCCCCTCAGGGGGCTGCACAGGAACCACGCTGTGACCACCACACCGCGATGTGAACCCTGGCCTCTGTCCCTCCCACACTCTGGCCCAGGCCCTGTGCTCAGGGCTGCCCAACGCTGCACCCCACCCACAAAGGAACATGATATTTCCAGGCTTGCCTACGGGGATTTCAGAGCTGCGACTCTGCCTGACTGATGGGTGGAGGAAGCTCCAAAGCACAGCAAGGATCGGAAGGCAAATTTGGTAACTAGCAATGGGAGGAGCTGCCTTTGGAAGCAAGGAATGGTCCCAGGTAGCTAGGAGACCAATGGAAGCCTCATGAGATGGAGGGCAAGAGAGTGTAAAAGCTGGAGGAAAGAGATGACTCACAGCAGCCGATGGTGAGATCTATAAGGAGAAGGGGAAGGAAAGCCACTTCCTGACCTTTCTCTGCATCAAGCACAGTGCAGCATGGCTTCCCTGAGAACCCTGGCCTCGCAGTTCTCTACATCAAACACAGTGCAGCATGGCTTCCCTGAGAACCCTGGCCTCGCAGTCAAACCCAGCGGTCCGTTTCTAGTGCACACTGACTTACTGGCATATTTGGCACCACAAATTGCTCCCTTCTTGAAACACCTTCCACCCTGGGTGTCAGGGTCACTATCCACCGCTGGTTCACCCTGTTTCCCAGGCCCACACATTCCCAGTCTCCTCTGCCGGCTCCTGTTCTGGAGCCCTCAATACTGCAGGGCCCCAGCCTGATTCTTTGGACGGCTTCTGTTTTCTGTCCATGCTCCAGACAAGTGTGTCCAACTCATGCTCACCATTGCATGGAGCCAGGCTGGAGGCAAGGTGCACCGCAGGGTCCTACGAGGAGCTCACTCCATCCACAGGTCTCACCTTAGGGCACTAACTCCACATCCACATTCACGCCTCAGAGCTCTCTGTGACTCCAGACCCTCATGTTCATCTGGACAGCAACTTTACAAGTCTTACTACGGTCTCAGGCTTTGCCTGACGGTGCTGGTTTCTTCTTCGCCCCCCCTCGATCTTGCCCTTCCTCCAGGAGTCTCCATCTCCTCAGGTACCATTGTCTACCCACATGTTCAGGGCAACATTCTTAGGGCCATGCTGGACTCCTCCCTGCCTGCCCTAGCCCCAGCCCTCCACTGTCATGGCCTGCAGGTCTGCCTTCAAAATATACCCCACAGCCGGGTCTCTCTACTGCCCCTCACCTGCACCACCACCCCCACGACTCTGCCAGCCGCCTCTCCCTGCCCTGGTCTGCAGCAGCCGCCTCTCCCTCCTCTTCTAGCTTCTTCTCTTACCACCCCATAGTCCATTCTCGAGCAGCCAGAATCCGTCAGATGTGAATCAAGACGCAACAGCTCCCTGCTCAAAACCCTCCAGGGGCTGTGTGTCTACCTACAGTGAAGCCCAAAGGACATATGAGGCTCCCTAGGGCCCCGCTCCCATTCTCCTGCCCTCCTTTCCAAATCCTCTCGCCCTTGCTCCACCAGCTCAGTGATACTGGCTTCCTTAAATATGCCAAGACTTTGACGCTAGACTCCCTCCGTCAGGAAAGCTGGGCCGGCACATGTCTGTTGCTGCCTCCCTCCCTGCCCTCCAGCGGCATCCTGGGACTCCCTCACCTTCCTTCCTAATCCCCTCAGAGCAGCCGCTGAGGCCCCACCTCATGTTCATGCTCCCGTTGTACTGGCTTTCTTCCACTGGAATTTCACCTCCCTAAGTGCAGGGGTTTCATCTGCCTGGAGTGTGGAGGTAACCCCAGACCTGGATGGGGCATTTTGTGGGCATTCAACACAGGATGACACTGGGTCACTCTGTCTCCATTTGGCCGCCGTTACACATCTCTGACTTTCAGAGGGAAGAAAGTGAGGCTCAAGCCGGTCCAGTGACATGGCCAAGCTCCCCGTGCTGATCCGGGCCCCCAGCCAGGGTTGGGCTGACTCGGAAGCCTGCCAGCCTCCTCTGTAGCTTACGATTGTCTGGCAGGTTCCCCAGCAGATTCCCCTCAATCCAATTATCCTCCCCTGGAGCACAACTCAAAGGTGTGTCTAGAGATTTCTCAACATCTGTGTTTCCACCTCCCATGTATGCAGTGACTCCTGCATTATACAAAAAATGCCTCTGCCCTCTGCCCCCAGACACACTGAAGAACCACACCATCTCACCCACATGCTGGTTCGCTGCTGCCAGAGGCAGCAGATGAAACTTCCCAAACCCAGAGACCCGGGTCTCTGAGCCATCTCCTGTATAAATGCAGCAGGATCAGCTGATGGCAAAAGCAGTGGTTTCTTGCCTTCTTAATGGCAGGCTAGTCATTAGAAAACAAAAGGTGTTTCCCTTCCTCTCTCAGGAGGTCAGCTGGTTTTAGGTCCAGAAGATCTCGCCCTTCTGTTGCCCTGAGACTGTCATGGGGTGGGAGTGGGTTGAACTCTCCAGGGTTTGAAGGCTAGGGAAGACCAGTCTCCCAGATCTGTGGGTTTTATGGGAGTCCAGACTGGCACTCCACTTGACACAGAGGCCTCAAAAATAGATGGGGCTGCTTATGTGGCTCGGGAGGCCAGGCAGATACCACGCAGGGCTCCGGCAGAGTGGAATCAGGCCCCAGGATGGACAGCTGGACCGTGGGCAGTGTTAACTGAGTGAAGGCCATTGTTCGCCAATTTTCAGAACCACCTGAGCCCTGGGTTCATGTTCTGTCCCAAGGGAAAAGGAAGTCCTCCATCCAAAGTCTTATGACAGAGATAATGTTTCCTGCCAAGCACAGCTAGAACTGTCCCTTAAACAAATGGATTGTTTTTTTACTCAATAATTTTTTGACATCTGTATTTCAATCTCTCATATATTCAGTAAAATAATATTGCATATAAACAGTTTATTCATAAAGATTCTAAGCACTAAGCTATTAGAAGGAGACATTTACCCTTTGTACCCAGCAACACTGAGCAGCTTTCTTGGACGGCCATTTCATGATGGAAACATGGACAGTGACATGATGGAAACATGGCCATGGGAGCAGAGCCTGGCTGTGGGGTGGAAGGTGCAGGAGCTGCCAGTGCTTTCTAGTGACCAAACTGCTCACCCAGATGGGGTGGGGGCTGTGGGAGATCCATTTAGCACCAGCCAGCTGAGGGTCTTCACGTGAGTCTGAGCATGGCAGGGTACTGAGAAATGACCTAGTCTAAGACCTCACTTGAGAGCAGAGGAAAGGAGTTCAGAGGAGTCAGATCGATGGCGGGTGGGGGTCAGGTTCACGCTATCACCCAGGCCAGAGACTGCTTCACGCCACTGAGGGAGCACACACACAGTTGTCTGTGTACCTCTGTTATTTTTTTTTTTTTTCTATTTTTTTTTTGGGGGGGGCACGGTCAGGGTCTTGCTTTGTTACCCAGGCTGGAGTGCAGTGGTGTGATCATGGCTCACTGCAGCCCCGACTGCCAGGACTCAAGAGATTCTCCCACCTCAGCCTCCTGAGTAGCTGGGACCACAGGCGTGCACCACCATGCTTGGCTAATCTGTTTTGTTATTTGTAGAGACGGGGTCTTACTATGTTGCTCGAGCTGGTCTTAGACTTCTGGGCTCAAGTATTTCTCCTGCCTTGGCCTCCCAAAGTGCTAGGATTATAGGCGTGAGCCACCACACCTAGCCAGTTTCGTTATTTTTCAGCGCGAGGGATGAGGAAGACATGTTGGCTACTAGGACTCCTGTCCCAGGCAGACCCCTGATCTTCAGGTGCTAATTGCACCACAGGCACCTTTGACCACTCCCTGAAGCGTGAGACCCACTTCCTCAAGGCCTCCTGTGATTGTAGGCTGTGAGCGGAGGCTTCTCCACCGCTGGATGGGAGCCTGAGCCTCCTGCCTTCACTGACCGCTGCTGCTTCCAGTTGGTTCTCTTCCTGGTGCCCAACATAAACAATGGGCTGTTCATAATTTAACATCTTAACTCACTAAGTTTGGGGTTTTAAAAGGTTTTCTCAAGACTGGATGAAGTCAGAGTCTCATCTTAAAATGTTAGTCTGGAAAGTAAAATACAAGTGATAAAAATTAATATGCAAAATATGGAAAAAAATAACAGAAAAGACGTTCAAAATAAGTGAAGGCTTTTGTTAAGCATGGTAGGGCTCAAGGAGAAGGTAACACGGTGAGCTCTACCTACGACCTTGCACGAGACTGTGCTTACCACAAAGCACAGCACTCAGGCAGCTGCTACAATCACCCGAGCTGTTAGCCATCGTCAGTGCGGAGCTGTGTAAAGGTCTGCGCTGCCGTAGCATTCAACAGACAGTAACCCATGAAACTTGTTTCTTTCTTAACAAATACTAATTTCCGCTTCTCTATGAATAGTGAGCCTTTTCCATTGAAAATATCTTATCTGAATTAGTCATATAGAAGCGTCTTTAAGATACCAGCCCCCACAGTGAGTGGTTTACGTTATTGCTCATCTAGCTGAATTGTTTTATGTTTGTTGAATCTTGCTGAGGTAAGACAGAGCAAGGCTGTGGGTGCCAGTCACTGGGTTGCTTTTGATGGCTGTGAAGAAGCTGAGATAACAATTTCTCCACAGTCACAACATGAGATCCAGCTATTGGGAATGTAGAGCCTGTTCTAATGCCAAGCACGCCATTGGTGAGGCTTCTGTGAGTCCTGTGGCTGCAACCTGACCGCAAGCCTGCCCAACACAAATAAGCCCCACTAAGCACCATCGCGTCCTTTGTCTAAATGCATCTTGTGCCTTCCCTCTTGAAAGTGGTAGATGACAACAGCCCTGGGCAAACAATGACAAGCAATGGCATGAAAGCAGGTGTACACATGTACACAGAAGCCAGGTCTGGTAAAACTTCCCGGCACATTGACTTTCTAGATGTTTCCCATTGGCCCCACAGATCTACTGTCTATCCTTCTCCATGCTGCTGTGTATGCAGAGGGTGACCTGTGTGGATCACATCAGTGTCTGCCTTTCTGCCATTAAGAAGCACTGGTCAGAACCTGGATGGTGGAGGAAGAGTGTGGTCAGAGTATTTATTTCCCCAGCATCTTCTCTCTCCCAGACGCCACACCTCCTGCCAGTGGCTATCTCCATCAGCCACTCTCACACCTTGTCTTTTCGCCAGGTCCGATGGTAGTCCCAGGAATAGCAGTATCTTTCACTGGTGTCCTTAAATCCTGCCCACTCCTTGGAAAGCAGTCCCTTTATGGAGTCCTTTTATCTCACAGTTTTGTGCTGCCTTTTCTTTCCTACCAGGGTCCTGATTGGTCCATCCACCAATATCAGAATCATACCAACCTACAGGTACTTCTCTTCTGTCTTCTTCTGAAACTCTAGAAAGTGCTTAGTAATTTTATTGGGTCTTGGCTGAGGGCCGAGAGAAGCTCTGCTCCCTAACAGCACATTGCTGGCTGCAGCCCTAAACTCCTGGGACGACACATGTGGGGATGGCTCCATGGACCAAGCCTTGGAAGTGGAGGCTCCACTCCACAGTGGACATGAAGAGCTGGCTGAAGGCTGGGTCAGCACTGGAAGGAGATGCTTCCCTACCCCAGCAGAAGCAGGGCTTCCCACTGGCTGAGGACATGCTCCATGTGCACCATCAGCCCGTGCAGGCAGGCGGGGCCCCCACTGGAAGGAGCGTGGTGGGCCTGAGGAGACAGCCGTAACATCTTCCACATGCGTGCCTCAAAGACCCACAGATACGTGATTGTGCAATGTTTACAATGTGAATGATCATGAGTGAAATCGGCATTGCTTTGTCTCGGGAAGAACCTAAATCTGTTTTAGACTTTTGTTTTGGACTCATTATTTTCTCCTTAAACATTCCAAAGAAGAGAGTTTGTCTTGCTTCTTGAATGCTTTCTTCATTGGGATGTTAAGGCGGTGAGGAAACATTAAGGAGAAAGAAGGAGACTGTGGTCAGGTTTCATGCTTCCTTAACCTGGAAGCTGGAAGAGGCAGTGCAGGCAGGGAACTGACAGCTAAGGAAGGAACACGTCAGTTAGTACCCCAAAGTGTTGCTGGGTCAGCAGTCTCCTCATCTTTGCAGATCGGGAAACTGAGGCTCAGAGAGATCACCTGACTTGTCCAAGTCCACAGAAAGTGACGGGTCTCCTGTTTTCTCTAAAGCCCATGGTCTTTCCTATCTTTCGTTCAACGCCCACGGAGGAGTTGTCTGGGGACAGAGAGAAGCAAGGCAAAGAAGCATAGGGTTCTCCTTAGAGGAGGACTGGGATTTAGGAGCAAGGGGAAAAACTCAAGAGATTTCAGCACCACCTGGTTATCGGCCCCTCTATCCAGCCCATGCTGGCTAGAACACTGTCGGCCCGTAGAGCAGGAGGTGCGGTGCAGCATCTAGAATCCTAATTGAAAACTGCCCAGTGTCTGAGAACATGTGCCCTTCTCTTGCTCATAGAGTAGGTTAGGCCGGCTCACCATTCACCAAACCTAAAGGGCGCGGGCCTGCCGGCAGGGGCAACTCACCTGCCTGCTCCAAAGCCACCATCGTTGCCTGCTCGATCAAGTCCCGCTCGATGAAGCTCCTGAAATCCTCACTGTACACGCTCAGGTCTGGCAACTGGAATGTGTAGATTGGCATCTCCAGGGGGAACTGCTCGTTGTTGCATTCACTTGCCACGTGGGACCGGGCCAGGGAGACGATGGCTGAGCTGGCGTGGGAAATCCCCCGGGAAAGTCGCTTTTCTGCAGGGGGAGAAGGAAAGATAGCCACGAGGGCTGAATGGGTGTAGGTGCGGCTGTGTGTGTGTACATAAACACATACTGTGCACACGCAATACACACACAGGTACACATTCATGGACACATGCCACACACATGCACATACCACACAACACACATCAATACACATGTGCACACATATGAACACACCACACATGTTCACACATATATACTACATGTGCACACACTTATAAGCAGAGATATACATGTGCATACACATACTGCACACATACACACACATAAATGCACACACACGAATACAAAAGTATACACAGGAACATATGCATGCATACACTAGACACATATACACTGCACATCCACTTGCATACATACATGCACATATACTACATAGCATATGCATACATGCATGCACACACACATACATACAGATACTAGGCACATATACTACACACATACACACACGCCCATGTACATACACTACAGACTGTATACATACTATATACATGTACATATATAGATGTATTTGCACATACTACATACAGCACAAATACACAGGACACACAGTGCACATACATGTACAACATGCACAAACTATATGTATATACACATGTACACATACATGTGTGCACACACATACACATGCACACCCATATTCTCTCTGTACCAGCCCTTCTATCCTACGAGCCTGTTCTATCCTGCAGGCCTTCCTGCTGCTGGATTAATCACCATCACCTGGTATGTGGTACTTATTCACAAGAGTCAGGAAAGCACTTAGTAAGTGGGGAGCTGCGAGCCCACGGTACAGCTGCACATCAGCACTGTCAAAGAGCACCAGGCTTGCTCTTGGGTCTGCAGTTATCTCTAACTCGAGTCCACTGAGCTGTCCTCTCCCAGGACTAAATGGTACAAGGCAGACCGCTCTTTGTCTCGATACCTTTATGCAGTTAATGCAAAGAAACAATCTCAGGCATCCACAGCGGCTCAGGTTTTAAGACAGGCTGTTTTACTAAAGTTACGCGGATAAATGCCTCCTACGTGGCCCTCCCAGGACACACAATATTCAGTCAGTCCATGTGTTTCTCTTCCGTCTGGCTATTCTCTTGCCACAGCACTCTGAAAAGTAATGCTCTCCTCTAGCTTTATTCTTCTTGGGCTTTTCAGCCAGGGAATGAGAAAGGCAGTGTGGGATTTCTCTAAGGGACAATATGTTACCATGTTAGGAAGTCAACTACCTAGAAAGTAGATGTATCCTCTTGGCGCTACAAAAGCACGCTTGTTTTTCTAAGCCCTGTGTTCTAATGACCAACATTGCACATAAAACAAGATTAAATATATGTTAGGAATAGGTTATCTTTTTTCATAGTCAGTGTTTTCAGTAAGGAGAAGTCTTTCTAGCAAGGCGGTAGATCTTTCATTTTTCTCAGGAAAGCACGGTCTCTGGTGTTTTATTCAAAAACCTGCTGCCTGTGTTGCCTAAATTAAGTCTAAATAAGGATTGTCTAAGCCCTGTGGCAAATTCCTGAGGCTATTCCCTGAGGTCCCAAGGACTCCCACTGTCCTTCAGTTCAGCCTGACCACTGGTGAGGTCTGTGCTCCTGCAAGGCCCCTCTGAGGTCCACGCTGACCAGCACACCACGGTCACGCGGAAAACCCAGCCCCAGCCTTCACCCGGAACAGCAGCGTCCTCCTTCCCCACTTGCTAGAGCACTGGACAGAAATGGCATTCATGGAGTTTTGTTAAAACAGACTAAAAAGCATCGGCTTTCGATCCTGTGGCAAGTTCGTTTTAAACCCAAAGCGAGTTCCCAGAAGGTTCATGTATTTTCCCATTAAAATGAATACAGAGTCACAGAGACAGACTGTATTTCACAATGGGTGGTTTAGATTCACCTTCAGTTTCACTCTGAGACCAATGGGTGGTTTAGATTCACCTTCAGTTTCACTCTGAGACCAACAGGATTAAGTTCTTCGTATTTTGAGGAAAGGTAAAAAGAGAAGTTAAGCCACACAGGCAGTTAGAAAGAAGAGGGAGGGAGCGTGCAGGCCCAGCTTGGGGGGTGGGGACGGCCCATTGCTTCCCACACTGGTTCAGGTACTTGAGTGCAGGAGCAGCCGAAGCTTGTGTCTTTCTACCTCGTGCAAGCCATGCTGAGGCCGCTCATCTTGCCACATACTACCTTTTTTGCATCTGGAAAGAAGGAACTGCCCCATTTTTGGGGACCCGATGGAGAGGGACATCAGGCATTAGAGAATTGAGGTGCTATGTGCACCCGCAGTTGGGGGGACAGACAATCTCGAGGCTGCTCTCAACAGTGGGCACCTGCTGGTCAGGGGCACCCATGCTCCTCCTGGCCCATCTATCAGCACTGACATGAGACACTTCAAGGGCCTTGGAAACGTGGTGATTCCTAGGACAACAGGATGCTGTTCTGCAGTTCTAAACATGAAATATTTGGAGTCTAAAGGAAAAAAGTATTTTTGAACTAAAAATATTA